>NC_057863.1:124777325-125420825 GCF_019393635.1 Dromiciops gliroides | reverse complement strand
GAAATTCAGGCCTACTTATGAATCTGTTGCTACACCTCTTCCTAGGAGTAAACATATTGCTTATTAAGTACTTTAGGGACTTGTAAGAATTCACTTCCACCATTTCCTCCTTTCAGTGGGAAAAAAATATTTTAAAATGGTACCTTTAGAAATCAACTAGTTCCCCTTTGACCCAGCAATACCACTTTTGGGTCTTTTTCCCAAAGAGATCATGGAAGGGGGAAAGGGACCCACATGTACAAAAATATTTATAGCGGCTCTTTATGTGGTGGCAAGGAATTGGAAGTTGAGGGGGTGCCCATCAATTGGGGAATGGCTGGACAAGTTGTGGTATATGAATACAATGGAATACTATTGTGCTATAAGAAACGATGAGCAGGAGGAATTCAGAGAAACCTGGAGGGTCTTGCGTGAGCTGATGATGAGTGAGATGAGCAGAACTAGAAGAACATTGTACACAGTAACATCAACATTGAGTGTTGATCTAATGTGATGGACTATATTCTTCTCACCAATGCAATGGCACAGAAGAGTTCCAGGGAACTTGTGATGGAAGAGGATCTCCAAATCCAGGAAAAGAAAAAAAAAAAAAAAGAACTGCGGAGTATAGATGCTGAATGAACCATACTATTTCTTTTGTTTTTGATGCTGTTGTTTTTTATCTATTTTGAGGTTTTTCATCATTGCTCTGATTTTTTTCTCTTATAACATGACTAATGCAGAAATAGGATTAATGTTATTATGTGTGTGTGTGTGTGTGTGTGTGTGTGTGTGTGTGTATATATATATATATGTGTGTGTATATATATATATATATATATATATATAAAACCTATATCAGATTGCCTGCTGTCTAGGGGAGGGGGGAGGGAGGGAGAAAAATCTGAAATTGTAAAGCTTGTATAAACAAAGGTTGAGAACTATCTTTACATGTAATGGAAAAAATAAAATACTTTATTAAAAAAAAAAAAGAAATCAACTAGTTCGGGGCAGCTAGGTGGAGCAGTGGATAGAGCACCGGCCCTAGAGTCAGGAGTACCTGAGTTCAAATCCGGCCTCAGACACTTAACACTTACTAGCTGTGTGACCCTGGGCAAGTCACTTAACCCCAATTGCCTCACTAAAAAAAAAAAAGAAAGAAAGAAAAGAAATCAACTAGTTCTATCTTCTCTGTTATCCTGATGATGAAACTAAGGCCCAACAAGTTGAAATGACATAGCCAAGGTCTTACAGTAGATAATGATTAGTATTCAAACACAGGTATCATAATACAGTTTCTTATCCTAGACACTGCTGACACTTTTCTATAAGACCTTTTCTTGAATTGTCTCTGATCTCCTGAGTTACCTAATTTTACTGCAAACAAAACTTCAACACATACACTGACAAAGGAGAGTGCTTCTCATGAGAAATGCACTTTCTTTTCCTGACATCAGGACTGTGTTGGAAAATCTAGAATGGACAGTCAAATAGGCCACCACTATGTATTTCTCTCCAATTACTATCCATCCTATTTTTGCTACTTAATAATCAGCTCATTTTCAGTTAGGGATTTCTTAAATATCTACACTGATCTTCACATATTTTGAGCTTTGATTTATTTTTATTTTTATTTGGGGGGGAGGAAGGAGAAACAATAATGCCAGTAACCTTCCTATGAAAATGTCTAAAACTTTCTCCAACTTTTCCAATATAAAAACTTTAACAATAACAACAAAAAATTTAACCAATTAACACATGTAGCATAAGTATAAAAAGTTCCAACTGTTTGCTTCTGATAAACCAGCAGTTCAAAGTTCCGACTACATTTTACTGCCTACACATAGAGTTATCATTCTTAATATATTAACTTTAGATTGTTTTACAAAGACTATCACCCATTTTGCTAAGATAAGTAAGATACAAATAAAATCCCAGATTTAAATCACTCCTTTGTTACATCAGCTCTGTGCCTCAAATAGCAAGAATTATGAGTGGTAAGAGAAGAGGACTTGGAAATAACAACTTTACAAAGTGTTTTATGCCACCTTCAAAACCTGGCTCAAACTTTTAACTTTTCCAGGAAGCTTTCCTGATTAAACCCACTCACTTATTATTTCTGAATAAATGAGAGGAAATCCAGCCTAAAACTGGCAAGTCTAGATCATTTTTGTTCTATCAGCTTCAAGTACATACTTGAAACTAATTTGAAATAATTCTTAAAATAACCAAGTGAAGGGGGCAGCTAGGTGGCTCAGTGGATAGAGCACTGGCCCTGGATTCAGGAGTACCTGAGTTCAAATCCGACCTCAGACACTTAACACTTACTAGCTGTGTGACCCTGGGCAAGTCACTTAACCCCCATTGCCTCACTAAAAAAAAAAAAATTAAAAATAACCAAGTGAAGGTGCATCCAATAGATTATATTTTTTTTGCAGGGCAATGAGGCTTAAGTGACTTGCCCAGGGTCACACAGCTAGTAAGTGTCAAGTGTCTGGGGTCAGATTTGAACTCAGGTCCTGCTGAATCCAGGGCAGCGCATTGTCCACTGCACCACCTAGCTGCCCCCATCCAATAGATTTTAATGATTAGAATGGACTCTCTGTAATTAAGGAAAAGAGAAAGGGAGGGAATGAGCATTAAGTGCATATGATCTGCAAGGCACTAAAGCAATTTGCAAATATTTCATTTGATCCTCACAACAGCCCTGTGAGATAGTTACTATTATTATCTTCATTTTACAGTTGAGGAAGTTGAAACAATTATAGGTTCGGAGACTTGCCCAAGGTCACACAGCTAGTAAGTATCAGATGCTGCCTTTGAATTCAGGTCTTTCTTACTCTAGGCACAATGTTCTACCCATTATACCCCACTTCTGCCTCTTTATCTTTAACAGGTCTTTAAAATATTTTAACATATTTTTAAACTAAACATAGTTAATTATTAGCACTCTTTGAAAGTTCATCCTCTTAAGAATATTAAGCTCGGGGGCGGCTAGGTGGCGCAGTGGATAAAGCACCGGCCCTGGATTCAGGAGTTCCTGAGTTCAAATCCGACCTCAGACACTTGACACTTAGTAGCTGTGTGACCTTGGGCAAGTCACTTAACCCCCACTGCCCTGCAAAAAAAAAAAAAAAGAATATTAAGCTGCAGTGTTTGTTGGGGTTTCCTTCTGAGCTTCTGCTCTATCTTTTCTGCCAATTATTCATCACTTATTTTCTTACCATAAAGGTTGTTTTTGAACATAGAACTTCCAAGTATTATAAATTGGATATGCTAAAAGTCAAACAAATTAGAAAGCATTCATTTATTCTCACTGTCCTGATGAATGCCAAAGGTGTGTCATATGTTGGAGATCCTTACAATTCTGTCCCAAAGTAGACCTGTGACAAAATCCCAGAAGGGACCTCAAAGCTCATCTAGTCCAATAACAAACAGTTCTCCAACATATTGGACTCCAACACATCTACCCTTTGCTCAAAAACTTTCAGTGAGAGGAAAACTGCTTCTTACCCCCAGATAGTCCATTCCACTTTGGGACATTTCTAGTCATCAGGAAAATGTTCTTTACATCAAGCCTGTTTGCAACTTCCAAGCAGTAGCCCTGGTCTTGCCCTCTAGAACCAAATGGAACAAGTGACACTTTTCAAATACTCAAAGACATATCATAAATCCCCATCTCCTCCTCTTCTTCCTTCAAATGATCTTCACAACATGAACTTTTTGCCCATTATCACTGTAGTCATATATCCCTAGACACTCCAGAAAAATCAAAGCTCTTACTAAAAACATGACACCAGGAATGAATACAATCCTCCAGATGTGACCTGACCTGAGCACATGAAGAAATAGACAAATATGATATCATGGTTAATTAGTGGTAAGATTAATAAAACAAAAGGTAAAAGGAAGGAACCCACTAGCTTCTAATCCCCTCTCCCAATCTCTATTTTTCTGAATGAGATAAGTCACATATTGTTACATTTCAGGAGTACTAAGTTAGCTTCGTTTTGATCCATGGCTATGAAACAGATTCCTGTCCATAGCCCACAGCCACAAACAAGCATCCTGTGGGTTATCAAGAGGACTGAACAAACGAGTTCATCTTTCACCATACTTAGAATAACCTATTCAGTGCATGCCCTACAGACTACAGGTTTGTCTACTATATGAAAGAAAACACAGAGTAAGACTAGTATAAACTCCTTGAATTCAGTCCTCAGATCAAGGCACGTAGCTTCCCAAACAGCCATGTTCATTTTACAAGCTGACTTCTAATTAGTTATCGGGTCTCTGAATAATTTTAATGTTGTAAATTACAGTCCAAGTAAAGCCAGACATCTTATTTCCTTTGTTAATAGGGTCAATAAATGAGTAGATCAAAAAATGCTACAGACACAGCATATCAATTTCAGCAAAGGAGTGGACTTAGATGGTCTTTAAAGCAAAGAATGAATGACCACTTATCAATTACATTCCTGGGGAAATATTTTTTTTCAGGTATGGCTTGGACTCTCAAGACAATGAATTCTATTAAAGTTTCTCAGGATATCACTATGGATAAAATGGAGAGATGTGGGCTAAGTGAAAGCACAGTTTTATGAGAATTGGTTTTATGAATGAAACCAAAGGGCCGGTGTCCATCTTTTAGAGAAACATAGTATTTAACAGATATAAATCTAAATTCGGTGGATCAAATGAGTCAGCATATTATCAAGGGCTGTGAAAACCTTAAAATGCTTCATAAATGCTAGCTATTAATATATAAAGACCCATCCTTGCCCTGCTTCTGGCCAATATTGTTTTTAATCACCGAACTTAAAAGATAGACGGGACCTTATAGATAGAGTCCAACTCTATCATTTTACAGATTAATAAATGGAAGTAGGCACTTTAATGTCTCTACTTCTCTATTTGCTTCATTAACATCATTAGCATTGTCTCTCTTCAGAATAACTTGTTATTTACAAGTGCTTATGCTAGGACTGATTTATTTGGCCCCCACAAGCCATAAAGTCAATTCTTCCATAAAACCAATTCAAAATTCAATATAAGGCAGGAAAATTTTAACAGTTGAAGTTTTAGAAAAATTCAATGGATGGCTTCAAAGAATAGTGAGTTCCCCAGTAGCAGCCATCTTCAAACAGAGGCTGTTGATTACAAGTCAATGATGCAAGAAAAAGAACTGGTCTGGACGACTTCTGAGGTACCCTTCTGATTCTAAGAGTATGGGATTCCACATACTAAGCCCGAAACTATGTATGGAAAGAAGCAGAAGTTTAAAATCCCCAATACTTCAAGATTAATGAAGCTGTTAGGACAAAACAGAATTTCAGACTACTAAAACTAAATTCTGATAGCTAGTTAATTGCTAATGGTAAGCAAAGTTTTAATTATCATGCATGTACTTTAGATGTTTTGGTGCCTAGAATGGTCAGTCCTATATAATAGCAACAGTGAAGAAAGCCCTTAGATGCTATGATTTGAAGAGCAGTAAAAGACCTTTCTAGGCAAAAATTCTCCTCCAGATCTTCCAAGGTATAGAAAAGTGCCAATATTAGTCACTCCTTTGGCAGTCCCCATTAAAATAAAAATGTTATCTGCTTTAACTCATTACATCATTATTTTCCAATTAACTAATTCAACCTAAGAAGTTAGCTTTTCTGGCCAAGTCATTTAAGAAACCCCTCAAGGAATAGGGCTGAAAGACAGGTAAGTTTTGCTGAATAAGAATCACAGACCCAGAGAGATGGTAGAAGTTGGGAAGAAACTAGACACTAAGGGAGAAATGATAAGAAATAGAGATGAATAGAGAATAAAAGGAAAGCTGAGATACACTGCAACATCTTTGAAATTTTACCTATATTGATGCTACATGGGGCCATGCACCAACACAGTTTTTAGTGGCCAACAGAGCCACAGTAATGAGAAATTCCACAATAGAGGATGTGTATATAACCTCTGATGAGTATTACTGTTAAGTATTGAGTGCCCTGCCACAGGCGCTAAACAGTGTCCTGAAAGGGTTTATGTGTCTCCTCTCCCTAACTACTACATGGAATGATTTAGGCAGCTGATTGAACATGGTCCAATAAAATCCCTTTTTGTTTTATTCTTTCCTAACCACTTGGTAGGAGGCATTCAGCATTTTAAAATAGTAACAGTATTGACAGCTGGAAGTCACCAGACTCAGGTTACAGTGCCAATTTTAGATATCAGTGAGATTCAAAGGACTGAAAAGAACCTGGTTCATAAAGCAGGTTGTTTTAGTTAGAGGGTAACTATCTCTAAAAAACAACTATTACATTTTGCAAAAGTTAGATTTGAAAACTAAGGTGCCAAATAAAAATATAATACAGGTACATTTATATTCATAGGAATAATGAATGCACACAGACAAATCTACTTGCCTCAACATTTATTTGTCATGCTATTTGAAGGACTACGCCATCTGGAAATTTTTGCTCCTAAAGTAATGACAATGTCATTATATGAAAATCAAGAAACATTTTTTTTAACTTGAGAGAAAAGCCAAATTCATACCAAACCACTATTTTCACATGGTGGCAGAGAGGAAATGTTAACATGGATTTCTTACTTCCAATTCTCGCTGTTCCCATGGAATTGGAAACTGACAACATACAGATTCCTACTGTTCTCATTCTCAAATCACTACTAGAATATTTTATCTGCATCACATTCCCTTCAATATCACAATTATTTTTGTAAAAATATACATTGTACGGGGCAGCTGGGTGGCACAGTGGATAGAGCACCGGCCCTGGATTCAGGAGGACCTGAGTTCAAATCCGGCCTCAGACATTTGACACTTACTAGCTGTATGACCCTGGGCAAGTCACTTAACCCCAATTGCCTCACTTTAAAAAATACATATATATATACACACACACACACACACACACACACACACACACACACACACACATTGTACAAGTGAATTTTTAGGTTCCATAAAAATGGAGGAATAAATCAGTACTGGAACCTAGATACCCTTTTCTTTCTCTGGTATAGTATAGTAAAACAAATTATATTCAATAAGGCCCTCTTTCTACAATCACACTGTGAGGCCACTTTTATGATCTTAAATATAAACAGTCCTGGAAATCACAGGATTGCGGGTGGGGGTGGGGAGGAGAAGGGAGAGGTAGTAAAGAGAGGATTTGTGGGGAGGGGAATGTTTATATTATTTATTTATTTGAGGATTTACCTCTCCACCAGAAAGTAGGCACACAAAAAAAGAAAGAAAGAAAAATCATCTATATAAGCAATCAACCAGTAAGTATTTCTTAAATACCTACTATGAGCCAGGCACTGTGCTAAGCACTGGAGATAAAGAGGCAAAAGACGATCCCTGCCCTCAAGGAGTTTACCATCTATTGGGGGAAGACAATATGGAAATTAATATATGTAAAGCATGCCTGGACATTTAGAAGACATGAAGCCTTTTCCCTTAGATCTCCTACATTTCACCCTTTCAGTTCAGGACCTCTGGGCTAATCTCTTAGTTTGCTTTCCCCAACCTGCCCTTCATCTCTCTTACTAGTTGTATGCCATGACAAATGACCAACTCTTCCTGAGCATTCTAACTTGTTCCTTCCCCTAGGAGCACTTTTTGTGGCTCAGTACAAGGTCATAGCAATTATCCTTTCTTTTCTAAGATGTCTTTTTGTATTTATGAGTGTACAGGCATAGCTTCACTCTGTAGTAATGAAGACCATGTCTTCTGTATGGGACCCATAAGTTCAAGAATGCTTAATAAACACATAACACTGTTGGCCGTAGGATCATACATTCAAAGCTGGGGGGAAAGAACACAAATTTCCTATAATGCATGAAATTATAACATAAATAGGAAATTCAAATAACTACTAGTTCCTAACAGGAGAAGATTTCAATTAAAATAAAATCAAGTAATTGGACTTGATTATAGGAATGTAAACAGAACCAAAAATAATGAATTAACTAAAAGGCTTTCTTTCTCTGAAATTAGTCCTATATAGTTAGTGATATACAGACTTTATTGTGGACTAACCTCTACAACCCAAATTGAAGGAAAGGAAGAAAAACACATTTTTTCAAAATCTGGATTAAATTATTCTAATAATTCCTAAACTTCCTGTTTCCCCTCACACTACTGACCCTGAACACATAACAAATTCACAATTCCTGAGACTCTACTCCCTGAATGGTAATATAGGAAATCATGTGTTTACACTAATCCCCTTTCTTAAAATCCACTTAATACACAACATGAACATAAATATTGTCCACTCATTTATTAGCTATTGTTATGTTGCATACAACATAATATGATGTATACTGTTATGTACAAATATAATCCAGGCTGTGATATACCAGATCCTAAAAGGGAAGAAACAGGGCTATGTGATTTCTTTATGTAACAGGGCTTCATAGTATATGTGTACAGAGTGATAGAGTAGAAAAAGCACTCATTGGCTCTGGTGTCAAAGGACATGAGTTTAAATGTCACCTCTGACACTTTATGTGATATTAGGCAAGTCATGTAACTTCTAGGCAGTACAGTGGATAGAGTACCTGGCCTGGAGACAGGAAGAGTTCTCTTCCTGAGTTCAAATTTGGCCTCAGACGCTTATTAGCTGGGTAACCATGGGCAAGTCACTTAACCCTGCTTGTCTCAGTTTCCTCATCTATATGGAAATGGCAAACAACTCCATTTTCTTTGCCAAAAAAACCCCAAATGGGGTCACAAAGAATAGGACCCAACTAAAAACCAACTAAAGAACAACAGTTTTCTCACTTGTAAAATAAGGAGATTAGACTAGTTTAACTATGAGGTCACTTCAAACTTGAGATCTATGACACCTTGATACACCCATTTTAAAGAGAAATAAACATTTCTTTTTACCCAGTTGAATTTATATAGAGAGCAACATGGTCTAAAAGTATTTAGTGGACATTACTCTGAAAACTGCTCTAAAAATTCCAGAGAGCAAACTCTGATCCAAAATACACATCAATATTTGTAGAAATATAAATTTGTTCTCATATTATAAGAGAATCACTGATTTTTCAAGTATTTTAATAACCAAAGTGTATTTTAAAATCAGTTTTGAGTATAAAACTCCAAGAAAAATAACACAAATTTTCTTTTTTTTTTCCCTCTCTATTTGCTTAGCAAGAGAGAAAAATAATAAGTAATTCTCACTCTAAACGTTCCCCTAGGAAAAGTAAATTTGGCAATTACCCTCAATTTCTCTCCCACCTTAAACAAAATGTCATTTGGTGCCAAGATTCCATAGAAAACATAATTTGTTTGTATTCTATGAAAGTAACAAACAGAAAAGAAAGATTTGGGGGGCAGCTAGGAGGAGATATTATATATGCACCAGAAGCAAATTGCACATTTATTAAAAATTAAACAAATCCAAATTATTTGGTAAGTATATATTACACTTTCCTTCAACCTGCCAGATATTTTAAAATAGCCTATGAAAGTTCTGATCAACATTGAAAAGCATGTGAATTGAGAGCTGAACAGGCAGCAAAAAAAAAAAAAGTTTCTTCATTTCCTATAGTCCTGGCCTCCATCTTGGCAGATCCAGAATTATTCCTTTTTCTCCATGATCCAGAAGAACTGGGATTAACACAGGAAGGGCTCTCAGGTATAATGAAGTTTCCCACTCATTAGTCATTTTATTATAGTACTGCTACCAAGACACACCTTGGTTTATGGACTTGTGGTTTGTACTGAAACAAGTTGTTCAGCATATTTCTCACTATTAACTACAACTACGTGTGTGTGTATTTGTATGTGACCTCCCAGTTTCACTTTGTCAGTAGTTGAATTTCACTTAACACAGAGCCAAGATGCTGGCTTTACTTAACAATTTCAGCATAAAATCTTACAAAATGGTATCTAGGCAAGTTTTTATTAAACTTTTTTTAAATTGAGTCAAGAAGCATGTTTTGTCATGTTCATGGCCAGACCAAACACTGGTTTCAATGTTACAAACTAAACTGTAATTTTTTTTCAGGGAACTATGTTTATCCTTAATCAAGAGGAGATTGGAATTTAGAAAAAGAAAAGAATTCTTAAAACCAAAGTTTCTTGCCCATCAGATAGGTCTTACAAAACAATGTTTTGATTAGAGCAAATTAATCAAAATGTTTAAGGTCTATTAAAATAAACATGACCTTGCAAAGCAGAGAAGTGAATAGTTTGCATTTTACATACCACCAAGTCCCCCAAATTAGAACCTGTCAAAATAGCTTTCTTATTTTAAATTATATTTTTTCAATCAGTAAAAAAATTTGCCTTATTTCCCTCCTACTCCAATCCTTCATCCCTCCCATTAAGAATGAAATACAAAATGTTTTTCAATAAATTAAAAATGTATATATTTTCATGCTTTTGCTAGTATACAAGAATGCAGGGGCTGGTGTGAATAATGTAAGACAACGAACAAAACACAAGCAATGTTCCACAAATAGTTGGGTTCGCTAGCAATTAAAATTAAACATGATGGATTTCTAGAGCCTGATATGAAATGATTTTTCACTTTCTTCCCTCAAAATGTAGTTTTCTATTTCTTCTACCTGACATTTGTAAATGATTTCATCCTACCTATAACATGCTTAAGAGTCATGGCAGCAAGATAACCGTCACCACTAAAAAACAAGATCATTCAGTAAAAAGCTGTTTCCTGTCATGTGTCTCAGGAACCACTTAACTATTGATTTTATGGAAGTAAGACATGTACAAGGTGCTTTCTTAATCTTACAAAAATAAAGTTCATTTGACTTCCTTCATAAACTCTAAATGTGACTTCTCATTATTTCCATAGCCAAACAGAACAATGTAAAATGCAAATATCCAACAGCACTCCCTGAATACCATGCTTCTTTCCACTTTCATTTTCTTTTCAAATTTTCTTAAATAAGAAATCAACTGCTTATTTAAAAATCACTCATAATTTAAAAGATTCAGGAATTTATGTTAGCCCTATAAACTTTAGCAATACATGTAGTAAGGAAGCATCTCTTACCACTATCCAGTTCTCATTTTAAGGATGATAGTGTCTGATTGGGGATATGGGGGTGTGAACAGAGCAATTATTTCATTCTATTTTGTATTTGTTATAATATAGAGAGCAATTATTTCATTCTATTTTGTATTTGTTATAATATAGAACATTAACTTTATGATTACGATGGCTATCGACAACTTTTTTAAAAAAATTATATTACACAAGAATAAAAATATTAACTAGCCAATTCATTTACTGTACAGTAAAATTTCTACAAAACAGCACACACATATCTTCTATCAACTACATTTTACCTCAGCCAGTTTTAATACTTTTAGAAACTTCCTCATTGAAACCTGATAAAAAGGAAATTTTTCTTTTTCTTCATATTCTCCATAAGCCCTCTCACTTAAATGAATATCAGGCAGTACAGCCCTATAGTATTGCTTTGTTGTTGTTGTTGTTGTATTTTTAAAGATACCCAACAGGTGAAACTTACTTGATGGTGACTCGATTCGATAAATCCTGTAGATCCCCAGGATGGAAAAGCTGAGCTTCCTTCAATCCAATCTTTTCACAAGCTTTCAGAAAAACATTTATATTATCCTGTGAAAAGAAGCGGAAAGTGATTGCTTAGCCAAGCACTCCCCAGAGCAGAGGTTGCAAGTTGTTTTATGATAAAACTTTCCACGCTTCAAAGTCCAGTCACAGGCTCCAAAAATCGAGGCACCAAGACGTGTTCATATATATTTATACACATGTATTTTTAAGAGACCACATACAGTCTATCAATCTTTCGCAGAATGTGCTAGAGCAATACTTTATCCCTGGACGTAATCTGCTGCTGCTACTGCTCCTGCTGCTGGTGCTGCTGTTGCTGCTGCTGTGATCTTTGGGACTGGCACGTTAAACATTACCTGTTATAGGACAAGTGCCTAGCCACTAGGCAGTAATCTACACTTTGATGTCAGCTATGCTCTGCAAACAAACGCCCTCTTTCTAGCTTTGCACGACAAGCCTCACCTCTCCTCTTTAAAAATAACTCCAGCTACTGACATTCACCCACCCAGAAACTGTTGGCAGGGAAGAAATAAGAGGAGGAACATTCTGTTTCTATGATCACAAATTACAGAACGTCTGTGGAATACCACACCTGGAAGCTGGGTTTGGTTGCTCAGCGAGCCCTTGACGGACAGAGAAACCATACTACAGGACGTAGGAAACAGTCAGGACAAGGTTCTTTTTCATTGGCTAAGTTACACAGTTTAGGTGTGTGTTTTACTCACCCTCTGCACCTGCCACAGGAACTGCTTTGGAAAAACGAAAACCTCTTTCCCCCACCCTCCCTTTCCATAAAGATTTCAGTCACAGCTAATTCCTAAAACAGAATCACTGATTCACAAAACAACTGATTTTCATTCACGTAGATGACTACAAGCCAACAGTAAATCAAATGATCATACAGAGTATATTCCAGATACATTCTGGCAACATCTAAATAGCTCACATGTTTACTCTTTTGGAGGATAATTCTAGCAGCACTTTGTCCCCAGTGCCAACTCTATGAGGGTTCATCCTCATGGTCCCAAACATAAAAGGGAACACAGTGGCTTGGCATGCCTAAACATATCTGTATAAACTCAAGCATGCTGGCAACACCACATCACTAGCTGGCATGTGAACTGACATGGAACCTAATTCTCTTCCCTTCAACAGTTGGCTCTGATAGAAAAGCATACAACCCTTCTACTGGGAGAATGGCAAATACTCTCTTTCCTGCCTCGAAAGTTTCTTGTCCCTATAAGAAAGAGGTTAAGGTGGCCAGTTACAAAGATTTTTTTTAAGAAAACAGAAGACGTTGTGATCTGAAGTGTTTGAATCCTTGAAGAGAAAGGATCTGGGAAAATGGCCTAAATAAGTATAAAGGGATAAGGAACAATGATTTCTGATAAACCAAAGGACAGAAGGTATTTATGACTAGAGGTGTGGGGTTTCTGTTATGGAGTAGAGCAGTAAAACTCAGTTTTCATTACTCAACTGAAAAGCTGGAAGCCCTGATTCACTTTTAGTAAGAATGAGTCAAAAATTAAATGGGCCCAAAAGCCCAAATCCTAGACAACTCCAAGTCAAAGTTCTCAATCTACTGCTACTCATAGCAAGAAAAAAAGAAATTATTCCCCTTTAGGAAGTTTGAGAAAATGGAGCTGACTTAAATTCTTATTAAAGTTCATACAATGAATCATGCAATTCATGATTGCTATAATTCACTTCTGAAGATTTCAACTAATTAAGAAATTCTAATGTTAAGGGTTCGGGGTGGCAGGGGCACAGTTGTTTGTTTATTTTTTGTCTTAAATGGAAGAGAATACACAGCCTCTAGAGCCCAATTTAAGCAGAATAACATTGTAGTGTTACTAAAAGCCCAAGTCCTAAAATAATCTAGTTTCATAACTTCAAGAAAATAAGAAGAAATGCATGAAAAGAGAAAGCTTCCCAACTGATGACTTTAATTTAGTTAAAAATTTTAAAAATCAGTTGAGTAATGTTAAAATGTTAAAAAAATAAATTCACAAGCAAAGTGATACTTTTTATGGAAATTAGCATCTATTTGCTTGGCAAATATGAACAGATTGATGAGGACAAATAAACACTCATCTCTTGAAGAATCATTCTCAAAGACTTTAAAACATCACAAGATGCAAATAGGCTGACATGTAATTGTACGGAATGAGACCGCATATGCCAGCAGTGAAAAATGTAATCAAGTCCTAGTTTTAAATACAATGTTATATTTTGTGTCAGTCTGAAAATAAAAGAAAGCCATTTAAATTGTAATTGCTTAAAAATATTTTTAAAGTAGGACTTTATAGAAGTATACAGGGCAAATGCAATAAGGGCAGGATGTGGAGTGTTCAGAAGCTTGTCTTAAATGGTAGCTTCTGGACATGTGCCCACTAGTAATTTAATTTTTGCTCTTATATTTCAAAGCACATTGGGAGGCAGTTGCCTCAGGGAAGATATAAAATTATGAAATAAATGTTTTATGTTCATTGAAACACCAAGAAACCACGCCCAACTCAACTCATCACATGGGATGCATTTACTATTAACTTTTTTTTTTTTTTAGTGAGGCAATTGGGGTTAAGTGACTTGCCCAGGGTCACACAGCTAGTAAGTGTTAAGTGTCTGAGGGCAGATTTGAACTCAGGTACTCCTGACTCCAGGGCCGGTGTTCTATCCACTGCACCATCTAGCTGCCCCTACTATTAACTTTTACTGTTTTTCATGTAAACAAATATTGAAATATTTCATCTAAAAAAAGCAAACAAAATAAATAGCTAATTTGGTCAAATCATAATTAAATGGTCTGGGAGTCAGACTCTAACTGTGGCTCTGTCACTCAATAATGGTATGACCTAGACACTTACTTTGGGCCTCAGTTTTCTTCAACAATAAAATAAGGACTTTGACTAAGTCAGAGATTCTCTATCATTAGACAAGTACTTAGCAGGAAATCTGCAAGTTTTACCTGATAGTTCTTCAAGTTAGTTACCATCATATTAACCTCTTCTCAGTTTAACAGACGTCTCCAAAAGGAAGAGAACATATCTATCAATGTTTCATCGTCTTCCCCATCCTGCTGAATAACCTCAGCATGTGAACTTCTTCAGATACCTTCTTCAAGGCATTGGGTAAAAGAAAAGTAGTACCTCCCACCATAGATTTTTTTTAAAAAACACCTTGGGAACCTAAGACTAATTGACTTCTAAATTTCTGAAAGTTGACTATGTAATGGAGAAATTATAAGCCAAAAAAAAAAAGATGGCAGGCCGGAATTAATTCCTAAATATGGGCTCCAGAAAGAATTTTCTGAGTCTACCTTACAATAAAATTCCAGTCATTTTTAACCCAGTCTTTCACTTATGCTTCTAAGAACATCCTTCGATTCTCAAAGCCTCTAAGAATGGGGGGCAAACTCTGGCTGGTGCTACATCAAATGGAAAGATGTAAGCAGCTAATTGTGACAACTAGGAGGCATGGTAAATAGAGTGTTGGGCCTAGAGTCAAGAAGACCTGATTTCAAATTTGGCTTCAGACAGTATGTGTATGACCCTGGGAAAGTCACTTAACTTCTATTTGCCTCAATTTCCTCAAATGTAAAAAGGAAGGGGAAGGATAATAATAGCCTCTACCTCCCAGTGTTATAGTGAGGATCAAATAAGATAATATTTGTAAAGCACTTAGCATGATGACTCATAGTAAGGACCACATAAAGGCTATCTATTTTTTAATTCTTATCATTTTTAATTTATTATTTTATTTACTTTCATTTATTTATTTATCCATTCATTATTTATTTGTTTTGTTTCTTTTGAATTTATTATCATCATCATCATTAATAATTGATGCTGTTGTTGTTACTTCCAAATTCATTGGAGTTTATAACCAAAAGGTTGACTACCAAGTAAAACATTTTAGAGAATTTAGCAATTCATAAAATTGTCTAAAGCGCTGAAAGGTCATGATCTTCATTGGAGTGGAGAATGCCCACAAAGATTCATTCACAGCTCTTTTTAAATATTGAAGGAGTTGTAATTCCTTCATTGTAACATTAAACACTTGCTGCCAAAGAACTAGAAAGTTCTAATCATACTGAGTGGGAAATATCTGTTTATTTTATGGCAACGATCAACATATAATTGTGAATATGCAGTTTTATGAGTTAACATTTTATTTTTAACATCATATTTAAATGTTTAGATTATTAGATATTTTTAATAAATAACCAATAGTTCATGAATCTGGCAGCATGATTCAAGATAATTAATACCAGCGATGAATTTGACCCTCACTGCTATAAAACTGATGAAGATTTAAATACAGATATTGAGTCCCTTTTCTAATGAAACTGCTTCATGTCTTCCACCAACATTTTCCATGAGGATAATATGCTTTATCAGATGGGTGGCACAATCTTCTGATTCCTAGGCTAGTGTTTTGTCTACAAGTTCAGAGATTCTAATTCCCAAAACAAGCCCTTTGCAAAAATTCTAAACTAAGGAAAAATGATCTTTGATGATTCCCTTCTCTCCACTGATCCTCCCATTAAAAAAAAAGTTTTTAAAAAATGCTCCCATCCCATGATTCAATCCCATAAGGTTTTGCTTTAATCTCACAGTTACCTAATCTCTGCTAGGGATTTGCTGAAAATAGTTTGATGTGTACCCTTCCAGACAGTCTTCAAGTGTCAAAGAAATTTTGGGCACAGTGAGACACACAAAAAATTCATCACTTAGAATTACATAGAACCTCAAAATTGAAAGGGACCTCTGACACCATCTAGTTCATAATAAGGAAGTAATTGTTCAGTTAAGAAGGAAGGGGCTCGATTCGTCATATCATATGTTGGAGGTGTTAGCCTCCTTTTATACCTGGACCTGTTGGCTAAATGGTTTTTTAAGTACATGAATCAAAGAATATCACTCTTCAGAAGTTTCCTAATTTATTAAAAAATAAAGATTTTATCAGTAAACTAAAAATTAAGTCATTTGTTATATAAGTATAGAACATAAAATTCCCAAATAATTTAGAACTTTAAGAGTACCTGCCAAAATGAGTGAACCTTAACCCAAATTATTTATAATTTTATATTAAAATGTTATGGAATTTATATAAAATTATATAAAAATATATCAAATCTATAAAATGGGAAATATCAACCTAATTTAATAGCAGCTATAAATCACAAAATATCCTTAAAGATTATCTACTCAGGAACTGGAAAAATCAAACTGGGACTCAGGAAACTGGAAGTTATGTAAAAAATGTTTAAGAACTTGTCTTTATTTGGGCTTATCTTCATTCTAATCCAACATCCAAGATTCTTTAACTTTCAGTGTTGATTTAAGACAGTAGACTTGAAAGTTTTTCAAATAAAAAGCCACCTCTTGAATATCAGAGCAACAACTAAAAGTCAGAGGTTATTCCAAAATAAAAGTATCTGATGTTGGGTTTGGTTTAGAATGGGATGGGCAAAGAAATGACAGAATCGGTCGTTTAATTCAAGGAAATTCAATGAAAATTTATTAAGTGTGAGTCACTTTTTTGGGCATGGGGGCCATACAAGGGCAAGAAACAAAATATGGTTCCTGCTTACATTCTATTGGACATGTACAGAGATAAGTAAATGTAAAGCAATTTGAGAAGAGGAAAAGAATGCTAACAACTAGGATTATCACCCAGGAAAGGTTTCATTTAAGAAGTGGTATCTGAGCCGAGTCTTGAAGCTAACAATCTGAAGAGGTGAAAGTCAGCCAATTTGTATTGTAGGCATTTATATTGTAGGCATGGAGGGCAAATTGCACAAAGGTGTACAGAGATGGGAGACAACATGCCAAGTTCTAAGAACTGCAAGAAGAATGTGAAATACATCTGGAAAAGTGGGTGATAGAAACAGATTATGGGAAGTTTTAAATGAAAATACTAAGGGAAAGAGAGACAAGGTGAAAAAGAGAAGAAAGAGAAAGGAGGAGGAGCCAGAAGAAGACTGAGAGGCAGAAAAAGAGGGAAAAGGAAAGGAAAAAGAAGAGGAAGAGGCAGGAGAATAAGAATAAGTAAGGAGATGGGTAATCCAACAAAGAAGACTGAGACTAGGTAGGAGAACCAGGAAAGAGCAATATCATAGAAATTGAGAGAAGGAAGAATATTCAGGAGTTGGGGGCAGGGGGCATGGAAGTGTGGTCCGTAATATCAAAATCTGTCAAGAGGGGCAGCTAAGTGGAGCAGTGGATAGAGCACCTGCCCTGGATTCAGGAAGACCTGAGTTCAAATCCAGCCTCATACACTTGACACTAGCTGTGTGACCCTAGGCAAGTCACTTAACCCCAATCGCCTCACCAAAAAAAAAAAAATCTGTCAAGAAATGGAAAAGGATGGGGTCTAAGTAAAAGCCAGTATATTTGGCAATTAAGAAAGTTTTGGCAAACCGGGAGAGCAAATCATTTTAGTGGTAGAGTGAGAAGTTAGATTTTATGGGGCTAAGAAGTGAGAAGAAGATAAGGTGAGATTTTAGTAAGCTGTTTTATTTTAAGGAATTTGACTACAAGAAGATAGGACAGTTTAATGGGATGGTAGAATCAAGTGAAGGTTTCTTTTTTAAGGATAGGGAAAACAGTGCATTTGCATACGCGCACACACACACACACACACACAAAGGTGGTGAGCCAGAAGATAAGGAAATCTTGGAGATGTCACCCCAAGAGGAAGCTTCTAGATAGGTTGGAATCAAGGGTACAAAGAGAGAACTTACTCTTGCCAAGAAAAATGGCTGCATCTTCTTCACAGGCTGGACCAAAAGAGAGTAAAAAGACAAAAGATGTAGAAGGGTTTTGAGGGATAGAATAGACAGAAAGAGCTCACTACAGATGGCTTCATTCAAGCTTGACCCTAAGGTCATGTATCTTGTTGACATAAGATTATCTATACCTATGGCATGACCCCAAAGGAATCATTTTATCAGCTAATCAGAGGATGGGGAGATGGGTTACATTCTACTTCCTCATAACAGACAATTGTGGAGTATCTACCCAATGCAACTTCCATAATCCTTCAGCTAATATGGACTAATACTTCATTCTATGATAGAGCAATTCAAAGTCTGGCTTGAAATTTAGTTTATTTCAATCTTTCGTTTTCATGCTTGTGAGAGGGGAAAAAATGCTTCCCAAAGATAATGTAGATCTAAATAGAAGAACATTCTTCACTGTGCATACTAAATCACACCACTTAGTTTTCTGTTTCTTTGTTGAAATGAAGCCAGCAAATTTCCATCTGCTTGGATGTGAATCAGTTATTCTCTTAATCTGATCAGATGTTGCATTTTGTACTTTTTTTAAGAAATGGGTTCAAAATCCACTGGAACTCTTTATTTGAAAGATTTTTGAATAAGTTATAAAAATACTTCCAAGTTTTATAGTGTAAGAGTTTTTAATAGGTGATTTATTCAGTCAAAAGTATTTATTAAGCACCTACTACACACCAGGCATTGGGTGAGGCTATGAAAATATGAATACAAAGAATGAAACAATCAAATGCTCAAGAAGCTAACTATGTAATGAAGGAGACAGAAAATATAAGAATATAAAAAAGGGTAATCCATAAAATTATACAACATAAATACAGAGTGAATAAATACAAATAAACACAAAGTATTAAATGTAAGGGAATTTGGAAGGGAGGGTGCTAGCAGTTGGGAGGATTGAGAAAGGCTTCAGGTAAGATGTTACTTGAGCTGCATCTTAGGGAAGAGAGACATTCTGTGAGGTGGAGGTGGAGAGGGAGTACAACCCAGACATGAGAGATGGTCAGTACAAAACCACAGAGATAGGAGAGTGTTACAAGTTACACAAAGAATGCCCATCTGGATGGACTACAGAATGTAGAAAGAGAAATAATGTCCAATAAGGCTGGAAAATTAGGTTAAGGCCAGGCTGTGAAGGGCTTTAAAAGCTAAACAGAGGAGTTTACAGATTCAAGAAGACAATACTGGAGTTGACTGAGTAAGGGAATCTCATGGTCAGATCTGTGCTTCAGCACAATTATATTGGCAGCAGTGTGTAAGATGGACTGCAACAGTGAAAGAGACATGAAACAGGAAGAGTGATTAGGAAGCTATTTCATTAGCCTAACATTGGTAACTTTGGGAAGAGGAGTTTCACTTGAATGATGAAGTCAGAAATCATACTGCAAAGAGCTAAAGATTGAGTGAGAAGAGAGGGAGTAGAAGTATAGATAGCTGATAGATAGAAAGAAAGGAGACACACAGGCCAATAGATTGAAAGAATGGTAGACTCTAGAAAAGATTTTTTTAAGGATATGAGAGATTTGATCCTGTTTGAAGGGAGTACAGAAAAAATAAGTAAATATGAAGAGTCTGAAGATTCAAGAAAGAAAGTGATGACCGAGAATGCAAGAGATTTTGAGATATTCAAAGTATTTGATCTTTGAGTAAGGCAAAAAGGATATGGGATACTTGAAGGAGCGTATAGTCCACTAAACCCACATATCCTCTCCAGATGAACAGAGGTGTAGCCATGTCTCAACCATCTTGTACTGGAAAAGTTGATTTTTTTTTAACTTAAGTACAAAACTTTATAATTACCTCCATTAAATTTCATCTTCTATTTTGCTCATTGTTCTACCTGTCAAGGTCTTTATGTATCCTAGTTACATCATTCAACTTGTTAGTTTCACAGCATCTGATGAGCTTCTTCCTGTCTGACACTGAACCATCAATGAGTAATCTTGGGATTCAGCCATCCAGCCAATTCTCACTTCACCTAACTATACTATTGTCTAACTCTTATTATACACAAATGACATGAAAGATTGTGTCAAAGTTGGGCTAAAATCTAGGTAAACTATATCTATTGTATTCCCTCATCTAAAAGTTTAACAATCCTAGCCAAAAAAAAAAAACTCAAAGGAATTATTTCTGATGATTCCATGCTGGGCACATGATTGGTCTTTCTAAATGGCCACAGATTCCTCTTTCTAAATGTCTACTAGTCACAACTTAAATAACACTGGAAAATTTTGCCAAAGATTGAAGTCAAGCTAACTTATCTACAGTTTTCAGAATCCCTGTTCTTCCCTGTATAAAAAAAATCTGAATATTTGTCCTCCTTCTCTAATTCTTTACTGTCCCTCACATTCTCTACACCCTCTCAAGGACCAACAATCACATTCGCCAATTCTTTCATTATTGTTCAGTTCATCTGGGCTTGTAGACTTGAATTAAACAAGGGCAGCTGGGTCCTTTCTTACAGTCTCCTTGTTTATCTTAAGTATCAACTACCTAATTGCCATTATTCTTCTCTACTTTCTAGACCAAAGATCATTCTTCTTGGCAGAAAAAACAGGAACAAAATAAAAGTCAATAAGCTATACCCTGTCATCCTTTATCACTACTCCATTCATATCAAGAAATAGTATTAGCCCTTCTTTGATACTATCTTTCCCAACAGTTTCATTTAAAAAAAAAAACTTTTAATAATCCTTAGCTTTCCTTACCAATCAATGCTTATATTTATGTTTAACATATGGAATACTATGTTACAGCACCATACTACTCTTTCATATTCAATCTTTCTAATTGCCCTTATAGCTTTCTTTCATATTTATTAATGATTTGTCCATCCTTCTGTATATATGAATATCATGGTAACAGCAGTCCTTTAGACAACTCTCCATTTTTCTAAACAAGAGTTTTTCTCCATGTGTTCAGAATTTCATCCTTGAAAACTTCTCATGCCTCTTGGACTGACTTCTACAGAGTTTATGGGATCCTTTTGTAAAAGTTTTATTTTTATGTTTTAAATCTTTGGGATACCTTTAATTTTTAAAAAAGTTTTATCATTTATTATTTTGTATTATAAATTTACAAATTACCCACACTGTATAAGGTCTTTTGTAACAAAGTAAAAAATTTAAATAAAATTAACAATACAGCATCTTCATCTGAAAGTACATGCAATATTCTACATCTATAGAACCTCCATATCTCTATATTTCTAATGCTTAATTTAACTGAAGAAGTTCCTTTTTCTCTCCCTCCTACTTCTACCCCACTGAAAAAGAAAGAAAAACAAATTCTTTGCAACATACATAGTGAAGCAAAACAAATTCCCTCAATGGCTGTGTGTACATACGTATTTCTCTGTGTGTCTCTATCTGTCTCCATATACACACATATGTATGTGTACATATATATATATATATATATTCCTCATTTCTTACCAAAAAATTGTATTCTATCACATTCATAAACTACAACTTAGAGACAGAGGCAAAGACAAGGAGAGAGAGACAGAGAAAGAAATAGATGAATGATAGAATTAGGGTAATGAGACACATACATATACAAAATATTTTAAATTATATACATATATAAATATAAAATCTTACATAACATATGTATATGAATGTGTATATAAACTTTATGTGTGTATATATATTTCTCAGCTATATATACACACATCTGTACATATATGAGCTTATAAACACATATTTGTCATGTGTGTGTATACATACACACACACACACATCTGTCTCATTCATCACCCTAAAGCTATCATCTCTCTGTCAGGAGGTGGGATGATACATTTCATCATTGGTCCTCTGAAATTACAGAAGGTTAATAAATTGATCATGTTTCTTAAGAGCTTTCAACGTTGTTTGTTTTATAATACCCTTACTGTGTAAAATTTGTACTGGTTCTGTTCGTTTCATTCTTTGGTTTTTCAAAATTGGGGAAGAAACTTGAGGTAGGGAGACCAACTAAAAGAATGTTGCAATAGTCCAAGAATGAACGGCTTCTGACCAAAATGGAAGCCTGAAAAGAATGACTACTACACAGCTGCCACATATCTACTTCAGTATTTCCCTGAATTTCACAGAAAAAATAATACTCATGAAATCCAATGTGAAAACAACATTAAGTGACTTCTTCTACCCCCAAATTAACAAGAAGTCAGCCAGAAGTCCAAGGATAGTTGAAAAGGGAACCATAAGCAAAGCCAGCACACCAAAGCATAGGAGACCAGAGATGAACCAGGGACTTGTGGACCTTGCAAGCTTCTGTGTGCAGAGGTTGCAAGAGTAGAGGGTTCTCCTGAGGAAATCCCAGGCAAATAAAAAAGACCTAGGGCCCCTAACACCATGTTCTAGGACACAAGAAACAGCTCTAACAATCTAACACTCTGAACCTCTAAGACAGGGATTTGGGGGACAGGTAACCCAGAAGGTGAAAATCATCACAGGAACCCACATGATCCAGTGGGAAACCAAGAAGGCAAACCATTCTGGAAAGCAATTTGGAATTATACCTAAAAAAAAGCTACTATAAGCCATAGCCTTTTTGTTGCACAGATTCCACTGCTAGGCATAAGGTCACTGCCAATAACAAAGGCTCCCCATACAACAAACTACTGACAGCAAAGGACTAAAAAAAAATGGGTTCCTATCAACTGGAGAATGGGTAAACAAATTATGGTACATGAATGTACTGGAATGTTATTGTTTTAAACTTGAGCATCTCTGCCTTTTCTTTTGTTTCTCTTGATCACAGTTCCATTTTCCTCAAAAAGTGGTATTATCTCTTTTTATTTGCATAATGAATACCAAAAACAATGAAAAGACTGAGATTAATTGATGCAAAAGTAAATAAGCAGACTAAGTAAGAAAACAATATACCTGATGACTACAACAAAGTAATTGAAATAAAGAACAGCTACAAAACAATCAAAACAATGACTGGAAATTATAAGGATGGAGTTCAATCCAAAAAATTAGCTATAAGAAGATATTTCCCCCTGAATCCTTTGCAGAAGTAGGGATCCATGGCGGTGCAACATCGTACATAATTTCATATTATTTTGATATGTCAATTAATTTTGTTGATTTGTTTCTGTTCTTTGTATTAAATTCTTTATTCATTAATTTTTTTTTGTTAATTCTTTGCCTCCCTGGGTGAGGGAGAAGGAAGAGGTGGGATACAGGAGGAAATTCAGGTAATATAAAAATAGAAGCTATCAAGATCCATTTTTTCCCCTTGAAGCATTCCATAATGGAGTATATTTGTAAGTGAAAAGGAAATTAAATTGATTATTCCCATCTAGAAAAAATTAAAGGTAATAAGGTAGGATTTGAAGAATTTGAGGTATTTTCCATATGAGAAATGTTACATATTATGATTTCACAATGAACCATCAATACCACCTTAGTTAAAAACTCAAGGACAAATATATTCTCTATAGAAATGAAGAGTCCTTGAGGTCTTTCACCCCAGCCTCCTGACAACCATTCTTCTCATCATGAATACTTCCAGGAACAAAGAGTTCACCCTTTTGTTTTATTTAATTGGGGGGGGGGGGGGCAATGAGGGTTAAGTGACTTGCCCAGGGTCACACAGATAGTGAATGTTAAGTGTCCAAGGCTGGATTTGAACTCAGGTCCTCCTGAATCCAGGGCTGGTGCTTTATCCACTGAGCCATCTGGCTGCCCAAGTTCACCATTTCGAAAGGTATATGACTCCAATGCTGACAACTCTTTCTGGGAATTGCTTTATTTTTATTAAGCCCACATCCCCCATTGGTCCCACTTTGGCTTCAGATACAAAGTCTACTCCCTTTTCTACATAATATCTTTTCAATTATTTGAAGACTACACCCTCTCTTCTGTTGGGTTATATCTTTACTTTTTTAGTTTGTTCTATTTGGGGGGTTTTGTTTGTTTACCATTCCTACATGACATGGTTTCTATACCTCTTAATATCCAAATTATTCCTCTTCAGGATTGGCCCATTTATGAATTTCTCTCTTAAAATGAGATACATAATTGGACACAGTACTGTAAACATCTTTAAGCCAGAAAAGAGGGGATTTTCCCTTTGGTATAAATATTATAATTCTATTAATTCAGTCTATGTTTGTTTTAAACATCCACATTACGCTATTTACTTTTAATGGGTTAATGGATCAAGTACTACCAATCCAAGCTTCCTTGCAATTTGCAATCATGCAACTGATTTTTAAAATGAAATCCAAGATTGTTTGTTCTTCTTTGGGTTGTTGGGTTTTTTTATCTTTTTTCATTTCAGACCATTGAAATTATGGACTGAATCATGATTCTGTCATTCTATCTATCCCTACCAAATTTTTATCACCTGCTTATTAGAAAAAAGCATGGCACATATAATTTAACTTCTTTCCTTTCTTTACTCTCTTTGGGTTATACACTTAGTAGCAGTATCACTGGGTTAAAGGGTATGCACAGTTTAATAGCTTTGGAGACAGTTCCAATTTCTTTTAACAGAAGAGGAAACTGAAGGCCAGAGTAGTTCAATGAATGGGCCAAAGTCACTCAGATACTGTATGAAAACTTGAACCCAAATCCCAACTTTAAATTATGTCCTCTTTGCTTTTCATCACCATAGAATTCTCTCTTAGGTATGTTTATTCTTTCCAGTTTCCATAGAATAGGAAAGTGCTCTAAAATCACTCCAATAATTTTCATGTTTCTGAATTAAAACTGTGTGATATAATGCACTTGAGCCACAGTTCTAAGAACTCTAACTGAACTTAATTATAGTGTTGCTTTAGCAATACTACAGTTAGAGTAATGTTAGCACTTCAAAAAAAAAATCCCCTTGAGGCTGAAACTTGGCATATAAATGCTCATCCCAAGTTTTTAAAAGGGGGGGTAGCAGGGAGTTTGAAACCTTTAAGAGAAACTCCCAAGCTTGTGCCAATGGCATGAGTAAGAGATGAGAATAAAACTCAGGTTTTGTTTCCTGAATAGAAGTGCTCAATCATTACAAACACTATGAAAGTAATTTAAAGCTAACAAATCGTGATGTCTTTGAGTACATTTTGTGACATTTATCCTTTGAGGAGGGGAGGGTTGATCAGGGTAGAGTGGGAAAGGGAGAGGAAAGACTGAAAGGCTGACTAAAATGAATATTTTTGAGCAAAGATTTATTGCTTTCGCTGGTGCAAGCTGGTTTGGATTCCCAATCAAGGAAGGTCTTTTTGAGAGTCATGATGTCATACTAGAAAGACTATGGGGTCTGAGAGACATGAATTTAAATCCCACTTTTCTCCTTACTAGCTATGTGACCGTCATTCAACCTCTTTCACCCTCAGTTTCCCCATCTGTAAAATAAAGATAATGATAGGATCTGCCTCATAGGGTTGTTGTGAAGATCAAATAAGATAATCTCCATAAAGAGTTGTACAAACCTTATAGTTCTATATAACTATTTATCTCCACTTAACCTTTCTGAGCCTCAGTTTCTTCTGCTATAAAATGAGAGGGTTGGACTACATGGCCTTTGAGGTCCCTCTCAGACCTAAGTCAGTGATCTTATAACTTCCACAGAACAACATAATTTATATTTCAATATTTCGAGGACCTGGAATTCCACTGGTGACAACATCGACACTGTCATGATCCTTCTACATTTTTAGAGGATCTCTCTGAGTTGCTATAACCATCATTCTCTCAACTAACCTGAATGGTGTTCTTCTTATCAGACTTAGCTGGTCCTCAGACCATAGACATACAATCATTGCCAAGAAAGGGAAAGACCAGAAAATCTTTCCAACTTCTTAGGGCTTTTCAGAGCTTAAGTTTTGCTTGTAGAACCTTCAGTAAACAAGGTATTACCTCAATGCCTTATGAGGGAACTATGCAAAAAGTAGAGAGGTTGCAAAAATTGTCTCTTTAACTGATGGAAAAAAAAAAAGAAAGAAAAACCCAATAGATAGTCAAGGCCAAAGGTGCATTATAGAAAGTTGGTCCTGGAACAACACTCTTCAGGGAAATACCAGGAAGTGAAAAATCTTGGTTTCAATCCTTTTCAACTCTTTCTGACCCCTTTTTGGGGTTTTCTTGGCAAAGATGCTGGAGCAATTTACCATTTCCTTCTCCAGTTCATTTTACAGATGAGGAAACTGAGGCAAATAGGGTTAAATGACCTCCCCAAGATCATACTAGCTGTAAATGTCTGAGGCTGCTTTTGAACTCAGGTACTCGTGATTCCAAGGCCAGCACTCCATCTGGTGCTTTATCCACTGCACCACCTAGCTGTTCCAAGGAAAAATATAGATTCTTTTCAATACATATACATTTGATGTCTCAAACATGTACTTTGTCAGTTGAATCATGATATCTCTAATTTTAAGAACAGAGTTTGGAGGCAGCTAGGTGGCACAGTAGATAAAGTACCAGCCCTGGATTCAGAAGGACCTGAGTTCAAATCTGGCCTCAGACACTGGACATTTACTAGCTGTGTGACCCTGGGCAAGTCACTTAATCCTCATTGCCCCGCCCAAGGGAAAAAAAACAAAACAAAACAAAACAGAGTTTGGTATCAGATAATAACCTTTTTTGTGTCATGAACCTTTTTAGAAGGCTGGTAAAGCCTATCAATTCCTCTCAGAATAATCATTTTAAATACATGAGAAGAATAAGGGAAAGGAATAAGGAAATAAGCATTTAATTAAGTTTCAACTATGTGTCAGGCACTGTGCTAGGCACTTTATAAATATCTCATTTGATTCTTACAACATCCCTGGGAGGTAGGTGCTATTATTATCCCATTTTACAGTTCAGGAAACTGAGGCAGGCAGTGGTTAAGTGACTTGCTCTAGGTCACACAGCAAGTCAGTGTCTGAGGTCAGATTTGAACTCTGATCTTCCAGACTCCAGGCCCATTATTCTATCCACTTCACCATTTAACTGCCCCTAAAATAAAATACTTAAGATTACAAAGGAAGTCAATTATATTAAAATAAAAGATGTCATTTTTCCCATCCAAATTGATGGACTCCCGGGGGCAGCTAGATGGCACAGTGGTAAAGCACCGGCCCTGGATTCAGGAGTCCCTGAGTTCAAATTCGACCTTAGATACTTAACACTTACTAGCTGTGTGACCCTGGGCAAGTCACTTAACCCCAATTGCCTCACTAAAAAAAAAAAAAAAACCAAATTGATGGACTCCTGAAATCTCCATGAATCCCAGATTAAGAACCCCCTTTCTAGAATAAGGTTATTAGATTGTAGATCTACAGAAAGAACGTGCCTTAGAAGTCATCTAGTACAACCCCCTTCTTTTTACAGATGAGAAAACAAGAGGCCCAGAAATGTTCAGTTCAGGGACTTGCCTGAAATCACAAAGATATGAAGTAACAAAGCGAGGTTTTAAAGTCAGAGGTCCTGTGACTCCAAATTTCACACATTTGTTTGATCACATAGAGCTGTTCAAAAGTAGATTCAATAATAATCTGGGTGGTTATCCATAGAGTTTCTCATAAAAAAGATAGAGGTAGTTAAAGTATAAGTTATGAAATAAACAAAGTTTGAAAACAAATGGTATTTCAAGGTATACTTAAAGGAAACTAGATTTTAATTGGGGTTAATACTCGAATGCTATAACTCCTTTTTCAAACTAATGGATATCTTAGTAATAGGAAACCTCTCAAATTATACATCTTTATTTAGAAAAAAACACTTTAGTCTCACCTGACTTCTGTGAGAATAAGGTTAGCAGATTAGTAAAGTGAGAATCGATTAAATTCTGTTTTGAGGGATGTACACAGGTAACTTAAATGGCTCAACTATCAATTCCTTCCTTTGTGTGTCAATACACATGCTTCTAAATGTAAGAATGAGACTCTAAGATATCAGCATTATATATGAGTACTAACATACTTCTACCCCCTAGAGATTCCATTTAAGACTGGCAGAAGTAAAAAAAAAAAGTTTAGATCTCTAGATTTGAATCCAAGTAATTTCTGGAATCCAAAGAAGTTCTTTTACTTTTGTTCTGTTGAAAAAGGGTATTTACAAAACTTGCCCAACAAGAAAGATGGATGAAGAAAGGGAAAAAACGATAAGTTGTTTGCTAATTTTATAAACATCCCATTCAAATTCAAAGTTAGAATTTCTATATGTATATTTCCCTCCATCTTATTTTTACTCACTATTTTCATAACGTTTCGAATTTTATAAAATACATTCAAGTTTGATGGCAAAGGATCTATTGTCTTAACAATCTACAGATAAACAAGAAAATTGAGCAAAGAATCTCAAAACCAAAATAAACTACTATTTAACAACAATAATTAGGTCAAAATAATGGTACAATGGAAAGAGCAGTGACCTTGAATTCACAGGATCTGAGTTTTAATCATAACTCGGCCAATCTACCACTGTATAAACTTAGGTCAAGACATATAACCTCACTAGAACCCTGTTTCCCCATCTGTAAAATGAAGGTACTTGAGGGGCAGCTAGGTGACACAGTGGATAGAGCACCGGCCCTGGAGTCAGGAGTACCTGAGTTCAAATTCGACCTTAGACAGTTAACACTTACTAGCTGTGTGACCCTGGGCAAGTCACTTAACCCCAATTGCCTCACTAAAAAAAATAAAATTTAAAAAAAATTTTTAAATGAAGGTACTTGGATATATAGCCCCTTAAGATTCCTTCAAGCTTTAGATATATAATTCTATTAATTAAAGACTATAAGGAAATGACTTAGAAATGAAGCGTGATCAACTCTACCTATATTCTACATAGATAGGTCTTTTATAGATTAAAAAAATATACCCTAATAACTAAACAACAGAGCCATAACTGAGTATTTTGATACCCGGGAAAATTTAAATGGGGTAGTGTCAAGGGAGCCAGCTGCTCTAGTTGGACACAGTAACACTAGGTTAAGAGGACGTTGACTATATATTCATATTGCAACCATTGGTTCATTCTGTCCCCAATCCCAGAAAGAAAAGGGGAAAGACACAGAAGAAGGTACTCTGAGAAATATCTAGTTAGGGGAGAACCCTATGATCCGAGGGCAATGGCTATGGCAACCCAAAGAATTGAGAACATAGAGGGAGTGTGCCTTCTGGGCATCAACTACCCAAACAACCAGATGTTTCTGTTTCCTGAAAGAGTACAAGGGCTGCCACTGTCAAAATGTGAGTGCCCTGAATTAAAGCCCTAATCATCCACGAGTTATAACTTTAAAAGAACATTTTCTGAGCCTTTATGCCATCCTATATGCCACACTGAGAGACTGTCAATTTAAGGAATGTCCTACATTCATATATTCAATTTACAATGTATATACATGTCTAGGCAAATAATATTAACATCTTGGAAATAGAAGGAAACAAAGTCATACAGTCCAATCCTACTTGAAATGAAATATTAATATTATATACTAAAAAAAATTTAAAAACCCTCTACTCCCTGTCAGACCATTACTAGAAATTAAGATAAGTGAGAAAATCAAGCAATTGGCTAGGCTTGAATAAAAAAGATCTAAAAATTTATTGAAGGCAAAGGGTGTGGCAACTGCGTTCCTTTTCTGCTGATTTCTTTCAAGACATCAAATTATTTCTGAGAATCTACGGCAGCACAGTTTATTTAACAAATCTCATGCTCTGAACAAAAGTCAGACCTAAAAGATGTTTCTAAACATCGAGAGGGTTGTGGTACAGAGAAAATAAAGCAAAGTGGTCCAAAATCATGCCACTTGAAGAATCTTTTAAGGAATTAGGACTATTTACGAAGGAGAAGCAGAGAAGAGTTAGCAGGGATTTGATAGCTTTCAATAGCTGAAGGGCTGGCAACTGAAAGGGGAATTTAATTTTTATTTTTCATCTTCCATTTATTTATCTATCTGTTTGTTTGTTTATTGTTTATTTATTTGTTGCTTAAGATTGTTGAGCTAAGGGCAGAAGTTACATGGAGTCAAGATTGGGGCTTAGCATTATAAATAAATAAGCTTTTCTTAGAGATGGCCCAAAGTGGAACAAATGGACTGCCTCCTGAAATAGTGAATTTTCTACCTCTGAAGGTCTTTCAACATATGGGAAAGGACCAATGCTCAGGGATTTCTCTTGCAAATTTAATTAGACTAGATCAACTCAGATTCTTTGTATCTATGAGACCAAGTACCCCCTGGATAATATAAAAGGGGATATGTACAACTAAGTTCCCAATAAACTATTTTAAGGAACGGTTTAGTGACAAGTCTATAAAATCATGAGTAATGATAGCAGAGTGAGAGGCAGCATAATGTAGTATGAGGCCTCAGTCTGAGACACAGAAAAGCTATGTGACCTTAGGCAAATTGCCTAATCTTTCAGTATTTTAGGCAGTTTTCTAGGACTCATAAGTTTTAGGCAAGTAGTTAAGGTGCACTGGGAAGGAAGATGATGCAGTGAATAAAGCACTGGGCCTGGAATCAGGAATATCTGAGTTCAAATCCAGCCTCAGACACATACCTATGTGACCCTGGACAAGTCACTTAACCCTGTTTACCTCAGTTTCCTCAACTGTAAAATGAGCTGGAGAAGGAAACAGCACAAAACTACTCCATCTTTGCTGAGAAAACCCCAAATGGGGTCATGAAGAGTCAGACATGAATGAAATGGCTGAACAATAACAAAAGCCAGGGAACATTGGAGAAGGGAATTGCTACACCAGGAGTTCTCTATACTGACAGAATTCTAGGCCCACACCATTCCTTAAAGTAGTGTTACATTTTCCTAATTTTATATTTTTGTTTGTGTTGGGTTTTTTTGGTTTTTTCAGTTTTTTGTGGGCGATGGGGGTTAAGTGACTTGCCCAGGGTAACACAACTAGTAAGTGTCAAGTGCCTGAGGCCAAATTTGATCTCAGGTCCTCCTGACTCCAGGGCTGGTGCTTTATCCACTGCGCCACCTAGATGCCCCTAGTTTTACATTTTTATAGCAGTACTGTCTCAATTTGTAAAATTAGTATAAAATCAGTATAACACTAGACTCAGGCCTACTCCAATAGCCAGAAACACTACAAGTATTCATTTTCTTCACTACCACCCACCAAAATAGATGAAGTTTTGTCTGCAGCAAATATCCAAGGTTTCACTTAAGGAGCCTCCTTTCAAATGGGTTTGGCACCCATTTGTTTGCTCAACATCGCAGTATAGCTAAGAACAGAGAGGTCAAATTCAAGGCCCTCCAAACTCCAGAATATAGCTGGAGCCAGGAAAATGTAAATGGGGAATATTTAACAAAATAGATAAAAATACAAAACATCATACAAAATGTCAGTTTATGATTCTCTAAGTCAGTAAGCCACAGGGATTTGAGTTTGCCACCCCTGAATAAGAGGTACTCAGTGAAAAACTTCCCTTTGGCCTTAATTCTGCAACATTACTGCTATTTACTACCTCAGAGATGGACACTCCCCAGAAGGAAAACAGGCATTTACACCTGTACTTGTTATACTGTCCCAGGGCCTAGAGAAGAAGATAGAGGAGGCATGTTAGCTCTTAGAAACACTGGGGGGGAAGAACTGACATCATGGTCAAGTTCCCAGCCTTCTCTAGGGTGGTATTCCAACTGCTAAAATCCTCCTCTGAAAAAAATGGCATAAGTATATGACAGTAGTCTGGAAAATAGATTTGAAATGTCAATGATAGATTCTTTAAGTGAATTTAATTTTCTTTTGCTAACAGAAGCAGGAGAACCAAATGTCAACACAGGGCCTGGCACATATTAAGTACTCTGATATCTATTCATGAATTGGTTATCAGTATATGGGTGGAGAGTGAGTAGGAAAGCAGGGTAGAATACAGTGTAGCAACAGGAGTGTTAACCACAGAAATAACCTGGAAAAACAGTAATTTAGTAGTGGCAGATGGGATCCTGGCATTTTGTTAATTCTTTAAGTAGTAATAATACACAGATACAGAAAACCAATGCTTTTAAACAGCTTAAGTAGTTGGCATCTTTTCACATTTCCTGAATTCTACAACATACCTGAATGGGGAGATACCTTTCCAGCCTCACCTCCCACATTCCACATCTATGATAGTCATCCTAAAAAGAGATTAACCCTTTTATAACATAAACATATAAACAAGCCACAACACCATCTTCTTTTATGAAAAGACAAAGCAAAACATCTTTTGTGATAATCTAATCCAGTGGATTAATGTGGGGCAGCTAGGTGGCTCATTGGATAAAGGACCTGGCCCTGGATTCAGGAGTACCTGAGTTCAAATCTGGCCTCAGATACTTGACACTTACTAGCTGTGTGACCCTGGGCAAGTCACTTAACCCCCATTGCCCTGCCCAAAAAAAAAAAAAAAGATTTATCACCCAATAAATCACCCTGTATGTATTTTGTATTTACTCATAGATGCTTACTTGTTATCTTCCCAAATTCCCTCCTGCAATAAAAGCTCCTTGAGGGAAGGAACTTATTTCATTATTTTTTTTTATTCCTTGCACAGAGTCTGACAGACTACAGATACCTAATAATGCTTGTTGAGTTAAAAATGAATTAGTGAGAGCATTGAAAGTATCTTTGGTGGCAAGGTAGATCAAAATAGACCCTCAGAAGAAGATAATAGCAAAGTCAAAGCTCCTACATCCAAAGCGTCCAAGAAAAATATGAATTGGCCTCAGGCCATGGAAGCCTTCTTCGAAAAGGATTTTGAAGATAAAGTAAGAGAGGTAGAGGAAAAAGTAAGAGGTGGAGGAAAAGATGGAAAGAGAAATGAGAGTGATGCAGGAGGGTCATGAAAAAAAGTCAACAGCTTGAAAAATGAATTAGTGAACAGTATGGAAGTGTGGAAAAGTACTAAATCATGGTCAGAAATGGGTTCAAATGCCAAGTCTGATGCTTATTACTTGTGCGACCATGTGCAGGTCACTTAAGCTCTGCAGGTATCAGTTTTCTCATCTGTAAAACGAATTGGGGGCAGCTAGATGGCGGGGTGGATAGAGCACCGGCCCTGGAGTCAGGAGGACCTGAGTTCAAATCCAACCTCAGACACTTAACACTTACTGGCTGTGTGACCCTGGGCAAGTCACTTAACCCCAATTGCCTCACCAAAAAAACAAAAAAAACCGAGTTGGACAAGATGGTGTCTTAGGTTCTTTCCATTTCTAGATCTATGACCTTATGAATCACTTTTGATGTTAAGATTAAAACAGGTAGACTACAAAACAGAACTACAAATAAAGGATGAGCAAAAACCAGAGTTTGAACCATTGTCTTCAAAAGAATACCACAGGGGGCAGCTAGGTGGCTCAGTGGATAAAGCACTGGCCCTGGATTCAGGAGGACCTGAGTTCAAATCCAGCCTGAGACACTTGACACTTACTAGCTGTGTGACCCTGGGCAAGTCACTTAACCCTCATTGCCCTGCCAAAAAAAAAAAAAAAAGAATACCACAGCCCACAAGTTAAGGGAGTTCAAATTTAAAAGAACAATTATAATTAAATCCAAAAAATCCAGAGGATTTAGAGTCACATTGTTGATCTTTGAGCTAATTTTAAAAAATAAATAAACTTAAGAGTTTGGAATCTGGAAATGAAAATAAAATAAAACTAAAAATTTTTTTAAAATAGCACTTTCCCCTGCAAAACCCACTCCTTTTTCTATCTTTCCTTTTTCTTTTGGGGGTACAACCATCTTCCAGCCACCTAAATTCACAATCTTAAAGTCATTGATGACTCTAAACTCCCTCCTTATTCACTAGACCCAGAAGGTTTCCAAGTCTTATCCAGTCTGTCTCCACAATGTCTCTTAATCATCTGTCCCTTTCTCTCAACCCCCTAATTCATACCTTGTCACCTTCCTAGACTATTATAATAGCCTAACAGATCCTTATGTGCCAAATCCCTTGCCTCTCCAATCCACCCTCTATGAAAGGATTTTTCTAAAGCATATGTGACCTTATCATTCCTCCACTCAAGAAGATCAAAAACAAAATAATCTAGGAGACTTATAAAATCCTTCATAATCTGGTTTGAGCCTACTTTTCCAGACTTTTAAAGTCACGTATTCTATGATCTGGCCAAAATGCCTCCTGGCTAGTCCTCACAGAAGACATTCCATTTCTTGCCCCCCGTTTATGAACAGGTTATCCTTCATATCTGGAATGTACTCCTTCCTCACCTCCACCTAGCTTTCTTCACTGTCATCTAACTTTCTCCAAAACTCAATGCAGGTGCTGCATCCCACATTAGACTTTCCCTGATCTCTCCAGTTGCTAATACCTCCTTCTGGCCCTGAAAATTACCTTCTATTTGCTTTGTAAGAGAGAGACTTGTGACTTAGTGGATAAAGAACTGGGCTTGGGGCCAAATTCAAGACCCTCTCCTGACACACACTGACTCTGTGACCCCCCCCACCCCTATTCCTGCCCCCAGCCAAGTCACACAAGTCACAAATCACATTGCCTTTCTCAATAAGAGCTGAACTCAGACTTTCTCTTCAATTCTTGCACTCATACTAGGGAACTACAACATATATACTGAGGCTCCCTCAAATATGAAAATTTTCCAGTTCCTCAATTCAATTCCCATTGCCTATCTACTCAAAGAAATGATCATACCCTTGATCTCATCAACAATCACAAATATCCCACTTCTATCTTCACAAACTCCTAAATTCCTTTATCTGGTCATAATATTTTGTTATTCCATTTTTCTCTCTGCCTTGTAACCCTAACCATACTCTTTTTTTCATCCTCACTATGACCTCTATTATTACCTTCCCTAAAGTCATCTCTCCTGCTCTGGCTATACTATCTAGCATTCCCTAACTCAAATCCTTAGTCAACCAACTCAACTCTATATGATCCTCTCCTCTCAAATTTTTTGCCCCTTTGTTCTACCACTGATCATACCTTTACCAAACTAAAAGCCACTCTCCAATAAATAAGCTATGCAAGATTATGAATGCAGATTTCTAAAAAAAAATTTTTTTAATTAATAACCTTAAGAAAGAAAGCCCTAAGAAAACTCAAACCACCAATTAGAGAAATACAAGTGAAAACAACTCTAAGGCTTTACCTCTAATCCAGGAAAAATTGGCAAAGATGGCAAAAACTGAGAATAGTCAATGTGGAGGGATGGTAGAAAGATAGAACACTAATACATTGTCAATGACTTGGTAAATTAATCCAACCATTCTGAACTATGCTAGTAAAGTGACTAAAATATCTATACCATGTGACCTAGAAATTCCACTGGTAGGCATAAATCCCAAAGAAGTCAATGCTGAAAACCACATATCCACCAAAATATTGAGAGTAGCATTTTTTATAGCAAAGAACTAGAAACAGAATGAATGCCCATAAATTGGTAAATGGTTAATGGTAGGCTAAACTGACATGGTAAATGGGGTAAGACAGTTGTGGTGGGGAAGGGGAGAAAGGAAAAGAAAGACAATCTCTGAAATGGAAAAGGAAGCTTGACATATATAACCCATATCAACTTGCTTACCACACCAAGGAGGGGCAAGGGAAGGGAGGGAGAAATGGTATTTAGATTTCAAAATTAAAAAAAAAACATTATAAATTGTTTTTACATGTAATTGAAGAAAAAATGAAATATTATTTTTAAAAAGCAGAAAAGGAAGCTTGACTTCAATGCACTATCTAAATCAGCCAACTTATTTGGCTTGTGCCACAGAATAGATTCATTCTTCAGTCAGTCTTCAGAAACCAAGAACTTGTAAAATTTCCTTCTTTATTAGTTGTTATCAACTAGCCCACCCTGGCACTCCTCAGGGGCCTCCCACAACTATTGGTGCTGGCAAAAGGTTAAAGAGAGTTGCTAGACTTCTCTTTTGCATACTAAACTCAGAACCCAGTGTTTTATTTAATTTTCTAAAGAAAACATATAAATTGCAGAGGCACTACTAAGTAAATTACAGGAAGTAAAAACTATTCCTAATTCAGTTACAATTGGCTTATTATTCTTATTAAGTTTCTATTCAGACATAAAAGCACCATAATGGAGAGTCAAATAGAAATTCATTTGTACCCAAAATAATTTCAAGGTAGGTGAACAAGTTTCCATTCTTTCAAATTAAGGGAAATTGCTATATAAAAACAAATCTATTTCATAGATTTCCATGGAAAACTAATCATCCTGATATATGACATTGTAGTATCCCCTTAAGGGTAACAGATTTTTAAACTAAGTTTTTACTATTTTCATTTGAATTATAATTCAATGGGTAATAGCAATCGCCTTAGAATTTGGGGCCATTTGGACCTTCCACTCTCCCCAGTCACAGGCATCCACAACAACTCAACATATCCAATTCTGCTCCCAGGCTCCTGTTACCACTAGACAAGTCATGGAAATCAAGCTAATTTCATAAATTCAGTTGGACTTTCACCTTTTACACTACCCTACAACCCACTCTACTCTTATTGACTCTCTTGTAGCCCAAACTTTCCTTCTTTCCTATCTCACAGGGAGAGAAAGGTATTCCTATTCCTTAGCTTAGGCTAACACTTCTATCTCAACTGCACAAGCATTTATTAACATGCCAAGCACTGTGCTAGTCAAAAACAAAAACAGTCTCTGTCCTCAAGGAACTTATATTTTCCTGAAAAAAAAATAGATATACAATAAGACCATAATAAATAAAACAAAATAACAGTGTTGTTAGCACAACACTAATGCATTAGAAGAATAGGACTTGTAGGACATGCAGAAGATAACCCTTGAGCTGAAGATTCCAAGTGTTGAAGAAAAGCAAGCATCCAAAGCATGAAACATACATGACCCATGCAAGAATGCAGAGGTTTATGTACAGGACATAGCATATAGGATAGAACAAAGTTTGGAACCATGCCCCAAAAGACAATAAGCCATGCATACCCTTTGACCCAGGGATACCACTACTAGACCTATACCCTGAAAGAGATCAAAGAAAGAGGGAAAGTACCCATATATACAACCGGAAAAAAAATGTATATCAGCAATTTCTTATAGCGAAGAAGTGGAAGCTAAGAGGGTGTCCATAAACTGTGAAACAGCTAAACAAAGGATAATATATGAATGGAATGGAATATTGTGGATTTGAACTCAAGTCTTCTTGACTCCAAGAAGTCTGTAATGACAATTTCCTCCCTCAACTCAAAAAAAAAAAAAAACCCAAAAAAACCCACTTCATTTGCATAGGGCAGCTTAGCAGTGCAGTACAGGGTCTGGAGTCAGGAAGAACCAGGTTCAAATCAAGCCTCAGATACTTATTAGCTGTGTGACTCAGGAAAAGCCATTTACCTCTGTCTGCCTCAATTTTTGGAACTATAAGATGGATATGATAATAGCACCAACCTCCCAGTGTTGTTGTGAAGATCAAATGAGATAATAATTGTAAAGTGCTTCGTACAGTGCCAGGCACATAGTAAATACTACAAAAATGTTAGCTATCATTATCATCATTATTATTATCATCATCACCATTATTATAGGTCATATATCATTTTAGATTATAGTAATTTGTTTCTTGTCAATCCTCCTAGTAGAATGTCCAATGAAAGAAAGGACTGTCTCACCTAAACTGTCTATCTACTGAAGCATTTAAGTGCTAGGCACTAGTTCCCATGCAGTATATGCCAAAGCATTTTGAATGAAACTCTTGTATAAATCCCCTGAAAGTGCCATGAGATAATAATAAAAACATCCTTTTCTCTTTTTTAAAGGGCTATAAGAAGCTAACTAAAGATTGCAGGCAAAGGCAACTACTAAATGGGGTGCATGACCCAAAAGGATGTCAGAGCTCTGAATCATGTCAGTGAAGATGCTCTCTAGTAAGTCATGATGCAAACTCTCTTCATCATGTATCATCTCCCTATCTTCTCTTGCAAAAAAACACACAAGGAAGGTGAGGAAGCTCTAAGTACTCTCCCTAATCCCAAAGTTATGTCTCCATCAAGCTGTTCCTTTAAAGCAACAATTCAGGCTCCTCACCCACCATCCTGGAATGCAGAATAAATCAGGTTAAAATAAATAACAGGGGCCAGTCTTGAAGGAGGAGAGAGATCACAAAAGGATCACATAAGGATAGAGATGGAGGAGTGAAAAGGAGGTAAAGAGAATGAGTAAGTACAAAAGGGAAGCCAAAGGAAAAAAATAGCTAGGTGGTGCATTGGAAAGAGTGACTGCCTGGAGTCAGGAAGACCTGAGTTCAAGTCCAATCTCAGATACTTACTAGCTCTGTAACCCTAGGAAGTCACTTAACCCTGTTTGCCTCAGATCTATAAAATGATCTGAAGAAGGAAATGGCAAACCACTCCAGTATCTTTGCCAAGAAAACCCCAAATGGGGTTGCAAAGACCACTAAATAACAAGGAAAAAAGAAAGAGGTAAAAAAGGGAGTAGAGAGAATAATGAAACCCCAAATCCTAGCCTTTGTGGTAGTTCTTTATGAACTTGTTCTTTCAGAGCACCAGTTCTTAACCAAACTTCTTTTCCTAATCAAATTTTTAGGAAACACAATGCAAATAGCAAGAGCCAACATACAGAATGATTAAGTTAGGATCCAAAAAAAAAGAGATCGGCAGACTGAAATATTGGCCTAAACCTTGTAAGATGAAATGTAATAGGCATAAATGTAAAGTCTCAGACTTGGGTTCAAAAAATCAATGTTATATTACAAAGATGGGGAATAGTTGACAAAGAAGCAGTTAATATGAAAAAATTGGAGGTTTTAGTTGACTACAAATCCAATATAGATCAAAAATGTGACAGAGGAGCCAAAAATGCTACACAAAGAGAGGCATGGTATCCTGAACTAAAGAAGTGACCATTCTGCTATACTGCCCTGATAAGACCACATTTCAAATCCATCTTGGGTAAATGAGGATAAACCACAGAACCCTTGATTGAGGAGGTAGCATTTGATCTGTGTCTTAAAGACTGGGCTTCCGAAAGCTGACTTCCTATAGTGACTTCATAGCTCTTTACAAGTGTTCTTATCTTATCCTAACTGTCTAGTTTAAAATGTTCTGTATTATGAACTCTAGAGAACATTTTTTGTTGATATAAATTAAAGTATTTAGGAAAACATTTGCTCTAAGTTTCTAGATAGAAAGCAAGATTTAGATAGTATTTCCAGTACACAGCTTCAAATATGAACACAATATCTTATTTTTATAATCCAAAAATTTCCCAATGTTATGTTTCTATCTAATCAGAGAATAAGACTTATAACTTAAACCTTTAGTGGCCAAAACAAACAAACTACCCAAACTTGTCGTTGTCCTAAAATCTGCAGAAAGTGTCCCCTAACAGTCTGTAGAGAATAGCAAAGTTTGGGGTCAGAGATTATTTTTATCAAAACGCATGCAATCCATGCATGAAATTACTGAGCAACATTCCATAATTTAATATATAGGAAATGAATTCAGTTATAAAAAATGATTCACATATTTGAGTGATTCTAAATAAAATTGAGATTGTCATCCAAAATCTTTTAACTTAGCTAATCAAGTTAATATTATTCAGTATAGCTACTTTAAAAGCATAATAGCTCTGCACAACTAACTCATTTGGGCTCTGTTGATTTTTAAACCATCAAAATGTTTGGCTTTAATTGGAACCTAGCAACATACCATTTGGGTCCAGTTTTCTCACATAAAGGAAACCACTATCCATGAAACAGCTCAGCTACCCAGATTAAAAGGAATGGTGCTGTGCTTAATGTGTAATGTTCATTTTCTAGGTTCTTTTTAGCAAAGAATATTAAAAACTTAGCAGCATTATAATAGCCAAGGCCAGAATAGAAGCAGACTATTAAAACCCCTCAAGGAGACGTGTGGAATCCCAAGGCTGTGGTCTCCATTACTACTGGATTAAGCAAAGTTCTCCCCAGTAACAGGGACCTTGGGCCAAACTAACTCCTTACCACAATGTTAAGATGAGATTTCCAGACCACCTGTGAGCTTCAGTAGCATTGGCACTTTTGCCTATAAATAAGCCTGCACTTAGCATCTGTAAGTACTTTGACAGCAAAGTATAAGATGCCTGAATTTTATTACAAACTGCCTGGATTTTCCACAAAAAAGTTTATTTTTTGTATCCATTTTATTAGTTTGAACATTAGTATTCTGGTAAGTTGATTTATTTTAACTTTCCTCCTTCCTAAATCCTTGATGCATTATTTTTATGTATTCATGTATATATAAATCATGTATGTATGTATGTATGTATCCATCCATTCATCCACTTATTTGGTATACACTCTGCCTTTGGACAACAGATCCTTCTTAATGAACGTTAAACCCAACTCCCTATAAAGGACATTCCTTGAAAATGGTTAAGCAAAACAGTGGTTCAATGTGATATTATATATCACTTTCCACTATCGTAATTTACCATTTGTTAACAGGAATAAAAGAGGCTGTCACCTTATTCTTAAAGGATCCATGACTTATTTAAACCCATCAGCCTTCTATCTTTAATTATAAATTTTCTTTCATTTACAAAAACCTTACTGACTGTGTTAATATCCTCTTAGCATATACATACCCTGAAAAAGAGTTTGTGATGAATCATTTACATGTAGAACTTAAATTTTAAAACAGGAAAAACTTCATTGATCACAGGGATTCTTGACCTCTTTTATGTCATGGACCTTTTCAGAAGTCTGGTGAAGCTTACAAAAATCCCTTCTCAGAAAAATGCATAAACCAGAATAGACAGAATTGAAGGAAATCAATTTTACTGAAATGTTGTCGTTGCTCTGTTGCTTCTATCATGGTCAATTCTTCCTGACCCCTTTTTGGGTTCTCTTGGCAAAGATACTAGAGTGGTTTGGAATTTCCTTCTCCAGCTCATTTTACAGATGAGGAAACTGAAACAAACAGAGTTAAGTGACTTGCCCAGGGTCACATAGCTAGTAATTATCTGACACTGGAATAGAACAATGGAAAATGAGTCTTCCTGACTCCAGGCCTAGCACTCTATACACTGTGCGACTTACCAGTGTATTAAAATACAGTAATCTAAATGTTTTTTTAAAAAAAAATTTCACTAACCCCACACTAAGAAGCCCTGATTCTAGTTAGATTACTTTATTTTACAGATAAAGGATCAGGGTTCTGAAAAGAGAGCTTATTAAAGATTGAAGCTAGAACATGTTAGAAGTTATCTAGAGAGATCTACCATACATACACACACACACACACACACACACACAAATGAAACAGCAGAACCTACAATACACTCTGCCACTTCAGAGTTATCTCTGCATGTCTTATACAGTACTAATATTTAATATCTATTAACCATAGGCAAGTCGTTTAAATTCAATGAAACTCAGTTTCCTCATTTGCAAAAGGATAAGAAAATTATATGTTCTAACAGAGTTATAACGGGGTAATTACAAGAAAAGCACTTGAGCAGCCTTAAGACACCACATAAATATGGGTTATTATTGTTATTATTATGTGTTATTATATAAGAGCTAAGCAGCATATACTGTACAGCTAATGGTGCCATACTGCTGGGGTCATTACCACCAACGCTGCAAATGTCACTTCAGATAAAATGTGTTAAGTAAAAAGATGAATGGGGGCAGCTAGGTGGCACAGTGGATAGAGCACTGGGCCTGGATTCAGGAGGACCTGAGTTCAAATCTGGCCTCAGACACTTGACATTTACTAGCTGTGTGACCCTAGGCAAGTCACTTAACCTCAATTGCCTCACCAAAAAAAAAAGATGAATGGATGAAGGTAGTGAGAAATAATGACTTGGTCAGCTTTGGGAATCAAGAAGACCTGGGTTCAAGTCCTATCTATACCTCTCATTTATATGAACAAATCATATCACTTCTCAATGCCCAGAGCAACATTCTGAGACTATAGGTTAAAGTGAGTCCTCTATGTGCATCATTTGCAAAAAGTTTCCCGGCCAGGGAATTTCCCACTCTGATGAAATCTCAGATCCCACGCAAACAGTAACAACAAAGAAAACAATTAAAGGGAGGGATGAAACTAAGAGATGTGAAACCAAGAGAAAAGGAAGAACTCCCAGGAAGGAAGGAGGAAAAGATAGGTACTCAAGAAAAATAAGATAAAAAATTCCTGAGATATGACCTCAAAGCCTTATTTTTATGATAGATTCAGATAAAAGAGCCTGCCTGTAAGAAACTTGCTTTTCAGATATGAAGAAAGCTGGGTTTGAAGACAATTTACTTACCAAACCTGCTATTGGTGTAGATAAACGATTGATCTTCCTAATGATTCCGGGCTTAAGCTTATTAATCAAACTGAAAAGAAAATGTAGAAATGATGTATTAAATTACAAGTTGTCAACATCTGTTCAAGGTTCTTTAATGCCATATCAAAAATAAAGAGAAAGAAGGTTCTAGAAAGATTTACTCATGAGATATATAACTTCATTTAAGTATGTAATACTCTTCCATCCAGGCCCAATTCTTTCACAAAAAGGAAACAACTATGTAAGAAAACTGTCTGTTGCCCAAATTAAGAGAAACAATATTGTGATTAATATTTAGTATTCATTTCTAGATTCCACAGGAAGAGAATCCTTGAAAGTAACTTGAAAACTTTTCTACAAGAGGTAAATTGTATAGCTGTGTCTTTTAGTTTCAAATTTATTAGGGAATGGTTAAAATTAGCTTCATTTGAAACAGCCAGGAAATGACTTCAGGATCATTTCAGCTTAGGTCAATCCAGTTGGTACTTGTCCAAAACACAAGAAAAGAAAATTAAATGATGATGTAAAAAATAATGATATAATTTATGTTTCTCTTGGTTGGTTCTATGCATACTAATAATACTGTTTCTCAAGGGGAACCTCATTAAATGGCATGCTACTCCCCAAAGTGTGCTGAAAAGCTCCAAAGATATACTACAGAGGGACATAGCTCACCCCTCCCCCCACTATTAACTCATTCAAGCCTGTGCTTGATAACTCTGATATTATAGTCTGAATCCAATTTTCAGTTTCAGATCCTAAAACTCCCCCACATGGGGCCGGAAGGTCTAACATAATTACACTAGAGTCTATTATTATACTAAGGTTCTTGTTACTTTGACACATAATGCAAATGTATTTTAACACTACAGAGAGAGCAAAAGACTGATAGAAGCAAACAAAATTCTAGAGAATAGGAACTATATTTTCTTTATTGGCCTAGCTAATGCTAGCTGTTGGTTATTGTTTGTTTTGTTGTTGCTGATTTTTTGGTGTTTTTGTGGGGGGTTTTGATGTTGGTTATAATGGTAAGGAGGAAGACAAGACAGGGTCCTGGGATGAAATTATTAGTAAACTATATCTTACCTTGGAGGAAAAAATCTATTTTACAGTGTAACAGAAAGGACTCTGACTCCTCCTTCAGTCAGAGAACCTGAGTTCAAATCCTGCCTCTTAACATTTATTGCCACAACCTCCCTAGCTTGGGTTTCCTTAGCTATAAAATGAGGGGGTTGTATTATATGCCCTCTAGGGCTCCTTACATAATTATATCTATGATAATACTAACACTGGAATTTATTAAATACAATTTAACACCTACCAAAAAAGTGTCCTGAAATAAGGACCTTGAAACTTAAGACTTCATAAGGAGTACCCCCTTCGCTCCAAAGAGCAAGAAAATATAAAAGGAGATCAAGATCTAGTTTTAAAATCACGGGTATGTGCAGCATAAGAAAAAAGCATCAAGGAAAAGAGGAATGGAACCTTGAGTTTAATTTTTTTTTCATTCAGACATGTCCAGAAATTATAAAACAGCCTGGCCTCAGAGTCAGGACATAGGTTCAAGTATTGATATGTATTAGCTGTGTGACATTAGGCAAGTTACTTAACCTGTCAACTGGTTCCAGGTAAGAAATGTGGACCTGCATTGAAGAGAGGTAGAGGAAGATGTAGAAGGGCAAGGGAGAGGGAAGAGAGAGGGAGGGAGGGAGGGAAGGAGAGAGGGAGAGGGAGAGAGAGAGAGAGAGAGAAACAGTAGCTTTTATCAGTGGAAAAATTACTAGGACTTTCTTAAATGAAGATTTTCAAATTATTTTCACACCCAAACATATTTAGAGAACACAGTAATTCAAATGATAGCACACCTACCCTCATTAACGTAAGCACATTCTATACCTGCAATGACACAGTAAGTCTGATCCTTTGACCTGTATGCTTAAAGACTAAGTCTCCATAAATCTTAGTAGGGAAGGCCTTGGCTCCAGAGGGCATGTTGTTGCCTTTCAAAGTGATGGGGGAAATGATCATTTACCAAAAAAGAAAAATGGCAACAACTGCAAATTATGTCACTGTTCACCAGATATATATTTAATACCAGAAAACAAAACATTCACTCTACAATGGATAGGGAAAAAATTAGGGAAGTATCACTTTAATAGTAATACTGTCAAGCACTATACAATACAGAAAAATTAATTAGTATCCCTGACTAGTATCTTGTGAGTGGCTCTTTTAGGGTGACTTATGCCCTAGAAGAGCAATATCTCAGTGACACACCAATTCAGGTCAGAAGTCAAAAGCCAGAGAAATACTGTGGAATTCACTTAAGCTTGCCTCCATTTTTAACCTTGCTAGAGGAAGAGAGAGTTACATAAATTCCAGTCCCACCCACTTGAGTCATGGTTGACCTTGGACAAGTTATTCAATTTACCCATGTGCTTCAGTTATCTCATTTGTATTGCAGGCTTCGTAATGCTAGGAGAATTTTTTCATAGTGTCACTTCTGGAAATAGATATTAGTATAGCTAACTCTCAATGACCAGCCTAAGATAAGGTGCATAAGAGGACTTGAAGACTTGAAGAAGGGAAAAGAAGGATGGAAGGAACATAAACGAGGTCTTAGATAACAAGACGTTAAGGAGTTTGTTTTGCCTTGGTTTTGTTTAGTTTTACTCTTCCTTGACACAACTTGACCAGCCTAGTTCTAAGACAGCAGCAACTTAAAAGGGAATAGCATTTCCCTCCCTTTCCCTCATGAACTGTCTAAAGCTCACAGTGCCCAGCAAAACAGCAAAAAGGAAAAACATAGAATTTAGAGTCAAAACAATCCTGGAACTACTCTTTAAAAAAAAGAAAGAAAACTTGGGGTGAAGGAAATTGAGGGAAAACTCTGCTTTATTTCATTATATAGTTAGTGTTTAGTTGTCAACTCTGGGCACTGGACTTTGGAGAAAATGCCAACATAACTTTGGCAAACAAAGCATAATTCATCAAGTTAGGCATTGTGAGCAATATACATATAATTATGGGAAGAATCCTTGGCTTATTTCTCCCAGGAATTGATTTGGGTAAACAGAAGAACACTTTCCAGATTGAAGGGTCTAAATGAGCTTGTTGCCAGTAATTATTTTTGAAGGTCAGAATCATGGGATCTTCTATTTGACTTTAGGGCTGCAGGAAATCTAAGAATTCCCTAGTTCAGACACTTCATTCAGCATGGGAAGAAACTGAGGACTAGGAAGTTTAAGTGACATGCTAGGATCACAGGAGTACTAAATATAACACGATCATAAAATTAGAGTATAAAGGGACCCCAGAGGCAATGCGGTCTAATCCCCTCCTTTTACAGATGAGAAAACTGAGATGAGGAAGGATTAAGTGACAAGTTCTACTCCTCTCTGCATCTGCTGTTCTGCCTGGTTTCAACTCCAGGAACAAGATTCCTCTCCTTGATTGACACTACTTCTTCAGCCTCCTCTCTCCCTTTTGTTTGGAAGACCGGAGGGTGGAGTACCAATCAACTGCCAATGTCTATCTTTCTAGAGGGCAGAAACTGGACTTTCAGCTCCCTCCATTGTCCGTCTGCTGCTCTGCCTGGTTTCCAACCCTTAAGATGCACCAAGTACCCCTGATTTCTCCTCCCCTGCTTTCCTGACTTCTTTTGTGTGTTGTCTCCCACTTAGATGTCAAGCTCCTTGAGGGTAAGAACTATCTTTCTTTATATCAATTGTATCCCCAGTACTTAGCACAGTGTGTGACGTGTAGTAGATGCTTAATATATGTTTATTGGAATGGCAAGTATCAGAGGCAGAATTTGAACCAAGGTTGTCAGACTACAGATACAATGTTTTTTTCAACTATACGAACACTGCATATTTCTATCCAAATCCAACGATCTTTCCAAAGCGCTATTTGCGAGGCAGGGAACACAAGACTCCTAAATATAACGTTTATATAGAAATAACCTATGGTACTATTATTTAGACACTTTATGATTTTATAGATGTAATATATATTACATATCTGTGTATACAGCTGGATCCTGATTAGTGCAAAGAGTGAATCCTGGGAAGTGCTTGCATGGTTTCAAATTCACAGTATTCAGACTTATAAGTGTTTGAAACAGTCATTGGTTCCAGTCCAACAGAACCATGCCATGCAAATTAAAATCATGCAACCACTTCAGGAGAATTCATTATTCTCACTAACTGACACCTAGCTGTATATCAAATATTTTCCCTTTTTTTTAATTAAATTCTAATTCCTACAATGGACAATATAATATAATGGAAAGAGAATTAAGACCTGAAATCAGAAGGATTCTGCGGTTCAGGTAGCATCTCCACCATTAGCTAGTTGTAGCACATTTTACAAATTACAACTCTTCTCTAAGACTCAATTTGCTGACCTCCAAAGAGGAAAAATAATACTTGGACTACCTGCTTCATGGGACAACTAGGTAACTCAGTGGATGGAGCACAAAGGCCTGAAGTCAGGGAATTTCATGTTCCTGAGTTCAAATTTGGCTTCAAACACTCACTAGCTATGTGACCCTGAGCAAACTACTTCATTCTGTTTGCCTCAGTTTCCTCATCTGTAAAATGAGCTGGAGAAAGGAATGGCAAACCACCCCAGTATCCCTGCCAAGAAAACCCCAAATGGAGTTGCAAAGAGTCAGATGTGACTGAAACGACAAGAATAACCACCAAAACTGCCTCGTGGGTTTCTTGCTAGGATACTGGGAGATCAGGTATGTCAAGTGATTGGTAAAGCATAAATGACTTTTTATATGTCATTATTATCCCATTAAGAAAAAGCTGAGGTCAAAGAAGGCGTCAGCATGGCCTAATAAAGAAAAAAGACTCTACAACCATCAGGACTGTTTGGTACTGGCTAAGAATTAGAGTGGTATATCAGTGGAATAGGTTAGGCACAGGAGGCACAGTAGTAAATGACTTTAGTAATCTACTATTTAATAACCCCAAAGACTACAGAATCTGGGATAAGAACTCACTATTTGACAAAAACTGCTGGGAAAACTAGAGAGCAGCGTGATAGAAACTATGCATAGATACACATCTCACACCTTATACTGAGATATGGTCAAAATGGGTACATTATTTGGACATAAAGGGTGATACCATAAGCACATTAGAAGAGCAAGGGAGAGTTTACCTGTCAGATCTATGGAGAAGGGAAGAATTTGTGAACAAACAAGAAATAGAGGACATCATAAAATTCAAACTGGATCATTTTAATTACATTACATTAAATAAAGGTTTTGCACAAACAAAACCAGCACAACCAATATTACAAGGAAAGCACAAAGCTGGAAAACCATTTTTATAGCCAGTATTTCTGATAAAGGCTTCATTTCTCAAATATATAGAGAGAACGAAGTCAAATTTATAAGAATATGAGTCGGGGCAGCTAGGTGGCACAGTGGATAAAGCATTGGCCCTGGATTCAGCAGGACCTGAGTTCAAATCCGGCCTTGGACACTTGGCACTTACTAGCTGTATGACCCTGGGCAAGTCACTTAACCCTCATTGCCCCACAATTTTTTTAAAAAAGGAATACAAGGGGGCAGATAGATGGCACAGTGGTAAAGCACCGGCCCTGGATTCAGGAGTACCTGAGTTCAAATCTGGCCTCAGACACTTGACACTTACTAGCTGTGTGACCCTGGGCAAGTCACTTAACCCTCATTGCCCTGCAAAAAACAAAAAACAAAAAACAAACAACAAAAAAAGGAATACAAGTCATTTCCAAACTGATAAATGGTCAAAGGATATAAACAGGGAGTTTTCAAATGAAAAAATTAAAGTGATCTATAGTCACATGAAAAAATGTTCTAAATCACTATTGATTAGAGAAATTCAATTCTAATATGACAGTAAATGAAAACTATAAATGTTGGAGAAGATGTAGAAAAATTGGTGGAGTTGTGAATTGATCCAACAAGTCTAGAAAACAATTTGGAACTATTCCCAAAGTACTATAAAACTGTGCATACCCTTTGATCCAGTAATACCATAAATAGGTCTGTATCCTAAAGAGATCATAAAAAGGGGAAAGGATCCACATATACAAAAATATTCATAGCAGCTCTTTTTCTGGTGGCAAGGAATTGGAAATTATTAAGATGCCCATCAATTGGGGAATAGTTTAGCAAGTAATGGTATATGAATGTGCTATAAAAAACAATGAGAAGGTAGATTTCAGAAAAAACTGGAAAAACTTGCATGAACTGATGCTGAGTGAAGTGAGAACCAAGAGAACCTTGTACACAGTAACAGCAACATTGTGTGATGATCCACTGTGATAGACTTAGCTCTTCTAACAACACAGTAATGCAAGATAGTGCCAAAAGATTCATGATGGAAAATGCTCTCCACATCCACAAAAAGAACTATCGTGTCTGAATGCAGATTGAAGCACACTATTTTCACTTGTTTTTTTGTTTTTTTCTTTCTCATGGCTTTTCCTTTCTGTTCTGATTCTTCTTTCACAACACGACTAATGTGGAAATGTGTTTATAACATGACTGTACATGCATAACCTATACTGGATTGCTTGCAGTCTTAGGAAGGAGGGAGAAAAGTTTGAAACTCAAAATCTTATAAAAATGAATGTTGAAAACTGTCTTTATGTATAATTGGGGGAAAAATAAATATTAAGTTAAAAAAAAAAGAAAAAGAAAACAGGCTCTAGAGATAGCAGATCTGGTTCTACCTGTGTGACCTTTTCCAAGTCACTACACCAGGCCTTAGTTTGCTCATGTTTTAAATGGAGGCCTGGATTAGATGGCCTCTGAGGTCCCCCTATAAGATCCAGTTGTATGATCCTATTACGACTTGAAATGATGACCATACAAGTTAGCAGTTAAGAGGGAGTAAAACATATTGGATACCTTACGGTTCTGAACATTTACCGGATTTGTGACTACACACAAGTCAACTACCAGTATATTCCTCTGTGAGGTAGGAATAATACTGTAGCCTACCCCAATAGGGCTGTTTTAAGGTTCAAGTAAGGTTATGTATATAAAGTGTTTTGTAAACCTTAAGATACAAAGTAAGCATTATCATCATTTTCTAAGTCCTTATTTCCAGCAGAAAATTAAATGAGGCAACAGAACCATTTTATCTCAATGTGATCTATTGTGTATTCCCATACACGCAGTATCGGTAAAAAATGCTGAGCATAGATTTGGATCTGCAAAGGACTATAAAGATCATCTAGTATAATGCCCTCATTTGAGGAAATCCAGCTTAAGTATCACCTCCATCATCATCATCATCCTCACCATCATCCCTAACATCTATGTAGCATTTTTTTTATTTTTAGCGAGGCAATTGGGGTTAAGTGACTTGCCCAGGGTCACACAGCTAGTAAATTTTAAGTGTCTGAGGCCGGATTTGAACTCAGGTCCTCCTGACTCCAGGGCCAGTGCTCTATCCACTGCACCACCTAACTGCCCTATGTAGCATTTATGATGTGGCACTATACAGATGAGGAAACTGAGGCAAGTTAAGTGACTTGCCCAGGCTCACACAGCTAGAAAATGTGTGAGGCTAGATTTGAATGCAGGTCTTCCTGACTCCAGGCCCAACACCGCTATCTACTATCCACTGCACCATCTACATGTTACCTTTCCTAATCCCATAATTATTAGTGTTCTTCCTTCTTCCTCTCCTCCTACCAAAAAAAAATTATTTGGTATTGAACTTGGGACATAGTTATCTCTATAAATGTTCTTTTTCTCTAGCAAAATGTAAGCTTCTTGAGGATAGACACTATTTTGGTTTTTGTCTTTGTAATTTTCAGTGCCTAGCATGCCTATAGTAGTTACTTAATAAATGCTTGTCAAAATGAAACAAAGTGACTTACCTGAGGTCGCATGGGTAGTAAATAGCAAAGTTGGACCTGAAGCCTATGTATTCTTACACAGAGCCAGCATTCTTTCCACTATGCTGCCTACTAACTCCTATTAATTCGTCCCACTCCAACCCCCTCAAAGCTTTTCCTAGACTATACTCTAATTCTAGATCCACAAATTATATTATGTATTATTGGTCCAGTTAAAGCCACCAAAAAAAAAAAAACTAATCATGCAGCACAATTCATGCTCTTTTATGCTACTAATCAGCCCTCAACTTTTACACTCACATATTTCTGCTCCAAGTATTTTTTTCTTTTTTCAATCTACTGCCCAGCCAACGCACCCATCCATTCTAATAGAGCTCGTTTGCAATGCACAAAGCTATGCCCTACAAAACTTACCTTTTTGGAGTCTTGGATCCCTTTGACAATCTGATGAAAGATATAGACTCCCTTCTTAGAATAATATTTTAAACAAATAAAATAAAATGCATATGGTTATGAAGGAAACCAATTATATTAAATAGTTATTTTAAAAAATTATTTTAAAACAAGTCGATGAACCCCAAGTTAAGAACTCCTACTCTAGAACCTTGCTAATGGCAATCTGGTTGTACCTGATGTCAAGACTATTAGAGGTGCTGCTGACAAAACTGTTCATAAAACGAGGTGGGCAATTTCTGTCAGACTCCATCTTTGTTCTTAAGAGCATGAACTCTGTATGATGGATGTTCCATTATGATGTCATTGGCAGGCAAATTCCTTCCTCAATAACTGCACTAGTTTCTCTTTATAATAATCATCACCGATACCCTGGCCAGTAGTGAGTTTCTCTGTTGAATACAGTTGTCACTTTATGTAAATTTGCATTACACAAATTTGACTTTACATAAAGAATTCTGAAAGGTGTGGGAAGATGTAACAGAAACATTTATGAAGAGAATTTAGAAAAAAAAAAGTGTGTCTGCATTCATTCCAGATTACGAAGTGTTTGAAGAAGTGAATAACAAGATTATAAAATTAGCCCAGGAATTGGAGCTAGAAGTAGATGAAAATGATGGGAAGGAGTTGATTGAGACTCATGGAAAAGAACTGTAGAATAAGGAGCTGTTAACCACACAGATTGGAGAAAAGAAAGGGAAGCTTCAGAACTTCAGGCCAAACCAAAAAAAAAAAACAAAAACAAAAACAAAAAACAAGTGGCAGAAGCATTTTATCATTTGAGTCCATTTTTTTTCTTATATTCAAAAAATAGATTTAAATACTTCAAAATTTTTTAAAATTCAAAGACTAAATGAGTATAATATTGCTTGCTATTGTCAGATGTAGAAAGGGTAAAAAGGGACTCATTGTCCAAACATCTCTCAATAACTTCATTAAAAAAAAAAAAAGGTGAAAAGCCAGCCACCAGGTTATAAAGGCTAGGTGCAGTGGGGTAAAGAAGGGGCAACATTCATCACAAGTTTACAGTATTGTACATGTTTTACCACTGACTTCACCTTTCATTTCATAATTCTGTTTATTATCATGATATGGTATTTAATATGTCTTTATTTTATGACTTGAGTGAAGGTATTATTTTGTGTATACCTTTGTTATATAAGCTAAGTGAAGTGGGCAGGTAGGGGCAAATTCACATTAAACAAAAATCACTTTACACACAGATCTACAGAATGGTCCACTTACATAAAGCGAGAATTGTATGTACTAAAATGAATATTATCCCCAGTCCCAAAGGAAAGCATGCTGGTTACCACCATAATCAGCAAAAGATTAAAAATAGTGATTCTGGATAAGAAGTATATATGAGAATGGCTTATGTTGAAAGATTGTGACAAGGATATGTGGTAAAAAAATATGAAAGTTTTTTAACAGTCGGTTAGGATAACTGAAAGACGCCAGTTTTTGAAGGACCACCCTTTTGGGGAGGAGACCAACGGCATAAGCTATGCCAGTCCGCCTGCTGCGCACGTCAGACTGCCTGCTACGCACTCGACTTCCAGGGTGGAGAGAACGGAAGTGGGGCTTTTTCCTGCTCTGCTGGTCTCCTGACTGTGCTGCACAGTCGGTCTCTCTCTCTCTCCAAAGGTGGCCTTCTCTTTTGGTGAGTTTTTATAAGGAATATAGACTAAGCTTAGACTTAAGACGATTTGTATTGTGTTTCTACTTTCCTATCCTTCTAATCAACATCACCTTGTGACTACCATAACAATAAAAGGTCTATCTAGAAAACCAAAAGCTTCTTCCATTTACTAGTCTGGGAGATAAATTAAGGGAAAGGTTAAGTAGGGGAGATTTATGATCTAATATCCAATTTTAAATCTCACAGATACTTCTTTCTCCAATAGATACTTCACAAAGCTGCCAAAAAAAACCCAAATTTACCTTCCTAATATATTCAATTCCATCACTCTCCCACTCAAAAACTGTCAGTGGCTCCTTTCTGAGAAGATAAAATACGGATTTCTTACCCTGGAATTCAAGACCTTTCATTCTTCTCTCCCAACCAATCACACACTTTTCCCAATCATGAACATATATTCTGCCCAAACTGCACTTCTACCTATTCTCCAAAGACAGAGGGCCCTCTTTGGCCTCTGCTCATGGTTAAAATGGATTGATGCCTATATTAAGAGATTTCCTCCATCTCCTCCTGTTAAAACCCTTCCTTTCCTCCAAGGCCCAGGTCAGGGGTCAGCTCCTCATGAAGTCTTCCCTGATCCACTAATCTAGGAGTTATTTCTTCTTTCTACCAATCTTTAATGTTTGCATATATTTAATTCTAATTTATACTTTATATTATATTTTATATAATATATTTGTATGTAAATTACATTATAATTTATACACATGCCATATTCCCCTTATCTTGCTATATTCCTTAAAAGCAAAGACTACGTATTCAACATTAAATTAAAAATTTTTTGAATGAATGAATAAATGAGGTGTCACTTGAGCTGAACTCTGAAGTATAGGTTGGAATTAGGCTTAATGAGCAAGGTAGGAAAGAGAGAAAGTCTTAGGGATAGAGAAAATATAATAAATACAAACAAAGTGCTAATACAGCACTGTGTAAGCCAAAGAACAAAAGCAACAAAGTACAGGGTGTGTTCAGAGAGACCCACTGCTAAGTCACTGATAAAGGTTGACCAGTGATGGTGTTACTAGATGTAAAGTGACTAGATTAGTTATGAAAAGCTAAGCAGAGATGCATATTTAACAAGGGTACAGAGAGCTGACCTCAGAATCAGGAAGACCAAGGTTCAGGAAGGAAAACGTACCTATGATACACCCTAGCTATATATCCCAGGACAAGTTATTTAAGGGCTTAATGCCTCAGACTCTTATACTATAGAAAGGTGCTGACTTGCACAGATAAAGTTTCTCACCCAGAGCTCCCTACAGCAGTGAAATCAAAAGTCCAATAAAAAAAATTTTTAAGTTAATAAGCAGGCATCTCCTAAGGAAAAGAGGTTGTTGCTATTGAGTTGTTTCTGACTCTCTGTGACCCCATTTGAAGTTTTCTTGGCAGAGATGCTAGAGTAGTTTGCCATTTCCTTCTCTAGCTCTTTTTTTTTTTTAAACAGATGAGGGAACTGCAGGAACAGCATTAAATGACTTGCCCAGGATCACACAGCTACTAAGTATCTAAGTCTAGATTTGAACTCTTCCTGACTTCAGGCCTGGCACTCTACCCACTATACCACCTATCTGCCCAAAGAAGAGAGGTTAGGCTGAAGTATATACAAATTCCATTTTGCCCATAATTTAAAAACTCTAACCTACAAAAATTTTGCTAATAATAGAATGACTATGACATTTGCCATCAGTTTTTAAATTTGGTTGAGCAAATCTATTATGGAATTGCTTTCCTCTGAGTCATTACAATTTTTTTTTTAAATGAATGAGGCAAATCAAACTATCAAAGGGACACAGAACTCAGTAAAATAAAATTCATTTGGAGGAACACAAGATCGAGAATATCAAGGGAAATAATGGGAAAAAAGGTAGGAATGAAAGGAATTAGTACTTCTAGGTTTCAAACTATATTAAAAAGCAGCAGGTATGAAAATCTTTTGGTATTGGTTAAAAAAATAAAGCAGTCAATGAATGGAACAGTCTAGACAAGGGAGAATCAGAAGTAATGGAATTCAGTTACAGTGTTCATTAAATCCAAAAATATAAATTATTTAGGAAAGCACTTCTTATTTGCTTTTTTTAAACTGCTGGAAAACTCAGAAGCAGTCTGGCAGAAATTAGACCAACATCTTACTCCACATTTCACAATAAATTTAAAATAGCAAAGACCATGCCATAAAAGAATTAGAAGAGATACAGATCCTACAGGTTTCATGGCTATAGGTAGGAGAGGGATTCTTAACCACACAATGGTAGAGACAATTACAAAAGATATGATAGTTCATTATGATTACATGAAATTGAAAATCATACACACAAACAAAACTAATGAGTTTAAGTTAATAAAGGAACTAATTAGATAGGGAAAATAATCTTTGTAACAAATATCTCAGGGGGCAGCTAGGTGGAGCAGTGGATAAAGCACTGGCCCTGAATTCAGGAGTACCTGAGTTCAAATCCAGCCTTGGACACTTGACACTTACTAGCTGTGTGACCCTGGGCAAGTCACTTAACCCTCATTGCCCTGCAAAAAAAAAAAAATCTCAGACAAGGGTTTAATAGCCAAGATATATAGACAACTAGATAGATAAATAGATGGATGTATAAAAAGTAAATAAATAGATAAATGGGAAGATAAATACATAAATAAAAATTATGTATATATGTGTGTACACACATGTGCATATGCATATATATGTACATACACACACATACATGCTATTCCCCAGGAGATAAATGGTCAAAGGATCTGAACAGTTTTCAAAAGAAGAAAGGCAAACTACTAAACTACATATTAAAAAATGTTCCAATCATTAATAATAAGAGAAATAGAGAAATTCAAATCAAAACAATCCTCACAACCAGCAAATTGGAAAAGGAAAAAAAAAAAGAGAGAATAGTCCAATTTGCAGGGGTTATGAAAAGCTAAGTATCCTAATGCATTGTTAGTTGAGCCATGAATCAGTATAATCATTCTGGAAAGCAATCTAGAATTATGCAAATAAAATGGCTAAAATTTCCATATCCTTTGATGTAATGATTCCACTACTAGGCTTATAGGCCAAGGCGGTTATTTTTAAGAAGAAATAACCCATCCATACCAAAATGTTTGTAGCACCACTTTTTGTGCTGCTTTGCCAAAGACAAAGTAGATGTCTATCCATTGTGAAAATGGCTAAATAAACTTCAGTACATGAATGTAATGCATGTTTTAACATCGTAAGAAATAATGAATATGAAAAATATAGAGAAGCATGGAAAGGTTCTGATGTAAAGTGAATTTCTCTCACTCCAATCCATCCTCCATAGAGATGCTAAGGTGATGTTCCTAAAGCAGAAATCTGACCTATCTCACTCCCTCTACTCAATGTGTTCCAGGGGCTCCCTACCACCTTTAGATTAAAATAAAGGAGCAGCTAGGTGGCGCAGTGAATAGAGCACCAGCCCTGGATTCAGGAGGACCTGAGTTCAAATCTGGCCTCAAACAGTTTACACACTTACTAGCTGTGTGACCCTGGGCAAGTCACTTAACCCCCACTGCCCAGCAAAAAAAAAAAAAAAAAAAATTTAAGGTAGCTTCCCACCAAACAAATAGTGATGCCTTGTTATTCATCCAGCTAGGCCTTCCCGGGCATGAATAAGAGTAAATTAATGTACAATCTAAACACCTGTATTTTTTGCTGGGGGGGGGGGAACTATTAAGGGAGCCATTAGCTTGGTACCTGTGAACTTGTTTTTAAAAAAAAATTTTGTGACCCTGGGCAAGTCACTTAACCCTCATTGTTCTGCAAAAAAAAAAAAAAACAAACCATATATATATTCTGTCCAAATGGACTCATTCAGAAATACCTCTCAACTATAAAAAAATTTTGATAACTAAATATCAATATATTTGGTTTCCTTTATAATTCTGTACATTTTATTTAATACATTTAAAAACATTCAGAGAGGGGCAGCTAGGTGGCGCAGTGGATAAAGCACAGGCCCTGGATTCAGAAGGACCTGAGTTCAAATCCAGCCTCAGACACTTGACACTAGCTGTGTGACCCTGGGCAAGTCACTTAACCCCCATTGCCCTGGCAAGAAGAAGAAGGAGGAGGAGGAGCAGCAGCAGCAGCAGCAGCAGCAGCAGCAGCAAAAACATTCAGAAAAGGGGTCCACAGGTTTCACCAGACAGCCAAAGGCATCCAAGATACCCAAAAGGTCAAGGACTCCTGTTCTATTAAAACATTATAAATTGGGCAGCTAGGTGGCACAGTGGATAAACCACTGGCCTTGGATTCAGGAGGGCCTGAGTTCAAATCCAGCCTCAGACACTTGACACTTACTGGCTGTGTGACCCTGGGCAAGTCACTTAACCCTCATTGCCCCACAAAAAAAAAAAAAAAAACAACACACATTATAAATTATCACCAGTTATAACTAAAGTTACGTAAACTTAAATCATTGCTCAAAGTAGTAAGCTAAACATATTCTAGTGCCTACCCACACTAAGATGCAACTATAATTAATAGAACTTTGGCTTTTCATAAACTGTGGTAAGAATACCTTTTAAATTCTGTTTGCAGGAACTTTGGCCATTGAAAAACTTGGGCTCTTGTACCCTCATCAATTACCTTCCATTTTTTCTGCATAGATTTTGCATATGCCTATTTACAAGTTCTTTGCCCTTTAGACTGTCAGCCTCCTGAGGGCAGGGACTATGATTGACTTTCTTTGTATCACCACCATTTAGCACAGTTCTTGGCACATAGTAAGCTCTGAATAAGATCTTGTTGACTGAATGATTTGACAATGTCTTTCATCCCACCAACTAGAGGCTACTCCAGTTTTCAGAGAGACTTTTTTTTTAATCAAAAAAGTTTTTAAGGACCTGCTTTAAACTTCTTCTAGAAAAGTGCTAATTTGCCTACCATAGTCTCAAAAGTGGATATTGCTTCTCTCCTCCATCTGACTTTGCATTTCCCTTCTAGTCAAAGCTCAGCTCAAGCACCAACTTCTACATAAAGCCTTTTCTTATTCCTACTCCATCCCACTCCCAGATGCTAGGGCCTTTTCCTCAAAAAATTGTTTTCATTTGTTTCTATGAAGATTTATAAATGTACATTTTTGTACAGACTTACAAATGTAAATGTTGTTTTCCAGATAGAATGTAAGCTCCCTGAGAGCAGGGGCTGTTTTATTTTGTTCTTTCTATCCCCAGAGCCTGTTACAGTGCCCAAGACACTGTAGGCACTTAATATATATTCAATAGTTGATTCCCCATCAGAAGATGGAAGAAAGACCAAGATTAACTTCTCAAGTCCGCACAAAAACTTCTCTATTTACTTTAGGATAAAATACTAACTTTCACAGCATTTGGGAAATGAGTAATGTACATGAAGCCTAAAAAGGTAGTTAGGAATTTAACTATGACATTTTAAAAAGTCAATCAAATCCTAAAGTCAACTAGGATTTATTGGAGCTTCTTGAGTAGAAGATTAATATTGGCAACTGTGAAGGATAGATTACAGAGGAAAAAAGCTGGAACAAAAGGATTCCAACAATGCTGCAAATGCTTCCAATGATGTTCAAAATATTTTGGGGATTCTTTTTAATTGTCTTCAAAGAATATGGAATATTTTCAGCATATGTATATTTATCTCTTTTTTATCTAGTGGTCAGGTGTATTTATCTTTTTTAGGGTAAATATTCTGTCATTCACAAAAGTCAGTAAAGATAATCAAGTTCAGTAATAACATTCTGCATGAAAATTAAGCCCCCAGAACATATAATTACACAGTTTTGAGATCATTTTTCTGTTCCATAAGCTGAATCTGAAAAAAAAAATTCTCAAAAGGAGTTCCAAATGTATTTTCAAAACTGGAGCCATTGAAGCATCATCAGTAAGTGTGCTGTAAACATTTTGAAAAAGAGTAATTTTTAAATATGTTTGGTTTTATTGCACTTTTTTGAAAAATACATTACCCCTATCTCATTACTTTATAGGCACACTATTTATCACTCATTTTGCACCTAGAATTAAAGCTTAGATTTTGTTCAGAACTTGTTTTGTAATGAATCATTGAAAAGTGCATATAAACCTCTTTTGGACTACTTTCAGCTAAGCTCCCTGCATCTTTAAAGGAATTCTCTCTTTTTCCCCCTTTGAACATGCTTCAATATAATTTAACAGAAAAGTTAAACAGAAATAATCTGCGTAAGGTGGCCAATTGGACTGATACCTACTAGGATTAAATATTCTAAACTTGGTATCACCAAAGGTATTTCAAATAAATGACAATTGTATTAGAATGATAACCAAGGACAAACACTGTCCCTCTTTGTCCTTGTTCATCTTGGCCTTTCTATACGCATCTGTTCTATATTCCTAAAAGGAGAGACTCCAAATACCTTGATAATCACTTGCTATAGGATCACGATGCTCTGTGGCATTATACAACACTGAAGTATTTACAAAGTCAGTTGACAATAAGAATACAGATTATTTCCTAGAGTCCTTGTCCACGTTTCTTTTCCTCACATAATTACCTTTAGTGACTCAACACAGCTGTCAGAATTCTAACAATCTGCTTAAGGGAAATAAAATACAACCTACCTCTGGCACACACATACACACACACACACACACACACATACATATACACACACATATCACTGATGGCTGGACCTGAACACATTCCACTCATACCTGTGTGGCAGCTTCAAATAATTAAATGCTCCTAAAGTTTGGGTGTGCTAGAGTTCAATTTACTGCTGCTCACTTATTATAGGATCACAGGATTTAGAATTGAAATGGACCTCAAAGATCATTTAGTCCAATCCCTTCCTTATAGAGATGAGGAAATAGACTCAGATCCAGGTCTTTTGCTTCTAAACCTTTTGACTAGTAGAACCAGGATGGCGAAGTACTTTGAGATCATTCCATGTGAAAATATGTAGGGGAAAAAATAGTCATTTAGTTTGAAGAAGAGAAGACCTGGTGGTGAGAGGAAGGAGACACATGATAGCCCTTAAAATACTTGAAGAGAGCTCTCATGAAGAAGAGAGACTCTGTTTGGTTTTAGAGGGAAGGATCAGGAACACTGGTGGAAGTAGAAATGAGACCAGTTTAATCATGACATCAGGGAAAATTTCATAGCAATTAGAAAGCAGAGTGAACTAGCTAAGAAGTAGTTTCTTTCTCCCCACTGGACATCTTCAAGCAGAATCTGTATGACCACTTGTCATGCATGTTGTAATGGGAATTCTTATTTTCACATATAGGGTAGAGTGGATGGACTGCCCAATGATACAATTTTGGGATTCTAATTCTGTAGCTAATAATAGCAGCTAGCATTTATATAATACTTTAAGGTTTGCACAGCACTTTATTGTTTATTTACCTCAGTTTATCCTCACTACAACCCTAGGAAGTAGGAGCCATTATTATCCCCGTTTCACAAATGAAGAAACTGAAGAAGACAGAGATTAAATTACTTGCCTGAGGCACACAGCTTGTAAGTTTCTTAGGCAGGATTTGAACTCATCTCCCTGACTCCAGGCCCACAACTCCGGGTTATATTCCTGCCTTACCTACACCATCATGCCACATCCTTTCTTCTAAACCTCTGCTGGCTCTCTCATCAGCTAAAGTCATAGTGTACAGGCCATATTTACTACCTGTGCCCCCCCAAAAGGATAACACATATGAGCAGCACAAAGTATCTGCTGTACTAGGCAAACCTGCTCAGTCACCATGACTCTGGGGCTGGCATGTTGTTTTATTTTGGCTACCAAAACCAGAGGAATGGTTTTGCACATCGCAGGGGTTCAATAAACATTTATTTAAAATAAATAGAGGGGGCAGCTAGGTGGAGCAGTGGATAAAGCACAGGCCCTGGATTCAGGAGGACCTGAGTTCAAATCCAGCCTCAGACACTTGACACTTACTAGCTGTGTGACCCTGGGCAAGTCACTTAAACCTCATTGCCCTGCGAAAAAAACCAAAAACAAAAAAACAAAACAAATAAAATAAATGGATACGGGCAACTGGTAGCGCAGTGGATAAAGAACCGGCCCTGGAGTCAGGAGGACCTGAGTTCAAATCTGGTCTCAGACACTTGATACTAGCTGTGTGACCCTAGGCAAGTCACTTAACCCCCATTGTCCCACAAAACAAACAAACAAATGGATGGACACACAAACGAACAAATAAATACATAAATGAATAAATGAATGAATAAGTAAATGAATGGATAAATAAATGAGTGATTGAATGAATAAATAGCTAGATAGATAAATAAACAAATGAAATTAAATAAATGAACAATGCATCAAAAAGGTTTTTATTAGATCTCACAATCACAATGTAGAATCTTCAAAAAAAAAATTATGTTGCTGCTTTAACTGTACCACAGTTTTCTAAATTGCTCTATTTAGTGTTGGGAGTTTTACACCAAGATGTATTTTGCTGATAAATATAAATACAACGTGCAGGTAATGAAATATTCACAATAAGATACACTAGACAGCAAAAGAAAGATCACAACTCCCTTCTCAAAACTACTTTGCAAACATAAACACTTTCACCCTTTGGAATCAAGAGAATAACAGAAAATACAGTAGGGTAGTGATAATTGGCACAATAATGTAAAGAGATAATTCTCAGGTGCTATATAATACTAATAGCATTGCCTAAGTGATACTAGGGCTATTAATTAGATTAGTATTAATAATAATCCTGAAATCATAACTGTTTAAAAATTAGATTACTACTAATAATAACATTAAAATAACTTTGTATTAAAAAATTACAGAACTGGCCCATGGTGTGTCATTTGAATTGTTTTTCTAGTAAAAATGGTGAGATATACTCATCAAGTCACAGAATCACAGCATCTCAGAGTTGAGAGGGCCTTCAGATATCCTCTAGTCCAATCTGTGCCTCTACAACATCCCCAGCAAATAATTATTCAACCTCCACTTAAAGATCTCCTAATAAGAAGAAACCTACCATACATACCAAGGTTGCCCATTCTATTCCTGAACCACTATTACTAGTAAAAACAATTCCTTACATCATACAGAAATATGTACATCTCTGCAACTATAACTCATTGTTCCTGGGTCTGTCCTACAGAGTCAAGAAAGATAAATCTATTTCCTCTTCAAATACATGAAAGTACCATGTTTTCCCAAATATTTCTCTTCACCAAGTTAAATATGTGCAGTTCCTTAAACCAATCTTCATATAGGGTAGTCTCACTGTCTCACCACCCGACTAACCCTCTTTTGGAGGCCCTCCATCCCACTAATTTCCCTTCCCAAAATGTGATGCCCAGAATTGAACATATTACTTAAGATGTGGTCTGACCAGCACAGAGTACAGTGGGGCCAACTCTCCCTCCAATCCTAGACACTATGCCGGTCAAGGCAGCCAAAGATCATATTCACTTTTTTGGCTACAACTTTGCACCACCAACTAACACTGAGTGCCTTATGAGCCACTAAACCTGCAGGTCTTTTGCATAGTTATCTAGCCATGGTTCCCCCATACTTGGGTTAAAAAACAGCTTCACAAGCATGGGATTTCCTATTTCTTTCTTAAAATTCATCTGATTCACCACATTAGATTCAAACTACTAAAGTCTCCTATCAGGGATGTGTTAGTTAAGCCTCCCAACTTTATGTCATCTGTGCTCAAGATCTCCCTACAAACTGACGGATTTTCATTAAGGACTACTTGGTGAGACCAGTCCTATCAAATTTCTACTAGGTGTACTTATGGGACCAAGAAAGGATAAATCTATTCCTTCTACCAAGGAACATATGGATTTGGTAAATCCACCTAAAGGTGCTAAATTTAGTGTACATCTCTCCACTTTGTCCACCAAGACAGCATAAAATTGTCTAGTAAATGCTTTGCTGAAATTTAGTGTGTGTATTTGTGTGTGTGTGTATACATGCACACACACACACACACACACACATATATATATATATACACATATGATATATATAATAATATATAAATTTATCATGTATATCTGTATCATACACACACAGCATATTTATCCCTGAGGCTAGCTCATCGAGAAAGAAAATAAGGCAGTTCATATTCTTTTTCCTAATCTCCTTGTGGCTGAGAGAACCCATTTGGAAGAAGGCAAGCTGGAGTTCAGGGTACAGTCTGGGGCCACAGAATAAAACAAAGCTAACTTCCTAAGGGAAAAAATAACACCTTTTAATAATTAAAAACAAATAGTGCACATACTTACTCACACAACAGGACACCATTTTCTAGAGATGCTCGAAAATCCTTGTTTTCAAAGTTTTTCTCAGTAACTGCCTAAAAGAAAGATTTCAATGTTAACTTTATTCAGGGCTAGCAACAAGTTGAATAAAAATATCTTAGAACTAGATATCAGACTGTGTAATTTGCATCTAATATTGTACTTGGAAAGTTTTTCAGTACCATCAATAAATGCTTTCTCAGGGGAAGAAATTAAGGTCTGTTCTTTATGCTCATGGAGAAGTTAACTATTTCAGTATGACCAACTACACCTAGAGGGAACAAAAATTACCATCTTCTGCATCATAGCCTTCTATTAAATACATAAAGTGAGATGTTAAGTAGGGGTTAGGAACTAGGGGTAGCTAGTTCCTAAAAGTGGATAGAGTGCAGGGCTTAGAGTCAGAAAGACCTGAGATCAAATCCAACCTCAGACACTTGCTAGATAGAAACCCTGGGCAAGTCGTTTGACTTATTTTTGCCTCAGTCTCTTCATCTGTAAAATGGGGATTAAAAGTAGAACCTATGGGGGGCAGCTGGGTGGCACAGTGGCTAAAGCACCAGCCCTGGATTCAGGAGGACCCGAGTTCAAATCCAATCTCAGACATTTGACACTTGCTAGCTGTGTGACCCTGGGCAAGTCACTTAACCCTCATTGCCCTGCAAAAAAAAAAAATAGAACCTACCTCTCAGGTATGTTGTGAAAATCAAGTACAATAATAATTATAAAGCACTTATCACAATGCTTATTATCACAGCGGTACACAGAAGATGCTGTGTAAATATTTACTATTGTTATCTAAAAGATATATGTATGTTACCAACTTTTCAAAAGCAATGTATGTTTTATATCAGAAGTAATGTTCTACTTCTTAAAAAAAAATTTTAAAACAGGAAAGGGATTGACTTTACTCACAGTAGCAATCGTCAGTATGAGGTTATATTAGAAGATTCAATGCCATATTGAAATCTCCTAAGCCTAGAACTTAAAAGCACCCAGTCAGTACAGTTGTACTTTTCCTTATGCTTTTATATGGATTTTCCTTGTATATCTCCTCAAAATAAATGGTCCATAAACACTGAATGACTAAAAATATGACCATTTTATTTAGTTATAAGAAAGGATAAAGAGTTATTTTCCCATTAGTTAGTCCTCTAAACCAGGGCAAAAAGGTAGGACAGGGGTTGCCGCTCTTACAACAATAAGAGTGAGCAATGCTTCCTTAACTAGTGTGAAGCCCGGGAAGTAACCTAACCACAATTCCTCCAGACCTGTAGGGCTGTTAGCATGTTCCTTAAGATGACTAAATGCAAACAGGTTACTTGAACAACTTAGGCTGGCTTCAATCTTTTCCCAGAGAACCCCAAACAGTGGCATGGAATTGGATTCCTTCCTTTAGTTCTTATATGTAATTATCCAAATGATACCTTTCAGATTCCTGCCTTGCTCTTTACTTCCACTACCACCCTAGTGTAGAACAGCATCATCATCTATATGGATTAGTAGAACAGATCCCTAATAGCTGTTTCTACTTCTCCTACCACCACTTCCCACCCCTCAAGTCCATCCTTACACCACTGCCAAACTAATCTTCACTATACATAGATCTGTCTCTCCTCTCAAAAATATTTATTGACTTTCTATTGCCTTTCAGATAAAATTCACAACCTCCTCCATAATCTGGTACAAGCCTGACTTTCTTCATACTACGTTTTCAAGTTCTAACAGGATGATTTACTATTCTTCTGCATACAACCGGGGATTTATCACTTCTCTCTTTTCCTCTGATTGTGCCTTTCCCTTTTTCTTAAGTGTTCTCCAGACCAACCTTCACCCATTTAATCCTACTAATCCTTCAAAATCCAAAACAACTGCCACCAAACACATGAAAAACTCAAAGTCCAAATGATCATCAATGCTGTTGTACCACCTTGGGAATTGTTGAAGTGGGGGAAGGGAGACATTGGGAAATGACAAAGTATGGAAATCCTAGCCAGGGTGATGTCAAAATCTCATGTACGGGGGCAGCTAGGTGGCACAGTGGATAAAGCACTGGCCTTGGATTCAGGAGTACCAGGGTTCAAATCCAGCCTCAGACACTTGACACTTACTAGCTGTGTGACCCTGGGCAGGTCACTTAACCCCCATTGCCCCGCAAAAAACAAACAAAAAAATCTCATGTACACTAAATAAATATTAAATTATTAATATACAGCAAGGGAAGTTGGAAAACAAAGACTTCTGGCTGAATCTGGACATCACATTGAACCAGTGGATGAAAGGGATACTTACAAATATCTAGGTTTTCTCCAGGTAAGACACATTAAGCATAAAGAAATGAAGGAGGGGCAGCTAGGTGGCACAGTGGATAAAGCACCAGCCCTGGATTCAGGAGGCCCCGAGTTCAAATCTGGCCTCAGATACTTGATATTTATTAGCTGTGTGACCCTGGGCAAATCACTTATCCCTCATTGTCCCGCAAAAAAAAAACAAAAATTGAGAAGGCTGAATATATTAAAAGATTTACTAGAAACTGAAATCAAAGCTGAATGGGAAGAACACATTTAAAGCATTAATACCTATGTAATACCAATCTTAATGTGTACTTTTGGAATTTTAATATAACTATAAATGTCCTAGAAATTACTCTCATAAAAATCTGTACAATATTAACAAAACATAGAGCCCATCACTCTAAGGCAGGTATAGACAAATTAATGCCTCCAAGTCAAAAAAGGAAAAGATGGTTAATAAAGATTCTTGAATCACATGATCAAGAGGTCAAAAGCCTATAGAAATATCTTTGGAAAAAGCTGGCATCACCTCAGTAAGCAATAATAAAGACTGGCAACAGGTACATATCATTGGATATAAGCAAAAGTGGCTTACCTCCAGAGGAGGCCCATGAAATAACTCAATCCCCTTTATGGGGAGATAGCCACAGGAACTCAATTGATAGAGAAGCACTGAAATATTGAATCATGAAAATTTATTTGTGAAAACAGAGGGATTTGCAAGAGCAATTCAGGACCAAGACACTGTCACCAGAAACTACAGAAGGGCTGTCCTTAGGAAACAAGACTTAGTGATAAACATACATTCTGTGATGAAATGGTAGTGAATCTACAGTATATCACTGCCAGCTATAAAAATTTGGCACCTACCAAATACTAGCAAGACATAACATGGTGACTAGACTTATGTCTTGTAAATTTACTGTCTTTCATGGCCTGACAAATCCCCATTCTATCAATACAAACCTGAAAATACCTGGAAACTCAGCCAGCAAACTACTGGAACTGGATTGTTATCACAAATAAAGCTTTTGTTCCTAATCCCCCAGACATAACATTGATTCAGAAAAATTTAAGGACACCATTTTAATAGATGTCACCACCTACTAATCTACATACTCCTAATTTATAAACTGCATAGAACAAAAAGCTTTTAAATTATAGAGACCTTGCAAGGAGATCAAAATCACATGGGAACAGAATGAAATATATATTCTCCTACCAATAACAAGAGATATAGTGAGATGTTCTCAGTTATGCCTTCAGAGGGTGAACTTACATTATAATACTTTTCCTCATTTGCAAAAAGCAGTTAATTTATCCATCTTTACAACAGTAAAATACCGAATATAGGGGACAGGTAGGTGGCACATTGGATAAAGCACTGGCCCTGGATTCAGGAGGACCTGAGTTCAAATCCAACCTCAGACACTTGACACTTACTAGCTGTGTCACCCTGGGGAAGTCACTTAACCCTCATTACCCCACCCAAAAAAATGCTGAATATAAAGGGATAATAATAGGATACAACTTGTCCCAGGATTCTTACTGTCAGAACCCCATTGCAAAAGATGAGAACAATATAACTACAATAACAACAAAGCTGAAAAAAACAAGATTATGGTAATAAATAATAATAACTGAGAGATAGTGTGTGGTAGTGGGTAGAGAGCTGATAGCAAAATCAGGAAGACCTGGATTCAAATCTTGCCTCTGACCCATTCTGACTGTGTGACCATGAACTTAACCTTTTATAAGCCCCAGGTATCTCTCTAAGATAGTAGGGTGAAGAACAGGGGCCTCTCTGCATTAACAAAGAATTTTTCCTAACTCAAATTCCCTCTACCAGTGTAATCACAATTTCCAGACCAAAAACAAACAAAAACAAAATAAATGTCTACAAAATGCAAAAAAGAAAGAAAAAGGACACATATTATGTCATTTGAGCCATACAATAACCCTATGAAATAGATATAGTTCAGACATTTTTTAGTCATGCCCAACTCTTTGTGACCCCATTTGGGGTTTTCTTTGCCATTTCCTTCTCTAGCTCATTTTACAGATGAAGAACTGAGGCAAGCAGGGTTAAATGACTTATCCAGGGTCACATAGCTACTAAGTGTCTGAGGCTGGATTTGCCCTCAGGAAGATGAGTCTTTCTGACTCTAGGCCAAATGGTATATCCACTGTATCACCTAGCTGCCCTAAGTGATAGGTAGAAATAGATATTAGAGGTATTATTATTTCCATTTTACAGAAGAAGAAACTGAGGCTCTGAAAAGTTAAATAACTTTTCTATGGTCATATAACTGGCAAATATTCAATTTAGGATTTGATCTCAGATCTTCCTGCCTCCAGATCTAGTCCCCTGACTCTCCAGACTACTTTTCCATCTCCTTCCCAGCGGCTTTCTCATGCTGGAATCATTTCCATCACAGCTGTTTCCTTCTCCTACCCATAAGCTCTTCCCAAAAATCTCCATTTGAGGAAGTACTCATGCCAGCCATGTTCACTTCTAAACTTTCTCAGTTCTAGCCTCTAAGGACTACTTTGCCACCTGATTCTCACCCCTTTCAGAGTCCTTTTAAGTGCTACAGGATTAGAATGTAAGCGCCCCGAGGGCAAGGACTGGGGATTGTCTTTCTTTTTTGTTGTTATCTTTATTCCCAGCACTTAGTAAAGTACTTTCTAGTCTATCAGTCACATCACAAGGCTTCTCTGGTAGTTATCCCAAACCCTCTTGGTAATGATCTTTCCTCTTTAAAACAAACAAACAAACAAACAAACCTCACATACCCCTTCATTTATGCCGTTTTTGAACATACTTACCATGTGATATTTGATTTTATGGTAACCTGTGCACGTGTCTTATCTCCCAATTAAATTAAAAGCTAAAAGGTGGTAGAGAGTATTTTATTATGCTTTATATTTTTCCCAGAAGTCAGAGCAGTGGTCTGCACACTGTAGGCACCTAATGTATTTTCTTAGCCACAAATGTTTCACAAATTGCAATGAAAGCTGATGAAAGTTAGTGAAAACACAATAAAACCTCATGTATCTAGAACTCTCAGTTACCCGGCAAGCACCTACATTTAGAACATAGCTGAGAACTGGAAAATTAAATATAAATTTGGTCACAAAAGGGGCAAGACTAGATGATCTATGACGTTCCTTCCAACTCTGTAATTCTGAAAATACTACACACACACCCCTGACAACAAAAACAAACAACAAATTAAAATTTTTAAGAAAATAATTTTTTAAAAACACAAGCAAGGATCACTCAATACAGGTGTCATGGGGTGCAGAGCACCCCAGAAGTTCTCTGGGGCACATCAAGGAAGCTTCTCCTTGAGAAACTAAACCAGAAGACAGATAAGGCCTAGAGAGATAAACTGAACCAAATCTGACTGAGCTAGCTTGGGATTCCTACCCTTCATTCTGGTCTCCCTTACCCTGGGGAGATAAATTTGGGTGTGGCTGCAGCCTTTCTGTTCTGAAAAGGGATCTGTAGCCACCCCTCACCCTATTCCTCTAGTCACTACCAGTGGGGGATGGTCTTCCACTCCTCACCCAATTCCCCCAGCTACCACCAGTGGGGGATGGTCCTCTCTCACTAAAGGGCAGATGGTCCACCCCCATCAGTCCTCTATAAAAGTACCTTCCAGTCTCCTGTTCGAGGAGATTTGGTACCTGACCCATGTGCTTTATGCCAATCTCCCCATGAAAGTCCAAGAATTTCTTTCATGGTTTCCCTCCCCCCACCCTTCCCTTCCCTTGCTCCTAAATAAACTATCACCTTATTCTAACTACTTTTTTGTGTGCAAGAGGGTGTAATTCTTTAAAGAGGAATTCCTAAGAACCCCATCCCCTAACTCAACCCATACCCCATTTCCCCCCATTACACAGGGGACAACCACAGATACACCTCAATAGTCCATGAGGGTGTCACTTTATTTTAGCACAATAAATGATAGCTGTTCCTAACAAGCTTTGATCACCAAGGAAAGTTTGTACTCTGAAGTATGCTCAATTAAAGAAAGCTGTTATAAAGAAGGAAAAAGAGGGGGGGCCCCTTTCCCCCTCCTGGGGAGAAAGCTGTTGTGTCCCATAAAGGTTGGGACTACAGAAACTATACCCACAAAGGGTATCCCCAAAGTTTAAGGTATTAAAGCTTAAGCCTTAACTAAGACTTTTGGGACATTGTATAATACATTTTGTACATCTTTCCATTGCAATCATTAGCTAAGAAACGTACTGATGGAGGGCAGCTAGGTGGCGCAGTGGAAAAAGCACCGGCCCTGGATTCAGGAGGACCTGAGTTCAAATTCGACCTCAGACACTTGACACTTACTAGCTGTGTGACCCTGGGCAAAGTCACTTAACTTTCATTGCCCCACAAAACAAAACAAAGGAAAAAAGAAAAAGAAAAGTATTGATGCTTAAAAGTTTATAAACTTTCAGGTATCCAGAAAATGCTTCCCAGTGATTCATTCCCTGGGGGGTTTTGATAGTTTTGACTTGCTTGCATTTTGGTGGTCTAGCTCCTAAATGCCCTCAGGTACCCACATGGAGAAATTTAACAGGACAATTTTTAAAGACTACCTTGACACTGTGAATGGTTTGCATATTGTTCCAAATCAAAACAACTAGAGAGGCCAAATAACCATATTTGTCCCCTAAATATTCTCTCTTCAAAAAAAAAAAAAAAAAGGCACAGGATTGGAGGAAAGAGAACTGGGTCTCCCTCTTGCCCAGGCTAGAAGCAAAGTGGCCATTCATGGGCCAAACTCCAATACTATTTAGCCTGCAAGCTTTGAGTTAACTCTATTTCCAACCTGAGCCAGCTCACCACACCTCCTGAAGCAGCCTGGTCACTCCCCACTTTTAGAAATTTAGTACCAATTCTCTACTGTTACTCAGTACTTCCAAGCTTAAGCCATTCACCAGCCTCAGTCTAGCCCAGTAGCAATGCCTGCTGGCCTTACACTCTTCTTAAGGGACTTATTTTTTAAAGCTATTAATTTCAAAGTAAGACCAAAAAAGGGCCTTAATATAGATTGAGTAATATATGCAAAGCTTTTTGCAAAATCTTACCACCATACTTATATATGAGCAATTATTAATATTCCTATCATCTTCTATAACTATAGTACTACATAATGAAAATACTCATTTTGAAATACCTCTACATCAAAAAACTAAAATTTGTTAAGTATATATTTAGTGTTGAGTATTTTATTATAAACTAACTCATTAAAATTGGTAATTCATGAGTAGCTAATATAAAAATTAACTTTTATTGATTGGAATAGTCAATTAAGACCCTACTGAATAGTTTTGGATAAATGAAATTACTGCACTAAATGATGAAGGCAATGATGATAATCAACTAGTACACCCAAAATTGCATGAAGGATGGGAAAATAACACATCTAAAATTTAAAACAATGGGAAGAAAATACTAACCATAGAACTCAGCATCATCCCTAAGTAATGACTCCCTGAAAAGTAGAACAGATCAAATAGAAATCAATGGTTCCATCAGACAGTAAGAAATATTGGAGCAAATTGAAAAGATTGAAAAAGTAATAGAAAAATATAACTTAATTTCAGAATCATTGGACTCTCTGAAAACCACGATTTTTTCCTAAAAGTCTAAACACTACATATTTCAAAAAATATCTGAAAAAAAAGCCCAGATCTACTAGAACCAGAAGACAAAGTAAAGATTGAAAAAATTCACTTAACCTGTAAGAAACTCTGAAACCCTGGGACACAGGAAGCACATTGCCTACCTTCTGACAAGACAGGTGATAGATTCAAAGTATGAAACGGGACATACAATTTTGGGCATGGCCGCTGTATGAACTTGTTTTGCTCAACTCTGCTTATTTGTTAAAAGAATTTTTTTTCTCAATTCTTTAACTGGAAGAGGAGAGTGGGGGAGGAGAAGAAGGATTATCAGTACTAATAGCCCCCTCACCAAAAGAAAAAGTTCACTGAAACATGTTAAAAGCAAAGAAGAATAGTGATTGTTCACATGAAAGCACAAGGAAGCAGGACAATTTTGAAAGTAGTGTATGGAATTTATTATGTGCTTTTTAAAAAATGGTATGAAATGGAGATCCATGGTTTCTTGCTAAATCTTTTTGTACTCTATTGCATATACAAAAATGCATTTTGTTGTTGTTGTTTAAATTCACATTTTTAGAAGTAAAACTACTTATCTCTAAACTCTAAATGGTGGCGACATGTGATATACTATTTTAAGATTGTAGTAAGTGCTCTACTATTATTATATAGAATGACCAGAGGGGAAGTTGTAGCCAAACAGACTTATGTGTCTTAGCCAAAAAGGACAACCTTTAATCAAGGAAAGAAATTAGGCTATGACATCATGGAAGGAGTATCTTCTATATCCAAGCAACTTAACTTGATATACCCCTGTCAGTTCCAAATTGCAGCTGGACATGTTGTTTATAGGTAATTTTTAACACACCAAACCTATGACATATGTAAAAAGAATCACCCATCTTTTCAGTGGTTTCAAACATTGTGAGAGAGTTGTTAAAGTATTAGAAGCACAAACATATATACAGTCATTTCAACTTAAATATGACTCAAATAGTCTTTCAATTGTTGGGAACCTTACTCATTAGCAAGTTATTCAAGGTGTGATATATTTATGTAATGAGGCTAAGTGATTCATAGCAATTAAACATTAAAAACTTCCCCCTTAAAGGTAAAGGTTTAAAAAAAGTATCAGTGACAGAACATTGGCACCTTGCCTTCTCAAATATCAAGATTTATCTCTCACTCATCCTTCCACGTTTTTGTGTGCCAGTTCAACAAAATTATCTTTGTCCCTCCTTCTCCTAGTCCCTCCATGAGCCCATTAAACAATCTAGTGGAAAGTGCTAGATTCTAATTTAGGCTCCACCTCTAACTGAACAATTTTCACAAGCCATTTCACTGCTCAGTTCCCCCCATACATAAAGAAGAAAATCAACATCTCCCCCTATCTACCTCGCGAAAGAAAAATATTATCTGAAAACACTTAGAAAAAGTCCAAATTAGTACAAGTACACTAAATTTCTTAGAAGGCAGTCTGTTCAAAAGGATCTCTCTGCAGTAGTAGTAGGAGAATTCAAGTTTTATAGACTAAGCTACAACCAGTCTACCAGAGCATATCAAGGGTGGAGCTCTGGGTTCAGCTCCCCTATTCTAAGCAAACACTACCACCAAACCTGTCTTACCACCTCTAGCTGGCTGAAAAGCAAGCAAACAGCAGGTCTCTCTTTGGGGGAAAATCTGCTTTCAGCCACAAGTCCTGCTCTGACAAATGGTGAAAGAGAAATGACCATCAGAGTCAGGAGAAAGAGAAGATAAAAGCCTCCCAGTCTTTGTTCACTCCTTTCCGTTTGGCTCAGTTTCCATTTAAGAACCTGTTAGGATATATTACTCAAGGGCAGGAGGAACAAGCCTGAGCCATAAGGGGGTTTTCCTTAAACTCCCTTGGCCCCAACCCTGATTTAAGAGTTTACCACATAATCTACCAGACTTAAATCCCAAGCATGCTAAGAGCTCCTCAGAGACCACTTCATACCAAATGGGAGGGAAAATCAACAAAGCTACTGAGGAAACTTAAGACAACAACCAATTCTTTTCATTTTCAAAGCTTGTTTTAAACTCCTTTCCTAATACTTGTGACAACAGGTTTAAATTTCAAAAGCATTCATTTTTAACTATTTTTAAAATTTTATTTACAACTTATGGAATAAAACAAGCATTTCCACAATATAGTACAATAAAAAGATGATTGATTGCACATGAAATTGAAAACCTACCATGCACAACTTGCTATTCCTTTCAAATATACAACAAAATTATCATGTAAATTTTTTCCTTCCCTCCCCCAATACCCCTCCGCCTTAGAGATCTATATACATACATAACATGTAACATATAGACATATGTACATATACATATATGTAAAATTATTCTATGTATCTTTAAATTATACTATATATAACATGTGTGTTATATGTGTATGTATGTAAGAAAATTCTATATAAGTAATGTATCTGTTATATATGTACAATTTTACAATATATATAATATCTGTGCTATAAAACTATTAGATATTGAGCTATATCTGTTATATATGCATATATACATAAACTTATTCTATACATTCTTATATATATCTATACCTTCTCTGGAAAGCATTCTTTACCATATATTGTTACACTTCGCAAAATAAGTCATCAGATCTAGCTTATCAAAGGGGACCACATTTATCTTCCCACCTGCTTCAACGGGGAATCATACATGATTCCAACCTGGATGGCCTACTATGCTTGTCTTTTGACCAGTTGAACAAGAAATTATTTTTCTTTTTCTTTTTTCTTTTTTTTTTTTTTTTTGGTGAGGCAGTTGGGGTTAAGTGACTTGCCCAGGGTCACACAGCTAGTAAGTGTTAAGTGTCGGAGGCCGGATTTGAACTCAGGTATTCCTGAATCCAGGGCCGGTGCCTTATCCACTGCGCCATCTAGCTGCCCCTAGAAATTATTTTTCTAATACATACTAAATCATTTCAATATGTCAAAATGAATACATGTTTATAGTAGCTCCTTATTGATGGGCCTCATCAACAAGAGGTGCTTCTATGATGAAACAATAAGGAATACATTTTGGACAGCCTTTATACAAACCAGAAAAGACAAGAGTATTTATCCTACAAGGATCATAGACTCTGAGAGCTGGAATGAAGCTAGGTAGTCATGTAGTCCAGAGGTGCTGCAGGGCCACACACACGTGGCCAGCAGTCCTCCTAAGCACAGCCTGAACCAGATTAAAATGTAATTGGAAAATATTTAATAAAATAAATAAAAATACAATAGGAACATAAATAGCATTTCATTTCAAAAAACCTGTGGAGATCCTTCTGTACCAATTAGTGACCCCTGTTTCTATTTGAATTGGCTACCTCCAAGTTAGTCTGACCCATACACAAAAGGAATCCCCACTCTATAACATACCCAGCCTCTGCTTGAAGACTTCCAAGGAGGGGGAATTCACCATATCCCAAGGCATTTTCATTCTACTTTTAAATAGCTCTAATTGCTGGAGTTTTTCCTGATATCAAGTCTAAATTAACTTCTTTGTAATTTCCTCCCAGTCTTCCTAGTTCTGTCCTCTGGAGCCAAATGTAATGACTCTAATCTTTCCTTCATATGAGAGCACTTCATATACCCTAGGGAAAAAATAGGAAGCCTCAAGCTTCCATCTCCTCTTCTAAGCTCGACTTCTTTCATCTGCTTTTTAAGGGGCCTCCTTTCCATTTGGGAACCTAAAACTCCTTAATGCTTGAGGGAAATTATCTGATCAACGTAAAGGGTTATGGATTTTAAGATGTTTTACCAGATGTTTACATTTTTTAAGAGGACCATAAAAGAAAAGCTAAAAATTAACAAAAAGGAAATAATCCCAGATGGTCCAATGTCAGCTATCAGACATCATATGTTTTGTGGAAAGGACAGGAACTGTGCCCCTCAAATAATGTAACATATTTCTGAGTTAAGGAGGCCCCAGGCACATCTTTTATGTATACAATCATATGGTGGGATCATTAAGGGGGTTTTCTGCTCTTATTTCAAATGTCTTTAGAAACAGATTTGGATTACTTTGGTTTTGTTTTTTTGTTTGTTTGTTTTTTGCTGGGCAACGGGGGTTAAGTGACTTGCCCAGGGTCACACAGCTAGTGAGTGTCAAGTGTCTGAGACCGGATTTGAACTCAGGTCCTCCTGAATCCAGGGCTGGTGCTTTATCCACTGTGCCACCTAGCTGCCCCGGTTTTGTTTTTTAAGGAAAGAAAAAGGGAATAGATTTTCTGGAAGAAAGCCTAACAAGTTGTGAGTTGATGATAATTGGCCAAAACTTTGATCTGTCTGTAAAGTATTTACAGACTAAACTGATACTTAGATTTTATAAATTTCAGATATGACTCCATGAAAGCATGGAAATTTCCACTAAAAAAAATCCTAGCCCTGTTTTGAAATGAGTGGTCAGAATGGCATGTTAAGCTAAGCATCTTTTCAAAATGTGGTTCAACCACTGAATTATAGCGGACTGCTTGGTTAACAAACATTGTATATTCAGCAAGTCGTGTTAACAAAACATTGCTCTAACAATATAACAATAGTTCTGCATAAACATCAAGCCACATCATGTTTCATAATATTTAAGACCATACCTGAGTTACTTTTGCCTGTACTAGCATTACTGACTCTAATCTCAATCAACAAGAGTTTATTAAGACACTATTATGTGTCAGGTTATGGTCTAGGTAGTAGGGACACAAAGACAGAAACAGAGCCAACACTGCCTTCAAGAAGCTTGTATCATATGAGGGAAATAACATGTACACATATAAGTACATACATACACATACATGCACATGCATATATACATGAACATAGGTATCTATGTGTATAGCTATTCATATATGACAAAGTCAATAAAGGTAATTGAAGGGATTACACTAGCATTGGGGGAAGAGAGGGGAGCAGAAAGGACAGTGGGAAAGGCCTCACATCAGAGGCGGCATGTGAGTTCAACTTGAAAGGAGCCTAGGGATTGTAAGAATTGGGACACAGAAGAAGTACATTCCAGCCATGGGGGTCAGCCAGACCACTGAAATAAAAGATAATTGTTTTAACTCAAAACCACACAGTCGTCATTATTTGACATTTTCCCCTCTCAAAGCTTTTTTAAAAAAAGAATTTCTTTTAAGTATCCAAAAAGCACTGATTTAAATTACTCCTCCCTTCCTTCTCTTAGGAAGCCAACTTTCTCTTAAGAGAATCTAACAAACTGTGAAATGGATAGACAGCAAGTTAAGAGTAGTAGAGGGGGGCAGCTAGATGGCGCAGTGGTTAAAGCACTGGCCCTGGACTCAGGAGTACCTGAGTTCAAATCTGACCTCAGACACTTGACAATTACTAGCTATGTGACTGTGGGCAAGTCACTTAACCCCCATTGCCTTTAAAAAAAAAAAGAGTAGTAGAGGGCCTAGAGTAACCCCAAAATAGTAAACTCTCAATTACTTATTCAAGGACTCAATACCTGTCTTAATATATACTGTTTGGGATGTCCAGCAACATCAAACTCAGTATCAAACAAGGCTTTCTTAGCTGGTGGAAAAATGAAACTGTAAAAATCTATAATTTGAAAATAAAAGGGGGAAAATGGCCCACACTTCCCTACAACCTTACCAATATTTGGCTCCATCTTCAATTCCTATTTTTGTCAAACCACAATCATTGACAAGTGAAACACAGAATGTAACAAAGGGAAAAATCGCTCCAGGGCTGGCAATAGGTTGCTTGCCAAGTTTCAGCAAGAAGCAAAACCAAACTAATTCCTGAAACCTATTAGAAACCACCTCAGCTCACCTATGATGACACTACCAAAACATTTACATATTTAAAGTTATAAATCTATTCAGTCCCCAACTTATGAATGGGTTACATGCCAAAGATTTATTTCTGCCTTGGTTAATTGGAATTCATTTCCCCCCACAGAAACAACATTAAACACAGTAGTTGGTTTGCTTTAGCCAACCCACAAAACCTATTTAACTCAAACTACACCTGACATTTTAGTACTAAACTAAAAACATAGCCACTATGTATGACAATGTTTCAACGGGAATAGTTATTGGGAATATTAACATCAAGGATAAAACTATCATGACCTAACCAGCACTGGCCCAAACTCCTCCTCCCTTCACCACCCTCCAGAGCAACTGGGAATCCCTCAACTACAAAATATGGAGACCATGCTTCTATGTCCTCAGGTTACAGAAGGCTAAGAGCTTGGGAAAGGAAGCAATATGGCTCCATGAGGTCTAAAATAAGAGGGGCAGCTAGGTGGTGCAGTGGATAGAGCACCGGCCCTGGAGTCAGGAGTACCTGAGTTCAAATCCAGCCTCAGACACTTAACACTTACTAGCCGTGTGACCCTGGGCAAGTCACTTAACCCCAATTGCCTCACTAAAAAAATAAAATAAAATAAAATAAGAAATTTGGGGGGTGGGGGGAAGAAGGGGAATGTCTTCTCCCTTTCGACTCCAGTTTTCTTTTTAACCTACCTCCTTCCTTCCAGGAATATTCTTTTCCTTGCCCCTTTGTAGTAAAAAAAATTACAGTTGCACAACTTCTCAGCAATTTAATAAACTTGTATTTTGACCACTAGATCCTAGGCTCTCTGCTTAAGCACTGGGGATAAAAAAGATAGGATAGAAAAAGCTGTCTCTGCTCAAAAAATGTACAATTCAGTAGCAAGATGAGAAACAAATGCAAATAACTGGCAGTCAAAAAATATTAAGTACATAGAAGTCAAGCAAAGTGGCCTAGGAGAATGAAGGAAAGAATTACATGTGGATAAGGATAGGGAGAAAGAGTATCAGAAAGCTAGCTAGTCCTTGAGCTGGACCTTAAAGGAAAAAATGAATTTCAATAGATAAAGTTGTTAAGGAATTCATTCCAGGCCAGAAGGAGACAGAAGAAGAGGAAAAGAAGGCATGGCAAAAGTAGAGGAAAAAAAGAATGTGTGAAGAGAAGTTTTTAAAAGGTTAGAAGGGTGGACCATAGGCTGTTAATGAAGCAAGCACACAGTCACTTTAAATTTCTTTCAAGTTTCTAGTACTACACAGAGAAGGGAAAGATGAAGAGTGAAGAAAAGACTCCTTGCTATAGATATGACAGTACAGATCACTTTCTATCTTTGTAGCTATCATTTGTTAGCAGAAGTAGATGTGCTTTAATTTCAATATTATGAAACTGACATTGCCCATTCTATTTGTCCTGAGTTTTGCTTCCATGTCAATTATAGCTAGTGTGCGTATTGTTGTTTTGCTTCTGCTTTTTTTTCCACATCACATCACTTCATCTAAGACTTCCCTTCTCTAAATTATCCATTTCATCATTATTTACAACAAAATTATATTCTGTTGCCTTCATACATCACAATTTCTTTAGCCATACCACAGGCATTAGGCAAATATTTCTCTAGCTTTTTTGCTATTATAAAAACTGCTCTGAATATTTTGACACATATTGGTCCTTTGTTTCTGTCACCAACTACCTTAAAATATACATGCCTGGTAGTGGGATCTCTGGGCCAAGGGGAATAAAACACTTAAGTAGTTTGTTTCACATGCATTCTAAATTGCTTTCCAACACGGCTGGACCCATTCAAAGCTCCACCAGCAGTGAATCAGCAGGACCCTCTTCCCAAAACACCTCCAACATTTGCTTTTTCCAACTTTTACCATCTTTGTAAATTTGATAGGAGAAAAATTATACCTTGAAGTTGTTCAAATTTGCATTTTTCTGATTATTAGTGATTTTGAACATTTCAAATGGTCTTTCACGGTTTTCATCTCTTCTTTTAAAATTCTTTTTTGACCATTTGTCTTCTGATGAAATAGCTTTTCCATACTCTTTAAGAATCAAGTAGTCTAGTCTATCAGCTAGAAATATAGATAAATTAAAGCCTCAACTTGTATTGTAAAAGAAGGACAATATTCTACCAACAAAAAATAATGTCATTATAAGTATCATGAACAGGTAAATTGATTTAAATAAAATTCAAGAAACAAGTAATTAAAATGCTTTCTTGACTATAATCATGAGTTCAGAAAACTAACCATGGGATGTTTTTCAGAAACAATCTTACAAGGACCAACAAGTCTCAGCAATTCTTTGCTTATCTCTCCCAGTAAGTTGCGATGATAGTCATCACTGTGGGAAATGTCATTCACTTAGGGAGATAGTATGTGTCTATTATAGAGCAGAGTTACTGATCTGTATTTAAGACCTTCAAATTGATGGTTATAACTCTGTAAAAATGATACACTACATCATTCAGTATAAGTTCTATAATAAATTATACTTAAGTTCTTAAACAGCATCAGGTTATAATGTTACTAAAGTAGTTCTGGAAGTTATATTAACATTTCTATTTCAAGACAACATAATGATTGCTCTAATGCTCACTACTCAGCTTTTACCAAAGTCAAAAGTATATTTACACATGGTAGGTATTCAATAAATGTTTGTAGAATGATTCCTTCAAAAATAAAAAATAGTTACAATATAATTTATTGCTTCATTCAGTCAAAATGTATTTATTAAGTGCCTACTATGTGACAGGCACTGTGGTAAGTGCATCATATTTTAGTAGACAGTAAGTTAAAGTCTCTCTGTTTTCTTATACTGTCTGAAATTATCACATTTAAGATTATTCTTATGTCCTCAAATCCTTGTCATAGTCAGAAATATTTTAAATAGTTTTATAGAATGAACAATTTCTATCTTCCAAATTTCTGACACTATTTGGAACTTCAAACACCTACCTAAACCATTTTTTAAAACTTTAAAATATGCAGAGATATTTCAGTGCTTAATATGTTAAAAAAAAAAAAACCTTTCTTGTCATTTTTGTTTCCATACCTATCTTTCTAATGTCAATTAGATGGATTTATATTTTCAGGACAATTTCCCAATGCCAGACTTTCTCCTAAATTGAGTTATTTTTCCAGCCCTCCTGACAAGACGTTTAGATACACTGTCATATTGGTTACCTTTATTTCTTCCTATTATAACCATTCTCAAAGAATGTTTTGCATTTAAAGCTTTTGTGAAACTGTTCTTTAAGATCTCTGAAGGTGGAGAAAAGGTACCATCTGGAATCATGACTAAGCAAACTTAGGTATTTTTTCATTCTGTTCACTAGAATACTGTTTGAAGGACTCTATCAACAACAGAGTTATAACTATCTGTCCTTGAACCATGTATAGATGTCAAATATCTGCTGTCGTATTTTCTGCCAGTCCTAATATATATTCCATTTCATTTATCTGGACATTAGCACATATTACCTTCCACAAACCTCATCCATTCCTTTACATAGTTTGTTCTCTAAGAATTATAATACCCACATAGAAGCAGTTAGGTGGCACAGAGGAAAGAACCCTTGGCTTAAAAAACATTAGTTCAAATCCAGCTCCTCATGTTACCAGCTATGTGATCCTGCACAAGTCACAATCTCTGTTTGCCTCAGTTCCCTCAACTATAAGATAAAAATATAAATAAATAAAAGATAATGATAGTACCTATATCCCAGGGTTGTGGTGAGGATTAAATTAAATATTTTCAAAGTGCTTGGCATAATGACTGGCACATATAGGCACTTAATAAATGTTTGGTTCCTTCCTTCCATATGTCATAGAACAAATATTTCAAAAATGGATTGCTGTAAAAGAAAAAAAAAGATAGTATTCTTGTCTTTAAAATCTTGTAATCCAATAGTTCATAGGCTTATAGAAACTTGAGCTAGAAGGCACCACAGAGATAATCTAATCCAAATCCCTGATTTTTACAGATGAAGCAACTGAGAAGCAAATGACTTGTCCCAAGTCCCATTGGACTTAGCAGAGCTAGGATCTAAATCCACGTCTCCAACTCCAAATTCACTATACTTTATTAATAGTCCGTTTTGGGGATGATAACAAAGGGATTGGATGGGAAACCTGGCTTGTATTACTAGCAGTTACCTGATGCAGTTTATCAAAAGGCTGACTGCCTGTAAAAGATTGTTTATATCAACAAGGAAATGAAGCTGCCATCAATCAATCAATCAGATTTGAGCTCCCACAGAAAGAAGCACTGGAAGGTCCAGATAGTGAATAGTGAGCTCAGCACAGACACTGAGGCCTTAGCAATGGTTTACTAGGCAGTGGGTCAAGACGGTAGATGAGGGAAAATCCCCCTCCTGCATTTATTGGTTTAGCACATTGGATCTAGTGCTATTAAAGGGCAAAGGATATTCACATTGCAGTCTCAATTTGTACCCAAAACACTGGAAAAGTCTAATAAATTACTCTCTGGGCTTCATGAAGAAACTGGACCCGATAATCTCTCAGGTCCCCTCCAGGTTTAAAATTCTATAATTATGCATTCCTTCTGGGCAAGACAAAGTGCAAATCTGAGCCCTTGTTCTCTGACACCACCTGCTGAAAAATCTCTGGTATTACAAATGAAGCTTGTTATGATGCAACAACAAAAGCTTGCAGGGACTCTGGGTTCTAGCAAGATTTCTTAAAAGCCAGATCCAGGTGTGCCTAAAACACAGTACAATCATGGTCGACATTCTTACACATAGTGACATAGCTTCAGAATGTCACATCAAATAGTATCCATTAAAAAAAGTTTGTTATTACATACCTTATCACCTAGTTATTAGTGTAATTCCTGAGAACTAGCATAATAATAATGATGTTGATAATTTTATTAATAATAATCATCAACATAACCCACTTTTGTAACCCTTTAACATGTACAAAGTACTTTTTATATATATTATCTTACCCAAAAAAAAGCCTGTGAGGTAAAGATTATAGGTATTACTGTTTTCATTTTATAGATAAGAAAAATGAGATTGAAAGAGCTTAAGTGACTCAATAATCATCACACAGGTCATAACTATTAGAGGCATACTATAATTTGAATGCAGGCCTTTCCTGACTCCAGCTTCAACTATTAATACTCTTACTACTGTACCATACTTCTAATGTAGTAAAGAAACCAAAATACTGCCTTTGGTATGCCTTTGCAGATTTTGCAGGAAATATTAGGTCAAAACTATATTATTGTCTCATTTAAGTCTACTATTTCTTAGTTACAATTTTTATTATAGACTTTGGCTCAATATAATAAAGAAAATTGCTAACAATCTGGCACTAACTTACCATGTGGTTGCAGAAACCATTTAAACATCTATAGATCTCAATTTGTACATCAGTAAAATGAAGGGGTTGAATTTGAAATGATCTCTAAAGTCATTATCAAGTATGATTCCATGACCACCAATTAGAACTCAGAGTCATAGAAAAGACCTCAGAAGTCATTTAGTCCATGCCATATCCAAAGCATAAATCTTCCTCCCCCCCCACAACATTCCCAAAACAAAGCAATCCATCCCCTTATTCAATATGTCCAGTGAGACTGGGAACTCATTAACCTCACACAACTCTAATCATTGAGAAATATTGTCTTGTATGTACTCAAAATTTGCCTCCCTGTAACTTACCCCCATTGTTCTTTAGTCCTACTTTGTTGAGGCAAACCAAATAACTTTAATTCCTTTTCCACAGACAAACCTTCATAAATCTGAAAACATATATAATATCTGTCAATAAAGTTCTCTTTTCTCAAGAGAACTCAACTCTTTCAACAACTGATATGGATGCAAGCTTCCTTCAGCTGGATACATTCCAGTTTGTCAAAGACTTTCTTAATTGTGTTACTCAGAATTTAACATAGTTCTCAAGATGTGGTCTGGCCAGTACAATAGACAAGAAGATTGTTAAACTGGTTTGTCTAGACACCATAGTGCTAGAGCAATCTAAAAATCACCTTCCATTTTGGGGTCACCGTATCACATTACTTGCAGTACACTAAAACTCTATTTTTTTTTATTTGAGGTACTTTCAGGCTATGCATACCCCATCCTTCTACTTGCACAATTAATAGATGCTGTAAATCTTATGTCCACTATTATATTTAATCTTGTTAGATTCTTCCTTTTGCTCCAAACATTCTAGATTTTTTTTCATCCTGACTCTTTTATGCAACATTCTAATTCTCCTTCCTAGCATCAAGTCATCCAAAATTTAATAAGCATTTCATTAGTGTCTTCACCCATGGCAGGCAGGGAAGCAACAAGCACTAATTAAGCACTTACTATGTGCCAGGTATTGTGCTAAGTTGTTGTTCATCCTTCATTTTTTAAGAAGTCCAATGACATCAGAAGGTGATGTCTTGACCTGTGCATGAACTGGATTTAAGTGAGGCATAGTTGCACCAAGTCAACAGTCTCAATCTCTCTTACGGGGTCATAGAAGTCCAGTGACAAGACAAAAGTCAGGATGATTGGTGATGGCCCAGGATGCAATGGATGACCTCAGCATCTTGAATGTCTGACCAATGGCCACCAGAAGAACCAATTCCATTGGGGGATGTCTTCAGATGCTTGGAGTAAACATTTCCCTAATTCATCAATAGTTTTGAAAGTTGTTGGTTACCCTTAACCTGGTTTGGCCCATCTGCTGACACAATTTTGCCAGGGTGTGTCTGCTGAACATGCTACAGTTTCTTGGAGACAGGTGAGAGTTAGGTGTAGGGGGAACATGGAGTGTCAGGGAAAACTAGCACTTTACTGTGAGACCTTGCTGAGCCCTTTTCAGGACTTCTCATCCACCTTTGGAATCCACCTTTCATTCTTCCTATAACACCATTTTGTGTCACTCTCTTGCAAAAAAAAAAAAAAACAAAAAACTTCCACGGTTTCCTATTCTTTACAGGATCAAATCTAAACTCCTAAAATTATGTATAAGACCTTCCACAGCATGTGCCTAGATTATCTATCCACCTATATCTCTAAACATTACTTCACCAGAACCCACAACTCTAAGCAAATCATTCTATCAATCAACAAGCATTAGTAAGCACTTGTGTATTTGGTACCATGCTAGATACTGGCTACACAAATATAAAGAACAAAACAATCTTTCTCCTAAGGATCTTACTTTATAACAAATGAAACAAGTTCATCTAAGCATACACAGAATAAATAAAGCAAAAACCCCACACACAGAGAGGACACTAGCAGTTGGGGTATCAGGTAAGACAGCATGTAAAACATAGTGCCTGTTAAATATGGAATAAAATTATCATGTAAATTTATTTTTTTTCCTTTATTTTTTTCCCTCTTTTCATCCCCAACCTAGAGATGACTACCATTAGATACAAATATGTATATATGCATATATATGTAAAACCATACTTCAGGGGCAGCTAGGTGGCACAGTGGATAGAGCACCGGCCCTGGAGTCAGGAGTACCTGAGTTCAAATCTGGCCTCAGACACTTAACACTTACTAGCTGTGTGACCCTGGGCAAGTCACTTAACCCCAATTGCCTCACTAAAAAAACAAAAAACCAAATAAAATCATACTTCTATTTATCATTTCTCTAAATGCAGATAGTGCCTTCCTATGTCCTTTGTAGTTAATTCAGATATTTCTGATAGTCATGATTACTTATTCACACAAAGTTGTTCTCTTTTTTGTGGGGGGGGGTGCAATGAGGGCTAAGTGACTTACCCAGGCTTACTCCAGGGTTGGTGCTTTATCCACTGCGCCACCTAGCTGTCCCCTCAAAGTTGTTCTTAAAACAATATTGCGGGCAGTTAGGTGGTGCAGTGGACAAAGCACTGGCCTTGAATTCAGGAGAACCTGAGTTCAAATCCAACCTCAGACACTTGGCACTTACTAGCTGTGTGACCCTGGGCAAGTCACTTAACCCACATTGCCCCACCAAAAAAAAAAACACAAAAAAATATATATATTGCTAAGGACAGCTAGGTGGTGCAGTGGATAGAGCACCAGCCCTGGAGTCAGGAGGACCCAAGTTCAAATCTAGACTCAGACACTTGACACTTACTAGCTGTGTGACCCTGGGCAAGTCACTTAACCCTCACTGCCCCACAAAAAAAAATATTGCTGTATACAATATTCTCTTCGTTCTGTTCATTTCAATCTTTGTTATTTCATGCAAATCTATCCATGTTTTTCTAAGATCACTGAGTTCATCATTTCTTATAGCACAGTAGTATTCCGACACAATCATATACCACAACTTATTCAAGCATTCTCCAATTGGCACGCATCCCCACAATTTCCAGTTCTTTGCCACAATAAATGTTTGTTTTATTCCATAAATTAGAAATTGCCAAAAAAATTTAAACATATTGCTTGCTCTGCATTTTTTGGGGGGCAGGGCAATGAGGGTTAAGTGACTTGCCCAGGGTCACACAGCTAGTAAGTATCAAGTGTCTGAGGTCAGATTTGAACTCAGGTCCTCCTGAATCCAGGGCCGGTGCTTTATTCACTGCGCCACCTAACTGCCCCTTGCTCTGCATTTTTAATGTAGAAAGGGATTCTGTGAGGTAGAAGCAAAGAGGGATAGGATGGGGAGTGAATAGGAAGAATGACCACTACAAAGGCACAGAGACAGGAAGTATGTGTGAGGAACAAAAAGAAGACTTGTTTGGCTGGATCTACATCTTTAAAGATGCCTTGCATTTTCTTGACTCCAGGACTTCATTCATATTGCTTTTCCATTGAATCCTCCCAACTTCACTTGAAATGCCTTCCTCTCTACCCATCTAAAAATCTATTGTTCTTCAAAGCCCCATTCCCATCACATCTCCTCTTTGAAGTGGGATCTCTCCTTTTCAGCTCCCTAACACTTACTGTCTGAACTGTTAAGCACTCACTGGATCATAGACTGCCTTTTATTATAATTATTGACATGTATCATCCCTTTTCAACTTGATTTTGCTCCTAAAGAACATGGATATTGACATTTTTTTTAAATCCTGCATCCATTACTAATCAAACTCTTGGCAAAGCACTAGTATCACAGATGCTCATGGTTTTGGTTAAAGAAAGATATTTTTAAGCTGAGATTTGAGAGGATAGAAAAATGACTAATGGTAGAGCTGAAAAACAAGCAATAATGGGCATAGAACTTGGCTTCAATATCAATTCAGAAGTAAAAGGAAGAGAGAGATAAATAAGAAAAAGAATGAAAACAAGGGTTTACTTGATGAGAAAATGGGTAGAGGAGGTTAAGGTGATATAGTACTAAAGATCCAGAGGAGACACAATAGGGTAAAGAAGATGAGGGCTAACTAAAAAGTCTGCCTTGTCAGCAATGATCTCCAGGGCACCATATGGAAAACACCCACAGACCACATGCAAGGCAAATACTGGAAAAAGCAGTGTACGAACTTCTGACAGATATGTTACTGACTTAATTAGAGTTTGAGGAAAGACTGAGAAGCCTATAGCCGAGAGTGACTATTACTTGCTTCTCCCATTGAGGACAACAAATATCATTTTTAGCAGTCATCCCAGAGCAAAGGCAGGATTAAAAAGAGAGAGGAACTGAAGTTTGAAGATGCTTGATTCTGTTCAGGTAGCAAAGAGGACAACAGAAAGATACATGAAATAATCATCAACAGAGCCTGTAGGTGCGCCAGATGGCCACCATGGACAATGGCAAGCCACAAAGATGATATGAAATGTTGATGACTTTCTTAATGGCCACACAATGAGAGCCTATCATTTCGGAAACAGACTAATAATAGAACAAAGGTGAGGACAACATAAAAGAGTAAAAAACCACAGCCTTTATTTACTCATCTGTATTTGCACTGTTCCTAGCAACAAACCATGCATGTGGGTGTTGTTAATAAGTGCTTTTGATTATGACAATGATCAACTTGTCCCATGTTAGACTAATAATAATAGTGGTGCTTTGAGCACAAAATTGATATTCTAGAATGTGGTACAACCAACGATGAATGGCTTGTTCCATGGTAAAGCTATACTTTTTGGGGGGGGGGGGGCCATGGGGGTTAAGTGACTTGCCCAGGGTCACACAGCTATTAAGTGTCAAGTGTCTGAGGCTGGATTTGAACTCAGGTACTCCTGAATCCAGGGCCGGTGCTTTATCCACTGTGCCACCTAGCTGCCCCCAAAAGCTATACTTTTAAATAAATGCACTGCATGCACAGGCCAGATACGTCGCTGTCCAATGGCCAAAATTCAGACTCTAGCAGTGCTACATTCACATTTCTTTCCCAGCTGCTATGGCAAGATTTTGCTGCATACAGAACAGGACACACAAATCCTCAAAATAGTCCTTCAGCAGATTCTGTCATTTTTCCAGATGTTTAGAATGATGTTCCTAACTTTGAGCTTCAGACTTCTTTTTGGAATACCTTTAAAAATTTTTCATCATGCCACTCAATGCAAACCTCACTGCTGCAATATAAAAGCATTTTTAAAATAATTTTATTGATGTTTTCTGTTTATTAGATCACCATGGTATCCCTCATATCCCTCCCCCTCACTTTCCCCAAGAGCCATCCCCTATGAAAAATCATGGGTTTTTTAATGAATTTTATGGGACATGACAATTTTTCTATGTCTAACAGGACATATACATATATATAAAGATCTTGCGTGATCTTCCCAGCTGGAAGCAATCTATTGTTTCACTGAACTACCATGTAAGACAAGGTAGATTATGACAGTGCAATAATGGAAGCAGTTATTTATTTCCCCTACAACTCAATGAGGGCATTTATCATGTCTTAATTTTCTTTGGATTATCACTGTCCTTGATACACTAACATGAACATAGAGTAAGCACTTAACTAAGAGAATACAAATCATGCATTTCTCTACTCAAAAAGACTAAACAGAAAAAACATCCTATACTTGATCAACTAATATACATACCCATATGGTTATGAAAAAGTTTAATAGTATAAACATTAGGTCATTCCTGTATATGTGCTGCAATGTTTCTGTGATATTTATAATTCTTGGAACCAAACAGAAGGGGGGGAGAAACTTTGGCTTCTTACATTTTCTTTATGGATAATAATTCAGCTGGCCTTATCCATATAACCCATGAATTCACATATGTTAAAATCTCATATGTATTAATTATAATTTAAAATAAATTCTTATTTATGAATGCAAGAAATGATCTCCATCTCTTCCCACCCCTCTCTTATTCACCCACCCCCATCTGCCAAGCAAAATAATCAGATTGATTCTGTATCATTTTTAACTGATCCTAGTTACTGTTCATTGATTTTTGTCCCATAAATGTCTGTCGTGGTTCTTTATCTCTGAACTTAGTTCAGAATTTAGCTGGCCTGTAATGAGTTAAGTTTAGAAATCCAGTTCTCATACTAATCACTGTTCTATTCTTGTGTCAAGGAAAACTGTTATCCTTGAAGAATGTAGGTGGACACCAGGGAGTCTGGTCTAGTATCTTTACACCACCAAGTTATCCTTCAAGGATATCTGGTTTGTTATCCAAAGAAGTCTGGTTTTCTATTTCTGTCCTTGAAGATTGTAGCTAGACCCAAAAAAATGAACATTTCTTAGTCAAAGGAGGGAAGGAGAAAGGTGTTGATAGCCCCTCATTACCAATTTCCAGTCCATCATATTGTCTCCCATGCTTTAATTTTGTAACCAATAATATTGATCCTGCTATTCATGATGTTGAGCTCTTTTAACCAATCATAACTTGTTCATCACCTATGAAGTCCCATTCTTTGTTCTATACTCCCCAAAACTATAAAAGAGCTGTTCCCCTCATTCAGGGTCTTAACCTTGCTGCAGAAGATGAGATTCTATTTGTTGTTAAATTTGTGCTTTATTAATAAATTGTTCTTGCTCAGAACTTTGTGCCTTAGTCTACCTTGATTTTTACTGTTACACAAGAGAATCAAGACTATTCAGGGGGCAGCTAGGTGGCGCAGTGGATAGAGCACTGGCCCTGGAGTCAGGAGTACCTGAGTTCAAATCCAGCCTCAGACACTTAACACTTACTAGCTGTGTGACCCTGGGCAAGTCACTTAACCCCAATTGCCTCACTAAAAAAAAAAAAAAAAAAAAAAGACTATTCAGGTCCATGCAAGCCTTATGAGGGATGGAAAGGGTGATCTTCTGCCTTTTATTTCTGAATCTTTATTCTAATTGTCCTGTCTATATCCAACCCCAGCAGCATGATAGTTGAGAACACATGACGACTAAAGTACATTGTCCTACCTGAGAAAATTTGAGCAGAGGCATGGTGTCGATTTCATCCCTAAGAATAGGTGACTAAGCAATGATCCTGAGATAGATCTATCCAGCCTTGGAGGAAATCTTGTGAGTTCAAGACATCTAGAGACACTAGATCCCCCAAGATGACTGTACCACAAGAAGAACTCTTGGCAACTATGCCATTGTTCCTTGGGGAAAATAACCCAACCTCTAGTCAGGCTTACCAGAAGACACGTACCTGAGAGAACTTGTTTCAATAGTCTAGAACTGAGATGAAATGGGAAAATGCCAGTTTAGCAGTCCCAAAAATTGCTTTATGTTATGTTGTTTAAGTCTTAACCTCCTGGGACTGAATGAATAAATGAATGGGCATTTAGTAAGTACTTGCTATGTGCCAAATACTGTGCTAAACACTGAAGATTTTTTTAAAAGCATATAAGACAGCCCCTGATGTTAGTTAGTACACAGGTAGTTAGTTAAAAGCTTACCTATTGGGGCAGCTAGGTAGTGCAGTGGATAGAGCACCAAACCTGGATTCAGGAGTACCTGGGTTCAAATCCGGCCTCAGACACTTAACACTTACTAGCTGTGTGACCCTAGGCAAGTCACTTAACCCCAATTGCCTCACCAAAAAAAAAAAAGAAAAGAAAAAAAAAAAGCTTACCTATGAGCCTTTATGTTATTGTCTTTTATGAGTACATCCTTATGACTGTGTAGAAGAAATTAATAGCTGTCTTATACTTGATTTATATTATTCCCCTAAATACCTTTCTATTTCTCTTTTTTGGAGGCAACTTTAGACCAGAGGCAAACCTAAAGCTTTAAGTGATTTGTCCCCAACAGTCCAAAATGAGGCTGAAAGGAGATAGAAGTAATGCACCAAAGGAACCTGATCTTCCCCCTCCCACTAGCCCTGGATTTGGGTTTAAAGCTGAGAAGGAATTTTTAGAGGAAAAATGTGGAGCCACTGGTACCCAGTTTGTTTTAAAAAATGTTATTTTTTTTAATTATTGTTGTTATTTTTAAAATATATATATTTAAAGGTAAGCAATTTTGAAAGACTTAAAAACACTGATCAATGCACTGACCCCAAATCAATGCAAATCCCCAAGGATGAAAATGAAGCATGCTTCCTAATCTTTGCCAAAAAGGTGGTGTTTGCAAAATGAAGCATACATTTTTCTCCCCACGATCATTTCACGAATGCGTTTTTTCTTTGTTATTGTTTAGTTGATTCATCACATCGAATTTGGGGTTTTCTTGGAAAAGATACTAGAGTGGTTTTGCCGCTTCCTTCTTTGGCTCATTTTACAGAAGAGGAAACTGAGGCAAACAGAATTAAGTAATTTGCTCAGGGTCACACAACAACTGAGTATTTGAGGATGGATTCAAACTCAGGTGCTCCTCACTCCAGAACCAGCACTCTATCCATGTCCCTATTTTTCTTAGTTATACTTATTTGTTGCAGGGTGGGGAAGGGAAGAATTGGAGAGAGAATGGGGTGGGGAAGAAAATTGGAACATCCTTTCCATTACACTGTCTCCTGGTTGTTCCAGATTTTTACATTCTGAGAAGAAGAGCACTTATTCATTCATCTTAACAGTGCCTACTATGTACATGACACTCTCCTGGAAACTGTAGGGCACAAAGGAGAAATCATCATTCCCATTACCAACAGGTGAAAACTATTTAAAATATACCATGGAGGGGGCGGCTAGGTGGCGCAGTGGATAAAGCACCAGCCCTGGATTCAGGAGTTCCTGAGTTCAAATCTGGCCTCAGACACTTAACACTTACTAGCTGTGTGACCCTGGGCAAGTCACTTAACCCCATTGCCCTGTTAAAAAATATATATATACCATGGAAGTAGACCCCCCCCCAAAAAAGAGAGACTCATTTCTGAGGATCCCATCCCTAACCTTTTGAGTCCTTTAATAAATCACCTCCAACAGTTTTCCAACTTGGTCCATTATTTTGAGCATATTCTTTTGTACTATCCAGAGGTCTCTTTCGACCCTAGTCCTACAAGCACTGTATGAACCCCTCAATCTCCTTCATGATCCCTCCCTCTGTACTTGATCCAGTGCTTCTTGTTATTTTCAGATGGCCACCTGAATTATGTTGCCATAACTCCCCTGCTTTATTATCTTACCTTACTTATTCCATGCATGTAATTTTATCATCTTCTGCTTCCTGACTTCCTTCCTAAATACCCAGACTATGACTGGCTTTTTTACAGTATCAGCTTCTCCACAGATCGGCAGGGAAGTCATTAGCACAAGCATTATAGAACTACTCATTATATCTAAAAATACAGGTTCTTCATGAAACCATTTTGATATAAACAATGAATAGAGTCCTGTGTTCACTTTCCATAATGCAAATTCAAATAAAACTTCTGCCCAGTCAGCAGCTTCCTCTTTTTAACAAAGCCTAAAGGTTAATCATGAGACAGAGAAGATTAAAATGTATTGCCAAACTTTCATCTTTTCATTAGCATCTTTAGCATTCTTTTGAAGACAAGAGATATGGACTAGAATTTCAGTTTCCTTCCACTATACACAAACATGAGCCAACTCTAGCCAGAGGGGTAAAGAACCCTCAAGTATGTGGCATGTCAATTTCATCTCAAATGACCAACAAGGTTCACAGAAACTATAAACCTAGGTTACTTCAAGTTCATGTCTGCCTACACAAGATGTTTACCGAGTCTCTGGTATGTGAAAAGAAGCAAACACAAATTCCATTCAAAATCAAAGTTGACAGTGAAGCAATTGGACCTCAAAGGGACAAAACATTTTCTTCCTTGCCTTATAACCTCTAAGGAAACTACATGAACAGCTTAAAACTTTTCCCACTATTCTGCCTTTCTATACTACATGTAAAATGGTATGTTTTTATCTTATATACTTATATATTTTATAAATGAATATATAATATTTATATATTACATATAGCTCACCCCCACACACACCTGCCCATATACACAAAAGGTAGAGGGAAGCGTTCAATAAATAAAAGACAGACCAGGCCTGTGACAGGTATATAGGACAGGGGCTGGACACACACATAGATAGGTGAATATTAGAATATTAGACAACATTCTATATTTTCAAATATATTATAGAATAATAATATTAGAACAAATATCCATGCACAAAGCTGAGATTCCATAAGCCTTCATATACCATCTCATTTTGGGGGAATCAGAAGAGAAAACAAAGTTGAAGATTTATGTTCTGGAGGAAATCCTATGGGCCATTCAAGTGCAAATGATTGTTTATTGTCCCAAACCTAAAGTAACCTAGTAGAAAGCCTTATTTACACAGAGAAGAGAAAATTCAAATTCAGGAAGTACCTTTCCCTTAGAGATAACAACTTTCTATTTTGGTAAAACTTAAAAGTACTACATAAATGTGACCTTCTATTACTTATATCTAATGACCAACATATACTTGAGGAACAAATTTCTGGGTAAAATTATCTCATTTCATGGTTATTTTAAGCAACCTATTCAAGATACATCAACAAGAAAAGGCATAATACATATTTTTCCTCTCCAAAGACATCTTTCTAACAGAGTAAAGAATTGTAACAAGAAAATATTATAATAGATCAGATAGAAGGGGTATCTGAAATTTTGAGGCAGGGGAAAGAGGAAGGCTAGAACGCCAAGATATGTCTATCCCCGTCAAATTTATGTTGTATGTCTAATTATAAATTCTTCTTTACAACAGGAGAAAAAAAGAACAGAATCACAGAATTGTGGAGACAGCTCAAAGGGATTTATTGTTTTGAAATCATCTAAAGCAATTATAGATAAAGAAACCTAATCCCAGAGAGGCTCTGACTTGCCCAAGTTCACTCAATTAATTAGACAGTAGCAAAGCCAAGACTAGAACTCAGGTCTCCTGAATTTCAGGCTAACACTCTTTCCACTACATCATACTCCTTGTAGATAAATGTAAAAGTGTCAAAGATGTCTGACCAGCAAGAGCATGGTGGGGACTATGGAACACTAGAGTCTCAAGGAACAGAGATTATAGAAGCATGGAGGCAAAGGTGGAAAATAAAAGCTGTCTGGGGAAAAATGGGAATCAGAAAGATTATTTTATCAAAGATAGAAAAGTTACAGTGGGCAACCCCAAAATAGTACATTGGCTGACCAAACACTGGTCTGATTTTTATTTTTAAAGGCTTTGAAAGCACAAAGAAGCTACCTGGGAAATTTATATAGGCATGGGGAAAGGACCAAAGAAACCAGAAAAGGATGTATCAGAGGATTCCACTGGATAGGGTTTACATTTTTTTTTTTTGCCAAGTAGAGACCTAAAGCCTAGCACAAAGAATGGAGCCATCCTGAGGATAAAAGAAACGCTGATCACTGCCATTAAACCATGAAAATGGAATCAATGAATTGGTGTGCCAGTAAACAGGCTAAGTGAATACAGTTTTAATGGCAGGCGTTATTCAGACTCTAATAAAATAGTAGGAACCCAAAATGGCTGAGCATTTGAAAGGCAGAAAAGTAGAATAAAAGTCCAGGTAAAGTAATCTTTAGAGGAACACCCTACTACATTCAGGAAAAGGGAGATACACAACACACACACACACACACACACACACACACACACACACACACTCTTCATTTGGGGAGAAATGAACAAATGTCCTGAACTGAATTAGAAGCAACATTCTATTTGGGAGTGACAAAGATTGTTTTGTCACATAGGAGAACAAAAGAACTAAGGATCAGAGAGCCCAAGAACATCCATGTTAATCCCTAAGCATTCAAGCTAGGATATTATACAATCTCAGAATTTATCAACTTTAAGCAGTAGCTGAAAAGGGATTCCCTCTGTAACTTTCCTGACAAGAGGTCATGCAACCTCCTTAGGAAGGTCTACAATACGAGAAACTCACTATCTCCCAAAGCAGCCATGCCACTTTTAGACAGCTCAAATTTGGGGAAATTTTTCATGATATTGAGCTGAAATCTTGTTTCCTCCAACTCCTGCCTAGGGTTCCCAGTACATATCATCCACTAGGGCCAAGCAAAACAAGACTCATTCCTCTTCCATATGACAGCCCTTCAAATACTTAAATATAGCTAGTATCACACACACACACACACACACACACACACACGTCTTTTCTTGTCCAAGCTAAATATCTGTAGGTGTTTCAACCTATCATTATATTCCAGTTAAATGTCAATTTTCCCCAACCCTATTTGGATTTCTTTTAATGAGAATATAGGATTTTGCATTTGTTTCTAATAGAATTTATTAGTTTTGTCCCATCATCCTAACCTAGCAAGATCTTTTGGGGTCCTAATTCTTTCTTTCTTTCAACATGTTAGTTATCCCTCCCAGTTTCGTGCCATGTAAATATTTCATAGTTTTTTGAGACATTAATTTCAAATGTTGAGCAGAATAAAAGTGAAGGAAACAGCCTTGTAGGTCTCCATTAAAAATATCTATGTGGGGGCAGCCAGGTGGCCCTGGATTCAGGAGGACCTGAGTTCAAATTTGGCCAACTTTTGATTATTTTGGTATGTCATTTTCTTTCCATTTACAGTGTTACAGTTACTGTGGATATTGTTTTTTTTTGGCTCTGCTTAATCTTCATAGATTCATTTAATACTTCTATGCTTTCATCACACATCATTTCTTACATCATAACATTTCATTACATTCATATTCCACAATTTGTTTAGCCAGATAGGTTTCTATCTTGTTTTCAATCAGTAATCACAAAAAAGTGCTGCTATAAATATTTTAGAGTATATGGAGACTTTTATCAATGGCCTCCTGGAAGAATAAGCTCACTAATGGAGTCTCTGGTTCAAGGGTATGGACATTTTAGTCACTTTATTTGCATAATTCTAAATTGTTTTGGAAAATGGTTGTACCATTTCACAGCTCCACCAACAATGTATTAGCATACCTATTTTTCCAAAACCTGTTCAACACTATTACTATTTTTTTGTCATTTTTGCCAATTTTCAGGGTATCAGATAAAACCTAGGGGTTGTTTTGATTTGCATTTCTATTATTTTTATTAGTGTTCTGGAACATTCTTTCATGTGATTGTGAATACTTTGAAGTTTCTCTTTCAAAAGCTGTTAATATCCTTTATGCATATATCTATTGGGGAATGACTGTATGTATATATGTATGTATGTGTGTGTTGTATATGTATTATGTAGTAAGTGTGTATGTATAGTTCATTATCTTGGAAACCAAACCCTTATCAGAGAAATTTGATATAAAGATTCCTTTCCCATTCAACCGCTTCCTCTCTTATCCTTGATGCCTTAATGTTGTCTGTGTAGAAGCTTTTCAGTTTCAAGTTCCCTCTTCTGCTGTAGACACAGTATTATGTTCCTTCAGTGACTTTAATCTTTTTTTTAAGTGGCCCTGTTCCCACTACCTCTTCTCCCCTTGCCCTTGATCCCCTCTTCTCATCTGATGTTCTCCATTCCTCTCTTCCCCTTTAGCTAGTTCCGTTCTTAGTTTTTAAATTTCATGTTTGTACCCCTTTCCAAAAAGTGTTTCTCTCACTGTCTTCATAATCTATCTTCTTCCTTTTCTGTTTTACTCTAGATCCTCTTCTCTGATTTGTGATGCCTATAATTGTCTGATCTTTCTCTATTCTTCATGCTATCAAAGCTTCCAAGGTATTCATTCTAGGCTCCCCCCTTTGGGTACTTTGTGCCACTGCCTTGCAGGGCATTCCCTTTTTCCATTGTGCCTCACTTCCAGAACAATGCTGATGACTGCAGGTGCAAGAGAGAACACTGCTTCGTTGAAGGACCTCTCGCTCACCAAATCCCTAATTATGCAGTGCATCATTGATTTATACCCTTTCTCATTGACCTTTTTTAATACATTTGCCTGGAAATCTCCCAGAGTCCATGTTTTCCCACTCCTCTAGGTGCCAGCTTCCCTCAAAGGTACCAACCACCTCCTCCCTTCCCAGCACAAGCAGACTTTTCAAACACTAAATCTCCCAGGCCTCATCAAGTGTAAAGTCCTCTCCCTCCACCAACCAAGTCTCTTCACCCTTAGGAGCATAGTGGAACCCACTCTCACCTCCCAAATAAGGAAGACTTCCTCCCTTCCTCCCTTTTTCAAACTTTTTCTCTCTTCTTCACCCACTCCCCTGCAGGTTTTTCTCTTTCTGGGATCACAGAGGTCCCCTCATTGCTAGCCTTGACTTAACCTGGGCATTCCTCTCTATCTCCCTGCTCCCTTCCCTCCTTACATATACCCTCCCATCTTGAAATTCAGTCACACAAAAGCAGCATTGAATCACCTAGAGGCAGGGTGCCGCCAGGTTCTGTCCATAAGGCCCCCTATGATAGAGATGAACAAAGAAATGGACTTGACTACGGTCACATAACTAAGAAGTAGCTGAAGCAGCCCTTGACTTTCTTTATTCCAAGTCACCACACCACACCACGCAGCTTCCTTAATTATATTTTATAATAACTTTTTTTTTAGAATCCTCCTTTTTTTTTTTTTTGGTGGGGGCAATAAGGGTTAAGTGACTTGCCCAGGATCACACAGCTAGTAAGTGTCAAGCATCTGAGGCCAGATTTGAACTCAGGTCCTCTTGAATCCAGGGCTTGTGCTTTATCCACTGAGCCACTTGACTGCTCCCTACACTAACTTTTAAGAAACAAACTATAGAGCAGAAAGTGTTGGCTTCATATACAATCCTCTTTTTTGTTCATCCATGCAGACTGGAATGTTGGTGTTGGATTAAAGGCATAGTGAGGAAGAAAACTTAATTTTTTATGGCACCTTGGGAACACACAAATCTGTGCCCTATAGCAATGGCCCCTTCACTCTTTACATTAATGCAGCCAGGGGTTGTAGAGTCAAGCAAATCCCCTAAGATGCCAAAGCTTCAAAGGCCTTCAGATTCAAAGTTTCAATTATGGATATAAAAGATACAGGCTTAAGTTGCAATTAGAGATACCTGGTAAGCAGATGACCCCCCCCCAAAAAAAAAAAAGTCTTACATGTAGCATCCTGAGGATTGTTACCCTACTTTTGTGGAAATATGCTAGAACTAAATATCAACCTAGAATTTGGGGGGGGGGGTGGCATGGAGAAGGTATACAGAGGTTTTCTTCCATTTTTCCACTCCTAAACTTCACTCTTAATGGGGTAGGAAGAGAAAATGCAAAATGGACCTGGAATTTCATTGATATAGGGAAATTCCAAGTGAAGAAATCCCCTCTACTAAGCCAAGACAGCACTTTCTTTGCAATTTCTAGTCTTATATAGAGTTCCCTACATCCAAGGTGTCAAACTCTTGTGTGCCCACAACACTCACCAATGAAGCTAGAAACAGATTAAAATATAATTGGGGGGGGGCAGCTAGATGGCACAGTGGATAGAGCACCGGCCCTGGAGTCAGGAGTACCTGAGTTCAAATCCAGCCTCAGACACTTAACACTTACTAGCTGTGTGACCCTGGGCAAGTCACTTAACCCCAATTGCCTCACTAAAAAAAGAAAAAAGAAAAAAAAAATTGGGAAATATTTAACAAAATAAATAAAAACACAATAAGACAGAGATAATCTCAATATGTGGTTTTCTAAATTAAGAAGCACCCACAGGGATCCTTATGTACAGTTCAGTGGGCCCCATTCCTATTTGAGTTTGACACCACTGGCCTAGATCCCGAAGAAGGAACCCGTCCGTCCCTTGGCCAGTGTTTTTCAGAGGCAGGATTTAAGCCCAAGTCTTTCTGGCTCCAAGGTCAGTTTTCTACTCAACCCACTACACCCTCTCAGCCATGTTAATAATGCAAAGGCCTCTCTTCTGTTATCTGGTAAAAAGGGGGTTGAATTTCCCATTCTACTGGTTGAATTTGTGGAATGCATCAAATTGGGGAAGTTTCCAGAAGAGAACAAACCTAAGCTTTAGGCGTGGCCAAATTCTGGCTTGGATTAATAGAAAGAGAAGAAAGCATACACAAACAATAATGCCTACAAGGGAGGCTCAACATCTCCCAAAGCACCCTTCTCCTCCCTGGTGTTACATTTCATGACACCTATTCAGAGGTTCCCTTTCTCTCTGCAGTCAGTGACACTTGACTTACAAGGGAGTAATCCTCATTGGATAAGCCCTACAACCCCGGGGGATTGTAGGTGTCAGGTATAGCTTTTACTCAAAGGGGAAAGTTTAGCAAAGGCATAGGTCTGATATTTGCAGGAGAGACAAGCTCACTCTTCTTCTGCCTTTCATATTCTTAACAGTGAAAAACTATGGATTTACCCATGTAATAAGGATGTCACAAAAGTCTTTATGCAGTTTTTTTTAAATAGCTTTAAACTGCACTAAGAATTTTGGGACATTGTATATAAATATTTGCAGACTAATACAGCATACAAGAGGGCACCTTTTAGGCATGAATTGATTTTATTTAATTTTCCAAGTATTTAACTCGGTTACTGTATGTGTTTTTAAGAGTAATTTCATTTGGTAGATGCAATGAATTGCAAATGAGCTCCAGTGACACATTTAATATAAAAACATTTTAAGCAATGTTTTCAAAAACGTTCTTATGTGGGGACAGCTAGGTGGCACAGTGGATAAAGCACTGACCCTGGATTCAAGAGGACCTGAGTTCAAATTTGGCCTCAGACACTTGACAATTACTAGCTGTGTGACCTTGGACAAGTCACTTAATCCTCATTGTCCCACCAAAATAAAAACCAACAACATTATTATCTACTAAAATGTCCATTATACATTATATTTGTGTTACAACATGAGTTCAAATCTGGCCTCAGACACTTGACACTTACTAGCTGTGTGACCCTGGGCAAGTCACTTAACCCCCAATGGCCCGCAAAAAAGAAAAAAAATAGGATGGAGCGAAATATACAATTAGTAAACATAATTGTAAAAAAAATTTACGGCAAATTTCTCTGATAAAGGCTTAATTTCTCAGAAGAAAAAAAAAGACCTTTAAGAGCTTACAATCCATCAATGTATAAGAACATACAAAATATATATTACTTGTATAAGATGAGGCACTAGAGCTGAGTTCTGAAGGAAATTAGGAATTCTAGGAAGCCAAGGAAAGGATGTCCAGACATGGGGTAGAACATTCACAAAGGCACTCTGAGGGGTCAAACCACTCCCACTACCATCATCATCACCACCACCACCATTTTCCCTCAGACCTTAATGGATACTGCCCAGGACTCTGAGACCAAAAGCCTTGGGAAAAGTAATGACTCCCAAACCACTAGACTTACATCCTGCCAAATGGTTCAACATAAATAACTGATAGGAATTTATCAGTGGAAATGACTGTAAAGAGGATTATGGGATTTTTCATTTGATATGCAGCTGAAAATTTCCATATGTGTTGTCTCCCTCATTAGAATATGACCTTCTTGAGAGAAAGGACTGTCTTACTTTTCTAGGTGTAATCCCAGTATATACCACTGTGTTTTGCACATAGCAAGCACCTGATAAATGCTTCATTCATTCATTCTCTCATTCATTCAGGAGATAGGAATAACCTAAACAGGAAACAGAAAGCAGGCTAATTTCGCTGGACTCTTAAGAACATGAAGGAAAGTAATGTGAAATAAGCCTGGAAAGGTAAGCTAGAGACATATTATGAAAGGCTTTAAATGTCAAAGGAATTTATATTTTATCCTAGAGGTATTAGGGGTTTACTAGAGTTTCTGAAGGAGAGCTAGTGATCTAGTTAACGTGTTCTCCTGTGCTCTAGGAATATCAATTTGGAAATTTCACCTAAACTGAAAAAAAGTAATAAAATTTTCATTATATAATCCCAGAGGGCCAAACATTCTGCCTTTGCTTTAGCCCAGTCCGAATTATATACATTGACTTAGAAACTCTAAATCTGAAGATAATTCTGTAGGTTTGTCTCTTTATAAAGTTGATGTTTTAATGAGTCACAAACTATAAATATATGTATTTCTGTATATGTATGTATTTATGTGTGTATATATACATATACATATATACACATATATATATTTCATGAATTCAATGCAAGACTCTTAAATAAAATGTCTATATACTTATTATAGAAGAACTACATTTTAAATATAAAGAAAATTTTTTAAATCACTACAGAATCCATGTATCATTCTCCTCTGCCATTATGCTCTTAACAGGACCACATCATCTGGGCAGACAAAACAAGGGGCTGCTCCCCTCCTTGGATGGGGGCTCACTGCAACCTTTCACATAAAATAGAGAGAGATAACCTAGTCACAGTGTGTTATGGTATTACTTTTTCATCACTTCTGTCAATGGCCCATTTTTTTAAGCTCATAGTTTTTAGTAAGAATTTTTGGTATTAAAAGTTTTGAAAACCAATAGACAGTTTGCGGACCATAGAAGAACAGTTGAGAAACAAAGCAAATGCTCTGTTATTGTCAGCAAAAAAAATCGCTTTTCAGTAATGACAGTTGAATAATATTTATACAAAGTTGGTTATTTCACACACTGCTTCTTATACAGGATTCTAAAAGCAACCCCCACACCACCACCGTCTTTTTGGGAATTGGTTGGTTTTAAATTGTACTAGAAGAATGAACAGGACAGAGAGGGCATCACTTTCAATGGGCTTTCCAATTTACTCACTGAGTTACAAGAAAACAAGAATAAACCAAGAAAGATTGGGAGGGGGTCCCAACAGGTCCCAAGGTACAAAAATGTATTTGTATTTTGTTTTATAAAAATATTTTATTGTGCATTTTGAAAATATGCAACCTGTCTCAGAGATATATTACTTTCAAAGGACAAGCAGAACAAAATAATTTAAAGCAGAGAGAAGGAAATCCTGGGGGCAGAGGGAGGGGCAAGAACAATTTTAATACCTTGTAGCTGTTACCTAACAATTAAGAACTGAATTTCAAAATGCCATCATTTCCATTAAGTAGGAAAACAGGGTCAGGGAGTTGGACTGGATTGTTTAGTGATATATGAGATCCAAAAGCTTTATCCCAGCAATTTTAAAAAGTCATTTTCTATCCTTCCATAAGCCCTATAAATAAATTTCCACTTTTAAAACTGAATGCAATTCAAAATTCCTTCCTATATTAGGGTGTAGATATTTTCTTAAAATTAGTATATGGATGATTTCTTTTTTAACTCTTTAGAATTTTATTTTTCCAAATTACATGTAAAAACCAATTTTGACATCAATTTTTTAAAACCTTGTATTCCAACTTTTCTTCCTCCCTCCTTCCCCACTCCCCCCCAAGACCTCAAGCAATTGAATATAAGTTATACATGAGTAGTCATGCAAAACATCTCCACATTAGCCAGATGGTAAAAGAAAGCAGATAAAAACAAAACTTCAGATTAAGGAACTAGCAAAAAAATTTTGCTTCAATCTGTTTTCAGATACCATCCGTTCTTTCTCTGTAGATAGATTGCAAATTTTCATAAGTCTTTTAGAGTTGATTGATGGATGACTGATTGATGGATGATGATGATGATAGCAAAAAACATATGGTACTTACTTTGCTAGACTATTGTGAAAAAAAGTCTTTGTCAAGTTTAAGGTACTATATAAAAGTTATCTATTACTGTTGTTGCAATAATCATAAATGTAATTTACCATAAAAAAGGATAACTTCAACACTTTTCAGATTGCTGGGTGAGTATTTTGTTATTGTTCATCTTTTAAAGAGCAAGCCATTTACACTTGTTTCTAGTTTGTTGAAGACATTTATTGGGGGTAATTTTTAAAAAGTCTTTCATTAAGGAAGTCAAGCTAGTTTCTGCATTTTAAAATGTTTAAGCTAAAACACAGCGGGGAAATACATTATATTTGTGTTACAACATTATAATCGATCAGGTTTTTAACCTATCCCTACTCCAAAAAAGATCAGGTTTTAGTACAACAAGCAAAACTGGAGGGGAGGAGGGGTTCGGGTGAGGGAGCGAATAAAAACACCCTTCTACTTTTTCATTGCTTCTATGGTATTACACTCTCAGCTGTAAGTGAGCCGGCATATTTCCAGAAGTATTCTGACCTCTGCTGCCAGAGCTGGGAACTTTTTACACAAGGGTTTTTACCCTTATCTCTTTATCTCCAAGCCCTGGCTTCCAAGAGTATTACCTATTTCAAATTTGTCTTAGTGAAAGAAAATGACAGATAAATACACAAGAAGAGAGAGGAAAGCCGTGCACACAGTATTAAAGTACTGACTTTTTTTTCCCCAAATCCCCCGCTTTTTTTAGTATTTTTGAGTTACCATTTAAAAAAAATATTCTTCCAGAACAAGGCAAAACTGAAATGTAGCTGTTTCTTTCAATTATTCTTGCATATGTTCTAACACTCGTTTGCCACAAATAAAATCAACAAATTTAGACCTTTTATATTTCTTCAGCTATTAAACGGGTCTTATTTTTGAAGCCACAATTTCCTATAACCTATACACAGATACTGTTGCAACTATGCTCTTTTATGTACATACATATATATATATACATATATATATATATATACACACCATTACTGTCAGGTTTTTCCAACACTTTAAACTATTTTTTTTTAATTAACATGGTTTAAAGTACAAATCTAGGACATCTCTCCACTAACAACAAGCTCAGTAAAAATAAGTTATGGTGAAAATTGGCTAATATTCTTATGGAAAAGAATGAGATGTGTAGTTGAGGCAGTAACTGTTTGAAACAGTTTGAATGGCCGGACACCAAGAGCCATCTCAAAAAAGTCAGTATCACCTTATGAACCTTCCAGTGGATTGTCCAAGGGAATCAGTTCTTCATCTCATACTGTTAGACATTTTTACTGATAACCAGAATAAAGGCATAAACAAAATACTTCTCAGATTTGCAAATGTCACAAAGCTAGGAAGGATAGTCAAAATAGTAAATGACAGAGCTAGGAACCAAAAAAGTTCTTGACAGACAAGAACATAGGGTTCAAGCTAATAAAATTCTATTTGATAGACACATGTATAAAGCCTTATACTCAGGCAGGCATGTTGAGATGAGGGGTATTGGTAGAATACAAACTCAACAATGGTGAACAATGTAAGAGGACAGAAAAAAATAGCAAATTAATCCTTGGCAGCATCAAGATAAGCAAAGCATCATGAATGTAATATATAACCTATATCAAATTGCTTCCTAGCTTTGGGAAGGAAGAAAGAAGAGGGGGGAGGAAAATTTGGAATGCAAAATCTTACCAAAATGAATGTTGAAAACTATCTTTATATGTAATTGGAAAAAATAAAATATAATACTAAGAGAAAAAAAAAACAAACAACAAAAAAAAAACAAGATAAGCATAGCATCTACAGCTCTGATGTACACAGTCTCTCTATGCTTCACCCTGATCAAGTCACACCTAAAGTACAATGTTCATTTCTGGGTGCCATATGTTAGGAATGGCAGTGACAAATTGAATCAGAAGAGTTAAGGGCCTTAAGTTCATGCCATTTGAGAATGATGTGAAGAAACAGGGAAGAAGGGATATCCTGAAGAAGAGAAGACTTAGAAAGGATGGATGTGATGCTGTCTTCTAAAAGCTAAATATTTTCATATATAGGCAGCTGGTGGTATGCAGTAAATAGAGTGCTGGGCCTGAAGTCAAGACTCATCTTCTCAAGTTCAAATCTCATCTCAGATCAGCCGTCAGCAAGTCACTTCACCTTGTTTGCCTCAGTTTCTTCATTTGCAAAACGAGCTGGAGAAGAAAATGTCAAACCACTCCAGTATCTTTGCCAAGAAAACTCCAAATGGGGTCACAAAGAGTCAAACATGACTGAAAAATGACTGAACTGAATATCTGAAGAGCTATCACAACAAAAGAGGGGATAGCCTTGTTCTTGTTGGCTCTAGGAGGGGCTGAACAGGGAATAATGACTGCAAATCATCATTTTAAAAAAGCAAATTTGGACTTCAGAGTAAGGAAGTAGAGAAATCCAAAAGTAGAATGAACCTGACCCCCCCCCCAACTGGTACTCAACTCTCCATCCCTGAAAATTTTTAAGCAATAACCAACTGATCAGGTATGCTAGAAGAGGGATTATTATTACATCATGGATTAGACCAGATGACCACTATAGGCCCTTTAAATTCTGAGACTCTGAGGTTCAGAGAGCCCAATGACTTGTTAATAGAAAGAAACTCAATTCAGCAAATATATTAAGCACTCACTATATAAAAGGCACTGTGAGGGGCAGCTAGGTAGTGCAGTGGATGGAGCACCGGCCCTGGATTCAGGAGTACCTGAGTTCAAATCCAGCCTCAGACCCTTGACACTTACTAGTTGTGTGACCCTGGGCAAGTCACTTAACCCCGATTGCCTCACCAAAAAACAAAACAAATAAAAGGTACTGTGCCAGAGACGAAGGAATTCAAGAAAAATGACATTGCTATCACTTATATGGAGCTTCAAGGTTTATAAAGCACTTGTCATAGATTACCTCATTTAATTCTCCCCCAAACTGTGAGGTATATGCTATCCCAATTCTACAAATGAGGGAACTGAATCTCAGAGAGATTCAGAGTGATCTATCCACATCATCAGTGACAGAAACCCAGATTCTTCTAACTCCTAACTCAACACTCTTTCCTCCATGGTGCCTCTACAATACAATAAGGCAAACAAGATATACACAAATAAATATGACAGTGTGAGTGTGACGGGGCAAAGGAATGATCTATACAAAGTGCTCCAAGAAAATCTGAGAAGGGAGAACTTCTTCAGAGGATGGAGAATCAGAGAAAGCTTCATAGAGGGTGGGACTGATGTATACGGAGCCTTAAAGAAAAGGTTTTCCACAGCAGAAATGAGAGCAATGCATTGCAGGCTTAGAAAATGGTAAAACTGACCGAACTAGGGCTTAGACCTAGCTCTTCTGATTGCAACTTCAGGATACTTTCCACTATACTGTACTAATGTCAGCAAAAGTCAGGAATTGATTTAAAAAAAAAAAAACTTAGCCAGAGTAATATATTCTAAATACTAAATAATGTTCTCGCCATGATGTACTAACTTCCAAAGATAAATCTGCTTATGATTATTTTTTCCATTTCAGTAGAAACTAAATTAGGTAAAAATGTCAACATCAATATACAATACCAGAAACATGACTTAGTGCATGAAATTTAAAAGTTGCCTTTTCCTCCAGCTAAAAGCTTGAAACCTACGTATCCTCAGAGTGAACATTTTTAATGCACTTATTCCAAAATGACCTCTTAGAGCAGATGTCAAGTGCCCTTTCCCTCCTACTCCCCCATTCCCCATCCCCAAACCCTGTCCTGGAGAGCCCAGCAAGGTTAGGCACTGAAGGAAGTTCTGTTCACTAATATTCCTTCTACCTTTCCTCCTTGTGGCTGGATGCTGACTACCCATCCCTACCTCTGCAAAAAGGAACCCAGAAAGGGTAGCTAGGTGGAGCAGTGGATAAAGTACTGGCCCTGGATTCAGGAGGATATGAGTTCAAATCCAGTCTCAGACACTTGCCACTTACTAGCTGTGTGACCTTGGGCAAGTCACTTAACCCTCATTGCCCTGCAAAAAACAAAACAAAACAAAACAAAAACAAAAACAACCCCAAAAAAGTGTTCTGGTCCTGTTCAGTCAGGGCTTTACTTTCAGATTAAAAAGGAACCCAGAGAACACCAATGCATTGTTGGTGGAGCTATGAACTGATCCAACCATTCTGGAGAGCAATTTGGAATTATGCCCAAAGGGTTAGAAAGCTGTGCATATCCTTTGACCCAGCAATACCACTTTTGGGTCTTTTCCCAAAGAGATCATAAAAAAGGGAAAAGGACCCACATATACAAAAATATTTATAGCTGCTCTTTTTGTGGTGGCAAGGAATTGGAAATTATGGGGCTGCCCATCAATTGGGGAATGGCTGAACAAGTTGTGGTATATGAATGCAATGGAATTCTATTGTGCTATAAGAAACAATGAGCAGGAAGAGTTCAGAGAAACCTGGAAGGACTTGCATGAACTGATGATGAGTGAAATGAGCAGAACCAGAAGAACATTATACACAGTATCATCAACATTAAGTGTTGATCAGTTGTGATAGACTAGATTCTTCTCACCAATTTAACAGTACAAGAAAGTTCCAAAGGACTCATGATGGAAAAGGCTCTTCAAATCCAGAAAAAATAAAGGAACTGTAAAATGTGGATGCTGAGTGGACCATACTATTTCTTTTGGTTTTGGTGCTGTTGTTTTTCTATTTTGAGGTTTTTGCTTATTGCTCTGATTCTTCTCTTATAACATGACTAATGCAGAAATATGTTTAATGTTTATATATATATATATATATATATATATATATATATATATATATATATATATATATATATATATATATATATATATCAGGTTACCTGCTGTCTAGGGAAGGGGGGAGGGAGAGAGAAAAATTTTAAATTGGAAATCTTATAAAAACAAATGTTGAAAACTATCTCTACATGTAACTAGAAAATAATAAAATACTTTTATTAAAAAAGAAAAAGAAAAAAAGGAACCGAGAGATTCCCTTCTACCCCAAACTACAAGTACATTCTTTGCTTCCCAAGGACAGTAAATCAGGTCCCCCAGGTCCCCACTCTTTTGTTAAAATACAATTTTTTTCATAAGATGGAGGAGACCACTGGACTTTACCATTTATGTTTGCCAATGCCTTCCAAGGGGAAAAGAGGGATTTCATAGAGTTGGGGGAAGGAAGGGAGGGAGAGGAGAGGAGAGGAGAGGAGAGGAGAGGAGAGGAGAGGAGAGGAGAGGAGAGGAGAGGAGAGGAGAGGAGAGGAGAGGAGAGGAGAGGAGAGGAGAGGAAGAAGCATTATTAGTGTCTACTATATACCAGACACTGTGCTAAGTGTTTTACAAAGATTATCTGATTTGATCTTCACCACCATTCTGGGAAATAGGTGCTATTCTTTTTTTGGGGGAGGGGGGGGCAATGAGGGTTAAGTGACTTGCCCAAGGTCACACAGCTAGTAAGTGTCAAGTGTCTGAGGCCAGATTTGAACTCAGGTCCTCCTGAATGCAGGGCCGGTGTTTTATTCACTGCGCCACCTAGCTGCCCCTATTCTTTTTTTTTAATTTAATAATATTTTTCCCAGTTACATGTAAACATAATTTTCAACATTCATTTTTATAAGATTTTGAGTTCCAAATTTTCCTCCATCCCTTCTTTCCCTGCCTCCCCCCACCCCATAAGGTGACAAGTAATCTGACCGAGGTTACATGTGTACAATTACATTAAACATATTTCCACATTAGTCATGTTGTAAAAGAAGAATTAGAACAAAAGGGGAAAACCTGAAAAAAGAAAATAGAACAACACAAAAAGTAAAATAGTATAGTTCAATCTGTATTTAAATCCCACAGTTCTTTTTCTGCATTTGGAGAAAATTTTCCATCATGAGACCTTTGGAATTGTATTGGATCATTGTAGTGCTGAGAAGAGCTAAATCTATCATAGTCGATCATTGCACAATGTTGCTATTACTATGTACAATGTTCTCCTGGTTCTGCTTCACTTCACTCAGCCTCAGTCCACTTAAGTCTTTCTAGGTTTTTCTGAAATCTACCTGCTCATCATTTTAAAAGCACAATATTAATCCATTATATTCATATACAATAGCTTGTTCAGCCATTTCCCAATTGATGGGCATCCTCTCAATTTCCAATTCTTTGACACACAAAGAGATCTGCTAGAAATATTTTTTGTGCATGTGGGTGCTTTTCCCTTTTTAATGATTTCTTTGGGATATAGACCTAGTAGTGGCATAGTCCTTTGGGCATAGTTCCAAATTGTTTTCCAGAATGGTTGGATCAGTTTACAACTCTACCAACAATGTATTAGTGTTCCAATTTTTTTCCATAACTTCTCCAACATTTATTATTTTCTTTTTTTGTCATATTAGCCAATCTGATAGGTATGAGGTGGTACCTCAGAACCGTTTAATTTGCATTTCTCTAATCAATAGTGATTTACAACATTTTCTCATATGGCAATAGATAGCTTTGATTTCTTCATCTAAAAACTGTCTATTCATATCCTTTGAACATTTTTCAATTGGTGAATAACTTGTATTCTTATAAATTTGATTTGGTTCTCCATATAGTTTAGAAATGAGGCCTTTATCAGAAACACTGGCTGTAAAAATTGTTTCCCAGCTTTCTGCTTTCCTTCTAAGCTTGGTTACATTGCTTCTGTTTATGCAAAAACCTTTTTAATTTAATATAATCAAAATGATCCATTTTGCATTTCATAATGTTCTCTATCTCTTGTTTGGTCATAAATTCTTCTCCTCACCACAGACCTAAGAAGTAAACTATTTTTTCCTCTCCTAATTTGCCTATGGTAACACCCTTTATATCTAAATCATGTAAATAGGTGCTATTATTAACCCCATTTTACAGAAGAAGAAATTGAAGCAGACAGAGGTTAGGTGACTTGGCCCAGGGTCACAAAGCTAATAGGTATCTGAGGCTGGATTTGGAATCCAGACCCCAAGACATTACCATCTGACCTGCCAAAGCACTCTAAGGACTCTTGGACCATGCCATCCAACCTACAGGTTGTCCATGTGCTGTCTCTTCTAATTAGAATATAAGCTCTTTGAGGGCAGGGACCATCAGCCTCTTCTGTTTGTATCTCTAATGCATAACAAAATGTCTGGTACATATCCTTTAATCAATGCTTTTTCATTCATTTGTTCATCAAATATTTTGTAACCCTTTTTTAAAATGACTAATTGAAAAAGTATACCCATTTGGCTGAATAACTAAATGGACGCTTAGGAACCATTTATTTTCTTACTCCAACTACTGAACCACTAATGTACAAATAAAGGGTGCAGAACAAAAACTGTCATTGAACTGGAATAAATAGTCTATTTTACATTCAACATTTATTATTTCTGCCACAATGAGAAATGAACTGAGGTTTGAATAAGCCATTAAATTTCTAACCCTTAAATTTCAAAATAAGAAGAATCCCAAAGTATATCTATAAAAGTCTATAAATCTCTCACACACTACTAAAATATGTAAGAAACAGACTACAGTATGGAAGAAGGAAGATTGCCGGTTGGCAGTTTTAAAAATAGAACACACTCAAAGCAGATGAGACAAAGCTTTAAATGTATCTACCAGCTGTCTCCAGAAAGTAGTCTCTAAGCTAGTTCAGTGAAGAAATCAACAGGCAATCCCTATCAGGTTAGTTAAATTACAAAAGAAATACATAAATCACTTCATAATTTAAAAGGGTATTCAAACTGAAGATAAAAGCATGGGCACTAATAAAGACAATGAAGACAGCATACAGTAGAGTGATTCGTGTTTATTTCATTTCCTCACAACTATAAAAAGGCACTAAAAGCTTCACTTCAATGCATGTACACAAGATGCTCAGATGACTACATCAACTCAAGCTAAGCTTGAGTAAGTATTTTATGGGACTAAACTCACCCGAACATTAATGAATAAGTAAATGTGATGTGGGGAACTAACTAGAGCAAATTCCAATACTGCTTATACTAACCTAATTTTCATATTTGTACTATTAATAAATTAGATTGAGGATTGAACCATACTATTTCTCCTTTTTTGTTTTCCTTTTTTGAGGTTTTTCCCTTTTAATCTCATTCTTCTTTCACAGCCGACGAATGCAGAAATTTGTTTAATGTGATTGTACATACATAACCTATATCAGATTGCTTGCTGTCTTGGGGAGGGGAGGGAGTGAGAAAAATTTGAAACTAGAAGTCTTATAAAAACATATGTTGAAAACTGTCTCTACATGTAACTAGAAAACTTTACAAAACACTTTTATAAAAGAAAAAAATAATAAATTAGATTGCAGGGATATAAGGGATGTTGAAGAGTACTAGCACCTCTGGTGAGAGGGCTTTCTAAGTCCTTTTCAGGGCTACTCATCCACCTTTGGTGTCCACCTGATTCACCCAACTCTCACCTGTGGTTCCAAGAAGTTGTAGCATATACAGCTAAACCGCCTTGGAAGATGGGCTAAACCATGTGGAAGGTAACCAACAGGCCCCAAACCTATCAGTGAGTTAGAAGGATTGTCTACCCCAAGCATGTGAAGACTTCCCCCAGTGAGATGAGAGGATGATAACTGCTTAAAAAGTAGATTGGGGGGGGGGGGGCAATGAGGGTTAAGTGACTTGCCCAGGGTCACACAGCTATTAAGTATCAAGTATCTGAGGCTGGATTTGAACTCAGGTCCTCCTGAATCTAGGGCCAGTGTCTTATCCACTGTGCCACCTAGCTGCCCCATTAAAAACTGGATTTTAATAAGGGCTAATAGCATTTCTATCATTTCTGTTTTATATTTTGTCTTATCACTCATAGCACCTAGTGCATAGCACCTGGCACAGGAAATATTTGCTGAGTGATAGAAAGATATTTGGTAAATTTCCTGTAATCTCACATTGTTGGGTAAGGGGACATTCAGATTAATCAAATACTGTCTTTCATATAACTCTACTTAGTTGTATTTCATTCAATAGTTGAAAATCTATTTAAGGGTTAGGGGAAAAAAGAGTAACAAGAAATGTCATCTCATTCTTTTATGATGCAGCACCCCAGAAATATCATTATTATATTACAGAGATACATGAAAGTGCTAACTGATAAAGGGCTAGGTAACAATCAGCTTTTACCGTTCTCCTGGATTTATTGTGCAAGCTAATTGATACATGGTCAAAAGATATGAACAGGCAAATTTTTTTAGGGTAAAACATAGTACCATTTTCTTTTTCCCATGCATGAATCATGCAAAGACCCCTTCCAAAGAAGGAACTCAAAGACTCCTCTTTCTGAGGGTATATAAGGTTTCTTTGCTCACTGGTTACAGGGTGTTATCAGTTTCATGAGAATGACACAAATCACCCTAAAACCAAATACTATAACAAGAATGGATAATGCACATAATGCAAATCAGTTTAATTTCAGTTATGATAAGAATGTTGGAAATACCAATCAATTTGATAGTTTGACTTAGAAACACTAGGATAGGATTATATGATTGGAAACAAACAAACAAAAAAAAGGTTTGACAAGGAGGATACCCAGATGTTTTTACAAGATAGGGACTTACTATCCTGGGGAAAGAAGTCAGCATATAGGGACTTATCTGCTAGCTATCTGGGTTCAGTTTGAAGTTCAGTAAAAGGGCATTTTGCTCCTATTAGTCCAGGGTTTCATAAAATCCTTTTGGATAATAAGGCAACTCCATCAAATCCAGGTGGCCCATACATTCATCATAACAGTATATATGTAGTGATAAGGACAATTTACTGAGAACTGACTGATCCTCACCTATTCCCCATTCCAAGACCAATGAATTGCCTGGGGCTAACCCATCTTTGGCAATTCCAGACTCTTGACTGTTTTATGGATCTCCCAAACAAACTGTCTCCCACCCAAAGATTCCCAGATTTACTTCCTAGACTTTAGATTATTATGCAAAAAGATTCATTTAGAGTTAAGTAGTTTCTATCTGTGAGAAACTTACCTAAGAGAAGGGCAGTCTCATAGCTCCCTTTGTTCTGTTAGCCCATATAAACCCTGTCCTCAGACCCCATCTTTGAGTATTCCTAGCAATCATGCTTTGTGATACTCCAAGTTATAGCTCCTCTGCCCCAATTAAAGACCTTTTTTCTCCTATATTGATTGTTTTGTTAATTTTCAGGTTGGCATATGGGGACTCGTCCGGGATTTGAACACTCTGTATCCTGTCAGACACTGTTTTGACCTCTGGATGCTTGGCACCAGCAGGAATCTTTTGTGTTCCAGTCTGGACTCAAATTTGGAGGCTTGGCCTGGGTAAGGGTCTCTCAAATTCAGAACTCGAGTCCTTTTCCATTGAGTTCCTAAAGCTCTTTGATCAGGAGTCTGGTTATGTCCATGTATGACTTGGTAAATTGGGTCCATTCTGACAGATCCCCCAAAAGGGGATGGCTGCAGTTTTTTTTTTTAATAGACCATATGTGACCACTCTGACAGGTCCCAAAAAAGAGAGCTGCTGGGTTCTGTTTTCAAATCATGTACTACCTGATCACAAATACCCAACTCTTGAGATATTTGAGAGATTATTTTCCCATTCAATCACTTTTGTTCTTATTCTAAGTTCATTTATTTTGTCTGTGCAGATTTTCCAATTTCATGTCATTAAATCTGCATATTTTATATTCTGTAATTGCTTCTATGCCTTATTTGATTAAAAAAAAATCCATGTCATTTTGTGTGATGATCAAGTGTGATAGACTTAACTCTTCCCAGTAATATGTGAGAAAATAATTATTAAAAATGAGTTTTTCTGCAAAAAAAAAAAAAAACGTACACAAAATAGAGGGGCAGCTAGATGGCGCAATGGTTTAAGCACCGGCCCTGGATACAGGAGTACCTGAGTTCAAATCCGGCCTCAGACACTTGACACTTACTAGCCGTGTGACCCTGGGCAAGTCACTTAACCCCCATTGCCTTCGGGAAAAAAAATGTACACAAAAATGAGTTTTTGGGGGGCAGCTAGGTGGCACAGTGGATAAAGCACCAGCCCTAGATTCAGGAGGACATGAGTTCAAATCCGGTCTCAGACACTTGACACTTACTAACTGTGTGACTCCAGGCAAGTCACTTAACCCTCATTGCCCCCCCCAAAAAAATAGGGTTTTTTCGGGGGGGGACCCAGTTTTGAGCCTCTTTCTCCTCCCCACTTCAGAAAGTTCAATTCTTACGAGGAAGTTTTAATCCTGTTCAGGGCCAGACCAGGTGAACAAAAGGAATGGAGATAGACTCTTTGAACTCATTGAACTAAAGGATTTATACCCTGTCTTTCTGGACTTCGCCCTTGCCCTTAAGGGGGTCTCTCTCACTAGGCCATGACTTGATCTCAAACAGGCAATTTTCAAATGAAGAAATTAAAGCTATCTATAATCATATGAAAAAATCCTCTAAATCATTACTGATTAGAGAAATGCAAATCAAAACAATCCTGAGGTACCACCTCACACCTATTAGATTGGTTAATATGACAGAAAAGGAAAATGATAAATGTTGGAGAAGATGTGGGAAAATTGGAACACCAAGGTATTGTTCATAGAGTTGTGAACTGATCCAACCATTCTGGAGAACAATTTGGAACTATGCCCACAGGGCTATGGGGCTGTGCATGCCCTGTGACCCAGCAATACCACCACTAGGTCTATATCCCAAGGAGATCATTAAAAAGGGAAAAGTACCCACATGTACAAAAATATTCATAGCAGATCTCTTTGTGGTGGCAAAGAATTAGAAATTGAGGGAATGCCCATCAAGCGGAGAATGGCTGAACAAGCTGTGCTATATGAATGTAATGGAATAGTATTGTGCTATAAGAAATGATGAGTAGGTGGATTTCAGAAAAACCTGGAAAAACCTGCATGAACTGATGCTGAGTGAAGTGAGCAGAATCATGAGAAAAATATACACAGTAACAACCACATTGTACAATGATCAACTATGATAGACTTGGCTCTTCTCAGGAATGCAATGATCCAAGGCAATTCCAAAAGACTCATGATGGAAAATGCTATCCAAATCCAGAAAAAGAATGATGGAGTCTGAATGCAGATCAAAACATACTACATTCATCTTTTTTGTTTTTTTTCTTTTTCTCTTGGTTTTCCCCTTTTGTTCTGATTCTTCTTTCACAAAATGTCTAATGTGTAAATATGTTTAACATGACTGTGCATGCATAACCTTTATCAAAGTGCTTTCTGTTTTGTGGGGGAGGAGAAAAATTTGGAATTCAAAATTCTATAAAATTAATGTTGAAAACTATCTTTACATGTGATTGGAAAAAATAAAGTGCTATTAAGTGGGGGGGAGGCGGGTAGAGGGTAGTGAGGGTTGTGGGAAATAAAGAAAAAAAGAGCTGAGAAAGCCCCAGAGTAGAAATCTTGAAAGCCAAAAAGGAAGGCAGCAACCAACATGATGCTAACAAGACCAACGTGGTACCATAACACTTACACCTGAACAACCCAGATCCAGGAGCTTTAAGGTCCCTAATATTCTGTACTGAAACATCAGAAAGGACCCTGAACATCTATTTTTTGAACATTAAAAATTCAAGAGGGCTAAACTCAGAAATGGATGTTAGTGCAAAAATCAGAGAATAGAACCTGGCCTGAATTCAGGAACTAAAGATGGAGAAAAGAGTGATCAAAGAAAACACTGTCTAGTATTAAAAATTATTGCAAACCTAACTCCATAACAACTACAAGGTGAGACTGAAAGCCATGACTTAGAGGTCATCTAGGTAGTCCACAAGATCTGCCTGGATACCTAGAAGAAATAAAGCAAGAGGGAGGAAAAATCAAATAAAAGTTCTGGAGGAAAGAACGGAATGAGAATACATAGCTTAAAAGAGAAAATAGCCAACCTTACCTAAGAAATGGAATCTCTGAACACTTGTTCAGTTATTTCAGTAGTGTCTGATTCTGTGCCACAAGTTCAGGTGTTCTTGGCAAAGATGCTATTGTGGTTTGCCATTTCCTTCAACAGCTCATTCTACAGATGAGAAAACTGAGGCAAACAGTCTTGCCCAAGGTCACGCAGTTAGTAAGTGTCAGAGGTCAAATTTGAACTCAGGTCTTCCTAACTTGCAGGTCTGGCACTTTATCCAATGTGCCACCTAGCTAACTCCCTGAAAACTAGAACATGCCAAACAAACCTGTAACACTTCCTTTAATCAGTAGCAGTAGTGAAAACAAAACCTGTGCTCCTAAGTTCTAGTTTCCTATCCAGCTAATTCTTAGAAATGCTTTCTAGGTCCCTTTTTACAATATTATTTATTGATCACAAGCATTACCCAAAGTGGTCAATGGTTGTCTTTAGACAAGTCATAATTATTTGACTTATTTTACTAATAAAATCCTTATCTCTATGTAAAGTTAGGGTCCCATCTCAATTAATATAATAACAGACAATCCATACCCTTTGACTGAGTCAATCAATAGTTTCAAGTAGGTGTGAATAAGACCTCCATCAATTTGCAAGGATTATGGCACTTTGACCATTAGATAAAAGCAGATGATACCATCCAGGAACCAGCCTTAAGGGCTGAAAGAATCAGACACCTCTCTGGATCTATGTAGAAAAATGGGAATGTTTCTGTAACATCTATAAATGTTTTCAATATACCACCTTGGTAAATAACTTTGCTAAAAGCTAATGAAGACTGGCTGGGAACTACATTGATGGGAAGTTACTGGGAACTACATTGATGGGAAGTTATGAACCATGACACCCAAAATTCATTCCCTCAGGGATATCCCTGGAATCTTCATAGTAGTAGTGAGATGCCTTCTGGGGACTAACCAGTATGAGTAGGAGTTGGAGAAGTAGCCCCAGAGAGAGTTACAAATCTAGTTTTCAACAAAGGAAAACAAAGAATAATGCAGAAGCAATTTATGGTTTCAATATTTAACTTAAAGAATGGCCCAACCTGAAGAATTTAATACACAATAATTTATAACAAATGTTCCAGACTAGTCCAGTCACTAACACCAATAAAGAATCACAATTATAGATATGACCTTTAAATTTAAATAGGTATTTTAAGCTCATATAAAGTCACATTTTGTTCCTCAAAGCCAAAATATACCTGATTAATAAGTTTATAACACCTTAGTCACAATTTCATTATAACCAGAGGGATTTTTTTTTCTTTTTGTAAGACAGGAATGTCATTAATCTGTGCCCCTCAGCTCAGTAATTTGTAAATGATTGGCTGAAAGGTAATGAAACCGCAGGAATCCTATGCCTATTTCATCTGATTATGTACATCTAATTTCAGCACCTCTAATAATATTAGCCAAAAGTCAGCACCACCTCCAAATGGCAGGGGGTGGGGGGAATATTAATGCACTAGCTTATAGTTTCTGTGAAAAAAGGATTTTTACATCTATTATTTTAAACTCAAGCTTATTAAAAATTTTTAAAACCCATTAGTAAGAACTACTTTAATTGCAATTCCTGAAATACTTTTAAGGCAACTTTGCACTAAAGAAAATTAAAATAAGGAAACCTTTAAAACCTATATCTTTATATGAAAGGGGATAATAATAATAATAATAACTATAAATGACCAAAATCTATAGAGTACTTTTCAGGTTTACAAAGCATTTTTACATTATATTAATTAATACTATATTAACTAATACTACTAATGTATTCCATTTTACAAATGAGGAAATTGAGGCTGAGGGGTTAAGTGGTTGCCCACTGCCCCATAAATCCTAAGTGTCAGGTTTGGCATATGAACCCAGATCTCTGCAACTTCCAAGTCCATGACTCTCCATCATGCTGCCTTTCCAAAGGCAATTCAAGGGATAATAAAACACAACGTCAGAAGACCACACCTGGAAATAGCCATAAAAATAATGAAACAAAAGAGCTATAACATTAAAAGGATGAAAATTTAAACTTAATAAAAGACATATTCTCAGATCTCAAAAACCATGAAGAAAAATTTATAGCACAACTACTATGAAAAGAGTTAAGTAAAGCAATTTTTACATAGTAGATAAATCAAAGGCATATTATTCCTGCCCCTCTCTGCCTTCTATTGTCTTTCATAACTATAAGGATTACAAACCAACTTTAAAAGATTCATCAATCTTTTTTAAATAGCAGTATAGCCAAAAAGTTTCTAATAATGCCTCAGTTCCCTTGCCTCACTGGGTCCCCAGTGGGTAGGTAAGGATTGACTTCTGCAGTATAGAGTAGATCTATTCACTCATATATGTGACCACAGCTACTACTTAACCCTCTGTGCTGTGCTAAGGGCCCTGAACATCCCACCAGTTCTGGGAGAGAGACAGTGACTGAGACAGAAAGGAGAAGGGAGGAGAGAGGAGAAAAGGGGAAGCAGGGGGACAGAGAGACAGATAGGGAATCAGAGACAGAAAAAGAAATAAAAAATGGCTCTCTCAATTACATAATTGCCTGGGATTGGTGGCCTCCTTAACTGCACAACCTTCCTGACCACCGATACCATTCGTTCTCCCCTATTCTGATCTTAGTGTCCCTATCTACTGATACTTCCATATTATATATCAATACTCTTAACTTGACTCCGCAAAGGAGGAGGAAGGAGGCACACTGAGAAAAATCCCCTTCCTTTCTAGCTCCTCCCTTCATGGGATGTTGCAAAGATAAACAAAATAACACTCTCTCTCAAGAATGTAAGGTAATTGAGATAGCTAAAAGCAGCTGCAAATTCCAAAGTCTATGTTGAATGATTCATATGTGAAAATTGCATGAAGGAAGTAAATGCTCTACTAACTTTGCCATATATTAAAAATCTTCATGTAGTTTGTACAGAGAAGAGGAAAATGTGAGTAGACTTTTAAGATAAACAGCATTTTTTTTACTTCAGAATTAAATGGTATGTTAATAAGTATCTAAAGTCTGTAAATAAAAGTTATCATTTCAAAAAGTAGCGAAACCCCTATAGCCACAAACCACTGCTACTGAGGAACTGTCAGTGAAAATGAAATTCCAAGGTGGTAGTGCAGTAGATAGAGTGCTCAGTCTGGAGTCAGAAAGACTTGAGTTCAAATCTAGTCTACTAACTAGTGGTATGACCCCGGGCAATTCACATAGCCTCTGTTTGCCTCAGTTTTCACAACTGTGTTGTTGTTGCCATATTGTTGTTTCAGTCGTATCTGACTCTTCATGACCCCATTTAGGGTTCTCGTGGCAAAGATACTGAAGTGGTTTGCCATTTCCTTCTCCAGCTCATTTTACAGATGAAGGAACTGAGGCAAACAGGGTTAAATGACTTGCCCAGAGTAAATGTCTCAGGCCAAATTTGAACTCAGGAAGATGAGTCTTCCTGATTCCAAGTCGAGCATTCTATGAACTATGGCACTATCTAGCTGCCCCAACTGTAAAGTGGGGGATAATAATAAGACCTACCTTGCAGGATTGTTATATGGTTCAAATGAGATAATATTTGTAATATGCACTTAGTAGAGTACCTGACACTTAGTAGGAAGCATATATATGTTTATTCCCATTCTCCCTTCCCCTTCCCAATATACGATAAGAAAGTAACCATCCAGAAAGATGGTAGGAATTGAGGAACTGAGGAATTAAAAGGCACTGTTATCAGTCAGAGAGTCAGGAGAAATTCAGTTGTTTCAAGAATCTAGCCTTTATAAATACTCGGCCTTAGGCCACCCTTTAGTGTTGGCAAGAGAAACATGCTTCCTTGTCACCCTTTTCAATTCAGACTGCAGGTAGAACAGACACAGACGAGGTAGCAGTAGCTGGAACATGTTTGGTTAGCATCTAATTTTGCTGACTGTGACCATGTATATGGGTATGTGTGTGTACCTAAATATATGCGTGTACACAGTCCACTAAGTTAACAAACTTCATTATTTTTTACACTACTTTATTTTACCTTATATCAACAGTTAATGCTTTTTCTCTAATTCCCTTTTCCCCACACTACCTTTTATTTCTACCTTCCATTACTCCCACCAAACTCCCACCCAAAATTTCCCTCCAGATTTTCCCCTACTCCATCCCCCTATCCATTCCCAAAAAGAAAAAAAATATTCACAAGCCTTATTATATAGCAACAGAGTAACATGACCAAAGTTATAGCCTAAGAGCATTAGTTTGGGTGTATAGGAGAGATTGGTAAAAGGAGGCAAAGCAGGCGAGGAAGCCAGGTCAAAGGCTATGCACTATTCCAGAGAATTAGTAATGAAAGCTTAAAGTAAGGTGCTGGCAGTGGGCAGGGAAAGGAAGGTATGGATACAAAAACTATTACATAGAATCAAAAGTCCCCAAAATTGATCATATTGGGGAAGTGAGATGAAGGAGAACAAGTCAATGATGACATAATCTGAATAGAAGTGACTAGAAGAATAATGTTTCCATTTAGGGAAGTAGGAAACGGAGGGAAAAGATCATTACTTCTCATTCGACATATTAATTTTTTGTGTGTTAATGGGACATCCCAGTATAGAATTCCAGCAGGTAGCTGGAAATTCAATTCTAGAGCTCAGGAGATACGTAAGTCATTGGGAGATAAAGATATGGTTATCATCAGTACAGAGGTAACAGCCAAAAGCTATGGGAATGGATAAGATCACCAAGCAAAGAAGAGAGCCTTGGGGAACACGTAAATTTAGAGGGTGGAAGCAGGAATAGTCAAAGAGATAAAAGGAGACTCATGGGTCCAGTTCCACAGAAACAAGGGAAGAAGAAAGAGAGGAATACTAAGAAGGATGGTGCAAACAACCCTGTAAAATGCTACAGAGAGGGGCAGCTAGGTGGCGCAGTGGATAGAGCACCGGCCCTGGAGTCAGGAGTACCTGAGTTCAAATCCAGCCTCAGACACTTAACACTTACTAGCTGTGTGACCTTGGGCAAGTCACTTAACCCCAATTGTCTCACTAAAAAAAAAAAGCCATTTAAATTGCTACAGAGAGATCAAGAAAAATGAGGACAGAACTAGAGACATTAAGAAGACATTGGTGAGGGGCAGCTAGGTGGTGCAGTGGATAGAGCGTCGGCCCTGGATTCAGAAGGACCTGAGTTCAAATCCGGCCTCAGATACTTGACACTTACTAGCTGTGTGACCCTGGGCAAATTACTTAACCCCAAATGCCTCACCAAAAAAAAAAAAAATTTAAAAAAAGAAGACATTGGTAAGTAAGAAGAACCAGGAGAATAATTTATATCATAACAATACTGTAAAGACAAACAAATTTGAAAAATTTAGTTAACTGATAAACACAATGGAACTAATCACCATTCCAGGGGCCTCATAATAAAATGGGATATCCACCTCCAGATATCAAGGTAACACATCAGAGTGCCGACCAAAGAATTTAGAGGGGAGGTGTGGAAAGAAGATGATTAATGTGAACATTTGTTTAATTTGACTATAGATATTCATAACATGATTTGTTTTTCCTAGCTTTCTCCATGGATGGGGAAAAGGAAGAGAGGGTGAGAGAATTCAGAACTGAATATAAAATTTAATTTATTTTCTAAAATGAGTCATTGGTGACACCTCCTGACAGAGTCACACACAGAATGAGATACATGTTTTTGTATGAGACCAATACGTGAATTTGTTTTGGTTTTTTGCTTGTTTAATTTATTTAAATTAATTTGTTTATTTATTTGTTAATTTGTTTAAAATGTTTCTTTATTTTAAAATTTGGCTGTTTCTTCTCTTCACTTGAGGAGGAAAACAATTTTAATTGAAAAAATTAAATTTAATTTTTAAAAAATATTAAGTTTCTTGTGTCCTTTTAGAGAGAAATTCCAATGGAGTAGTAAGGACAGAAGAAAAATTACAAGAGTTTAAGGAATGAGTGAGTGGTGAGAAAGAACATTCACTGAGTGCTGACTGCTGAAAAGTCTGTAGATTAAAGGTTTAGATCCAGGTCAAAGATTATTTGTGGGTTTGTGTATTTTTTTTTAAGTGTAAGAACTGATCACATTTGGAGGAGCAAAGATATTCAGTGCAGCTGCAGAGAGAGACAATAAAAGAGTAAGTAAAGGGAAGAACTCAGATTAATAGCACTTTCTTGGTCTTTAGCTTCAAACATTACTGTGTAAGAAGCAGGTTTTCCACTTCTGCTACCCTATTTCTCTGCCTAAAACTAAAACCTTGGAAAAGACCTTAAGTAGCTAGCTGTCTTTGGAAACTTCTCCCCTCCTATTTAAGCACCTCTTCTCATTCACAAGGAAGATATCTTCTCCCAGCACCTGAATCTGATTTCCCCAAAGTACATTGATGTCAGCAACCTCTAAAGCTATAAAATCACTGATAAAGAACCTTAAAAGTGTCAATTCGGGGGTAGCTAGGTCGCGGAGTGGATAAAGCACTGGCCCTGGATTCAGGAGGACCTGAGTTCAAATCCATCCTCAAACACTTGACCCTTATTAGCTGTGTGACCCTGGGCAAATCACTTAACTTTCATTGCCATGCAAAAAAAATTAAAAATAATGTGTCATGTCTTCTGAGATAGGACCATTATACAAGGGATTTATAAAACTAATGCTGGAATTATAGGCATTCTAAATAGCAGAAGAAATAATTTGGGAGAAGGGTGCTCCTAAATCATGGCCGGGGGACCTACTCAGGGAAGGTCACCCCAATCCTATACATTAAGCAACAGGTGTTGAAAAAAAAAAGAAGAGAGAATACAAGCTTTTTGGAGATAGCGGTTGTTTCAATCTTTGTACTAGTATCTCCAGAGCACATGATGGAAGCTCAGTAAAAACTGGTTGATTGACTGATTGAGAAATGTGTGTAGTAGTCACATTGAACAAGACAAAAAACACTGCTTCTGCCACTGTTGCTCCCACAATCTCAGAATTCAAGACTATACAAAAACAAAGAATTTCAAGGTCTTGAATTTTCTGAAATGAAAGGAAATATCCTCGTTGGGTGTTTAAAAAGAACAGGCATTGAAACAAGCAAGTTATTCATAAATATTGCCTCAGTATTTCAGTGACAAACAGGAAGTGAGACTAGTTGAAAATAAAATTAGATTTGAGGGTTAAAATAAAGTAACAACTGCTTCATTTATGCTTTTTTTCACATGCTTCCAAATCAGTGATTTATGATTTAAAAGAGTAGTATATATTTTTCCACAGCTCACCAACTTTAAAAGTTTTTTTTCCATTTATTTGAAACCATTAGTCATTTTTTTATTAGCCAACTGAAAAGCAAGATTCAGCCAGCTTTCCTTGTCATGTGATGGTAAAAAGTCTTCTGGTGATGATATTTCCATCCAAAGAAATTGCTCTATAAATAGTTCACAGAACCTTACTTTTCTTCTTAAAATGAATTGCAAAGCACATAGTAAGATTTATTGATATGACAGAATTCAGTAAAGGGCAGAAAAATATACTAACAAAGAGAAGCAATTTTAAAAATAATAATGATCCTAATAAGCATTTGGCTCTGAATTGCCCTTGTGCTAATTTTTAAAATTCCTTCTAGAGGGCATCTAGGTGGTGCAGTGGATAACGCACCGCCCCTGTATTCAAGAGGACCTCAGTTTAAATCTGGCCTCAGACACTTGACACTTACTAGCTGTGTGACCCTGGGCAATTCACTTTATCCTCATTGCCTCATCCCCCCCCCAAAAAAAAATCCTTCTAATAAATTACCACAGATGAAAGAAAAAAAGTGCTCACAACTATGTTATATGTATTATACATATATATATGCATTTATGTATGTTTATACATAATTAATATACCCTAAGTGCTTTATCACTGGGAAAATTAGAATAATTCCAGTGCCTTTTGGAGGCTCATCCTGTGGACTTATGCAAATTAATTCAACCTTTTCATTTATTAAAAAAAAAGCAGTTTGTAAGATGGATATTACTCTTATTTACACAAAAACAATCTCAACAAATACTTTGAAAAGTCCAAGGATGCATACAGAAACACAAGTGAAATACTTCAGTGGGGCAGCTAGGTAGCTCAGTGAATAGAGCACCAGCCCTGGAGTCAGGAGGACCTGAGTTCAAACCCGACCTCAGACACAACACTTACAAGCTGTGTGACCCTGAGCAAGTCACTTAACCCCAACTGCCTCACCAAAAACAAACTAGTGAAATATTTGTCCTTTCTAACAAAAGGCTATCAGTAAGACATCAAAATATCCTACAAATTATTCTCCATGTATGTCTTGGATTTTACAAAAGTTTTTTTTTTTCCTGCCAAACATCCTACAATAAATTTGCAAGAAACTTTCCACAAAGCCACCTGAGATTAATAGCATTCAGTTTTATTCAAACCAACATCTTCCCAGAATATCCAACTGTAAAGTTGCAAGTATGATTTTCACATGTGACCTGTGGAACCAGACTCAGTGCCCAAGACTTCTCAAATGCTTCTGGACAGCTATATTATTTAGCACTTAAGTGCTCCTTAGATGTGTATATATAGAAGTCACAGCAGTCAATTTCCTCAGTTGTAAGAGAATATTGAATCAATTCTCTAAAAAGTTCCTTCCTATTCCCCAAATCATTTTACTCTTAAGTCTAGTATCATAGAACCACTGATACTTGAATTCACAAGGGACTTTAGAGGTCACCTGGATGGTCCTCCCATTCCAGAATACAGTTCTGCCCACCCATAGAGAATACTTTTGCAAAGTGTTACAGTTATAGCAAAATTGTGTTTCTAGCAAAAACTCCAAATTTCATTCCAAAAGACAGCATTCATAGCAGTTGCCAAATATAAATTCATTAAGGGTATTAGATACAGTGTGCTTAAAATATTAAAAATGAATAGAAAGGTAATTGAGAAAACAAATTTTAAAAGAATGAAGTTAACATTCCTGTCTATATCTTAGAAAGCCCAGAGGAATATGAAATTGTAATGCCATGGGTTATCATTAGACTATCATTATAGAAAATGGGAAAATGGTGATAGAAAGGATGCTAAGGCTAATATTTTCATATTTTAAGGTCCTCAGATTTCCAGTGTGCTACAGTACTGAAATATAGCATTCTGCAGCCAGCAAGATTGAAGAGACCTTTGCCAAGAACCATTGGTTTCCTATCCAAATGAACTTCTTGGCTAGAATTCCTCTACTGGCTTTACAAGTTCTGGCTCATGAGATCCTTATCCAACTAACCACAAGCTAAACATGGCATCTAGGATAAAGTATAGCCATGACAACCTCAGGGCATAATAGATATGTATTACTTTGAGACAAATGCATAATTGTCAAGGGAAATGCTGGAGTCCAATTTTTAAGTTGGGAAATAAACATGCATTATGAGAATTTTAAGTCAAAAGTCAAAGAAAACTGTCATCTCCAAGATGAGCAACTACTTTCAACTACTGAATAGATAGATGGTAATGACACTAAAAGTATTCGTAGCTATGTTGTGCCTTACACTGTACCTTATCATTGTTTTTTTTTTTTTTTAGGTGAGGCAATTGGGGTTAAGTGACTTGCCCAGGGTCACACAGCTAGTAAGTATTAAGTGTCTGAGGCCGGATTTGAACCCAGGTACTCCTGACTCCAGGGCCGGTACTCTATCCACTGTGCCACCTAGCTGCCCCTATCATTGGTTTTAAATGGAATTTTAATAAAAGGTATATAAAGTTCCTTTTTGCTTTATCATCACAATTTTGTTATAGAAGATCCATACTATACATAGACTCTCAAAGGATTTCTGATTTCATGAATTTGGGGAGTTCCTTCCAAACATGAAAATCACAATCCATTCATTTCTGCCCATCCTGTACAACTCTTATCAGTGTTCTCCAGATGCTACAAGGGGCCCACCCAACATGCTAAAGGTCTTCCCTATTTTGTCAGAACATCCAGAGGAGACCAGTGGAACACTGTCATTCATCCTTCTCAACACGAAAACAACCCATCTTCTCTTTCTGTCATACAATTCCATGATAATATCCTTTTACTCCCATTCTTCTTTGGATTTCTTGAGTAATAATATGTTGCTGATTGCTCAGTCAGCCAGTCAACAAACATCTGTCAAATGTCTTCAAAGAATCAGGCAGTGTGTTAAGCAACAAAGATTCAAAGAAAGGCAATAGACAGTGCCTACTCTCAAGGAACTCATAGTCTAGTGGTTTGCCATGTATCGATTGCTCTCTGTGTAATCCTTAGTTTTTTTAAGGCGATGGTATGCCAGGTCTCACTGACATATAACACCACCAGTGATTACTATTTAAGGAACATAAAGTTTTCAGGGTCAAGGACATAATATTTCAATGATCCACCACAGAAAAATATCTAACATCTCGTGGCTCACAATTTATACAACATTTCAAGTTTTGCAAAGAACTTTCTGCACAGTAATTTGTGGGGTAGGTGGTACAAACATTCCTAGCCCCATTTTATAGATGAGGAAATTGAAACTCAAAGGGCCTGTGACTGACCCACAGTCACATCAGTCAGTAAATGTCAGAACTAGGATTCAGCCCCAGTTCTCCTGACTCTCAGTCCTGTATCTTTTCACCACACCACATTGCCTTTAAATATAAAAGCCCCAGCTAATGCCAATCTTTCTAATGGCTTCTAAGTTTATAAGAGACTATTTGCAAATATTCAAGGTATTTATTCAGCCTAAAAAAGGATAAACTGCATTTCCATTTAATCCTTTGACTTGAAACTAACTGTTAAGAAATTATCTTTCTGATGGCTTACTTATTCTCACTGGAGGAAGCACAATAGGTCAAAAGCCGAAGTACCAACACAGATAGAAACTACTAGTCCACTGATTTTTGAGGACCCTTACTCTATTTTTCTATTATCTTAATAGTTTAAAGAGGGAGGGGGGGGAATAGGTCTGGCTAGATGCCTATGTCCCTCTCCCAGCCAAAAAGGGGAAAAAAAATCTCAAGGTCTTAAGGTATAAGTAAAAAGAATAAATGAATAGATAAAAACAATTATTTTTAAATGTGAACACCACTGGAAGGTTTATTTTTTTGGTCCAAGTGTTATAACAAATGTTGGAAATCATGTTCTTGAGTTCTACCTAATCAGAAAAGTACTTCTCAAGACAAGGCCCTTCAAACTTAAAATGCCTAGTAGTAAATGTATGATACATGGGAAAGTGGGTAGAAGCATGCTCATTGGTAGTAAATAGCATAATGGAGAAAGAATTCCCCAAGTAAGCTAGAGGTAAAAACATTTGGGGTTTAACAGATCACAAGAAACAAACAAATGTGAAACAGCACAGATCTACCAGCATGGCTATAGCAATTTGTTTTATTTGTGACAATAATACAACCACCTTATCTGGACTCTACCATCTTAATATCCAGTATACAATAATATAGAAGTGTCAATGGCTTTTAAGAAGAGGAAATCAGGAGAATAACTGGACTGGACCTAAAGGAAAAAAGAAACTTAATTATTTTTTGGGGGGGGAAGGGGGCAATGAGGGTTAAGTGACTTGCCCAGGGTCACACAACTAGTGTCAAGTGTCTGAGGCTGGATTTGAACTCAGGTCCTCCAGAATCCAAGGCCAATGCTTTAATCCACTGTGGCCACCCTAGCTGCCCCCCAAAGCAACTTAATTTAAGGCATTTAGAAAAAGATAATAGAAAAGTTAAAAAAGATTAGACAAGTAACTTTTACCAAATAAATATGAACCAAGAAGACATCAGAACCTACTGGCTGCTGTACCTTTCTCATTATAACACTTTGATGAGGCCAGTCTCTGAACATCTGGGATATCTTTAAGGAAAACATCATAAAAGGAGACCAACTTTCACATGTGATTTCCTATAAGAAAACACTTCTTTTTGGGTCATACAATGACAGAAATATAGAAATTATGAGCTCTCAGAATTGAAACCTCGCAGGACTGAAAAATAAAAGAAAATGTTATATTTTTAAAAATACAAGCTCTTATTGTGCCATTGTTGGTTAAGTATTTTACTCAGTAGAAACGAAAATATAGTATTAAATAGCCTTAAATTGTCTCCCACATATCTATCATCATAATCAATCATCATCATATATAAAGCACTTTAGGGCATACCAAGTAATTTACATCTGATGCTGACAACAACCCTGGGAGGTAGGTGCCATTATTATCACAATTTTACAGATGAGAAAACTGAGACAAACACAGGTTAAGTGACATGCCCAGGGTCACAAAGCTAAGTATGTCTGACTTAGAATTAGAACCCACATCTTCCAGGTTCCAAGTCAAGCCCCACCTATTGAACTACCTAGCTGCCTAAATTTACTTAACATTCTATGACAAATGTGACTTTAAAGATCTGTTCAGTGACCCCCTAAGTATGAACATCAAGCACACAATAAAAGAAATAAATATGGGCACATAAAACACTTATCCTCATCATGAAAAAAATCTCTTATAGAGTCTAAATACTCTGTGTCCCTATTATTAAGGTTCTCCGAATGCTTGTAGTCCCAAATGTTACCTTACTAATTGCATCAAGACCTGGAATGCCGCAAAGCCTCCTCAAAAACCCACAGCACAACGAAAGGAATTCATCTAATTCCCCATAATGCAAAATCAACATGGATGGAAGCAACGGACTTGAAATGCAGAATGACGTATGCATTTTTGGACATGGCCAACGTGGCATTCGTTTTGCTTGACTATGCATATTTATTACAAAGGTTTTGTTTTTCTGGTTGTTCCGGGATGAGGAAGAGGGGGCGGGGGGGGGGGGAAGAGAAGAGAATTGAATATTTGTTGAATGAAAAAAAAATGAAAGTTAAAAAGCAACATGGATTAAAAAAAAATTCTAGCACACCATGACATTCAATTGTATGGGTATCCCACTGAGGTATCCCACATGATAAGCAGTTATTTGGGAAGAACCTATCTATCTTGCACAAACACCAAAAATGGACAATGAGCTAGGCTGAGAATTGAAGAGGAAGAAGAATTGGAGTTGAACTGAATTTGGGACATGGAGAGTTTCTAATGATCCAAAGCTACTCAAGGAAACAAAATATATTTCTTAACACCTTTATTCTCCTTATGATGTTCTATGATTGAAAATCATGGAACACTACCATCTCAAAATAAGAGAAATTAGAGGTAGCTAGATGGCGAAACAGATAGGGTGGTCAGACATAGAGTTGGGAAGATAAGTTTCTATCCAGCCTCAGATAGTAATAGCTATGTCACCCTGAGTAAATCACTTAACCTGTTTGCCTCAGTTTCCTCATGTGTAAAATAGTAATAATAATGCCACCTACCTCCCAGAATGTTGTGAAGATCAAGCGAGATAACAATTATAAAGCACTGAGCACATTACCTGTGATGTAGTTGGCAACATATAAATGCTTGTTCCCTTTCCAAAAGAAAATGAGGGGAAAACAATTCATGTAAATAAATGTATAGCATATTACCAATAATGATATGAGAGGGAGAAGTAAAATAAAAGATATCTTTAAGAATATATATAGCTGGGGTGGCTAGGTGGCGCAGGTAGAGCACCAGCCCTGGATTCAGGAGGACCTGAGTTCAAATCCGACCTCAGACACTTGATACTTACTAGCTGTGTGACCCTGGGCAAGCCACTTCACCCCAACTGCCCTAACCAAAATAATAATAATAATAATAACAACAACAATAATAATAATAATATAGCTAATGTTCAAGTATTTCAAGTACTAGTGTGTGAATAAGGAATTAGATGTAATCTAATAGCCCAAACAGCAACAAGGAAATTCTAAACAGTCATATATAGGTTTGATGTTAGGATAACAGTGAAATGTGACACTTGTTGAGGTGGTGGGCTCTTCTTCTTTAGAGTTCTTCACACAGAATCTGGATAATTATCTACTGAGTATGTAATAGTAGGAATTTTAGGTAAGGGTCAAAATAGATGACCACTGGTGTTTCCTCCAATGATAAAATTTCATGATTCTTTAAGACTAGGAATAGACCACTCCTCTTGGGGTGTAGTATATTTATAATTATTTCTGAATTTTAAGAAGGTGTAGTTTTACATAAATGGCACCTCCACTTCTGAGATCATTTGGAGGCATTTAATGAGAAATAAAGCTGTTTTGATTTTGAAGAAAAAAGAAAGAATATACAGCTAGAGTAAGGGGATCAAATGATCATATATCAAAAATGAGAGTTTCAGGGGCAGCTAGGTGGCACAGTGGATAAAGCACAGGCCCTGGATTCAGGAGTACTTGAGTTCAAATCCTACCTTAGACACTTGACACTACTAGCTGTATGACCCTGGGCTAGTCACTTAACCCTCATTGCCCCACCAAAAAAAAAAAAAAAAAAAAAGAATGAGAGTTTCCCCTCTAAGGAGAGCTATTTCTCAGAGGACCATCTGACAACAAACTGGTGACTAAGGTAGGTATACCGGGGCTATCTCCTCCTCAGAAAGGAGGAATTAAGGTTCCAAATGGTATCCAAGCTAGCATAAACCCAGTGTTTCGTAGTAGAAAAATCCAAGAGATTGCAACAGGAGTAAGAAACAATTACAGAACAGAATTCAGTTGAGGAGATCAAGGTCAGATGAGGAAGCAAAAGGAAGGGAATGTGCTAGAGCAATTTGCTTCAACCAGTTTCCCACAAATTTGCCCCCTTTTCATTGCTGTATGTATTCCCCACCCTGCACTAAAATGCTAGATCCACTATGTCCCTCCTGATTCAGACAGGATCAGCACATTCATACATTCAGTTATTACTATCTTGAATTGGGTAGATTCTCAATGGCCAATTACTGAAAAGTGTGAATAAGAAGCACACTAGACAGAATCCGTACTGGGGGAGGGAATACTTGCCACAATGAGAGTGCAAATTCATCAAATACAGTTACTCCTTCCACATCAAGGGGGTCAGGGCTGTTGCCCCCCACAATCTGGAAAATCCATTTTAAAATCTTGAGCCCTCCCTTCATATCAGAGAAGAAGTCTGAATTACTATGGTATTAAAAGATAAAATATGTTGATCTTATATACTATACATATATTTTATGCATTTATGAGTTTCTAAACTTTTCCTGTGGCATCTGAGGGCTTTCACATGTCATCTGAGGCTTCTGCAAAACTCCCATAAAATTCCATTTAATTCCTTTTGCTGACCCTGCAATATATCAAAACTATGATGGGGAAAGTCACAACATGGAAGGGATAACTGTAAGCACAGATCACCGGCTGAATTTTAACTTTCACCAAAACCACACACACACACACACACACACACACACCAAGCACACACAAGCACACCAGAGGAGGAGGCAGGCAGACATTGTAACTTAACATGCTACATACTTTGAATCTGTAAGACATGAGTTCAAACTCTGCCAGGGCACTTAACAATGGTGTAACTCTGAGCAAGTCATTTGGGGAAATAAGGATAATAACATTTATAGTACCTACCTCTCAAAGCTGTCATAAGGTCAATGAGATAGTATATTTGGTGGTTTGTGAAAAGTAGTTTGCATTCTTTAAAGTCTTTTTGATAATTGTAATTAATTATTCAAGACACAAGCAGTAGCATTTTCTATCAACTATGCTGTAGGGCATTGCAGTAAACTCAAGCTAAGGTGATAAAGGCAATAAGGCTTGGGCCTCATGGGCCTCTGGAAAAAGAAAAATTTGAAATGTTTCTACAAACAGATCTCCAAGCACAGTATTCAGCTGATGCCCCAGTAGTAATTACAGATATAGGAACAAGGTAGGAACTTCCAACCCATGAATCAAATCATTCTTTGCTTGATTTTCACCTGGTCTCCTGATCATTTAGTATTATGGATGTGAAAATACAGAACTTTAAGATCCTAATGGTGATTTCCTTTTTAAAAAAATAATTAAAGGGTACAAGGTAGAGATATCATCCTCAAGGAAGCAGACTTTTTATTTATCATCTCAGAATTCCAAAATTCCAGAGCTGGGACAGTACCTTAGAGATCATTTAGTCTAACCCCTAATTTACTGATTAGGAAACTGAAGCTTGAAGAAATAACCCTTTAAAAAATGCATCCCACATTTTATACAAGAATTTAAAGTAGAATTTTTAAAAATATCTTACTGATGAAAGCAAGAAGCTTCCAGGGGCATCTAAACTTTAAACACATTTTGCAACAAATAGTAGCAAAGGTTTCCCCATTTTTCATCTAAAGAATCAAGAACATATCCTAACAGTAAAATCATATTAACAAATGAGTGAGATCACCTTTCTTAGATCTTTGGAAAACATCACAATGTGTTTCCACCTTCCTCAAACTCTCCTTCCTCTTTTCTTGCCCTTTTATCTCCTGAAGAAGCCACTATGTGACACAATGGATAGAGTACTGGAATAGGAGTCAAGAAGACCTGAGTTCAAATCCAGCTTCAGACATTACTTGACAATACTTGACTCTAATTCTCACTTTCACTTGTTGGTAGCTATGTAGTATGATCCTGATGAAGTAAAGGGCATGGCATCTTAGGCAAGTCACTTGACCTCTCTGTCCAGCTTCCACAACAGTTAAGTGGGGATAATCATAGCACATACCTCCCAAGGTTGTTGTGAAGATCAAATAAGATATTTGTAAGTACATTCATAGAATAAGGCACATAGTAGGTGCTTAATAAATGTTTGGGACAGATAGGTGGAGCAGCGGATAGAGGGCCCAGGTTTGGAGTTAGGAAGACTTATCTTGCCAAGTTCAAATCTAGCCTCAGATACTTACTAGCTGTATAACACTTGTGCAAGTCATTTAACCCTGTTTGCCTCAGTTTCTTCATCTGTAAAATGAAAAGGAAATGACAAACCACTCCAGCATTTCTGCAAGAAAATCACAGTCAGGCACAACTGAACAAGAACAGCAACATACTGTTTTATTCTTGTGATTCCAAAGCACCATATTTCTGGAATTGTAACAGGCACAGGAATGTTTAAAAAGAGATGTTTTATAGGTAACCCAAGTGGAAACCTACCGAAGATTGTACTGTGCATTTAATATACAGCAAGCGTAAATTTAATCACATCTGAGTAGCTTTAATTGCATAGCTTAAATTTCTCTCTATGTCAACAGCTGCAAAGCAGTAGGAAATCTCTCTTTGTAGAATGTTAAGTTAAAAGCACAATACTAACCCTAGTTTTTACTTCTAAAATACAAAACACAATAAAAAGTGGACCTTTAGGAAATGAGTACAAAAATTTACTCTCAATCAGCTAATTTCAGAAGGTGAAATGGGCTACAGGAAGTTTTATGTGCCACACTGATTTTTCCCCTTCCCCTTTGAAAAGTTTTGCTTGTCTTTTACTTGTTACCTGATCTTGGAACACTCCTAAGTAGTTCAAGAAAAAAACAGACTTTTCTTTTTATTCATTCTCTCTCACTGCTATTTTATGTACTTACAGTTGGTGCTTCAAAACAGTGGAAAAAACTGAAAATCTAGGGGGAAAATAGACATGCAGGATGCACCTGACCTACTTTTAAAGCTGTGTTTTCACCATCCGCAATTAGAAATCAGGTAGAATTAGGGAAGATGAATGGTGTGTAAAAGTTAAATGTAAATTTGGCATTTTGAAATTCAACCTAGAAATCACAGATATTTAAAAACAAATATTTTGCTTATGACTAAATGAAATGATTCCTGCAATTATTTTAAACTTTGGCTTGATGATAGTTATTTTCCCAAAACTCACATCTACAGCTAGGGATGCCACAATCGAAACTAAAAGCAAACCAAAAAACAAACAAAGTTTTCATGATGCAGCAGTAAAAGTTTCCCAACTCCCACCCCCAAGCTTCCGTGATACAATACCAGTCAGACCAGTCAAAATCTTGCTAACAATCAGCAGTTTCATCTATCTGAAGAGCTATTAAAATATGAACAAGACTTAGCTACCTAGTCACAGAAAGCACTCACCAACAACCCAAGCATGTCTAAAGGACAGTCGTGTCATTTTAAAAGAGCCATAAGGCTACCTAAGTCCACCAGAGAAATTCATGAAAAATTCCCTGTGGCTCCAGAAATGAAACCAAGTACAACTTCCTGCCAGGTCAGGGGTCTCAACTATCTGGGCCAGTTCTCATTTGTTGATTAAGGTGCTTTTGTAAGAGCAACTCACCTGGGGTACACACCTTCACTCTTTTTTTACCAAGTCTCAGTTATTGAGATGAGTACTAGAATAATGCTTTGATACCAAAATAGCCAACTCAAAGGGTAACTTCTCCAAAAAATATTAGGCTTGCAAAACATCTTACCATCGCTGATTATTATTTCAATTTCCTAAACAACTAGACAATTGCCTTAAAACTCAGCACAACCACTGAATTTGAATGATTCTGATTGGCTCCTTTAAAAGAAGCCAGACTCTCATATGGAATCTGTTAAGAAAACTAGATTCAGTTCCTTACACAAAAGGATTACAGTAAAGCATAGTGGTGGTCAAAGACATTCTTTTACCATGGCTAGAGCCAAATTTCAAAAATATTGGCTATTTGGCAAGCTAAAGCTTTGTAATACCCTGGGCGCTTCCAAGCATTTTTCAAGCCTAACATTGCTTGCAAATTGGTTTAAATATTCAGCTATGTAGACTTTATCTTGGTGCAATGGTGTATTATTCAAATCTAACAATCCCCAAAAAAACACTCACTGTCTTCACCTAGACAAAAGGTTTTCTCCTTCAAACTGTTCATTTTTTTTTAGTAAGACACTAGAAATGTATTCCCTGAAAAAAAAAAAAAACCTTTTATGAATTTCTCTTCCATGCTGATTAAACAAAAGGGCAAATTTCTTCATAGTAGTACTTAACCAAGATGACAAATAATCTAAGGGGTACAGACAGGAAGAACACTAACAGATGATAACTGTTCCTCACATCAACACAATAACATAGGAAGTACTGGAATATTGATTTAAAGGAAATCAGAAAAACAAACTCAAATTTTACCTACGCATATTAATAAACAAGTACAACTGGTTTGTAATTTATAATTGTAGCAGAATATATGAAAACTTAATGTTAGAGACCTTGCTGCTCATAAAAATCTGCTCACACATATGGGGTACCTAATTAGCATTTATGCTTCCAATTTGCCATATTTGAAAGGATTCTGATCCTGAAGTAAAAACAATGGGAACCTGCAGGGCAAATGGCCCACTCTATCACAAAATTCATACTAGAATAAAGCCATGGTGCATAGTAGATTTGGATTTCTTACAGTTCAGAGGAAGAAGAGGTCAGATTCTTTTTTTTAAGAGGTCAGATTCAACAGGCCAGTATCTTGCAAGCTAAATCAGACTAAGAAGGATGGCACATTCCTGAGAATGACTTTTTCAGTTAAGGGTTGGACAATCTCTGAGGTTCCTTCCAACTGTGAATTCTGTGACTCTTCAGGTGGGGAAACCTACTAATGGGAGAGGCCTGTTTGCAGAGATCTCTCTGGCTAACAACAATAGAAACCAACAACAGGAGCAACACTGTTGGCATTTCACAGTGTGCAGAATTTAACTTATTTATATTTGTTTTGATAGGTATCATCTGAGTATTTGCAATCTGTGCACACTTACCACTAATTTAGCAAACTAGTGTTGCTGTTTTTTAGTTCTTCTTATCTGGCAAACATCAAATTTCAGAAAAATATCTGAAAGAAAGGGAATAGTGAGTACAAGAACAGAGGCATTTATATTGTAAAGCTTAGTAACTTTCAACAATATAATAAAATAGTTTCTTTTCTTTATCACAAAAAGTTTCTCTCTAGTAAAATAGTGTTAAGCTCATATTTTAAACACATTTATAGCAAAGCCATGCTAAAATGAACAAAATTATCCCTGAGGGGAAAGAAATGACAGGAGTACAGTTTAGGAACTGAATTCATCATGTTAAAGTATTTGTTCATTCCCAAAATCTTAAATAGAAATCTCAGCTGCCCAACAAAAATGATGAAAGGACTGGGTCACAATCCCCATTTTCCAATAAGCCAAACTACTTTCAAATATTAAAGCTTACTTATAAAAAGTAAACGGATTGTGACCATGTGCTTATATTTGAAAAGCAAGTAGGCAACAATAGCCTTTCCATTTTTTATCATATCAACTAAATTAATAAATGTTTTAAAGAATTTTTATTTATGTAATTTTCTTTTTCTTCCTTTTCCTTTTTTTTTTTTTTTTTTTTTTTTTTTTTTTTTTTTTGCAGGGCAATGAGGATTAAGTGACTTGCCCAGGGTCACAGAGCTAATAAGTGTCAAGTGTCTGAGGCTGGATTTGAACTCAGGTCCTACTGAATCCAGGGCTGGTGTTTATCCACTGCGCCACCTAGCTGCCCCTACTTAATTTTCTAATTAAAGTTTTAATGATTTTGTCAGTACGTTTATTCCCTCTACTAATGCAGACCACAACTCCTCATGCCTTGTCATTTGCAATTCTTATCCATGTTGTCCCACACATTCTCCATAAAGATTCTCCCCAATTTGACTAAGTCCTTCTTATTCTTTCAGTAATACAGCAATAGAAGTAGACCTGCCCATCTGTTATTTTTCATTCTCAGCATATGATCAGCCCACCTCCTTTAATACAGTAGCCTCAATAATGCCTCACCACTTACCCACAGATCCTCTAAACATGCTACACTTTTCATCTTGGGATTGTCACGTCAGTGCCTCTGAGATTAGTGTTCTATGATTAACAACCTTAGAGAATCACCTGAAAGTTGCTGGTGTTAGAAAGGAGCTCTTGCTCCAGTGAAGGGTGTGGAATTACTGAAACAACTGCACAATTTCCCCGATCCTTCCCTATGTCCTCCTCAATTCTAGAACCGAACTTATCATCTGTGTCTAAGATACATATGAATAGACTAATTCAATGAGCTGCTTATTTGATTCCCATAGTAAGGGTATTGGCCATTGGAGACCCGGACCTTAAAGCATGTGTGGTATGTTCTGACTAATGCCAACTCACGTGTGGGCTTGACGAGCCTGCTTCTAGAAATGTGCAACATAGGGCTCCTGCCCATTACTTCAGAGCACGTGCAGTTATTCTGTGTCTGTTTTCTGTTAGCTTATTGTGTGGTCACAGAAAACTTTTTAATTGGCTACTGAGTCAGAATTGAGGGTGACTACAAAAACTTGCAATGGAGGAACTCAATTACTTTCTTTTCTCCTTAGTTTTCAAGTAAGGAGGAAGAAGGAATGTCATAAAAACCCACTGGTTTGCCATGTGGCCTTGGATATATGGCACTTTTGCTCCTACTGCCTAGGCTGTCTATATTCTTCCTTGATTCTAGGTGAATGACTATCAAAGACTGAACATAGCCACAGCCACAACAGCCAAGCCAGCCAAGCCAGCCAAGCCAGCCAAGCCCTGAGGAGTAATCTTCTTGACCCAGCCAAGCAGGGTGACCAAGCCAGCAGCCAAGATACCACATCCTGCATGTAAGGGAGAGACTCATTTATTAGTCATGCCACTCCCAGAAGTGAATTTGGAGGGAGAGGTGCTTCATAGTTAGCTACTCCTTGACATTTGAGTCCACTGTCCCCAGGGACCAAAGAGGCAGAAGAAAGTATATGTTGGTTCAGAGGAAATGTTTTCATGGCAACTACTTAAGTTTGAATTCAATCTCCTCAAGGATCAAGATGTAGAGGGGAAGGCATGCCCCAGCCCATGTGTTTATACTACTATCTTTACAATATTTTCTCAATATCGTCTTCGTAAATGTTGATTGGTAAATTAGCTATGAATGAGGAGATAGCACTGATCAACAGGATACTGCAGCACTAATCAAATTAGTTAGATGATATGGAGAAGATGGTAACTGTTCAAATGTTATTGGGGGAAGACACTAGAGGAGACAGGAGAGTGAAAATAATAGAGATACCCCCCCAAGTTCCTCAGGGTTACTCCTAGAATTCTGATGGGGTAACCATGCTCTGGAAACCAACCTTCTAGTGAAAACTGGACTGGGAGATTAAGCCCCACAGCCTATATATGCTATGGTTACATGTCATAATATGGGGTTGTGAAAAGATCCAACCATTCTGGAAAGCAATTGGAACTATGCCCAAAGGGCTTTAGAACTGTGAATATACTTTGACTCCAGCAATACCACTGCTAGGTTTATATCCCCAAAACATCACCAAAAAGAGAAAAAGACCTATTTGTACAAAAACATTTATAGCAGCTCTTTTTGTGGTGACTAAGAATTGGAATTCAAAGGAATGGCCCATCAATTGGGGAATGGCTAAACAAGTTGTGGTAGATGATGGTGATGAAACATTATTGTGCTATGAGAAATGACAAGCAGGATGATTTCAGAAAGGCCTGGAAAGACTTGTATGAACTGATGTATAGTGAAGTGAGCAGAACCAAGAGAACATTGTGCACAGAGACCGCAATATTGTTTGGTGAAAAACTGTGAATGACAACTATTCTCAGCAATACAATGATCCAAGACAATCTCAAAGGACTAATGATAAAGCATACAATCCAGCTCCAAAGAAAGAACTGATATCGATTGAACACAGACTGAATGAAAGGTGCTATTTTTCCCTTTTACTTTTTTTCTTTTATTCAAGTTTTCTTGTACAAAATGACTAATATGGTAATGTTTTATATAACTGCACATGTATAACCCATATCAGATTGCTTACTGCCTGCCTCAGGGAGAGGGGAGGGAGGGAAAGAGGGATAAAATTTGGAACTCAAAAGTATAAATAAAAATATTTATTATTTTTTTAAAAAGAAATGTGATTTTTATCCATTTAATTTTTCCAGTATAATATATATGTGCTCATAGTAAAGGTCTGCTTCAATGAGGAGGTTCAATGCAACTAACATATTCTAATTCACAACTGGAAGCACTTGGAGAATCAAAAGGAAGGACCTTTTCTTGTTTGGAATTTGCACAGGATATCTTCCATGACCCAAGCAAATACCTTAGGGCAACATATATCTACTATTTAACAATTATAAGTCCAGAGTCACACAATCCCTTTCTTTTTTTTTTTTTTGCAGGACAATGAGGGTTAAATGAATTGCCCAGGGTCACACAGCTAGTGTCAAGTGTCTGAGGCTGGATTTGAACTCAGGTCCTCCTGAATTCAGGGCTGGTGCTTTATCCACTGCGCCACATAGCTGCTCCCCAATCCCTTGCTTATTAACAATGTTTAGCAGACTGAACAAAGTTATTGCTGTAGTGAAACGCAATGTTGTTGTTGTTAAATCATTTTCAGACATGTCTGACTCTTTGTGACCCCATTTGGGCTTTAATTGGCAAAGATACTGGAGTGATTTGACATTTCCTTCTCCAGCTCATTTTACAGATGAGGAAACTGAGGCAAACAGGGTTAAGTGATTTCCCCAGGGTCATACAACCAGTAAGTGTCTGAGGCCAAATTTGAACACTGGGAGATGAGTCTTCCTGGCTCCAGGCCCAGTTGCTCTATCCACTGTGCCACCTAGCTGGCCCAGTCAAATGCAATAGTGTACACAAAATACTTTGCAAACTCTGATACACTTTCAAAATATCCGTTATTATGATAATATTATTAATCACATCAGTCTTGGATAGTCTTGTTTCCACCAAAGATCCTTGGCTTCCATCTTTGCCTATGTTCTTTCTCACCAATTCCATTCCTGCTATTCAAATTGCCTTCATTAATGGCCTCCTTACCTGAACTCTACAGCAGTGAGCATCTATTTACTCATTTGCTTTGGTACTTTGTCCTATTCTGCCTTGCCATTGCATAATTCATGTTCAAGACTAACCCTATTAAAAACTCTTAAGGAGACACATATGTTTCCTGCAACCCCCTTGATAAAAAGTAATCATCTCCCACTCCATAATCTATCATTTCCCCTCTACCTTTGTACTCCTGCTCTTCCAAAAACAAATCAATTACTTGATGGATTCTTCCCCTCAATTATCTAAGTTCAATTTTTAGACGCTAATATTAACAACGGTGATACCTTTCCTAGGTTCCACTCCCCATCCCCTATGAAAAGAATTCTCAAGTTAAGCGAACAGGCAAGGTAAGAATTTTCAAGTAAAGCCCTAACTCCAGAAATCATACAACATAAGCATCTGCCTACTCCAAGTAAACTTCATTTATATGTGTTCATCTTGTTTTCTCATGTATATTTGTAAGCTTCTAATCATCTTTCATTCCTTCTACATCCCTACTTTGCGCATTATTATGCACAAAGTTGGCATTCAATAGAAACCTGACCTTACATCTGTATTCCACTTAAAGTTTGTCAAAGTACTTTCATAGGAACCCTGCAAAGTGTTCAGGGTGCTTAGAGCTGCCCGCATTTAACAGAGGAGGAAATAGGGACTTCAAAGAGTTTGAATAACTTGCCCAAAAGCAGTTAGCAAGTAGCAGAATCAGCAGCCAATATCTCCTAACTCCAAAGTCAGTGCTTTTTCTACTGCAGAGTATTTCTTTTTAATAAATTCCTTCGTCATTAATAGTGGCACAAAATTAGCCTTCTAATGGTAACTCAGATTTACACATTAACCAAGAAAACTAGAACTTGACCTGAACAAGTTTAGGGCCAGGTCATTATATAAGCATTTTATTTTTTTTTAAGTCAAAAAAGAAAGGACTTGAATATGTACCCTCTAGTATATAACAAAATCAAATTACACAAATTAGCCTATAAACTAGGCCGCCCCAAGATTTAGATAACTTTCCTCTCTTAAACATTTGATAGTCCAGGAAAGCCCTTTCCTAACCTAAGATATGAGTATTTTTTTTTATTCGTTGGTTGACTAATTAGACCTGTGAAACAACTATATCTACACAGCACTTTAGGGTTTGCAAAGCATTTTACATACATTATCTCATTAGAGTTTCTCAGTAAGCAATGGTGCTATTTCTATGTTACAAATGAAGAAACAGAGGCTTAGGGGCAGCTAGGTGGCGCAGTGGATAGAGAACCGGCCCTGGAGTCAGGAGTACCTAAGTTCAAATCCAGACTCAGACACTTAACACTTACTAGCTGTGTGACCCTGGGCAAGTCACTTAACCCCAATTGCCTCACCCCCCAAAAAAATAAAAAAAGAAAGAGAGGCTTAGAGAGTTTATATCAAAGTTCTTAAACTGTGTTTCTCAACTCCATATGGGGTCACATAACTGAATGTGGGATTCACAAAAAAAAAAAAATTGGCAGTAAATGTTTGATTTGAATACCTATTTTATATACCTATATACCTGGGGTCTCATAAAAATTTCTCAGGCAAAAAGGGGTCTTAAGCAGAAACAATTTAAGCAGCCCTAGTTTAGATGACTTATCCAGGGTCACACACCTAATAAGTATCTATCTAAGAAGGGATTTGAATCCAGGCCTTCCTGATTCCAAGTCCAGTGCTCTGTCTACTAGCCCACATTCAGCTGTCATCTCTGTGCTTAGGTGAAAAATTTAAGCCATTAAAGATGCTATCTGCATGCAGAGAAATAGATAAATAAATACATGTATATGTATATATGTATATAACCTGATAAATAGAAGTATGTACAGAATCATTCTACATATATACATACTTATTTGTGTCTAATGGTATCCATTTCTAGGGCAGGGCTGGGGTGAGGAAGGGAAAAAAGAAAAAATACATGATAATTATTATATATTTAAAAGGAATAGCAAGTTATACATAATAGATTTGCAGTTTAATGTACAGTCAACTTTTTTATTATACTGTTATGGAAATGCTTGTTTTATTCCATGAGTTAAAATTAAAATAAGATTTTTTTAGAAGTTTCCAATAACTTCCTTAGACAGTGAGAGTCAGACCAGAACATTCACATCTTTTCTCACATTTGTTGACTGAACAGATTTTGGATATGACTTGTACATCTATGATGTGGGATCATTTCAATTAAAAATATCTTCTAAATATAGACAAATATACCTCAGTAGCCACTGTTCAACAACTCTGGTTATTAGGACAAGCAAGACATAAAATAGTGAGATTGTATGCTTGGTTTATAGTGTTCAACACTGTCGCAAAGGATGCCTGTTCGGTGTCCAAGTAGAATAAGGATTCTCTGTGAATGGCAATGTTCGTATACTTCTACTTGAGGATGACATTGTGCTGATTGCATCAAGTCCCAGAACATTAATGCTGGATCTCAATGAGAATGTACTGTACTCAAGAGAGACTAGAGTAAAAACCAAATGGATACAAAAATGCATGTTCCCTAAAATAATAGAATAATATCCCCCAAAAGAATATCTCCATGGGATTATATAAAATTGGACAGTTTGTTATCTTTTGTCAGTATCACTAAGAGAAACACTGCAGAGAAACAATGCAGGGTACCTCTACCTAACTAGGAGAAAGAAAATAGGATTACATATGGGAAATTAGGCCATGCATTTAACAGTCTTAAGATGCTCTAATACAAATACTTTTATTTGTTTTTAATGCAATGTGAAACTATTACTATGCACATACTTTCAATTAAGTATTCATCTCCAAATAGTCTTGGGTTTACTTTAGAAATATTTACATAGATTCAGTAATCTTTATAGTCCATGGAACAAAAATACATTTCCAATTATTTAAACTTGATTTCAAAACCCTTGTTTTTAAATTACTTCTTTGACAACTTGGTCTGAAACTACTACTACTATACCTTCAAGAGTCCATGAGCTCAATTATGCCCAAAGGGCTATGGGATTGTGCATACCCAGTAATACCACTACTAGGTCTGTCTCCCAAAGAGATCATAAAAAAAGGGAAAAGGACTCACATGTACAAAAATATTTCTAGCAGCTTTCTTTGTAGTGGCAAAGAATTGGAAACTGAGGGGATGCCCATCAATTGGGGAATGGCTGAACAAGTTGTGGTATATGAATGTAATGGAATACTATTGTGTTGTAAGAAATGATGAGCAGGCAGATTTCAGAAAAACCTAGAAAGACTTACATGAACTGATGCTGAGTGAAGTGAGCAGAACCAGGAGAACATTGTACACAGTAATATCAACATAATGTGATGACCAACTGTGATTTAGTTCTTCTCAGAAATACAATGATCCAAGACGATGCCAAAGGACTCATGATGGAAAATACTTTCACATCCAAAAACAAAGAACTGTGGAATTTGAATGTACATTGAACCATATTGTTCTACTTTTTTTTGCAGGGCAATGAGGATTAAGTAACTTGCCCAGGGTCACACTGCTCGTGTCAAGTATCTGGGGCCAGATTTGAACTCAGGTCCTCCTGAATCCAGGGCAGTGCTCTATCCACTGCACCACCTAGCTGCTCTGTTTCTAGTTTTTTTGAGGTTTTTCCCTTTAGTTCTGATTCTTCTTTCACAACATGACTAATGTAGAAATATATTTAATGTTATTGTGTAAATATACATGTATATGTGTATATAACCTATATCAATTGCTTTCTGTCTTGGGGAAAGGGAAGGAAGGGAGGGAGAAAATTTTGGTACTCAAAATCTTATAAAAACAAATGTTGAAAACTATCTTCGGGGCAGCTAGGTGGTACAGTGGATAGAATACTAGCCCTGGAGTCAGGAGGACCTGAGTTCAAATCTGGCCTCTGACCCTTGACACTTCGAGCTAATGACCCTGGGCAAGCCATTTACCCCCAATTGCCTCACCAAAAAAAACTATCTTTACATGTAACTGGAAAATAATAAAATACGTTTATGATATAAAAAATAAAATAAACTATTTTATGGGAAAAAAGAATCCACGAGCTCATTGATATGGGCAATTTCTTCCAACGAGTAGAATCCCATATAGATTCACTGGGCCCATACTCAAAATGGACTTGCCAGGACTTACGGTCACCTAGCCATTAGCTTACAGAACCCAAGGTGACTGTCATGCCAGTGATGAGGGATTGAGGAAGACATAATCAATTTCTTCCAGTTCAGTTGTTATTCTCTACTATGAAATTAAAATCAACCAGCTAGTTGCAGGGGGGGGGGGGGGGGGGGGGGGAGGAACCTAGCAGGTGACACAGGAAAATATTTGCAGACAGCAGTTTAATCCTAAGTGTTCAAAAGGTCTTTATAACCTATAGTATATAGCACTTAGAGACTGTAATCAAATGCCAATATAAGATAATTTTTAAGTTGATCAACTATCATTTTAAAAAATAAAACAAAAATGCTCACTTTAAATAACTTTAGTAAACTAAAATTTTGATTTGTGATTAATTGGTTTTTTATAGCAGAATTAAAGATTTGAAGACTAGTATAAAAAATAAATTGTAGAATCTCAATTCATGAGTGTCAATACTTTTCACTTTGAGTACCATCAAGTCTGGAGAATAGAACGATGGTTCAAATTTTGCCTGTCTAAAAGTATCAAGTACAAATTTCTACCTAGGTTATAAGGCACTTTAATAGAGGCTTTCACTTCATTTTTTCCAAGGCTTCAGAGGTTAGAAATTTCTCTATCAAGCACATAAATAAAAGTGACTAAAAGTGACAAAAAATAAAAGTGACGAAAAGAATTGGAAACCATAACTTGCAAAGTTCTTTAAATTCCTAAATCAATTATCTTGTTGGATATTAATCCTGTAAGATTAGTAGGACTATTATTATCCTTATTTTATAGATAAACTAGTGGTTAAAAAATTGCTACTTACCAAGGACATAGTAAAAGGCAATGCTATAACTCTAAACCACATCTGCTAGCTTCAAATCATTGCTCTTTCACCAGAGTGACTCTTAATTGTCAATCTATATAAATTTCATATCATTACCAAGGAGTTGATACAATGGGAGATCACTGAATCTAGCACCCTGGCTTCAGTCGTTCATTGTTTGGGGGTAGGGGTGGGGAGGGAAAGCATGAAAAAGGAGATTTTCACCTTCTGAAGGAAAAACAATATTGCGCCATACATCAGATATTAGTTTCTCTTCCCTAAGAACACAAATTTGTAAAAGTCACCTGAAACATTCATCATTTTTTCATCATTCTGAAATGGTCTCTTGAGTAATGAATGTTTCTCTGAGCACTGAACATTTCATTTGGTGATTACATTTTTTTGTTTTGTTTTTCATAATATTATATCACTATCTACCATCTAACCACTACCAAATGGTAAGTCATAATAATAGAATTGAAAAGAACCTCAGAGTTCATCTAATTTAGCTCTATCCCAATACTTGAATCCAAGTCCTGTGTAGGCCCAGATTGCCAAAAACATGTTCAATTAACCCTTGTGAGTTGCAGTTTTCTCATCTATAAAGTGCAAATCCTAGAGTTAGAAATGGCAAGGAACATAGAACTCAGCTCTAGTAGAACTAAATATGAACCTAAAGTCCAACCTCATTTTGTAAGATGAAGAAAGTGGGGCCCAGGGAAGGGAAGTAATTTGTCCAAAGTCTTACAGGTATCAAGTGGCAGAGCCCAGAATGGGCCTACTTCACAGAGCTGTAGCAAGAAAAGCATCATAAAAACACAAAGTGATTTTTTTTTAAGTTTCTACAGTGCTAAAATAAAAAGTTTAATTGGCATTTTTCAAAACAGCACTATTAGGGAGGCAGAAAGCTGGGAAACAATTTTTATGGCCAGTATTCCTGATAAAGGCCTCATTTCTAAAATATCTAGGGAACTAATATATGAATCCGGGGGCAGCTAGGTGGCACAGTGGATAAATCACCTGGCCCTGGATTCAGGAGTACCTGAGTTCAAATCCGACCTCAGACACTTGACACTTACTAGCTGTGTGACCCTAGGCAAGTCACTTAAGCCCCATTGCCCCACAAAAAAAAAAAAAGTAAAAAAATATATATATATGAATCCAAGTCATTCCCAAATTGAGAAATAGTCAAAGGATATGAACAGGCAGTTTTCTGATGAAGAAATAAAAGCTATCTATTCCCATATGAAAAAATGCTCTAAATCACTATTGATTAGAGAGATGCAAATTAAAACAACTCTGAGATACCACATGACACCTATCAGATTGGCTAATATGAAAATAATGAATGTTGGAGAAACTGTGGGAAAATTGGAACACTAATGCATTGTTGGTGGAGCTGTGAACTGATCCATCCATTCTGGAGAGCAATCTGGAATTATGCCCAAAGGGCTATAAAGCTGTGCATACCCTTTGACCCAGGAATACCACTTTTGGGTCTTTTCCCCAAAGAGATCATAAAAAAGGGAAAAGGACCTACATGTACAAAAATATTTATAGCTGCTCTTTTTGTGGCAGCAAGGAATTGGAAATTGAGGGGTTGCCCATCAATTGGGGAATGGCTGAACAAGTTGTGGTATATGAATGTAATGGAATTCTATTGTTCTGTAAGAAACAATGGGCAGGAGGAGTTCAGAGAAACCTGGAAGGACTTGCATGAACTGATGATGAGTGAGATGAGCAGAACCAGAAGAACATTGTACACAGTATCATCAACATTGTGTGTTGGTCTCCTGTGATGGACTAGATTCTTCTCACCAATGCAATGGTACAGAAGAGTTCCAGGGGACCCATGATGGAAGGGGATCTCCAAATCCAGAAAAAAAAAGAACTGTGGAGTAGAGATGCTGATTGAACCATACTATCTCTTGTGCTTTTGGTGCTGTTGTTTTTCTATTTTGAGGTTTTTCCTCATTGCTCTGATTCTTCTCTTATAACATGACTAATGCAGAAAGATGTTTAATGTTATTATGTGTGTGTGTGTGTGTGTGTGTGTGTGTGTGTATAAAACCTATATCAGATTACCTGCTGTCTGGGGGAGGGGGGAGGGAGGGGGGAGGGGGGGGAGGGGGAGGGAGGGGAGGGAGGGAAGAAAAATCTGAAATTGGAAAGCTCGTATAAACAAATGTTGAGAACTATTTTTACACGTAACTGGAAAAAATAAAATACTTTTATCAGAAAAAAAAAAACCAGCACTATTGTCTAGAGCTCAGATGCTCTACACTACAGACATCAAGGTTGAGAAATAAAAGGGGTGGGTCCTCGTGACAAGAGCTACAGAAAATTTGAAAAAAGGTAAAGACCAGGATTAGGACAGAAGAAAGTACACTAGTAGTCAACACAGAGAAGAGAAGAAAAGCAGATTCCTAGACTGTCCTCAATTCTGAATATGTATCCCCAAGCAAAGAGCTTAGCTTTGGAGAAGGGGCGGAAAAAAACAAAAAACACTACAGATCAGAAGTCTTTAACCTTTTTTGTGTTATGGGTCTCTTTGGCCATCTGATAAAGTATATGGACCCTTTTTTGAGAATTCCTTTAAATACACAAATACAAAGGATTTGCCTTTATGTGCATAAATACATAGGATTTGTGTTTAAATGCATAAATATGTAGTATTTGCCTTTAAATGCAACATAGTATGCCAAAAATGATATTGAAAATAGTTACCAAAATATTTTAAAGGTATGAGGTTTTTCAAGTGTTGGACATTATACATATTTTCAGACATTTTTGGATGCATTAAAGAGTTATGCTGATTTTTTTTCCTCTTCTTTTCTTGTCTTTAAAAAATGCTATTTGTTATATGAGATGGTTGTCTAAGAGAGGGTAGAGGTAGGAAAATGGGGGAAACTATGGTAATGTTCCCCCAAAAAAGATTTTTTAAATAATTTAAAAAATTAAAATTAAGTTAAAAAATAATTGCATAGATCCCAGGTTAACAATCCCTGATCTTAGTGGTCATAGCCCTATGCCAGATCTGATAACAGATATACATAAAGAGATAGACAGATAAACAGATCTCACACAACTAAACACCACCTGGAATACAGGAAGTCATCTTCATAGTTCATTAATCACAACTGCTAGTATACATCCTTCTAAACTGCCTTGCACTTCACTATTTTGTACATGTTTGTATTTATTTACTTGATGCTACATCTATTTTTATATGTACCTGTTGTCTCTTTGCCATTAGAATATGTTTCTTCAGAGGATCTATTGTCCCATTTTCTGTATTTATATCCCTAGTACTTCATACAATGTAGGGTCACATGGTCCCTTCGACTGAATGATTCATACTCTGAGAAAACTTAATGCTTAAAAGACAGAGTGGTCACAAGCCAAAACCTAATACAATCTTCTAAAAGGAGCACAAGAGCCAAAGATCCTCAATATAGGGAACCATTTTCTTACAGGTGGTGCTTTCAAAAGGAGGTCATATTGGAGTCAGCAAAGTTAGGGGTCATAAATGGTGATGGAAAAGATTAAAACCCAAGGAACAGAAAAGAGAGGTAAATAGAGAAAATTGTTTAATGCAATAAGCTAGTTCCACAATTCCTGTTTTCCCCCCACCTCCAATATTCTTCCCCACCTGCATGACAGCATATATCTTACTAATTAATCACTATTTCCCCCCCTTAAATCATAGCATGTATTTGGCACAGCAAACTCAGTTTTTCAAGTCCAATGGCATTTTATTTATTCATTGCAGACTTAAGAGTTTTTAATGCTCACAAAACACAACCTAAGAAACAGAGATTTTTTTAAGGGTATATAGAATAAAAGGAATAAGGGTGAGGAGAAAACCAGAATTCGAGTGCAAACTATTTTCAAATACCTCTTTTACTCCGTGACCTTGTCCAAATCCAGCTTCTCAAGGACATTTCTGTTCTTTCTAACCACTTCCAGTACTTGGTTTGAAATTAAAGTTTAGTCACAAACTAGCTCTAGTGTGTTTTTAATATTCCAAGCTACATTTCAAACAAACCATTTTCAGATTTTGAAAAATACAGCATAATCTCCCTACCTTCATTACAGAGAAAAGGGACTATGTGTGGAATATTGCCTATACCATTAGATGAGGTTTATATGTTGAGTAGTTTTGAAGAAGTGCTTCTGCTGCTCCACCACCACCCCGTCCACCTTTTTTTTGTTTGTTTGTTTGTTTGTTTTTGTTTTGTTTTTAGTGAGGCATTTGGGGCTAAGTGACTTGCCCAGGATCACACAGCTAGTAAGTGTCAAGTGTCTCAGGCCGGATTTGAACTCAGGTACTCCTGAATCCAGGGCCGGTGCTCTATCCACTGTGCCACCTAGCTGCCCCTACCCCGTCCACCTTTTTAAAATTTTTTGTTACAAAGGATGGTTCATTGGGTAAGGGAAAGGGAAGGTATGAAATGTGATATAAAAACAAAAGGCATTAATAAAAATATTTAAGATAACACCTACTGGGATTGGCGACACCAAAATCAAACGAACCACAAACTTGTGCATTCTGAGATCTTGATATTAATAGCATTTAACCTCACACTCGATTATATCTGTCTCCCTCTTTCTCCACCCACCTCCAGAAAGAAAGAAAGAGAGAGAGAGAGAGAGAGAGAGAGAGAGAGAGAGAGAGAGAGAGAGAAGAAAGAAAAAGAGAAGAAAGAAAAAGAGAGAAAGAAAAGAAAGAAAAAAAATTGGTTCTATCATGGTGCTCATGAGTATATAAGATCAGAATGAGAAAGGGAAAAAAATTGTCCTAGTGCTAGGAGTCAATCTTATTCTTAGCACCTTCAAGGTCGAGAGAACCAATTATATTTGAATATTCAAAACCACAGAAAGAAGTAGAATAGAAGGTGGCAAAATTAAAGTCTCTGTTTTGTATTGCTAATTTGCCTGGTGGCAGGAGATTGGGGGGGGGGGGTGAAGGGGAGAGTGAAGAAAAGGGCAAAATGTTTCAACAAGTACAACACAAAATTCAAAAACAATCTTTCTTTTTTCCATCTATGTCAAAAAAAGTCATGAAAATGTGGAAAGCCAAAAAAAGGTTTTAGCTTTATGGATTTTTAATTATAATAATATAATTTAGCTAGGAAGGAGTTGATACTATGCAAAGAATCCAAGCTATTCTTCCATATCCATTGTCCTTTTTTAAAAAGAGAGAATAAAATATATTAAAATTTGCCTAAATTTCTTAACATGACAGCCACAAAAATAAGGTTATAAATATAGGGTTGCAAAATCTGAACAGTGAATATATCCTGTATTTTCAATACACAGAATTCATAGAATTAAAACTATTCACACAAACTAACACTTCTTTGTTTAGCTTCTGGTATTTTAAAAGGGTCATTTATTTTTAATTATATTGGCTAGTTATATTAAATTGAAATTAAAGAGTTTTCTGGTTAGACTCTAGCATAGTAATTTTCACCATAAATATAATCTTAAAATTTTAAATATTTTTATTGGAAATTTCAGGATCATTGACGATCTTTAACTTGGAGGAGAGAGGAGAGGAAATATTGCACCTTTAACATAATTATATAAAAATATATACATTTCTTCATTGAGATTATTTCATGGAAGATCTTGAAATGTAGTTTTTATTAAGTTCATAGGAAAGTTGCAATACTCATTAAACTTTTAGTTCAAAGAAGCCAATGCGCACACACACACTTGAGGGAAGTCAAGCATATTTATAATTATTCTAAAGAAAAGAGAGGCACAAAGTCCCATATACAAACACCACAAATACTCTTTAGAAAATGTAAAATGTCCAATATAAACAACAGCCAGAAATCCCCATTCTTTTTGATCTCCAGCACCCCCCCCCCCAAACACTCACTCACTCTCTCTCTCCCATCTCTCTCTCTCTCTCTCTCTCTCTCTCTCTCTCTCTCTCTCATTCCTTTTCTAAGATAACCAGGACAATATCTCAGAAAAATATGATACATGGAAAATTACTTTTGCAGTACAGATACTTAAAAGCATAGACAAACAAAATAAAGTCATTTTCTTTTAAGCAAATGGGGACCGCAGTCCTTTATTCTCATTTCAAGAACCTCTATATTATTGCCTTGCCCTACTCAAGCTTTCCAGAAGCTTTAGAAAAAAATAAGGAAAAAAGTTCACCTTCAGGTTAAGGGATCATAATGTCTGTCCAAAAGGATGCTTAATAAGTAAACCTGTGAGAAAAAAGAAATTAATCTAACATTTTTTTATTTGTCTACTAAAACTTACAACTTTTTTTTAAAGACTCCATTTTATTTGGTAAAGTTTTTAAAAACAAATTCCGAAGAAAAATACCTTTCAATAAGGTAGCAAGGCAAAAAAATTAGTTCCATATCCCAAGAGCACCACCATCTAAGACAATGTTCCCATAAGCCATTTTAGTAATTATATGTATATTATACATATGCACATTATATAAATATATATAATTTCATGATATAGTCCAGTACAGTTACTGAGAAAACTGTTTCCCTATCAGTGTTCTTTATCCACTTGCCGCCAAGAATCATCATGAAAACCTACTGAGCGACAAACTCAACCCAAAGTGTACAAGTAAAGGCACAGAGAGGAAAATCTCAAGCAGCTCACATTTCTTTAGAAAAGAAAATAAGGGAATGGAAGACAACAAGAAGATGGTGTCTGTAAGGCACAGCTAGCAAGAGTAAAAGTGAAAACAGAGAACCCCTATACTGCACTAGAAGCCCAGGAATTCAGTGGTGGTCTTCTAGTTAGCGGGAATTAAAACTCCCTTAGAGATCCTCTCCTAAATCTCAACAGCAAGCTTTCTGCCTTGGTATTTATTCATCCCTTCTTCAAAGGCCCTTCCCCACTTCTATCCCATGCCCACCCCCTTCCACACAGACACACATACACAAACAAACCTGGTTCCGTTGGTGTTTACAGCATCTTAGTCACATATGAACAAAAGAAAATAGAACTTTTCCCGTTTCCTCCCCTTTGGTTTAGTGCAGAGATTCCAACAGACCATTACATCCTCTGGATTGTGCCCCAGATAGGATCAAGGGAGACAACTGATCCTGGTACAGTCCACATGGATCTGGACACCTGATACGGTGATGGACAAACTACCACCTATTTCACTCTGCACCTTAAGAATAATTTAAAGAATAGGAGGAGAGACTTGCAGGGGAAGAGGGGACTAAAACGGATAGAGACTTGAACAGTTAAAAGTTCTCCCCACTAACTACTCGACTGTCTCCCACCATCTAGGAAAGATGAAGAGAGGGAAGAGTCGTTAAGGAAAATGTGGTCTTGATTTGGCAGTTTTAGTTTTAAACGCCACCCTTGAGCCCTCTGTAAAGCCACCAAATGGGAGAGGGGGGTAAAGGGGGGGGGATGCACTCACCTCCACCCATCTCTGAGCTTCAGCGAATGCTACATCACAGTTGGACTCCGCATCCTCTCTCCCTTCCATGACTAGAGGAAGAGGGGAGGGGAAAAAAAGAAAGAGAGAAATGGGTGGGTGGGCGAGGAGAGGCGGGATTGGGGTGCGGGGGGGGGAGTGTCAGCAGAACTTAACGAGGCTGCTCCAGAGCTGGGATTGGGGACCAAGAGGCAGTGCCGCCTGTCACTCCGCTCTGCCTTTTAACGCTTCGGTCTGCCGTTCCCTTTGTTGCTCTCTGGAGTTTGTTAATGCCCCGAAACCACAAGAATTTGAAGAAGCTGCTTTCTATAAAGCCCTGAAAACGAACCAGGGTCCGCAGGGACCCGGGCAGTCAAAGAGGAGGAGAAAGATGGGAGGCGGCGGGGGAGGGGGGCCCTACGGGGGAGCAGGAAGGGGGAGGAGAGAGACAGAGGGGCTGTAAACAGCCCCAAGAACTGTTTGAACTTCAAAAGCAGCTCCCCTCCTCTACGATCCCGTCCCCTCCCCCGGAATCACCGCAGTTTCCACGGCCTTGGCGGAGCAGCGGCAGCGTCTATTGCCCCGTCGCAGCTGCTTTCAAGCCCGGGGCCATGTGGAGCAGCCGCTTCCGCTCGCCCACCTCCTCCTCCTCCTCCTGGGGTTGTTCCCTGGGCATTTGGCCGTGCCAGCCCTTGTGGTTTAGACTGTCTGAGCCGTGGGATGCCAGATCCCCTTCGGAGGGCAAGTCCCGGGTGGAAGCACAACCCGCCACCCCGGGGAGCCTGAGCCTTGGCAGCTCAGGGGAAGGCGATGCTCGGGGGAGCCAGTGAAAGAGCCCTCGGAGCTCAGCTCAGTCCTCCTTTGCCTGTCCTGTCTAGTCTTGTCTAGTCCTGTCCCGTCCAGTCCCGTCCCCTCCCTCCCGGACTCTCTTTTCCCTATCCCACCCCACCCACCCCACCCCCGAGCGGAGTTTCATTCCCTTCCCGGATCCCCTGGAAACGGAGCCCTCTGAGCTCACGGCTGCAGGGCCAGTGCCTGACATACCAGGAATAGCTCAACACAATTGCATCTTTCCCGGCCAAGAAACTTCCCCCTCTTGGGTGCCCTGGCCGCGGAAACGCAGCCGCCCAGCTGAGCCCAGCCCAGCCAGGACCAGCTTTAGGGCTCCGAGCGAGGATCTGCTCGCCTTGTTCTCTCCACTAGCTAGGCTCCCGAGCCAACCCCTTTTACCTGAAACCAGCTTTGGGCTACTCCTCCCGGTACCGGGCCGCCTAGGAGCTGTGAGCAGAGCTCCTCAGCACCCTCCCACCAGGTGCTCTACCCCCGCTCCGCCCCCAGCCCCAGTTCTCTCTCTCCTCCCCTCGAGACTCCTTCCCTGTTAGGAGACTCCTGGCGGCAGGTGAGGGTAGCGTTCTTTGGGATCGGAGTCCAAATTACTCCCTTCACCAAAGGGCCCCGCCTCCTCCCCTTCTAGTTCCTCTCCCTCGTTCCTCTTTCACCTTTCCCACAGGTGGGTGAGGGTCACCATCAGCTCACACACGCTGCCACTCACTTTCTGTGCAAGCAAAGACCTTTACGCTAAGAGACAGGAGAAAGAAGACTCTCTTTGCTTTTCCCCTCCCTTTAGTGTGATGTTTCCCCCAAGGCAGAAAGGAACGTCTTTATGGTCAGCTCAAAACTTGCCAGGTGGAGAGGTTGCTCTCTTTTGTTTACCTGCACGCTATTGGGCATCTCCCTTTGGAGACTGGAGGGGCGGGGCAGTTTGCTCAGGCCACATCCTGTGAGCCCCGTTCCAAAAAGAGCTATGAAGACAGCTGTTTGAAGAACTGCATGAAGCGTTTGTCAAAACTGCCAGAGACACCTTTGAATTCCTTCAGTGAATAACCTTCCTGCCTCTTCAAGCCCCTTGCTTCAAGGTCTTTCCTTTTTACGACTTAACCTCTGGAAGAAGAGTGGCCGATGCTTGCTCACCTGTAAAGGAAGCAGGCCCTTGGTTCCCTGAATAAAAAAAGAGAAATCCCTTTCCCCATATGACTAAGCACTTAGGTGACCTGAAATTGGGTTATAGCCAATAATGTTCTTTCCATCCTTTATTTTTTTTTTAATTTTTTTCAGGGAATCTGTAATTCCATCCAACATGCCTATTTCATATCCTTTCCCCACTATAGAATAAAAGTATTCTGGCTAAAAAGATATGTCATGAGACCAGCCTTCTTCTGCCAAGGAGCATCTGCTCAAAACAGTCTCCACAAAGGGAAGAATGAAAGAAATCCTCTAGGTCTTTTGATATTTTTCAGATATCAATGCAGCAATCCGTCTATACACTCACTCTTTTCCCTCTCTCTGGCCACAAGAATGGTCTTTCTCACTCATTACAGTCATACCCATTCTCAAGGATGTTCATACCATTTGTACTCCTCAGTCTTAATAAGATACAGGGTATAACTTGACTTACCCTCCCCCCAAAATAGTTTTCTTTGAGTGATCCAAAATTTTGATTCTTCAGAGCTGGAGGTAATCCATGGTTCGCTGCAGTATAGTATGATTGAGAGAATATTGGTGTTGCAAAGATAAGCTTTTATCACATAATTTCTAAAATGCAACTGGTCAACTCTTCTCCAACTAAAACTGATCCCAAAATTGACCAGCTCCAATGCCTGTCCAAGATAAATGTAACAGAGAAATTAGATATATGCCTTGTTGACCAGCTCAATTCTGTGCCTTTTGTCAGTCCTGAATACCAAAAAGTCAAAGAGAACCAAGGGGAGTCAAGGGTATGTGATATATTACTCAGCAAGGAGACACTTAAACATCAAAAGGAAAAGCACCAAGCACAGGAGCTTTTGTCTTTTTATGAGTCTATAACTCAGGCAGAAAGGAAGAGCCAATACCCAAATCTAAAGTTCCTAAGTACTTTACCTAGCGTCTCTACTGAGGTTTGAGGTGGACATCAGTTCAATTGATGGGATTGGTTAAGAACTTCCAGTATTCCTTTGCCATCTCAAAAGAGTAGCCTGGCTAAAACAATTGAAATATGTCTTTCTTAGAACTCCTGGGCTCAGAGTGGTCTATGTAACATCTGGAGAAAGCCTGCATCTAGGAAAAGCTGCAAGCACATAGATTGTTTATTCCTTGGTATTCTTTGTTTAAAAAAAAAATAGTAAAACACTATATTTAGTACTAAGTTTTCCTGTCTATTTCTCTAGGGAACTGACCCCAAGGTCACATGATCAGGGTTTGGTGAAATTAAGCAAATTCAACATTTGCCTGTAGAGGGGAGTCTCTGGCAGTATAGCCATGCAAAGAGAGGCAGAGCTGGGGGATAGAAGGCCATACACTCTTGAAATCACAGGAGTTTCCTACCTCTCTAGTACTTGCCAACAGACTTAGCCAGTACCTGATCCTTCTAGATCAGAGGTTCTTAATTTTTTTTTGTGTTAAACTTTTCTGGGTACACACTTGAGTTGAAAGGTTTCCAGTATTGTCACCAAGGAGCCCCCATCCAGTGTTCTTCCCACATAATTAATTAGTCAGAAAATTAGCTTTTAGCAAAGGGTATTTATCAAGTTAGTATACTAAGAATAAAAGCATTCAAAAGCATTTCCCCTAAAATATCTGAGGCACTCTCTCACAAATGCAAATTAAAAAAAATTAGAGAGCTCATGTAACCAAAAGGTAAAATCTAGGATATTGCAAGTCCTTTTGTCCCTTTAGGTGTAGTTCTCTGCTGGGCTTCAAGGGTCAGTGGCTTTCTGGAATCCTGAAATTGCCCTTCCTTGGTGGTTTTTGTTTGTCTTCGGTTTGTCCATCTGCTCTCCATGCAGCTGTTGTGGAGGGAGGGAGGAAGAGAAAATGCTACGAGCTGTAGTGGACATTGCTACCAACACTCATGAAGTGGGGGAGAAAGATAAAAACCCTATCTTTCCCCCAAAAGGAAATTCTCTAAACCATCATTCAGCTGACTACTCTTGAAATCTCTTTCAGGACTGGTCAATCTTGAACCAGCTTGATGTAATATACCTAGTCACAAAAGAATGTCTGATTTTTCTACCAATCCCAATAAGTTTCCTGTGTAGCATTCATCTGATTTCATACAGTGATCCAAGTACTCCACCCCCTCTAATTGATTAAGGACTTATTTATACCTATTTACATTTTTTGATTGCTCCAGTTGAGAAGTCTGGGCAGTCTGTGTTTAATTGGGGTAGCCTGGATATCTGTATGCATAAAGACGTCCACATTCAATGGATTACTAATCCAGTTGCATGTCTTAATCAGGGAGATGTACAGATGCTTCTGTTTGTAGATGACATTGTGCTGAATGTATCAATCCTAGAATAATCCAGGATCTTCTCAGTGAGATTCAGGGCTCTTCAAAGAAAAATTGGCCTAAAAGATGATAAACACTCAATATTAGAATTTTTTAGAAAGGCAATGGCAATACAGGAGCACTGATACACTATTGATGGAGGTATGAAGTGACCCAACTGCTCTGTAAATTTGGAATTATGAAAGAAAAGTGACTTAATTATCAATACCCTTGGATCCAGTAACTATACCACAGAGTATCTTAAAGAAGTCAAAGACAGAAATAGAGGTCTAATATGTATTCAGATAATCACAGCTACACTTTCTGTAACTGCAAATAATTGGAAACAAAATAGGTGTCCATTGAATCAGGAATGGTTGTAAAAAAAAAGATGCCTAAAAATACAATATAATATCGTGTGTTTAGGAAATTATTAATAGTTCAGAGAAATTTGGGAAGATTTTAATAAAGTGATGCAGAGTAAAATAAATAAAACAATATATACAGTGACTACAAAAATGTAAATTTAAAAGATCATTAAAAGGAAGTTGAACTCTGGGTAATTAATTGTTCCTTAGAATAATCAGATTGGCAGCTAGATATCAAAATAGATAGAACACTGGGTCAGGAAGACTTGAGTTCAAATATGGCCCCAAACACTCATTTACTAGCTATGTGACCCTGAAAAAGTAATTTAACTGCTACCTGCCTCAGTTTTTTCATCTGTAAAATGGGGATAATAATAGTGCCTACTTCCTAGGGTTATTGTGAGGACCAAATGAGATCCTATTTATCAGTGAAAATATCTTAGCACAGTGCCTGGCACATAGTAGTCACTTTATATATGCTTATTTCATTCCATTCCTAATCCTTATTGAAAAACAAATGAAAGTCCTAGACAAAAGACAATGAAACATACCCACCTCCTCGCAGCAGAGAACTGGGGGACTTCTAGGGGAAAATAATATATACATTCAGGAGAGAGGAAAAGACTTTCCCCATAATTAATTCTGATATAAAAACAAAAGGTATCAATAAGATGCATTTAATTAGAATATTTTTACAAGAGATTGCCTTAGATGTCCTCATATGAAAAATCAAGAAGATTAAGAAATAACCCATTAAGATCTTCAAGGCAGAGGCACAAATATGAAACTTGCCTTAACCGTACTCTTTTACTCACCTGCTTAGGTAATTTACTCTCCTTGAAATCCAAAACTGGTATGAGATATGCATTTACAAATCAAAAGGCACAAGTCTAGGCATGTTGCCTTGGTTCTTAAGAGTGTCCTTTCAAAAAAGAGGGGGGTAGGACAGCCAGGTGGCACAGTGGATACAGCTCTGGCCTTGGATTCAGGAAGACCTGAGTTCAAATCCAGCCTCAGACACTTGACATTAGCTGTGTGACCCTGGGCTAGTCACTTAAACCTCATTGCCCTGCAAAAAACAAACAAACAAACAAAGAGTGTCCTCTCCAAAACAAATAAATAAATAGATAGATAAGTGACTTCAGTAAGGTGAAAGAAAAACCCTGAAACTCTTAGTCTTTCAACATTTCACAGAGAGTAACTAGGGTATATCCCTGACTACAGCCCCTCATCTTGGAGGCACCTCTCATGCCAGAATTCTGTTCTACTGCACTTACACAACACCCTTCCTTAATTAATAGTAAGAACTACATTTGGAAAGAAGGCAAAAACACATCAAGTATAATAATCAAGTCCTGATCATCCCATCCCTGACCACAAAAACATACACCTCAGTTATCATAATGAAAGGTGTAAGTTACTACCAACCCTGACAGTTCAAATAAGAGGGCTCAACTACATATTTGGGAATAGAAGGCAGAGCTGAAGACGCAAAATAACTAGAGGACAACTGGAGGATTGGGGGAGGTGAAAGGAATCGATATGAGAAGACATTAAAAGGGGAAAAATATGAAAGTCCTCATATCATTTCTCCAACAGGTAAGGAAATATGAAGAAAGGTCATACATTGGGATGTTAAAGAGGGCAACCTTCTCACTAAATTCAGGGAGATTTAGGGCGTGTGTGTGTGTGTGTGTGTGAGTGTGTGTGTGTGTGTGTGTGTGTGTGTGTGTGTTTAATTTCTGATGCTGCTCTGTTGGCAAAAGATTGTTGAGGGAGGAGGTGGGGATGGGAAACATGCTGTCCCTATCAATCTTCCACCTGTTTGTACAGACAGCTAATTAAGAGATCAGCCTGTGATGGCAACTTGTAATACATGTGCCTAAACCCATCATTTCCAGAGCCAGTTAAGTTATTTTCTTCCTCTACTTTCAAGTTCTTCTGCTATTCTTTTCTATTTTAAGGGGTTTCCTACCATTTGGCTTAAGTTATTTGGCATAACATCCTAAACAGTTTTTAAATTATGTTTTTCTTCTTTTGTTTAAGATGCTGCATTCTTGAAAGGAACTACAAAATTACATCATTTGGAACTAGAGCAGCATAAACAAAGAATCTTCCTAAATTTATCTTTTAAACAAATTTGCCTCCTAATTGTATTTATAGTAAAAATAATCAAAGATAAATATAACCTTTTTTGTTCATTTGGTTTCCCATTTAGAATATTTGTTCATTTTTCCTCCATACACTGGCAACTGATGTTAACCATTAAATTCACCTGGAATGAGAAACAAAGAGTTTGCTATTCACTGGAATTGGATTGCTGGGCATGTACAAAAATAAGAAATGTAATTGAATTTCAGTTACAAATAATAATCATCTCACTGTAAAAACCTAGCCATACTTAATACATGCTGAGGTTAGTCTCAAATAGAATGAGAGAATGACATTTAAAAAATACACTGTGTTCAGTTTTTTAAACATTGAGCTTTTCTGTATCATTTCATTTCTACCCTAAAAAGATTAAACTGGGGCAGCTAGATGGCGAAGTGGATAGAGCACTGGCCCTGGAGTCAGGACTACCTGAGTTCAAATCCAGCCTCAGACACTTAATACTTACTAGCTGTGTGACCCTGGGCAAGTCACTTAACCCCAATTGCCTCACTGAAAAAAAAAAAAAGATTAAACTGTTGTGCCCTTGCATACCTCCTTTAAAAGATAAAAGTAGATTGTGTTAAAAGTAGGCATAGAAATATTTTAACATATAAGTATTAAGGAACCTAGTTTAGAAAAAATGTTTGAGACTGCAAAAATTTTAAACCAATTTTGACGAGTTTTCAAGTTTGGCATAGTAATCGAAAAGAGAGCTTTAACTACCACAGGGTTAATGGAGTTTTGTCACAGGATGCTGACATCCTAGGAATCACTCTTTTTACTTGGGAGAGTGAATTTCCATACCGATTCCCCTTTCCAAACTCCTCTAAAGGTATGGGGTACAAGGTGAGAAACAGGCCACCCCCTCCCAGCATAATTGCATTCATAACAGGACTATCATCTTTGGCTCCTTCCATACACATTCCAACCCCAATCCTTTCAGAATGTTCTCTGCTGTGTTTCCAGCTCTTCCCTTTCAATGAACTTTTGTCCAAGCATAGTTTTGGCTAGTTCTGGTTCTGATCAGGTGAGCAATATCTTTTAGGATGGAAATGCACTGACTAGGAAGAAGGAGATTTCTTTTCTGGTCATGACATTGCCATTCATTAATGACTGTATGGAAATGGATAAGTCAAGCCACATAACCTTTCTAGACCCTAGAAAGAGAGAATCTAGAGAATCATAAGTTTGAACTAGATGGTGTCTAAAGGCCCCCTCCAGCTTTGAGGTTCCAAAATTCTATGAAATAGTGCCCTTGATTGCCCTCTTCTTGCTAGCCCTCCCGTTCTAGGGCTAACCTGAGACAGATCATGGAAAGTGAGGTCTAGAATAGGATTATGCTTGGTCAAGAATTCTTAAAGAAACTGGTTTTCAGAGCAGAAGTGGTACTTCCATATAGTTTAACCTGACTTAAACAGTTTTCAAGGATTGTTGTTCTTGTTGTTGTTATTGTTGTAATAATGCTTAATTGTTGCTTTAAAACAAACAACTAAAAAATTATTGTCTCCTCCCCAGAACTTCTGTATTTTGTAATCAGATAACCAGGAAGCTACATCAAGGGCCAGAGAATTAATCTCCTGAGGCATTCAAATCTCAGGACAGCTTCAACACCTTTTAAGGAAAAGTTAGCATAATTTGCATGGGTAGGCAGGGCAGGTTAGTTTACTCTTCCCACCAAACCTCCCTAAATTCTCTTCAGTCTTGGCTCATAATCAAATTTTCATCATTCCCTTCTTCACCCAACACTGCCCTAAAAGTGACCTCTTTGATGACAGTGAGCTTCAGTGACTGACGAAGTACTGGACTTTTACTATCATAATTCTATATGGATTTTTTTACCCTCTCATCTTAGTATGGCACTGAAGTTTCAATAAAGACCCTTTTATCTTCATTGCTATAGCTAAGAAAAATATAGAATAATAATGATAATAACATTCCTTTAAGAATTACTTTCCTGGAGCAGCTAGGTGGCGCCGTGGATAGAGCACCGGCCCTGGATTCAGGAGTACCTGAGTTCAAATCCAGCCTCAGACACTTGACACTTACTAGCTGTGTGACCCTGGGCAAGTCACTTAACCCCAATTGCCTCACTAAAAAAAAAAAAAAAGAATTACTTTCTTGCCAAGGCCTATAAGCCTATGTTAATTTTGCAGCCACTTAGTCCACTGCTAAGGGCAGCTAAGTGGTGTAGTGGATAGAGTTCCCAGCCTTCATGAATTCAAACCCAGCCTCAGACACTTATGAGCTGTGCGACCCTGGGTAAATTACTTAACTCTATTTGTCTCAGTTTCCTCAGCTATAAAATGAGCTGGAGGAGGAAATAACAAAGCACTTCCAGTACCTTTGCCAAGAAGACCTCAAATGGGATCAAGAAGAGTTAGACATGACTGAAAAAGTGACTGAACAAAGTCCACTGCAGAGAAAGAATATTGAAAAAACTCAGGGCAGCTAGGTGGCATAGTGGATAAAGCACCAGCCCTGGATTCAGGAGGACCTGAGTTCAAATCTGGCCTCAGACACTTGACACTTACTAGCTGTGTGACCCTGGGCAAGTCACTTAACCCCAATGCCCCGTAAAAAAAAAAAAAAAGAAAAGAAAAAACTCAAGAAAATAATACAAGCAGGTCACAATTATCTGCATGCAAGACACCATGCTAATTCTTTTTTTTTTTTTTTGCACGTCAATGAAGGTTAAGTGACTTGCCCAGGGTCACACAGCTAGTTAAGTGTCAAGTGTCTGAAGCTGGATTTGAACTCAGGTCCTCCAGAATCCAAGGCCAGTCCTTTATCCACTGCGCAGCCTAGCTGCCCCCACGATGCTAATTCTTTTTTTTTTAATTATTATTATATTCATATGTTTTGGGGTTTTTTTGCAGGGCAATGGGGGTTAAGTGGCTTGCCCAGGGTCACACAGCTGGTAAGTGTCAAGTGTCTGAGGCCTGATTTGAACTCAGGTACTCCTGAATCCAGGGCCAGTGCTTTATCCATTTCGCCACCTAGCCGCCCCCACTATGCTAATTGTTAAAGAGTTTACAAAGATGTATAAAAGAGGGTTCCTGACCTTAAAGAAGGTGCTTGTAAGCTAACTGAACAGAGTGACACAAACATACAGAAAATTATACAACCACACAAAACAACATACATATACTTTTAAAGTGTTTAAAACTACATTTTAATGATTCAACTTAGCACAGAGGGGCAGTTCAGATTAGAAAACACTTAAGCACTTTGTCAATAATTATATTTAGTAGCTCTCAAAATAGCTGCAATGGGAAACCAAGCTGTGTTCCTGCTCTTTGAAAATTGGAAGTCATTTTGTCTTTTATTTCAATTTTTATAACAAAGAGGAACCCATAAACTTCCAGGTCCTTGGAGGACAGAAGTGGAGAAGTGCCCATCCACTTTGCCTTTGAAATCCCCAACCTATTGTTTGGAAACTTGGTCCCTCCCAGATCTCTCCCAATTCATTTAAGCAGTATTGTAGGGGAAAGCAGGCTTTCTCCCAGGACTTTGCATCTTTAAAGATACCAATCTAATGTCGAATAGCTGATTTTTCTCACCTCCCCCAACCCATCCAGCTTAAAGGTGGGTTTGGCATTCTCCTTGGTCTCCATTGCCATTTGCAGACCACCAGTTCATGACACAGGTTTAGCCAACCCTCTCCTGATACTTGCTGCTGTCATCTGCTGATCACATGGACTTTTGGGGCACTTTTTTCTTTTACATTAACACCTGACTCACTCTTCTGTTAAGTCTCCTCCTGTCACCATTTTTCAGACTCCAATATCCATATCAGAGTCATCAGTAGTGACATTCTTCACAATTCCTGAAACTTCTCCAACTCTTATGACCTCCCTCTTCTCTCTACTTCAGCCACCCATCCGGGCAGTTACATCTCACCCTCCATTAAAATGGTACCACCTACAAGATCCTGAATTCCTCCTCTGGCCCTTGTCTCCTCTCCTACCACCTCTTCTACTCCTCTCCTCTTGCCAAATACCATTCTCTCCTCCCAGTTGGGCTTCAGACTTTTTGCCTCAAATGCAGGCTTATCCTGGAACTTCCTTCATCTTCTGAAGTCTTGGAACATCCCTCCATCATGCAGGCCTCCTTCTTCTATTATTGCCTTCCTCCTGGTGCCTTCATTCTGAAGAGGACCTACACATCACCCTTCATTCTCCAACCAGTTGTACTTCGGACTTTCCAGATTTCACCACCACGCCCCTATATGAGTATCTTCTCCCTGACCCCTGAGCTCCTTTTCAGGTCCCTTTTGTGAATTGTCTTCACCCTTTAGAATGTAAGCTCCTGGGGGGGGGCAGCTAGATGGCGCAATGGATAAGGCACTAGCCATGGATTCAGGAGGACCTGAGTTCAAACCCAGCCTCAGACACTTACTAGCTGTGTGACCCTGGGCAAGTCACTTAAACCCCATTGCCCTGCAAAAAAAAAAAAAAAAAAAGAATGTAAGCTCCTGGGGGGCAGCTAGATGGCGCAGTGGTTAAAGCACCAGCCCTGGATTCAGGAGTACCCGAGCTCAAATCCGGCCTCAGACACTTGACACTTACTAACTGTGTGACCCTGGGCAAGTCACTTAACCCCCATTGCCTAAAAACATAAAATAAAATAACAGAATGTAAGCTCCTTTATGGAAAGGAGAAAACACAGTGCCAAGGGCTTTACTCGCAAGTAAAGCAAGTGTTCTTAACCTCGTTTTACAGTTGTGGGAACTTGAGGGATATTAAGTGACTTGCCCAGGTTCACATAGCTAGAAGGTGTCTGAAGCCAGATCTGAACTCAAATATGCCTAACTCCAGACCCAAGGCTCTCTCTCTACTTCCAAATCGAGATGCCTCTACTTCTGAGGGCAGGAATTATCTTTCTTTTTGCTCATATTTTTGTCTGGGACAATTAGCACAGTGCCTAGCACATAATAAGTCCTTAATAAATGCTTCTTACCCTGCCTTGCCTTGCTTTAACTTGAATAAAAGAAAAAAATGAAAGAAAATGAAAAATGGCATGCTTCAGTCTGTGTTCCATCAATATCAGTTCTTCCTTTGGAGGTGGATAGTTTGCTTCATCAATAGTCCTTTGGGATTGTCTTGGATCGTTGTAGTGCTGAGAGTAGTTAAGTTATTCACAGTTCATCAAACAATATTGCTGTCTCTGTGCACAATGTTCTCTTGGTTCTGCTCACTTCACTATACATCAGTTCATACAAGTCTTTCCAGGCCTTTCTGAAGTCACCCTGCCTGTCATTTCTTATAGCACAATAATATTCCCTCACTATCATATACCACAGCTTGTTTAGCCCTTCCCCAATTGATGGACATTCCTTTGATTTCCAGTTCTTAGCCACCACAAAAAAAAAAGAGCTGCTGTAAGTATTTTTGTACAAATAGGTCTTTTTCTCTTTTGGGGGATGTCTTTTGGATATAAACGTAGCAGTGGTATTGCTGGATCAAAGGGTATGCACAGTTAAAGACAATTTTTAACATTCATTTTTATTAAGTTCCAAATTTCCCCTTCTCTCCCTCCTCCCTAAGACAGCAAGCAATTTAATATAGGTTATATATGAAGCACCACTGTTTTAATGAAAGAGCTTTCTCCAAGATCCCTGATGACCTCCTCACTATTAAATCTAATGGCCTCTCTCATGTTCTCATTATTTTTTATTTCTCTATAGCACTTGACACTTTTATCTTCTCCCTCTCTGAACATTCACATTTTTTTAGTTTGTATGATTTTTTGGCTACATTTGGCAGCTAGTACAGTGGATAAAATGTTGGAGCTGGAGTCAGGAAGACTCATCTCCCTGAATTTAAATCTGGCCTCAGACACTTAATAGCTATGTGACTCTGGACAAGTCACTTAACCCTGTCTCAGTTTCCTCATTTGTAAAATGAGCTGGAGAAGAAAATGGCAAACCACACTATATCTTTGCTAAGAAAACCCCCAGTGGGATCAAGAAGAGTCAGACACAACTGAAAAATGACTGAACGACAACATGTGCTACAGTGCAAGACACTGTGCTAGGTATTGGCAATACAAAAACAAGAAATAAAACAATTCCAGTCCTCGAGGAAACTTGCATACTACTTTTCCTTAGCTTCTCCTCTACTAGCTTTAACTACATTGCATTTTCCTGGTCCTCCTACTACTTTTTTTTTTAACTGTTCCTACTATTTCTTTTTCTTCTTTTTTTTTGGTGGTGCAACGAGGGTTAAGTGACTTGCCCAGGGTCACACCACTAGTGTCTGAGGTCAGATTTGAACTCAGGTCCTCCTGAACCCAGGGCCAGTGCTTTATCCACTACACCACCTAGCTGCCCCATTCGTACTATCTCTTAATCTAGCTTGTTATCATCTTCCTTCTCTTAAACATGAGCTCTCCTTGAGACTCTTTGTTTCACTTTTTCTTGCTACTCTGCACTCTCTTGTACCCTGTGGATTCCATTTTCACTTCTACACTAATGACTCCCCAATCTATTCCTCCACCCCACTTCTCCCCAATTCCACATCCCCACACACACACATTCAATAAGCTCCCTATTACCACCAGGTTCAGATATAAAACCCTATTTGGCTTTGATAACCTGACCCCTTTCTACCTTTCCAGTTTTCTTACACCTTACTCCCCTCAAGGTACTCAACAATTCAGTTACTCTGGCGTCTTTGCTCCTCCTTGAACAATGTCTAGAATGTTTTTCCTCTTTACCTCCACCTCCTGGGTTCCCTGGCTTTCTTCAAGTCTCAACTAAAATCTCACCTTCTACAGAAGCTTTTCTTAATCCCCCTTAATGCCACTGCCTTCCTTCTGAGATTATCTCCAATTTATCTTGTCTTCATGTTATTTGTATTTAGTTTTCCCCCACATGATTGTGAGCTCCTTGAGCCAGATAATGTTTTTTGCCTTTCTTTGTATTCCCAGTGCTTACCATAGTGCCTGGCAAATAGTAGGTGTTTAATAAATGCTTGTTGATATGAACACATAAAGTGTTCAGTAAACACATAAAGTATGTTTCATTTTCAAATACACTACTAATATTTCATTACATAAGTTAATGACCTCTACAGAGATTCATTTCACAACTGATAGTACTTGACACAACAATTTTAGCCAGGATGTGAAGATAATCGATATTGTCTGTTATTTGTTGCTTATCCTCCGAGTCAGAATAATATTTTTGTTGATGCTAATTGCCTCTCGTTGTTTATTTAGTGCCATTATGATCTGTTGACGTCTACTTATCAATAACAACCCTTTAGATTTATCGGCATACAGCTACCTAAATTTACCAGCAGATAGTGGATAGAGTACTGGGCCTGGAATCAGAGACACTTGTTCAAATCTGGCTTTAGGCACTTACTAACTGTGTGGCCCTGGGCAAGCTGATTAACCCTGTTCGTCAAAGTTTCCTCATCTGTAACATCATCTGTTTTGGTTTTTTGTTTTGTTTTGGTTTTTGCAGGGCAATGGGGGTTAAGTGACTTGCCCAGGGTCACACAGCTAGTAAGTGTCAAGTGTCTGAGGCTGGATTTGAACTCAGGTACTCCTGAATCCAGGGCCAGTGCTCTATCCACTGCGCCACCTAGCAGTCCCCTGTAACATCATCTGAAGAAGGAAATGGCAGACCACTTCAATATCTTTGCCAAGAAAATCTCAAATGGGGTCATAAAGAATAGGACATGACTGAACAACACACCAAAATCCAATTTTAGTTTATCTGTTTAATTTCTTTGGTATCCTATTATTCCTACCACATAACTGAGACAAATGGATTAAATCATTTTAAAAGCATAACTACATTTTACAAAGTAAAGAATTCTGAGCTTCTATGTTGATTTTTAAAACTAATGAATTCTGAGGTTCTATGTTTATCAGCAGGTCTGTCAAAAAGATAAAATATAGGGTTTATAATAGAGATAATAAACCAATATGTTACCAACTCTAAGCTTCAATTTTTGGTTTGGCCCCTTTGAAGGGAGAACTGGGCTTGCAGTTCTTAAGGCATTTATAACATAGTTAAACTAAGAGAGTATTAATTATAAAGGTAGTATTTACAACTAATTACAAGATTTAGAAAAAAAGAATGGAAAGAAAAAATTCCACACAAATTCTATAATGGAAGTTATGTGGCATAAGGGAATGAGGACTGAAATAGGAATCACACTAGCTGGGTTATAGTACCAACTCTGTCACATAAGCTATATGATCACTAAACCTTATCATGAAATCAAGCTGACTTCACCTACCACTAATTTATGTTATAGGACCTCCACTGCTCCCTCAATGCTGCTATCCTTCTACTCTACTCTTGGAAACTCCTTACCTCCTCCTCTAGACAACTGGTTCTAGATCTTACCTTACTTCCTTTCTCTCCAGCCCTATTCCCCATACTTACAGTAGATGGCATAGTCTCCTACTCTACATAGATGATAAAAGTCCTCTTCCATTCCTCAAGATACATATAAAATTGTAGGGATGATGGGTGAAAGGGGGACTCATAACCAAGACGAGATACCAATCTGTTGTTTGGTCATTTCAGTCTTGTCAGACTCATCATGACACCATTTGGGGGTTTTCTTGGCAAAGATACTGGAATAGGTTTTTACTTCCTTCTCCAGCTCATTTTACAGGTGAGGAACTATGGCAAATAAGGTTAAGTGACTTGTTCAGAGTCACATAGCTAGTAAGTGTCTAAGGCTGAATTTGAACTCATGAAGATGGGTCTTCCTGATTCCACTGCTTTATCCACGGTACTGCCCCAAGGATATAATAAGGTGGCATTAACTTGCAACAACAGTATCAGAAATCTAAAGCTGAGAATGTGACCTTGAGATGTCTTTTTTTGTAGTTCACAAGTTCCTATGAGAGTCATTTATTTAAATTAAATAAATTTGTAGCACACAGTTACAAATAGTTAGCTAACCTCATACTTTGTACAACCATACTTATTAAAAAATATTTTGAGGACTAATGTATTGATAGATTCCTTGACATTTCTGACCCACTTTCCCAAGTGGCCATAAGACATCATTCCTTAGACATCTCATCTGCATCTCTAAATCACTACACCCAAACATAAATTTGTCTTCTTTTCCCCTAAACCCAATCCTCTTTCTGACAGCTATTTCTGATTGTCATGTCCTTTGTTTTCAGAAAGTATTCTTTCTCTGAGGGATAACTTTAGGTCCTCTCAGAATTGTCTGTGTGTTTCTCTCTAAGTACTTTTCTCTGAGGAGCTGTGTTCTCAAGGGTTCCCTCAGAACTAGATGTGTGTTTCTGCTGCTTTCAGATTTAGGCAATTTTGTGGAAAGGAGTAGAAATGGAGACAGTCCCTCAGAGAAAAACACTTACTAAAGGCAAAGATTCCAATGTCTTGTATTTCCCTGCAATTAATTTACTAATAATGGCTGATTAGGAATTTGAGGTTGATGGCTTTGAAACCCCAATAACTAGAACTTTTTGGTGAATATGGGACACTTGTCTATTGCCTATTTGTGGTATGTCTGATAAAAATGTTAATTTGGGTCTGTCACCTTAAGATAGAGATGAGTCACTTCACAAAAGGCTACCCAGTTTTCAGACAGGACAGAGACAACTGAAGAAGCATAGAAAACAGAATCATCTGAGCTCAGACAAAAGAAGCACAGCAACGACTATCCCTCCCCCCACCCCACCTTTCACCCCATGCTTGAAGAGAGCTGAGCTCAGAAAAGGCCAACTGAGAACTGTGAGAACAGAAGCTCACAACCCGGGCTGCCTGCCCCTCTACTCTTTGAAAGGAGCCAAGCCCAGCTGAGCTGGGAGCAGACAGCTCATAGGAAAACAGCCACACTCCGAGGTGAGAAAGAAGCTTTAGAGTTTGCTTTGTCCCCTATTAAGCTGCCTAGAGGAAGGCAGGCTTCACATATGCTGTTTGAATTGAGCTAATTGGAGGATTCAAACCTGTATGAAATTGTCCCTCCCCTCCCCCCTTCTCCCTGCCCCATTATGTCCAGCCATACGTGTGACACAAGATTAGATCGAGTTTGGAAATGAACCCTATGCTTCCTGCTCAGTGCTGAAAGGACTTGGAACTTTGGTATCACACAACAAATCCCAGGTGATCCCTTCACCCTTCATCTTTCCCCTGCCCTGTGACTGGAAGTGTAAAGTACTAAGGGTCAGGTGAAGCAGAGTGCTGTCAGTTTAAAAGGAGAGACAGTTCCCAGCTTATTCTCTTTCTTTGACTCTCTTAGGATGACAGGTTGCTCATTCATAAACCAGATTTTTTTCTCTTAAGGGGTTTGTGGAATAAGTGGAGCTCTTTCTCCCCACAACTTTGCCTCTCTCAGGTGAATATGAACTTAACTAGCAAGCTTGTTCCTCTCCACCCCAACCTCTTTTCCACGTTGTGTTTCCTTTCCCAAGTAGGTGACCAAACATCATTCACGAGGTGCCTATGTTTAGGATCCAGAGGTCATAGATCTGTCAGATGGAGTTAACTGACAAAGAATGGAGTTGTTTAGTTGGTGCAGAACTGAGGCAAAATGTGGATCACTGATTTGGCTTGATCCACCAACTAACTGCTTTACATTCTAATGAGGTATGACCCTCCTGAAAGACTGGAACAGTAGTTCTAAGTTCATGAATTCTGGTTTAAGGTAGTTTGTCCATGTGTTTTGTGAGTCTTTATGTCTTTGGACATTATGTCTGTGTGTCGAAAAATAAAATAGCTGTCCCATACCTCATTCATATTGTACATTGAGTACTCTCCTAGTTACTCTCCCCACTTTGGAGATATTCTAGACATGAGCCATACCCTAAGTGATAGATAAATCTTCTCCAGAGCACAGGGATAGGAGACCCAATGAACCAACGAGTATGAGAATAGGGAACCTGGCCCCTTTCATTTGAGGCCAGTCTGCCCCAGAATTGAAGAATCCAGGTCTTCCCGATTTCAAAATGGTTCCCGGAGTGGAGGGGGCGGAGGCAAGATGGCAGAGGAAAGACATTAAGCTCACAGGGCTCCTGATACAATAACCCCCAAAATAGCAATAAAAGAACCCTTGGGGCAGAAAAACACACAAAAATACAGGCTGAGAGTTTTCTCCAGCTATAGATAGATTTCAGGGGGCTGTGCTGGGCCACGAATCAAGCCTATCCCCGCAATCGGGCCGACACACCAGACACCCACCAGAGGAATTTGCCCAAGTGCCTCTGAATTGGCTGCAGCACCGGCATCTTCTGGAACCGATCCCGCGGTCAGACTGAACGGCTGGCCTGGGGGGGCAGTAAGTGCAGGGGTACCAGTGGATTGGGGGGAAGGATTCCACTGTTCCACCCCAGCAGGCAACCAGGAAGAAATCCTGAGCGGCGGGGACCCAGATAGGGGAGGGGAGCAGGGGAGCAGTCTCCTCGGAAGCTGAGAACCACATCACAGAAAGCTTTGCTGGTTGGTTTCTTAGTAAATAGGCCTGGGGTTATCTCCGGACCTGAGAACAGGCCAGGTGAGATTAAAGCCTGCCCCCCCCCCCAACCCAAAACTGCTGGGACCCTCTGAAGCTGAGAACAGGAGTGGAGCCGAGAAGCAGCTCCACCCCCAACCCCACCCCCACCCCCACCCCCCCAGTGGAGAGTTTAAAATCAAATGAAAGGGAGGCCAGGCAGGCTGAGAAGAAGCCCAACCATCCCCCAGGCCACGCTGTAGCTTGAACGGTGTGTCCTGGAAGCAGTGCCACACTTAAAGAAGGAGTTAAAAGACAAGAAATAGTAAGCCAGGATGAGCAGGCAGAGAAAGCAGAAGACCATCAAGAACTTCTTTGGGGGAAAGGTAGACCACAATACAACCTCAGAAGAAGAAGATAATAACAGGGTCAAAGCTTCCAAGAAAAACATGAACTGTTCTCAGGTCATGGAAGCTTTCAAAAGGCACTTTGAAGAGAAAGTAGGAGAAATAGAAAGAAGATGTAGAGAAAAGGAGGAAAGAATGGAAAGGGAAATGAGAGCAATGCAGGAGAGTCATGAGAAAAAAGTCAACAGTTTGAAAAGCCAAATGGAAAAAGAGATTAAAAAACTGTCTGATGAAAATAACTGCTTAAGAATTAGGATCAAAATGGTTCCCTATTCACTGTGCCATTTTTCTTACCTCTTTCCTGGGTTACTCTGAGGGAAACCAGAGATAAGGTTGCATTGATTTTGGAATAAATGCTGAAATGTGTGTTTCTATTGTTTTACAATTCTTTCCCAATTAAATATGTTTTTGTTTCAATGCTCAGTTCCTGTCTGGCCTGTCAGTAAAATGCAAGCTGAATTTAGATGACCTTTAGAAGTTCCTAGGAAAATAAATGGGGACTGGAAGTAGCTGAGGAGCATCGTAATTATCATCCAAGGTAACTCCACATTGAATCCTTATTACATGTGAATCTATAATTTATTGGGGAAAAAAGTTGCATTTGTAATTTAGGAAACTGAATTGAGCAATTATATCATAAATCGATAATTACAAATTTTAATATGCTTAAGAAATGGACAAATGAACTAAAGGAATAGGTTAGAGAAGAAAAACCCAGAAATGATGTATAAATATAGTAGCCTAGTATTAATTGACACAAGAATATAAACTATTGGAGTCAAAGCCAGAGAGGTCACTCAACCAATCAATCAATCCAGGGCAGATGGTAAAGATTAATACTCATTTCCTGATAAGAAATAAGATAATATAAAATAAATGTAAGATAAGAGGCTTTTTGGAACTGTTACTTGTCAATTAATAGCTTTTAGACCAGCCTCTTCTAGCCAATCCGGTAACTTCAACAGTCTTCCTTAATTCTTTTTAAATGTCTTCCTAAATTCTTTGTAATTTCTGTATAAGTGCGCGGTTGTTTCCACTTCACACTCAGTCCCCAATGCTCACTTGAGTTTAGCTGATGCCGTCCGTGAACTCCACAGGAACGGCATGGATCTCTGCAGCTATTTCTCCTGTCTTAGCCCTTCTCTCATTCCTTTTGGGAGGTAGGTAGGACCTAGATATAGGTATTCTTGCCACTTTTCACTTTACCAAACTGGTATCCAGCCATGACCTTAGGATTCGCTTCTTTGATATATGTATGATGTCAAGGACAGAACCCCTGAAACTCTTTAGTAATTGTTCATTTTCTCTATCAGGCCTCAGCTCTCCTGTGATGATGCCTGCGGAACACTCTATCAGACTATTCCTTGATATAGTACTTAACTAATAAATAACATTCCACAATCTGAGCCTATTCCCAAATAAATTTTGACTTGCCTCCTCTACCACCACCAACTTCCCTCACATTATCCATAGTCCACACTTTTTTTTTTTTTACCTATAATGGGCCTGAGCTTGCTTAGAAAGTACTTGACAGAAAGAGAGGGTTTGGCAATTAATTTTCAACCATTCCGTTCTCTAGGAAGCTCTCAGGGTATATGGGACAGCTCCATAATTTGGGGCAATTAAATGTGGTTTAGCAGCTATTGGTCTTTCATCCAGTAGATGTCTTACTCACTAACTTACATTCATTATCCAGAACATAATATAAAATGCATTCATTTTCTACATCATATTCAGTAGGTACCCCACCCCCCCAAAAACCCTAACATGCTCTACAGGGGTATGTTGAAGCTAACTTGTACCAACTTCTGAGAGCCAAGTGTTAAATTTTCATTATGAACATTTGTATCTCAGAAATTAGCAAACTTTATAAATCGGGGTTTGATTTATTGTTTTGTGGGTTTTCTAGTGACTTAAGGGAAGGATGGAAAAAATTGTTAATGCAGATTAAACCTAAAAGTGCGTCAGTTCTGTACAATGGTTCCTTGAATCACATTTTCCAGGATTGTTAGCAGGGTTTATGCTTGGGGGGTGCGAGGAGGAGGAAGGCAGAAAAAAACATGTTCGAATATGGTCCATTATTGAAATACTAGCAGTGTTTTAGCAGGTAGTTTTATCTTGAGCTCAACACTCCATCAATAACCTGGAGGAGCCCTAACAAAATGCAATCCAGTTTCCATTTGTAATCTGTGGCTCAAAGCCTATTTGCATGAGGCTCTCCTTGTTGGTGGAGATTGATTATTCAATGCTCCCTTTCTGTGGCCCCCATAAGAAGCAGACCTGGTGAGCACTTGAGAGAGGAGAGATTCTTATTATCTGGCTTGCAACTTTTAAGAGAGAAGACACTTTTTTCCAGACTCTCTTCAGGTCTCTGAAGGGAGAGGAAAACTCTAGGAAGAAGCTGACTCCAGCCCCATTTACTTCCCTTAAGATTTCCAAAGATCATCTAGATTTAGCTTGCACCTATATAATAATCCAAGATAGTTCCAAAAGACTCATGATGGAATCTGAATGCAGATTGAAGCATAATATTTTCACTTTTTTGTTTCTTCTTTCTTATGGATTTTCCCTTTTATTCTGATTCTTCTCTCACAACATGACTAAAATGGAAATATATTTAATATGATTGCAATGTATGACCTGTATCAGATTGCTTGGTGGCTTCAGGAAGGAAGAAGGAAGGGAAAGGGGGAGAAAAATTTGGAACTCAAAATATTACACAAACGAATGTTGAAAACTATCTTTACATGTAATTGGAAAAAACTAAGATAAAAAACCTATTTTTTTGCAGGACAATGAGGGTTAAGTGACTTGCCCAGGGTCACACAGGTGGTAAGTGTCAAGTGTCTGAGGCCCGATTTGAACTCGGGTACTCCTGAATCCAGGGTGGTGCTTTATCTACTCCACCACCTAACTGGCCCAATAAAATGCTATTTTAAAAAAAAAATGTAACTTGCACCTAACAGACCAGGCAAGAACCATACATTGAAGTAGTAAATATTTAATCAGGACAAAATTGCAAGACAAACAATAGGAAAACACATCTCAACACTTTCCAAATGAGTATCAACTCATTCATCCCTGAGGAGGGTCTGTGGTATATATGGAAGGACAGAGGGTCATTTTTGACTCACTTTGCTTTACTTTGCCTCACTTTCTTAAGGGAGCCACAGTGAGGGATGTGAGCAAAAGGCTGTCCATATATTCCCCCCTCCTCCAAATTAAGGAATAATTGTGGGTATGGACTGATTACATTTATATTATGTTTTTAATCCCTTCACTTTTGACTACTTTCATGAGTAGCCAAATGCAGCCCATGTGGCTAGAAATAGGGGACAGCAGCAAGGTCAGTATACTTCCCTCTATTCTCCATACCCTAGAGATAGCTCTGATCTTTAGATAGGAAACTGAGCTACAGTGACAGGAAGTTATAAAATGAAGATATTGTATTGATTACTTCTATGCCCATTTTTATCTTAGTGTAAGTGAAAAGTTTAAATTGGCTAATCCCATATCCATGTGGAACATATCTGATCTCATTCCATCCCCATTTCACCATACAAAACTGCATTTTAAAAAATTCAATACCTCGAAATGAGGCATGAATAATAATCGTTTGGAATGCTGATAGAATTGCTTAGGGTGATTCAGATTGTGTAAACATGGTTATTCAGAAAGAAAAACATGATTCCATGGTTCCTGGCCCCCTTGACTCTTAGATTTAGATAAAAATTTATGCTGCATTTTTTCCTAATGAGCAGTAAGATGGAGGTATAGTATTATTACAGGAAAGACCAAAAATTCCAATCACTCTTCAAGAATTGTATGTCTGCTTACTGAAGCTATTTTTGGATTTTTAAAGTCAAACAAGTTTTGAGCCAGAAAGAGAGAAAAATGCTTTATTTGTGGAAATGAAATAGGTTTGGTTCTTTCCATATTCCTAGTATGGCATCTGAATTATTATTCAGATTATGAATATATGCCTTAGCTATCTGTTCCCTGAAACCTGATTTAGACCTACTTTCCAATTAGCTTAAACTATAATAGGTAACCAAATTTGGTTAATAAGTAATCATATTTTTAGGATACCTTCAGCACAAGGGCAATGTTTAGACCCTGTCCCAAAGGGAAAGTGTTCTTTATGTTGCCTCTCTCAACAGAATTATTCTGTTTAATTCCACCAGGCTCTTAATCTAAATGATACCTATCTAGCTTTAGGTGAGTCTACAGAAATTCTAATATAAACGTTTTCAATAAATCATCTTCTACTAATTAACCACTTATTGGAATGGGAAGGAAGGAAACAGATTTTTTCTCAACATTAGAATGTGAGCTTCTTGAGGGCAGGGACTGTGTTTTGCCTCTTCTTATATCTTCAGCCCTTAGCAAAGTGTCCAGTACATAGGAGGTATTTAATGTTTATTGAGGACTGGCATGCAACTCATTCTAGACATTAGGAAGAATAGGAACTAGAGTTTTCATTTTATTAATTTCATTGATTTCAGCCAGCATTTAATTAAATGTTGTGTTATTATTTACATAATCAGGTTCTAGCTTACAATGTATTTTCTTCACATTTTCTTCTGAGGTAGGTAAGTCATTCAATTCAATAAGTATTTATTAATGGTACCAGGCACAGTTCTTATCATTAAGTATATAAAGACAATAAGAAAATAGTTCTTGTCCTCAAGTGGCTTACATCCTATCAAGAGGAAACAGGAGTACAAAGTAAATACTGTACCAAGAATACTAACAACATCCAGGACCAGGAAAGGCTTTAAGGAGGTGCCAGCATTTGAAATGAGCTTTGAAGGGAACTAAGGGTTCTAAGAGATGAGGAAGAGGAGCATTTTAGACATTCAGGACAGACTGCATAAAAGCATGGAGATGAGAGATGAAATACCCTCCATCAGGAACAGCAAGTGAATCATTTTGGCTGGAATGTAGAACAGTGAGGAATAATGTGAAACCAGTCTACTAAGGATTTGTCCCTAGGTCTCTGTAAACGCCAAATCCCGAGCTCTTTCTACTATTCCATTTTACCTTTCTAAAAGATATCCAAGTGACAACAAAGCACTGAAATTTCAGAAAACTGTATTTGCTCATAATTGTCAGATGAGGACGGCATGCAAAATATCTGTGATGGTGTATGGGTATAAGTTTTTTAGAAAAATCCCACAGAGGCAAATTCTTAGATCTCAAAATTTATGATCATACATTTAAACAAATTATTGCATATTTGTTATTAACAGAGTTAAAGCAAATCAGTTGTTAATACAGGAGGACACCAATCAAAATTTTATTATTCTTTCCCTTCTCAACCGTCTTTTAATCATCTCTTCTGGTTTGGGACTGAGTCAGGATGTCCCCTGGTAGTTTAGGCTAGATAATGGAACAAAATGAGAGCTTTGGAGGTCATTTAACAGTTAGCAAAAAGAGATTTACTTAGCCATAACAGAAGAAGGATATTCAATAAGCAGAGGCATTGAGGAAACCTGGAGCTGATTCAGCTGAGTAAAGCTCACTTGCCTGAGTGGTGCATCATGATCCACAAACCAAGCATCAGAGAGCAGGTCTGGAGCTCCTCATGGCTGCTTTCTTCTTGGTAACCAGCAAGTAATGTTGTGTTAGAACCAAGACCTCCACTGTTTCCCCCCAAAGTCGTCAAAACTGTCTTGGGACCCCATTGGCCCCTTCCTCCCTTGACACACTTCCCTGGTTATCTAGTCTAGAGGCCCTTAGGCTTTGAAAATGTCTGAAGACTACCAAATCAACAAATCCCACTGACCAAAAACATTTCCATATGGAGACAAGGAATAGGCATGTGTGGCAGAGGTGAGAATTGGGGTGGAGAGATTGTGCTGCATACTTTTAGGGCTCCAAATCCTAGTTGCATATCCCTGCTGTGTTAAGACAAAATAAATCTCCCCTGTTTAACTGTACGATGACTTACAAGTGCCTCATTTCACCCCAAAATGGAACCTAAACCAAGAGTGCCGGCAGAAAGCCCTAACAAACGGTGACAGCTTGAACCTTTAGTCCCCTTGAGCCAACCAAGTCTCTGGGAGAATCTCAATTCCATTTAAGGAAAAGCTAGCCTAACTTGCATCAGTGCAGATGTTAGGATATTATTCCTCTTATACCCTCCATCCCTATACCATAATAAGGATTCCAAGTTAGTTTTTAAAAACTTTATTTTTTAATCACAACTTAATTGAAATTAAGAGTACCTGGCACAGTGGCTAATGAGCTGAATTTGGAATGGGGAAGACCTGGTTTCAAATCCCATAGTGACCACATACATCTATAGCACATACACATATTGGCAGTTCCAAATTACCTATATTGTGCTTACTGAAATACTCAGGTGGATCTGTAATTCCATCAGTGGGCATTCATTATGCATATCTCAAGCCATCCATCCATACCTGCTGTTGGAGGCAGCTCCAACATCAGCATCCTCTTTGTTCAAGTTCAATTTGGGGATTAAATGAGGTACTCACAAGTAATTGAACAATTAACAAAAGCAGGTTTGCTTTGCCCTAATAAAAGAAGGATAAAGAACAAGTGGCTTCTCTTAATGCAGCCCCCCTCATCTCCATAAGTTCAACAGAGTAGCAAGTCATGAAAGACATGGTGACTCCTGGCATCTTCAGAAATCTACCAAGTTGGAAAAGCCTAGACTATGTGGCTGGGACGTTTTAGACTCCAGTTGAGAAGGAGGCTTCCAGGAAAGCTGATAGGGAACAACTTTGTTCCCTTATACAGAAAGTTAACCCCTGGCACAGGAGGGAAAGAGAAAGGGTAGACCTAATTCATGTTGTTAGGAAATGGTGGTAGATATTAATCTAAGATTCCTGACTATGTCCTCCCATAAACTCAACACAACATGCCGGGCACCTTCCTCAATTTCTCTTGACATACTGAGACAATGATGAGAACACATGGACTGTCTATTTTTCTGTTTTCTTTCTGTCTGTCCATCTATCTGTCCATGTTTCTGTTATCCACATGTAATTCAAAAGCCATTAGGATCATATCCCAGAAATATTTTAATAGCAACAGTCCCTGTTAGCAAAAATCAACTTTCTCATTGCAAATTCAATCTTTAAAAAAAGGGGAGTAGGGGGCAGCTAGGTGGCGCAGTGGATAAAGCACTGGCCCTGGATTCAGAAGGACCTGAGTTCGAAATCTGGCCTCAGACACTTAACCCTCATTGCCCCACAAAAAATAGAGGGGGGAGTGAATTTTTTTCTTAGTAGCATTTGGTAGATTACAGAATGTTAAGGTTGTTAGGACATCAACTCACCAAAAACAAAAATCCCTTTTGTAACATTGTTTATTCAATGACTATTGATTTGTACATGTGTAAAGCTTCAGGGATACAAAGACAAAACAAGAAACAGACCCTTCCCTCAAGAAGTTTACATTCTAGTGAAGTGGGGGAGGAATACAATATGTACACAGAGAAGCATATGCAAGATAATTTGAGGCAGGAGAGCACCATAACAACTAGGAGGATCAGGAAGGGCTTTCAGCCACAGGTCTCACATGAAGGAAAGGAGAGCATTCTGGGCATGGAGGAAAGCATGAAAGAAGGGGGTGAAATGCTGATTTGGTACACAAGCAAGTAGACCAGTTTGACTGCAACATGGAAAGAGAATTGTGAAGTGGAAAGGTGAGCTTGAATACTCATTAATTACAATTATCAAATATTAGAGCAGTCGTTAGAGATCATCAAGGCTAATCCCCTTCATTTTACTGATAAGGAAACCGAGGTACAGAGTAGTAAATCTAGCTCCTAATCCAACATGTTTTCCATCATAACACCGTCTCTCCATGAATTTTTGGCTGATATTATTATAGAGTAAACTTGCAACACAAAGTCCCCATTCAATTCAGTTTTGTTCAATAAACATATATTGGGTGCCTATGATGTACAAGGAATTCCCCGAGGATCTGATGCTAAAGAAGCAAATATATAATAGTTCTGCCCTTAAGGACCTTAAATTCTACTAGGAGAGTACAAAACACAAAAGGATAATTAAATACAAGATAACTAAAGAAGGGAATAGGCACTAACAACTCTGGGATCAGAAAAGGCTTCATACATGAGAGGGCACTTGAGCTGAACCTTGATTGAAGTTAAGAGAGTCTAAGGATCTTGGATAAGGAGGTATTATAGGCATGGGGGACAGTCTGTGCCAAGATATAAAGGTGAAGGGGGCATCTAGGTAGCACAGTGGATGAAACACTGGCCCTAGATTCAGGAGGACCTGAGTTCAAATCCGGCCTCAGACACCTGACATTTACTAGCTGTGTGACCCTGGGCAAGTCCCTTAATCCTCATTGCCCCACAAAAAAAAAAAAAGAAAAAGAAAAAAAGATATAAAGGTGGAATATGGCAAGTTCATTTTGGGGTATGGCTAGCAGGCTAGTTTGACTGGCCTATAAATTGTATTAAATTATGTTGAATGTCTGGAAATGTAAGTGGAAGTAAGTTTGTCCAAGTCTCTAAATGCCAGACTCAGAAGTTTGTAGCTTAGAAGCAATAGGGAGCTAATGAAAATTTCTGGGAATAGGAGTGGCACGGTTAGATCTCTATCAAAGGAATATTAATTTGGCAGCTGTATGAAGGATAGATTGGAAATGGAGTGCCTGAAAGCAGATAAACCAATCAGGAAATATTCTGGGCCAGGCCTAGCCTGTCTGAGGGTTGAGGTTCAGGACTGGAATTCAATACAAACTCTCAAGGTCTGTAAAATGCAATTAAAATGAACTTTACTCAGATTAAGGTGAAAAAGGATACAATTTCTTGCTGATAGAACGATTCCTCATTCACCACAGCAATGGCAATGTCAAGGCTGGGCCAGAAAAGACTCCCCCACAGAGTAGTAGACATTTGGCTAAAGCTCTACATAGAATGGGATTTTTATAACCCAAGTCATCCTGGCTAACCAAGTCCTGAGGACTAACTTGTGCCCTTAAAAGGCAACCATTCCTGCATAAAATAAATATTCTTCTTAATCCAGGAGGCTACAGCAACATTTCTGTTTAGAGATGATAAGTTCATGAAGTAGAATAGGAGTATTGTGAATGGAGAGAAGGGAGCAGATTTGAGAGACATGACATAGGGTACTTAATTAATCAGTACCTGACAGACTCCTTAGCTTGTTTCATGTTTCATCTACTCAGCTAAATCAAGTCAAATCAGCCAACAAGCATTTGTTAAGCACCTTCTAGTGCTATTTGTTGTTGTTGGTATTCAGTCATGTCCTACTCTATGTTACCCTGTGGACCATAGCACACCAGCCCCTTCTATCCTCCACTATGATCTGAAGTTGGGCCAAACTCATGTTCATTGCTTCCGTGACACCATCTATCCATCTCATCCTCTGCTGTTCCCTTTTCCTTTTGCCCTCAATTTTTCCCACCATCAGAGTGTTTTCCAATGAGTCCTATCTTCTCATTATATATCCAAAGTATTTAAGCTTTGGCTTCAGTATTTGCTATTCTGATGAATCGTCAGGGTTAATTTCTTTAAGCATTGACTGATTTGATCTCCTTGCTGCCCAAGGAACTCTCAAAAGTCTTCTCCAGCATTACAATTTGAAAGCATCAATTTCGTGACTCAGCTTTCCTTATAGTTCAATTCTTACAGCTGTGCATTACTACTGGGAAAAAAAACAAAGCTTTTACTATATGGACCTTTGTGGGCAAGGTGATATCTCTGCTTTTTAGTATGCTGTCCAGATTTGCCATAGCTTTTCTTCCAAGGAGCAAGCATCTTTTAATATCATGGCTGAAGTTACTATCTGCAGTGATCTGAGTGCAAGAATATAAAATCTGACATTGCTTCCATTTCTGAATCTCCCTCTATATGTCCCAAAGTGATGGGACTAGGTGCCATGATCTTAGTTTGTTGTATGTGTGTTTTTTTACGGGGCAACGAGGGTTAAGTGATTTGCCCAGGATCACACAGCTAGTAAGTGTCAAGTGTCTGAGGTTGGATTTGAACTCAGGTCCTCCTGAATCCAGGGCTGGTGCTTTATCCATTGAGCCACCTAGCTGCCCCCTGTTGTGTGTTTTTTAATGGTAAGCTTCAAGTCAGTTTTTACACTCTCCTCTTTCATTCTGATCAAGAGGATTCTTAATTCTGTACTTTCTGCCATCAGAGTGGTATCATCGGCATATCTGAGATGATTGTTGATATTTTTCCTGGAAACTTTAATTCTGGCTTTTGATTCATCCAGCCTGGTATTTCTCACAATGTACTCCACGTAGAAGTTAAAGAAACAAGGCGACAATACACAGTTTTGTCATACTCCTTTCCCAATCTTGAATCAATCAGTTGTTCCATGTTCAGTTCTAGTATTATATACACTCTGATAAATCCTTTTAAAAAGGGGCAAAGACTTTCCCTATCCCTAAATGCTTATAAGCTAATATGAGAGACAAAATGTAAATAACTATGTATAAATAAAAAATATATGCCTCTGTGTTGTGTATATCTGTGTATAGACATATGTGTGTGTATATACATATATATACAAAGTCCCCATTAATATATTAACATACATATATGCACATCTGTGTGTGTAGCCTGTATATACATACATATATACAAATACACACAGAAGATAAAGTGGAGATAATCAACAAAGGAAAAACACTAGCATTAAGGGAACTGGCAAACATTTCTTAACTAAAACTTGAAGGAAGCCAGGAAAGTGAGAGGGTAGTAAAAAATGGAGAAAATTCTAGGCATGGGGACAACCAGTCAATCAATATTCATGGGCTCATGAAGAGTAAGTGGAAGGGAATAAGGTATAAGTAGACTGGAAAGGCAGGAGGGGGACAGGTTATGAAGGGCTTTAAAAGTCAAGCAGAGTGGAGCAGTTAAGTGGCACAGTGGATAGAGCACTGGCCCTGGAGTCAGGAGTACCTCAGTTCATATCCGGCCTCACAATCCCAATTGCCTCACCAAAAATAAAATAAAGTCAAACAGAGGACTACATCATATACTTCTGTATCTATCCCAGCTTTCAGCACTGTACATGCTCAATAAATGTCTTCTGTTACATGGTATAGAGGAAAGCTTTTTGGGGGGGTGGGCAGGGCAATGAGGATTAAGTGACTTGCCCAGGGTCACACAGCTAGTAATTGTCAAATGTCTGAGACCAGATTTGAACTCAGGTCCTCCTGAATCCAGGGCCGGTGCTTTATCCACTGCTCCACCTAGCTGCCCCAAGAAAAGTTCCTTAAACCGTGGGTCACAACCCCATATAGGGTCATGTAACTGAATGTGGGGATCATGAAAAATTTGACAACAGTAAAAAATTATGTATACTTATTTTATATACCTATGTACCCTGAGTGGCATAAAAATTTCTCTGTAGAAAAGGAGTCATGAGTGGAAAAAAATTTAAGAAGCCCTGGTATAGAGGAAAGAGCCTCAAACTTGGATTTTTGGCTCTGACACTAACTAGGTTGAGCATATACAAACCCCTATCCATTTCTGAGTCTTAATAGTCTCATCTACAAAATAGGGATAGTAAATTCACTTGGCTTCTTATGATAGTATTAATTAGTCTAGTAGCCTCTAGTGTCTCCCCTATTCAATCCATCCTCCACACAACTGCCAAATGAATACGTTTCTAAGACACATCTGACCAAGTGCTTATGGGAAAGGTGGCTTGTAAATTTTTAAAAGTTATGGAAATGTGAGCTATTGATTGTAAGATTCTGATAGGATTTTGCATATTAAAAAAAATGTTTCTAAGGTCACATCCACAAAAGTACCACACTTCTTGTTTCATTTTTATGGAGGTGACCCTGGGTTCTCAAAGCCTACTGCCAGTGGAATACAAGCCCTAGCAGGTCCAACCAGACTGGAAAGGCTTCATGTACAGTCCTGCTATTGAAACTAATCTGATTTCAAAGAGCCTTTATGTCTATTGTCTGAAGGCTAGCCTAATTTATTTGGAAAAGGCTCCTCACCAGGTTGGCTGCAAGGTCATGAATTTTTTTGACTACAGTAACTGTCACAGGCCACCTACACCATAGACATGTTTCAATTTGCAACTGATGGAGAGATGAGCCACGCTGATGCACTGGAAAGAGGAATGAGGAAGACCTGAGTTTGAATCCTGCCTCAGACCCCTACTAACTGTGTGTGGCCCTTGGCAAGTCACTTAGCTTCTCAGCCTCAATTTCCTAATTTGTAATTTAGGGATAATAATCACACCTACTTCTTAGGGTTGCTGTGAGAATCAAATTAGAAAATATTTGTAAAGCACTTTGTAAAACTCAAAGCTCTCTATTATTATTAAAGGTCATGGACATTATTTGCTTGTATTGGCAGAAGCCCTGGCTTGTGGAATGCAATCCTATGTCAAGACATGGGTACTTAAAGTTTTATCAGTGGGTGAAATGTAACTGGCATTGAGGATTTATAGAAATTTCCTTTTAACTTCCACAAAACTTTGGTATTTATCATCAATAAAAAGGATTGTAGCTAAATCATTGTGAGAGAACCCAATGTAACACTTTGAAGCTAGGTTAGTCACTCATCAAATCATGTCATCCATAGCAGCTCTTCATGATGAAATGAATAATGGGGGAGTTCAAAAAAGGTGAAGGCGCCAGCCTGAATCTCTTCTCTACCTCTATTTGCCATTAGTTTAGCAAGAAAAGAAGAGGCACATTCTGTAGACATTCCATGCAGAGCAAGAAAACAACCACTGGTTACTCTCTAAAGAGGGGCTAAAAGCCATCCTGAAATATTTGTAGGAACTAGGGCAACGCTATTCTCTGTTCTGAAGATCAAAACAAAACAAAAAGGTGGAGGCCCAAATAAGAAAGTGAATAATTTGCTAAAAACATCCATTCTTTAAAAGCTTATTTGATACGAGAACCAGATTTTTCCAGGTTCCTTTAAAAACTGTTGCAGTATTATTCTACCCTTATCTTAAATACCTCATCTGTGCCCCATTACCAGCCATAACAGAATATGGCATAGAGAGCCACTTTTTGTTGTTTCATATTTGAAATAGAGATAAATATTTAAGGCATTTTGTTCATAAAAGAAATCAATCTCTCCTTAAGAATGCATCTCTTAAATTATCTGCAGACCATGCTTTAGGCCTATTAGTAAGAAACTCAAAAGGCCTGAAATCCCTAATAACTAAGCGCACTGTAACCAAATGTGTGTGTTGGGGAAGAGAGAGAGAGCAGATAAATAACATGTTTTGGTTTCAAGTACTTACTATTTTATATGTGGAAAGGAAAAACACCCCAGTAAAATGAAGTTAAAGGTTTTTCTCAAAATTAGTCTTTTTTTCAAAATGAGTCTTCTTCAGCCCTCAGGAAAATTCTGATATAACCTTTTTATATTATTTTTTTTAAGTTTTTCTGCCATTGTCCACCACAGGTAGCCGAGCATAATGCGGCACCACTCTCCATCAGACGAGTTTTACAGCATTTTAAAAGCAACTTGATTTACAACCTCTGCCTAGCCTGCTAGGCTTTTATGTCTAAGATATGAACAAACCCTCTAGCAATCTGCCTTTCATCTTGTAAGGCACAGAACGTGTAGGATGTTGAGAGATCCTGTCCTTCAGCTCCTATAGCAAATGATAGTAAATAGAACCCTGCCATTAACTTTCATGCCAACTAGGTATATACAATGATGAAAAAGAACTCCTCTCCTCCTCAATGGAACTGTTATGGATAAAAGTAAATGAAGACTGCGTGTCACATCAGTGAACAGGGATTTGCTTTTCATTATTTTAGTTCCCTTTCTCTTCTTGCTTTAAAAAAGCACTCAGGCATGTTCCCTAAATTCTTTTCACTATTGGTTGTGTATTTACTCTTCAATATTTCAAAAGGCTGGTGAACCAGCCTTTTGGTGAGAAGCATCCCCAAATTTAGCTAAGTGCTACAATGGATAGAGAACTGGTCCCTGGAGTCAAGAAGACCTGAGTTCAACTCTGACCTCAGACACTTACTAGCTGTGTGACCCTGGGCAAGTCACTTAACCTGTTTGCCTCACTTTTCTCAACTGCGTAAAGGGGATTATAACAGCATCTACCTCCCAAAGTAGTTATGATTTGTAAAGTGCTTAGTGAAGTGCCTTTTTTTGTTTTTGCTTTTTTTGTGGGACAGTGGGGGTTAAGTGACTTGCCCAGGGTCATACAGCTAGTAAGTGTCAAGTGTATGAGGTTAGATTTGAAGTCGGGTCCTTCTGAATCCAGGGTCGGTGCTCTATCCACTGCACCACCTAGGTGCCCCGCAGTGCCTTTTTATGTAGTAGAAAATATAGAAATGTTTGTTCCCTTCCTTCTCCACCCTTTCCTGAGAGGATGGGCTTCTACTGTTGCTCATTCTTTCCAGGCTTCATACAATCTTGCAGAGCTTGAGCCCCACTAGCATAATCTTAGTCAACTTAGTCAATCACCTTCACATCATGAAATACTGGAGAAGGACTTTAGGGGTTGTATAGTTAATAAAAATAATTAAGAAAACTATAAAATATAGAACTTTTGAAATGCTACAATCCAGAACATCATCTATAAAACCCCAAGAAATATTTATCAGGATACATCAGTAGAGCATCTAGCTTTCTCCTGTTTCTTTCCAATGTGGAAACGGGGCTACCCTTGGGGTCTGAAGGCTCTGTCTACCACTAACTTGCTGTCTAACCTGGGTAAGTTCTATTACCTCTCTGAGCCTCAATTCCCACATCTCTAAAATGAGGGGATTGAACTAAGTACTGGTTCCAACATTCCTGATCTATATTCAATAGTTTAGAGGAAGAGGAGCTCCAACATCTCCTGATCTATGTCCAGTGGAAGCATAGCCGAATTCCATGACGCTGACCTCGAGTAAGTAACAGTAACTGTACACGTTGGTTTGGGAGTCATTTATTTCCAGGCAGCTTTTCAGCAATGAAAACATGATAGGGTCAACATTTGAAAAGCTAAGGAGCAGGAAAAAAAAAAAAAACCCTAAATTTTTGTTTTCCTAACTCAACCCTTCAGCCTACATATAAATCACCAGATGAAAGCATGTTGGTTTTCTGCTTATCAGGAAATCAGCATTTTCCACACTTAGTTATGATGAATAATTTCATGGGTAGTACTGTTCCAAGAGCACTGTGCAAACATTCAGTGTTCAGATGATTAGGTCTTTCTTTTTAAGTACAGTACTTCCCAGAGAATCATGTCCTAAGATGAAAAACCCTCAGATTAAAAGAAAATTTTCTACACATTGTAAATATTAACTTTCTCTTTGAATTAGCTTTAAAAACCTCTTGTAATGCATACAAATTAACACTCCAAATTGGTTTTATTTCATCTGGAATCTTTGATTAAATCTTTGATTTGATTTTAATCTTTGATTAAAAATGTAGAGAATAGATTTCGTGGCTTTTTGGTCAAACACAAAAGATCATTTAACACCACCCCCCCCCCCGCCCCTTGCTTAATGCTTTCTTCCTGTATATGGAATTTAAATGTCTACTTTTCTCAATACAAATCATATTAAGTGAAGAGGCCTACTAAAACAGAAAGTTATATTTATCCTTATGGAAATGGGCTGGCTTTGTAATTTCCTGTGAGTGCAAAATGAGAAGAGGAAAGAAAACCTTCAGGCTTCCAGATCCTCTAACTCACCAGGGGGAGTTCACTGGCACAGCCAATTTGTGAATTTGGGGTTAAGTGACCAGTTATCAAATATACTTTATGGTTTATTTTTATAGAATCTTGAAGGCTTAAGCAGTAGAAAAATACTTTTTTTTTTTTTTGCAGGGCAATGGGGGTTAAGTGACTTGTCCAGGGTCACACAGCTAGTTAGTGTCAAGTATTTGAGGCTGGATTTGAATTCAGGTCCTCCTGAATCCAGGACCAGTGCTTTATCCACTGCACCACCTAGCTGCCCCCAGAAAAACACTTTTAATGGCTAATCACCAACCTTTAAAGTCACCTGAGGAAAAATAAACAAACTAGCCACGCTTTTATTTATACACAGCCTACCTGTCCTAGCAGAGGAAGTTCACCCAACACATACATCTCAACATACATAAAAATCATTGTTTTAGTGGATTTTTTTTTAGCTAAAATATATTTTTGTAAAACAAACAAAAACCCCAAACTCTACAACACACCATAACACTAGTTTTAATTTAAGGCATGTTCAAGTGTAAAATTTAAATTATGGAATAGGGATTATAATTTCTAACTATACGGTACTAAATAAGGGAAGAAAATATTTATTAAATTATTACTATGTAGCAAGCGTTGTGCTAAGCACTGGAGATGCAAGTAAAATAATCAAAATAGTCCCTACCCTAAAAGAGCTTACATTCTAATGGGAGAAGGGAATACAGGAAGGTAAGATGCAAAGTACAGGGGAAAGAGCATGGAGAGGGGTGGGGTATGGTCTCACACCAGTGGGAAGATACTGGATATACTATAGTCCATAAATAGTATAAATAGACCACAACAAATAAATGGTTTCTATTAGGGCTTTATAGAGTCCTTAGAGACATCTCTCTACATTTAACTCAAAGAAAGCCAATCCTCCTTTCTAGATTACTGGTTTTACAAGTGGCTTAAAATAATTAGTACACAATGTCAAATATACAGTACATAGTATCATATATTTCATTAGTCCTGTAGCTTTATTAAAATGTTGTACAGAAAGACAAGGACAGAGTTCTGACATGCCTCTAGACTTTTCTCCAGATTCCTATCTTTACCCCATTAATTATTACTTTTAAAGGTAGAGTCATTCTACCTGTTGTAACCCACCTAATTTAATGGAAAGAATATTGGACGTGGAACCACAAGACACAGGTTTGAGCACAGGTTCTACATACAACCTTGGACAAGATAGTTTCTCGGAGCCTGTCTCACACCTCCATATCAATCATTAAGAATTGTTCACTCTACCCTCCACATGCCCCCCTATCTTTTACCCTAGTTCAGGTGCTTATCATATTTTTTCCTGAAATATTGTAAAAAATCACTTGTCCTTTCTGAATTTCAGTTTTCCCATCTGTAAAATGAATTTGTGGGTTTTAAGTGGATTCAATGGTCACTTCCAACAGTAAATCTATGATTTTTGTTATTTTCCTAATTCCAGTAGCTTCCTTCTCTAATTCTTTTTCCACTGATCTGCTAATTTAATATGCCTAAAATGCAGGTCTAACCAAGTATTTCCCTTGCTCAAAAGCATTCAGTAGTCCCCAGTTGGCTCTAGGCAACGAAAACATGAGAGGGTCAGTTTGAAAAGCTAAGGAGCAGAAAAAAAAATAACTAAATTTTTGTTTTCCTAACTCAACAATTCAGCCTTTATTAGGAGATGAAAGCATTTTGGTTTTCTGCTTATCAGGAAATCATCATTTCACACTTCTATATCAAACTCTTTGGTCTGACATATAAAGCTCCCCAAAATATGGTTCCTAACTTTATTTCTAGACTTATTTCATACTCCTCCCCTGTCATGCAACCTACACTTCAGCCAAACTGGCCTGCTGGCTCATTCCTGAACTTAACATGATGGCTTTCATTTTCATATTTTTGCAAATGCAAACTCCTAGTCTGGACGGCAATGTCTTCTTAACTTCAGCCTCTTAGCATCCCAAGCTCCCTTTAAGTCTCAGCTCAGATACTATTTCCCTAGTAAAAACCTTTCCTGATTTCCCCCAGAGGATTCTTATCTCAAACAAACGAGATAATATATGTATAGCATTTCATAAACCATAAAGTGCCATATAAATACTGGACACTTATCTAGCAGTGTGACCCTGGACAAGTCACTTAACCTGTTTGCCTCAGTTCCTCATTTATAAAATGAGCTGGAGAAGGAAATGACAAGCTGCTCCACTATCTTTGCCAAGAAAACCCCAAATGGGGTCACCAAGAGTCAGAAATGACTGAAACAACTCAATGACAAAAACATTATTATCTCTAAATGTTTTCCTTCTCACTCGTACACATTAGACTGTAATCCTGAGAGCACTTTTGTTTTTTCATCCCAAGTTCTTGGCACCGTACATTACACAAAGTGTTTTAATCAATGTTTAAATGAAAAAAAAAAAGAGTTGAATGGAATTTCATTGGATCTTGGATCTTTACAACTCTGTGAGGAGAGATGTAAGCCATCATACAAAATACTGAGAGTGAGAGGTACTGGCCTTTACCTTATAAAGAAAAGTAGTTAAGCCAAACAGTCTTCTCCAGCAGCACATACAACATTCTATATCCATGGGTCCCTTATCTCCCTCATTTTTTTCAAATAAGCATTTACTTTCAATTAATAAGCATTATTTACCATAGTTTACAATAGTATTTCCTTTACATGATATATCACAATTTATTCAGCCGTTTCCTAAGGAACAAGGAAGCAGTCTTCCGTTTTTTCTCACCATAAAACGTTATGAATATTTTGGCATGTATGGTGCATATTCATATTATGTGATGTCAGAAGAAAGTGAGGGGGAATGCCTCTAGAATGTTGAGTGGACTCCCTATGATGAACTGAGTTGAATGACCATGGATGGGCTGTCATACAAAATTGGCAAGTATTGATGGGTTGTGATGTACATCACCAAAAGGAATATCAAAATAAAAAAAAAAACATCAGTTTGATTATCTGAGACTATCTAGATATCCTCAATACCTATATGTACACCTGATATTCTTGGGGAATATTCCCAGTAATGGTATTGCTGGGTTGAAGTGTTTGAACAGTTTAGCAACTTTTCACATAAAATTCCAAAGTTTTCTGGAACAGCTGGAACACCTCACAGTTCCATCATATTAATGTGCCTCTATTCATAGTTTCTCCAACACTATTATATTTTTGGCCAATCTTATGGGCGAGGTAAAATACTGGTTAAATGTGTATTTCTCTTATTAGTGAAACCCCTGGTGATCTCATTCACTCCTAAAGCTTTGGTTAACATCAATGACTCACAAATCTCTATCCTTGATGTCTTCCTGGAGTCCCAGATATGTAGGAGGAGACAGAATGGTGAAGCAAAAGGAACACATGTCCTGGAGGCAGAGGACATGCACTCAAACCCAACCTCTGCAGGTTACCATCTGTTCTGTCCTCGGGGAAGTCACTTTTTGGTACCATCCTAATTTCTATTCTTATCTCAACCAATTCTCTTCCACTCACTTTATGTTCATGCCTAGCTAGAGGTTACTCACCGCCCCTTTTACCACAATACCCCTTACTTTCTTTCCTTCACGCCCCTAGTGAAGCTGCTCTCTGCCTGGAGTGCCCTCTTTACCTACTGAATTCCATCCTATCTAGCCTTTAAAACACATCCCAAATGGGATGTTTGAGGACACCTTTCCTGAATCCGACTGTCAATAATGACCTTTCCTTAATTAAGCAGCACATAGCAATTTTCCCTTCATACCTCTCATGTACTTATCACATAATGATGTTGGTGGTAAGGTCATTTGCTAGAATGATAAGGGCACAGGAATTGGAAAAAGACCAATTACCTCTTACTACCTAACCATAAGCAAGGCATTTAAACTCTCCAAGTCTGTTGCTTCAAATGCAAAACAGGGGTGATCATAGCAATATTTACAATACCTACCTTGTGGTTGTGAGCTAAGTACTTTGTAACTTTAAAGCAGCTGATGAAGAACCATTAAATCCTTATTAAGTACCAAACACTATGTCAAGTGCTGGGGAGACAAAAGAAAAAAAAAAAAGTCCCTGCCCTGAAAGAGCTTAAATGATGGAACCATCATGTATACATAACATTAAATATAAAAGATAAAGTAAATTAGGGAGAGGGAGAACACTAGCAATAAGTTGGGAGGAGTCAAGAAATGTATTAAGTAGCACTTGCTGAAAGCTTTAAAGGGAGCTAGGAGTTTCAAGAGTTGGGACCAAAGAGGGAGAGTATGTAAGCATGGGAAATTGCACAAAAGCACAGAGATGGGCAACATGATGATGTGTACAAGAACCTGCAGCAAGTGGACCTATTTGTCTGGACCACAGTGTGAAAAAGGACTGACATGTATTAAGTCTGGAAAGGTTGGCTGAAGCCACATTAGAGGGGCCTTGACAATCAAAGGAAGTTGTATTTCATCCTAAAGACAATAGGTACCCACTGAACCTTTGGAGCAAGAGAGTGACAAGGTCAGATCTGTGCTTTAAAAGAATATTACTGGGGCAGCTAGATGGCGCAGTGGATAAGCACCGGCCCTGGATTCAGGAGTACCTGAGTTCAAATTCGGCCTCAGACACTAGCTGTGTGACCCTGGGCAAGTCACTTAACCCCAATTGCCTCACAAAAAAAAAAAAGAATATTACTGTAGCATTTGAGTGGAGGATGGATTGTAGAAAAAGAGATTTGAAGTGGGGAGATCAGGAGGCTATTAAAACAGTCCAAGTGAGAAAGGATGAGCACCTAAATGACAGTGGTGACTGTGTAAGAAGGGGAAAGATGTGACAGGGGTTTGGCAGTAGAACAGACAAAATTTGGCAAATGACTGGATGAGAGAGGAGTCAGGAAATGCGAGGGGCTGAGAATGCCTCAGACTATGGACGTTGGTGACTGGAAGAAGGGTGGTAATCTTAATAGAAATGGATGTTACGAGCAGAGATGGAGCATAAAAGATAATGATTTCCATTTTGGACATAGGTTTGAGATTCCTATGGAACATGCAGTGGAAAGCGACCTGTGAACAGCTGATGAAGTAAAACTGGAGCTCAGGAGATGGAACAGATCTGGAATGCTTATGCACAAAGATAATAACTGAACCCATTAGAGAGGATGAGATCACTAAAAGGGTAAGAGTTTCTTTCATAATCTGCAGCAGTAGAGAAGACATCCACAGCAATAATTCAAATATCATATTTGTATAAACTGGCTGACATTTATACGGAGACACAGAGAGTATAACTGAGTGCCACTTATGCTGAGTTACTTTGGATTTTATTTTTTAAAAATAGGACAGTTGATCTTCCATACATTATGAGAGAAAAAAGACACAAAATACAGATTAATTCAAAGTTTAATCCACATAAACTATTATTGGTCAGTATCATCAATATCATCATGAAAATATCAAAATTTGTGAGTACTGGTGTATGGCAGGAAGAATTTTATTTTTGTTACAAATAATACAGTACTGGTGTCCTCACTCTTCATAAGCTATGCTGCAGAAAGAGCAATTGCATTGAATCTTAATTCTTCCGGGTCACGTTCCATGAACTTCTTGCAAACTTCTATGGCATCCTATAAACGAGACGTAAGATACAGTATCTCAGTTTATAAACAAACACACTTCTATTAACAAAGGCAGCTGCCAAGCAAACACATAATTGTTATTCTAATTTATACAAGTTATATATAAAGCAAACTGTTGTCATCCTGAAAATCAAACTCAAAATTGACTTATTTCTCTACTTCCACAGCTCCACAGAGTTACTCCAGGAAGGGGAAAAAAATGGAATTTCAAAACAGAAGCTACTCCTGCAAAGAATAGCAGGGAGGAGCAAGACAAAGCAAACAGGCATGTTTGAGGTTTAACTAGCACTATGATTTAGCATGTTATAACTTAAATTCAGAATCCAAAGATTACTTTACTTAGCTTATATATATGTACAAGAAATGAGGGGCAGATTGGGTGATCATGTTGGAGAAGAAATTAGGTTAATAATCTTTGATAGTAAATGATATTACCAGTAAATTCCTGACTTCAACAAATTCCCCAAAAGCCCAATTCCTGCTGCTGCCCAACTTTATGACTTGTTTTCTTAAGAGCTGTATGGAAGTGGACAGTCATTCCTTTGATGCTCATGGAAAACTGTATTTTTCAGGTCTTAAGGTACAAAAAACCTTTAAACCATGGGTATCCTGGAGCCTACTAAAACCAGTTCTCACTGTTAATGTTTTCAACATGAGCATTTATACTTCAGAAATTGACAAATTTTAAAAAGCAAGGCATAATTATTATTTTGTTGATTGTCCAGATTTAGGAAAGTGATGGAGAAAATATTAATAATGCAAATAAAATTTTAAAATATGTTGTGCATCCATTTTTGGGGGCAGGGCAAATTGTATTTACCAGCATAACAATGGGTTAAACTCAATTAGGTTGTGAGAGGAGCTTTTAAGTAACTGATATTTATAACAATGTCAATCACTTATGTTCTGACTGCAAAAATTTACATATAATATCACTGGCTTTATGAGAGGTAGTGCAGCACATTGAATACAATGTCAGCCCTAAAGTCAGGAGGACCTGGGTTCATATCCTGCCCCTGAAGCACATACTAACTACAATACTACAGGCAAGTTCTGACATCAAAGAGCTCCCAACAACTATCTAAGATTGTAAATTATAGAGATGCTAATCTGTTTTGGTAGAGGAAGCATCACTTTGGGAGCTCCCAACATAGATGAAATCACAGGTGTGAATCCTCTCCACTGTTCCTGAGACAACCAAAACCTCCTCAATGGCACCTCCCGAAAAGTAGTGTTTTTCTTGCCTTAATTCTGGTGAAGTGGAATTTTCCCATAACTGGTGTAAGTGATCCACATCTTTGGCTCAAAGTGGTCCATGGATGTAAAAAATTTAAGAACTGTGATCTTAGATTAATTATTCTTAAGCAATCATACTATTTTTAAATGTAGTACTAAATAGTTTTAAGTATTATAGTAACAGTTGAAAAACAAGACAGATCCTTCTGTATTTATGGATTCAAGTCTCCCAGATTCCAATATACTTGTGCTGTTTTTCTGATCCAGAAAAAGTTGAAAGCGAGAAGCCTAGATGCTGTGACACTGCAAGGGTAATTCCATGTACAATGGCTGATTAGGTTAACTGTAGAGTGAGTGAGTGAGAGAGAGGGAGAGGGAGAGGGAGAGGGAGAGGGAGAGAGAGAGAGAGTGTGTGTGGTGGAGATTGGGTGGGGTGAGGAAGGAAGGCTGTGCTGGATCAGGCATGATCTCTTTGGTAGAATTTATTGTAATAAAAAATTTAACAATCAGAAACTCATGTGGATTAATAAATTAATTCCCCTTTTGAAATGTGAGTGGCATATAGGAAAGGTATAACTTTAGTGCAAATTACTTTAATCTGATGATCTGTACCAATCTATCCACATCTAGATAAGCAATATAAACATTTGAGGTACACTGACTAAGGAAGGGAAAAAGGAGGAGTGGGGAATGATGAAACAAGAGGATAGAAAAGGGTAGAGAGGAGAGGACACAGAACAGTCAATGACCAGAGGTCATGAAGGCACAGTCTGTCCAAAGGTTAGATAATAAGAGGCAGGAGGTAGAAGGGTTTAGGAAAAAAAAAAGGTAGAAATTCAAAAAAGGACAAACTTCGCTTACTTTTGTAATTTTCCCTAGGACCTTAGTGGCAGCTAAAAAGTGCCACCATAAATTACCAAGGCCTGAAAGAAAACATTAGGAGTGGTAGGGAAACTATAAATATTATCTAAAAGATCACCAACACTTAGTCTAAAAGAAAACACCTCAATCTAAAACCTGTAATGATATGCCTGCCTTAATACTGAATGTATCACATAAAATAACAGATTGAATTTTAGGTAGATATTTAGAAAATGCCAACCTAAAGGTCACTCAAGGCTCTAGCTTAAATAGTAGATTGGACTGTCATTCATTTTTACAGCTCTCTTTGTATCTGGCATGGACAATAAATAAATGTTCATTCTGTTTTTTTAAATGTAAAAAAGAAATCGGAAAATGACTTCAGAACATCAGAATGGCTGGTGGCCTATTTAAAAATCATACTAAAGTGGATTTGTGTTCTGATTGTGTAGGCACTTCCTTAAATGCAAAGTTACCACCTATTCAATCCTCATCCTGTGAGCCTCTTGTTTGTTTTCACTCATGAACCTCCAATGAGGTCAACCCAATGTGTTAAAACTTCCCCACTGGTGGATACCAGTGGGTTTATGTGAGCTATCCATTTGTGGTTATCTGCTGCTCTTGATACACGACTGACCCATAACTATAACTGCAAAGAGTACAACTCCTTTGAGTTATATATCTCTGATGAGATCATTTAACACTCATAGGGCACAACTCTTTCTTGGTAATACATTGCAGCACACTCATATCTACTATGTGTCTTCATTTTTAGCAGTTATTGCTTGATAGTTTATCATTTGCCAAACATAAAAATGTTTAAAAACACATTTGGGCTTCTTGGTTACCTAAGAAAATACCCAAATAAAGCTAATGTTTTTCCTCCAATAAAACTTTATATTTTTACCCCATCTGGGGGACCTGCAAACCCTCTTATTTCAAACACACTTTCTGTGCCAGATAACAATGTCATTTGGTTACCAAGGCTTCAAAAAATAGCAAGGTCCTGAAAGCATGAAAGAATAAGAAGAAAGCTATAAAAACAGTTTTCTTCCGCAAGTTCATTTTATGTAAAGTCAATGAGAAAATGTCTTCTTACCTCTAATAAGGTATCATCACTAGTTTTCCCATGGTTAATTGGAAATGGCTTGCGCCCATCTGGAAAAATAAAAGTATTTAATGTTCAAAGTGATCAACATTCAATTCCTATTTTCTTCAATTATAGACAATGTACAATATCAAAGTTTATTCTGCACGGTTAAAATAAAGCTAAGAGACATTTGAAATAATATATTTTATCATTTATAATTATTAGTTCTTTCCTTCCATATTAAAGATGTGACAGAATAAATATAACTTGTTGGAAAATAATTAAACTATTTGGGAAAGATACACTTTGTAGCAAAAACACATTTGTCTAGTAAAAGTTGTTATATTCATAAGCATTCTCTTTCCACACACTGCTTTTACACAGAAGGCCAAAAAGTGTGTTCAGGTTAAGGAAACACATTACTTCAATCTCTCAAAAGAACCAAGTTCCAACATGGGAAACATTCTCTATCTCCCTCATGCAGTTTGCCACTCAGCTGCTGTAGCCAAAACTATTCATCATCTGGTGACCACCCTTTTAGTATTGAACTGATCACTGGCATTCGGCTGGTGCTGAAATAGGTAGGCAGACCACTGTCAAGCCCACACTTGAACCCTTCCAGCTGGAAAGTACCAACCAGAGCTTAGGCTTCCCTGGTCTAAGCTCTAGAAACCTCAGGTTACCTCCAATTACAATGACACAAATGAAAAGAACTTAATGGCCTTTTCTTTAAACCCATCCAAACAGAAATATTTACTAAGTTCTGGAAAAATATCAGAGTATTGTCTCTAAGATATCAAGCAGAGAAAGTAAACCCTAAACTTACTAGCTCTTAAACAAAAATGTACATACAATTAATTTTCAATCATCTGTCCCAGTGCAATACAGTACTGACAAAGCTAATAAATAAACAACACGATGAAAGAAAAAGCTACAACTGGAAAGAAAATTCTTAGTAGCTCTTAAGGACTCAAGTTATGCAAATAGCAACATCATTCTTGAGAGGGTTTTTAAATTTTGTTTTGACTGGACATGTAATTTCATCTGTATAGACAATTTCCAGTAAAGAAATTCTCTCTACCAATCCAAATGGCAAATGCCTGGAAATTTAGTGTTAGAGAGGTACCCAGGGCACTGAGAGGATAAGTGACTTGCCCATCACTTAACAGTCAGGATATATGTCAGACCTAGATCTCTGGCCTCGACAGCCAGCCGTCTCCTCTAGGCTGTGCTTCTCACGGGTGTATGAGAAGTGTGGAGATATATGTGTATATGTTTGTATATGAGCAGGTACATATGTAGTCAAGAGGAAGCTATGGTGCCTTGGTGTCAGAAAAGACCTGCTTGGGTACAACAAGTCTTGCCTTTGACACATACTAGCAGTATAATCCAGACAGTGCCCCCACAAAAACAGACTCAATTCTATACAGCAGGTGCTGCCCTGCATTGGTTGCAGCTTCCTTCCTGGGAATGCCCTAAACCAGTGAAATCACCACTCCAGTATGTGTGTATGTATACACATACAAGTAAATGTGTAGACATGCATATATACTATACATAGTCTTAAAAGACTATTAAGACAGTAAGTTCAGTATTAGGAAAGGTTTTTACAGAACCTAATATTAACTACAAGAGTTAAGGATTTGTTTGTAGGGAAGAGGGTATTGTTTTAAAAGCTAAAAAGATAGGACCAAAAAAAATCTTGCTTTCTCCCTGAACGATTCCTCCCTCATCAAGTCTTTCAAAGCACTTTGTCTCTCTCCTATAGACATAATTCAATCTAATTTTCAGTTATTCATGTTCCTGTCATGTCTACTACTGGTCTTTAAACTCAAGAGGCAAGAACCTGCTGTTCCTCTGCTTTGTATTACAGAAGAGTAGGTGTATAATCAATGTCCACTGTGTGAAAGAGCAAGGATTCACCTTCTACTACACCAATTATGATGTTAAGACAAAATTTATATAAATTGACACGCTAAATGGTGACTAAGATGATCTTGGCCAGTTCTATCTCTCATTAGCTTTACTGAATGCAAAGTTCTTTATTCATCAGTGACAAATTCAATTTTTTATGTAAAAATAAAAGCATTTATGAATTCCATATAATTTTAAATAATTAAAAAATATAACATATATAAAATGAGATCTTTGAAATGTAACATGTTTTAAAACTCTGGGTACTTACTTTTGAAAGAAAAGCACTTCTGATGGTTAATATACATGCAAACATACTAGAATGGAAATGCTCCAAAGCCATAAAAATCTGTGTTGTAGGAATACCAAGTTTTGCAATTTGTGGCTATCAGTTTCTGTCAGTTCCTCAATTTTGGTACAACACTGATATTTCATTTTGCCAATGCATACTTTCCATAGCATTCAATATCGTAAAACCACATATTCTCTAACTCAGTTACTAAAAGTGAATTGTTAACATTTGCAAAATCTATGAGGGACCATTTTTCATAAGTAAATATTCAATAGGAAATGCTTGTTTGTATTTTCTACTTTTAACTTTTTTCCTGTCTTCTCCAATGTCATATAACACAATACACTTTAAACTGCAAAATATCCTTTTATGTCAAGTTATTTTAACTTTTAAGAAGCTTTATTATATTAGAAGCCCATATAAAATTATCTTTTTCTTATTTTTAAAGTCTGTAACAAAGACAAGAAAATATAAAATAATGTTGGTCTCCTCCCCCCAAAAGACTCAAAATTACATTCTAAATTTCTTTTTGCTAACTTTCATCTACTCTCATTTATTTATTAACAATGATAAGATATGGGGCAGCTAGGTGGCGAAGTGGATAAAGCACCAGCCCTGGATTCAGGAGTACCTGAGTTCAAATCCAGCCTCAGACACTTGACACTTACTAGCTGTGTGACCCTGGGCAAGTCACTTAACCCCCATTGCCCCGCAAATAAATAAATAAACGAATAAATAAATAAATAATAAGATTAATTGTTTGATAATCTTAATTTGCAATGCCAAAAAGATATGGGGCGGGGCAGCTAGATGGCACAGTGGTTAAAGCACCGGCCCTGGATTCAGGAGTACCTGAGTTCAAATCCGGCCTCAGACACTTAACACTTACTAGCTGTGTGACCCTGGGCAAGTCACTTAACCCCCATTGCCCCGCAAAAAAAAAAAAAAAAAAGATATGGGAAACTATTTAACAATACTATCTCATCCCCTAATATTTTGATTCTGAAATTCTAGAGCCTTAGTGAGAAATACTTTCAGCAGAATCATGAATCCAATAAAATGGGTATATTTATAACTTTTATTATAATAATTTTATCATCACGTATAATATTTGTCTCCTGGACACATGCTACCTTAGTATTAAAAATGATAAAGAAGGGCATTCCAGAAACTTTAGAAGTGATACTACCAACTCCTCACAAAATCCACAAGTTACACGAGTAAAGTTTAAATGGAAATGCTTACACCAGGATTCTTTACACCAGCACATTCATGGTAAATTCTGCCTACTTTCTGCTGTAAATAACCTAGATATGTCCCAAATATTTGATTGCTAAAATCAGGCTCTTGCCATTAAAAAAAATTATATAAAAAGGTTAACATTCATTAGATTACCCTGACAATTAACACCTTATCTTTTCACCACAAGGAATCTAAAATATAAAGGCCAATGAGAGATCTCTCAGCAAAGGAAAAACAACTACTGAACTAGAAAAACCAGTAACGGGGAAGTGCTAAGCAAATGTTAATATATTAATCTGACAGAATACAATAAGGTTATTAGTATAAGCATAGTATAATACATGGAAAAATGTATATGAAATAATACTGAATGTAGACAGAACAAAAATAGCTTTCACATACTATTCCTGACCACACACCATTAACTGAATGATTTGAAATTTTAATTATGTTTCTTTATAAGGATGCTTAAAATTCATAAGAAATAGAAAACTTAAGGTATAAAAATATCATTAAATATTAATTGTCAGAACCACCAGGAGATATAGCAATGGAAAGGAGGTGATGGGACAGGTCCATGGACATGTGCTTGGTAGAACACCCTCTAGGTTCTGGAAAGAGATAGCTTCTCTGCTCCAGGAATTGGCCCTTAGCTATTTTAGGGGAGCAGAGAGCTGACTGAGGGTAGTGGAAGAGACCATAGATGTATGATTTTAAGGTATCCCCTGCAACTTCCCCATCTAGTAGCTGGTGTCAGAAATTCCACAAAGGAGAAAAAGGTTTTCCTTCTACTATTAAAAATTAAATAGCTTAAAATGCAAAATCAGCCAAGGTAATTTATTACCTCATTTCTTAATGCCTTCACCCCAAACTGTGGTCAATTGCTAAATTGTGAGAAAATAACCTTTAATTATCCTTCCTGAAATAAAAGACACACTGATAAGAGTTTAGAGCTTCCCAGAGATAGAAATTAATCTTAAATGAACCTCTGTGGTCTTTTTTTTTTTTCTTTTTAAACACCTTCAAATGAAGGGTGGGGAGGCACTACCTCCTGCTTTCTGACCAGAGTGGGGATCCAGGAATATCAGCTTGGCAATAAAGAAAAGGAAGGCCAAGGGCCAAGCCTCAAAAGACCAGCTACCTCTCCCAAAAGAAGGCTAAGGCATATTAATACAGAAGAGAGAAGAGCTAATAATGATCAGGATTGTTTAAATCTGGATGAAGCTAAGTATTACCTATGGCCAGCTGGCATCTGAAATACTACAGGCTTTTAAAAGTTCTATTCCTTACTCTTCCCTTATTTTAAGCCTTCAATCCTCTCCTGGGCAACATTCCTGACTTTCCCTACTATACCAAAGAAAACTCTGCACCCTTGACCTGGACTTCTCACAGTGCAAATAACCTCTGCCCTTACAGCCTCTTCTGCTGATTGGCTGATCCATCCCAGAATCTTCATTTTAAGGATACCCAAACCAGCTATATCTTCACTGCTTACCTAGCTACATTCCTGAATCTGGACTTTCTCTACCAAGGCCCCATATATTTGTTTTTAGTGGAAAAACAAAACAGAAGACAGTAATCCTGCTTCCTGTAATTCTTGTAGTCAGAAATTCTGTTCTGTCAGTTAATCATGCTATACCATCTACTCCAAGCAATGAGTCTATTCCTCATTGCCTCTTTTGCTTAATTTAAACCTCCTAAAAAAGTCCTTTACTCAATTAAATTTCTTTTTTCTTTATTTCTTTTTTTTGGGGGGGGGATGGAGAAATGAGGGTTAAGTGACTTGCCTAGGGTCATACAGCTAGTAAGTGTCAAGTGGCTGAAGCTGGATTTGAACTCAGGTCCTTTTGAATCCAGGGCCAGTGCTTTATCCACTGTGCTACCTAGCTGCCCCTTCAATTCAATTTCAACAAACATTTATTGCCTGCCTGCCATGACTAGGAAGCAGTGAGGGGAGAAATAAAGATAATTAAGACATGGACTCAAGCTTACAAACTAGTTGGAATAGCAGTCATTCTTAGGATTTTCCACGTGCCTAATTTCATTCTGAGGTTTAGCTTTCCTGACACTATTACTGCAGGTTCATATCACTCTTTTGTATTTGTCCTTTATTTTATGACTCTCTTTTGATATTCAGGAGAGATCTTAACTAATTAGAGAAGTCTCTGTGTCTCCAAGTTTTTTACTTAAGGTGTTTTCTCTTTTTCTTCTCCAATAGCACACTTTTATATTGCTAGAATTTTTTTTTTGGACTTTGGAAACATGCTAGCTTAGGGAATGACTATGCCCTAAAAACCTTGGCAATCATGAATTCTAAAATGACACATCTTGTTCTCCCAAGATTCCCACCATTTCTTTCTTGTTGCTCATAATTAAACTGATTTAAAGTAATGTTTACATATTGCTTTAAAAAAAAACTGCTCAGGGATGAAATTATCAGTAAGTCAAATCAAGAATTTATGAGATGCTCTTGTTCAAAAAAGAATGAAACTTGTAGCAAAATGTTGAAACAGTTGTAAATCAAAACCAATCTTGCCAGTTGTATATGTTAGGAAATCTCAATGCTCTGCATATAGTAGGTGCTTTGCTTTTCTGTATCAATTGTATCTTTTCTGTATTACAGCCCCATAAAAATATCCCTTTTTTCTTTCTCCTTTTAAGCTCACTCAAATGCCCTCTTTGCTTGTAGTCTCATATTCATGAATTTCCATATAGCTATATAATCCTCATTGAGAAAGATAATCTTCTATCCCTTCTCTTAAGACCTCTTTTTAAATATGAGGCATCCATTTCCATTGTCATATTCCAGTCATGAGCCCCCTCTTTCCAAGTTTTAGATGATACTTACAGGAAATACAATTTATAATACTTCAATAAATACTATAGAATAAGAATGTAAAACATCCCCAGTAAGTACTCATCTTACTGAGCTGAAGCAAGTCAATTTAACTAACATTGATTACTATGTTAAGCACAGGGGCTTACAAAAACAAAAATGAAATAGACCCTGCTGTAAGAAGCTTTTTTTTTTTCTAATTGGATCAAGATAAAATGTCTATATAGGCTCAGACTCTGTAAATGGCTGTATTTAAACAGTAATCCTATTGCAAAATGTGACTTCGAATAAAGGAAAGAATATGACTGTAAATAAAGACGGCTATTTTGACTATATACCACAAATTTTATGGAACACTTGTAAGAAAACCCAGGCTCTTGAAAATCTAGGGGGGAAAAAAATCAGACCCTGATAAAGGTCATACCATATGATGACACCATATACAAAGGCTTGATAATGAACTGTGGACAATGTCATACATGAAATCCAGTCACTATAAATATCAAATATTTTTAAATTTGTTTCATTCAGCCATTCATCTTTCTGATAAGATCTTGGTATCAACACCGATCATATGTCCAGATAGAGAGATAGTAACTTACAAATGACAATGTTTTACAGTTTTACAATGATTCATAGCAATTTCCCGTAATGGTATTTTGTTTCCTGATTTGCTACAGTACAAAGGCGGTGCTGACATCCTTGAATTCTAAGTTTCTTAGACTTAAAACAATTCTATTTTTTTCCTGGTTAGTAAAAAAAAATCTTAAAAGAAAACTTAGCTGGCACAAAGACAACATTATGGGTCAATTAATGAACTGAAATACACAGTGAATAAAATATGAACTTTAACAACTTCAATAACAATACTTTCTCAGGAATGTAAAGATTTTAACTCCCTTTCCCTTTTCCCTTTCCAAGATAAATTAAAGTAGTTCTTACCTAATTCATAGAGATGCCCATCTACATGAACTAATGCAATAAAATGCAGATCTACTTTTTCATCTATACTTGGTGCCTGAAATAAGAGGAAAAATATATATTATGTACATTAGTAGTAACATAATTCAATCAAACTAAACATCAATATGAAAAAATACATATTTAATTATATAAAATAGAGCATTTAGCTGGTGTCAGAATTCAAAGCCTGAATCTAGGAATGGAAAGTGTCTTTCTACTTAAGAGGTAACTGCAATAGGCATATTGCTCCATAATGTATCCTTTTTCCCCATTTAGTTTTTTATTAAAGACAAACTGATCCCATGAATAAAAGTGCCTCTTTGGTTTTCTCTAGAAAAGAGATCAGTGCTAGGGATTTAAATAATCCTTTTCAATTTGAAATTTTTATGAATTAAAGATAATATGAAAGTAGTAATGTGAAATCATATGGAAAGACTTTGCTAGAAAAAATTTCTGGTAACCTATAAAACCAAATTATGTTTTCCTTTAATCACACTTTAAGTCTTGCTTCTTGAACACCTTAACAGAAAACTACCAAGATCAAAGGGAGAAAAGGAATTTTCCAGGCAAGTCATCCTAGATCCAAGAAGTATGAGAACAGGTATAGGAGATAAGCCTAAATTTCTTATAAAATGGAGATATCTGCACTTTTTAACTCACAAGGTTATGGTGAAGAAAGCACATTATTTATATTATTACTATTGTTGATATCATTGCTATTGTGGATCTTTTAAGGGAGGGCAAGAACAAATTCAATCACTGGACACCAGTAACATGTTGTTCATTTGGCCTACTAAATAAATTTCTATTCTAAATCTGCAATGTCAACTCTGAGAATAAAATTATAATTAATGATTCCCCCATCCTATTTAAATCTATGTTACTAATCTTCAGCCTCCCTAAGAAATTAAAATACAGTTATATTTAAAAATCAATTAATTATTAGGCTAGTAGTTTCTACTATAACTATCAATTTAGGACTAATAATTATTATTAGACAAAACTTAATGATCTGCAATGGAATACAGCTATTATTTTTTGGATTAACAGTTTACTGAACACAAAAGTTAAAAGAAAAAAAACATTAAAAACATGGAAAAATTAAAATATACTTTATACAGTTTAAGGCATTTTGTGGTAAAGTTTGGTGTCTTGGGTCTAAATGTATTTAGCCCTGCCAAAGTTCATTTATAATTTTAAAAAGTTGTACTAAATAGTCATTTTTGGGTAGAAGAACAAAACTACAGATAATATTATCACAATCCTACATTAATGCAACATCTTTCACAACAAACTGTCCCCCTAATAATATAAGAATATGTTAATAAAAGAGAATACCATTTAAATATTTCTTGACAGTAAGCATATCATCCAATTATTTAAAACATTTAAGGGAAGGGAGAAGGGAACAAGCATTTATTAAGTGCCTACTTTTTGCCAGGCACTGTGCTAAGCACTTTATAAATACTCTCATTTAAGAAATGTGAACAAAAATATTGCTAATGTCATACCTCAAAAGCTACAGGTAGCTCTTAAGTTAAAAATAGCATACACCAAAAAAGACCGTCTAGTGGACTGCCTAGATTATTGGTTTAAAAAAAAAGACTTGTAACAAATTAAAATTAGTCTTACTTAATAGATTATATGACTGCTAAGGTTCTTTCCAGCTCTAAACCCAACAGCCTATGACTCTCACTCCTACTATCCCCACTTTATGAATGGCAAAAGGGGAAATTTCCCTCCCAAGTAACCCAGTGGAACTAGTGAAAATTACTTTCCTCACTCCCAGGCCAAGATTGGAACCAACATTTGAACTTATAAAACGAGTTCAAATTTTTAAACCAAATATTGAGCTTCACACTGCTCTAACGATATAATCAGAATGGTCAGATGAGCAACTTTTTCATGAAGATAGTACTGTCTTGACACTGAATCTAGAAACATAATGCTTCTCACCAACAAACATGCAAAGCTAGCTAGTAGTTGCTGAACGGGAAAAAAGGGTACCAAAATTTAAAACTCTTCTTGATTCATTTAAGAAAATTATCCCCCCAAGCCCAAGTTTATTCTCCTCATTCTTAAAGTTGTGCATTTTCCAGAATATTTTTTGTGTTGTCATTTAAGGCATCAAAAAACTGACAAACTAGAAAAAATTGCCTCACATGCAAAAAAATCTTTCTCAAACCTAGCTATGGTTTCAGGATTGAGTAAGTGCTGGCCTAAAATTTCCCAAAAAACAAAACAAAACAAAAACCAGCCAAGACAAACAAAACATCTTCTAATATATTCTAAATGATAATTAAGTTTAAACACAATAGGGAGTGTGAAAAAGCAATGCTCGTGTGCCTATCATAATCCTTCCTAGCTGGCCAACCTCAATTAGAACAATATTCTGATAATTCTGAAGAGGAAAATAAGCATAAGCACATATTAAGTACCTTCTATATGTCAAGTTCTGTGCTAGGCGCTTTCCAAATATATGTCATTTGAATAAACTGAAACATTTCACCACGTCAAAATAAAAGTTAAAAACCAATAACCAAAAGGTACATTGCTACTTCAAGAAAGTCTCCAGCTTCAGAAAATGGCCATGACTATTGATAGCTCAAAGACCAAAACACAGATTTTGTCAATTTGTCTTTTTTTATCATATTCTTTATACAACCTCCCTGAGAATATGCAATGAACTCCTATTTATCTAAAAAAGGAGTGACTTAAATAAATCTTAAATACTTTTAAGCAAATGGAAAATAAGGCAAATATGCAATGAAAGATGCTCATGAAAAATTTAAATTCAAATTAATTTTATGAGAAAACAAGATCTCAATCAGTGGAAGCAAAACAGAAAATAAACCCAATGTCCCAAATGGTCCCAAATTTTAAACTTGCATTTTGGTTTAGGGATTTGCATTTAGCATTAAATCTACAGTGTGTTGCTTAGGTCTTGGCTTTAAAAAAGACTGTTTTAGTCCTTGGCAGGCAGACCAACAATAGGTCATTAAACAAAGATGGGCATTCATATGTTTATGGCAAATTCTATTACACGGCTGCTTTGGTGACACATGCCAGACAGTACCAAGACTCTATTCTATAGTCTCAGGGAAAGAGGTTTGGCACTAACTTTTCATTCATTTTCAAAGTCCTAGGCTAAGGATATTAACACCTAAATACTCCCTATATTAACTTCTAATAATTATCATTTCAATATTTACTTGTGATGTTTCCTACAAATAACATAGCAACACAAATCAAAACTTGAGATACAAGTTTCAAAAGAGGTTTCAGCCATGCAGAAAAGCAATGTGCTCATTCAGTATCTCCTTTCCCCATGTATCAAAGTATATCACTTTCCCTAAGAATGCAGGAATATATACAGTTTTAAACAATTTTATGCTATTAGCAGCTTAACAGAGGAAATGATTACAATGTGGGAACATTTAACAAGAAGGGAATCTTCACCTCCTACCTGGATAAGAACTTTAGAAACTAAATAGGAAGGGAAGATCAGATAAAGATTAAACCAAGTACCTGAGGCACCTCAGGGAATAATACCTTAGATGAAAACACCCTACACCATGAAGGATTCAGACTGAGGACAGAATAAGTAAAGTGACTCCCAGGATGAGCATGGCAGAAGACTAAAGTCATGTTCAATAACATGAAAAAAATAAAAACAAAGTTACTGATGGCAAAGAACTTAGAAGCTGCAAAGCATTTGTTGATCAGTGTCAACTAAAAGAAACCAGAAAGATGAGGTGCAGAAGAATATAGATTGACTTTTGAGAGCTTACAGAAACTTGAATATCATGAATGTCGATCAATACTTTTTCAAAAGATATTGGCAGGCCATGGAGTGGAAAGATGGATGCTCACCAAGATGACGGCACAAAAGTCAAGCTAGACAGCAAAGCATAAACAGATGTATGCTTGCAATCTTGTGTGGGGAAGGGGAAGCTAATGGTTAAGAAAACCAAGAGAAAAGCATCTTGAAGACTGAAGGAGCGTAAGTGGCAATGGACTGTCCTGGTCACGGGAAGAAGAGTTGGAAGATTGACTACACTTACAACAGAATGAAGCCCCACAGACGGCAGGCGTAAGAAGGGCCGCCAGCGACGAAGACGGAGAGATGGGCTGGTAGCCTTTGCTGGACCTACATGGTTACGTTTGACCCAGGGCAGGGATGCATGGTGACACAATGGTGAGGCCTTCGTTCTGCAGTGGCTAGAATGAGGCTGGGATGAGGATGGCGAGGACGACTACATAGATATTAAAAAAGAGAACATTTACTTAGACCACATCAACGGGTTAACAATTTCTATCCCTAATAGGTAACATAATGTCACACTTCAATTCACAGGGTCTGGTACTTTTAATCAAACAGCCTAGTAAAAGATGCAGTTTGAATACTGGTTAAAGGAGGGGGGAAAATGGAAAAATACCTGGAATATAAGATGTGTCTACTTAAGTGCCCCTGCTTCTCTATAAGATGTTTTATGAGAACATACATGAAGCATTCATTCAATCCTACTTTGCCTATTGCATAAAGACTTCTATGGAATGGAAAAACAAGCCATTCAAATAGAAATGCTACATCAATCTAAAAACCCCCATCAGGCCCAACAGTACACTTGTGATGCTGTGAATGCAGAACAAAGGTTCAGAGGATCCAAAGCAGGTGAGAATTCTAAAGAAAAAAATTCCAGCTGAAACTTCCGAAGTTGATCACATACACACAAACTAACCTCTTGCACAACTGGATGCTTAGGTTTTCATGGAGACAAAACTGCCCCTCTAATTTGGCCTACTTATGTTAAACAAGTGACCAAGAGAAGAATTTTACCATGAATATATGGAGCAAGATCTTGGTGAGTGAAGAAGCTTCACTTTCCTTCTAAGCGAGCTGGACATCTTTAGAGGTCTACTGCCACTTCCAGGATTGTACAGTACCAGATCTAAGTTAACCCTGGACCTCAGTTTGCTCCTCTGTAAAATGATGGCCTCTAAATTCCCTTCTTTTAGCTCTAAAATCCTATGGCCTACTTTGGCAAACATGTATCATTAAATGTCTACTATATATATAAGATACAGTGTGCTAGGTGCTAGCGATACCAAGTCAAATGCAAACTAGACCCTGTCATCAAAAAGCTTACATTCTATTTAGTCAAAGTACTAACTCATTAGATGGAGATTTATATGTTAACCTTGATATATGAACAGAGGCCTGACATCTGACCTAATGGCAAAGTTTAATAATGTATTATTCATTTAAATGAACACTTATTAACCAATTAGCTAATTGATTAATAATTAGTTTGATAATAATTTAATAATTAGAATACTACATAAATTAATAAGCTAAATTGATAATGAATATGTAGTTCTATAGTAAGCAGGAAAGGACACAGTATTGACACTGACCATCCATTTATAACACTAATAATATGCTTCACCAAGTATAACACAGTTAACAGATTTTCCTATATAAATAACACAATCATTTTAGATAAAACAACTGTATTGCAACTTTGGTCACACACACACACACACACACACACACACACGCAAAAAGTTGTAGGACTTTTCAGGTTCCATAATGAAAATCATCTGGATGAAAACTGGACATACTGAACCTGAAAAAGGTAAACTTAGAGGGAGTATGATCACTGCCTTCAAATATTTTAAGGGTTGACATGTAAATGAGGGATTAGAAGTTATGAGGGGGTAGATTCCAGCTTTATATAAGGAAAACTTCCCAAAAGACCTTTCCAAAAAGCAAATGGGCAAATAAGTCTCCAATTAAACAGAGCTGAGTAATCAGGGCCTCGAATGGTCAAGGATATTGGAGAAGGCATTTATTCTTGTTTCAGATAAAGAGTTGAACTCGATTTAGAAATCCCCAACTCTAAGATTCTATGGGCACTATGAATTATAATATGCCATTTCTACCTGTCTTCAAGAATACAGATTATAATTTATAGGTTCATACACAGCTAGAATTGCAACCAGAAAAGACTTCAGAGATTATCTAGTCTAACCCCTAATTTTACATATAAGGAAATTGAGGCTCAGAGAAGTGAAATGATTTATCCAAAGTGACAGACTAAGTGGGACTGTAGAGATTTTAATTAAGTGCCTAGCATAGCAAATACAGTACACATTCCACTGCACCAAGTCTCATCATATAAACTTTTTTTGGGGGGTGGGGGAGCAGAGCAATGACGGTTAAGTGACTTGCCCGGGGTCACACAGTTAGTGTCATGTGTCAGAACCTGGATTTGAACTCAGGTCCTCCTGAATCCAGGGCCAGTGCTTTATCCACTATGCCACCTAGCTGCCCCACTCATCATGTAACCTTTTTTTTTTTTTTTGGCGGGGCAATGGGTGTTAAGTGACTTGCCCAGGGTCACACAGCTAGTAAGTGTCAAGTGTCTGAGGCTGGATTTGAACTCAGGAACTCTTGAATCCAGGGCCGGTGTTTTATCCACTGCGCCACCTAGCTGCCCCCCATCATGTAAACTTTTAAAGGATGTCTCATTACCTTAGGAAAAGAAAGCAGGAATCCTATTTTCACACTATTCAAAGTAAGATGATAAAGATAACATTTCTGACTGTTAAGGTTAAACCATACTAATTTTTTTAATAGTGATGATACAATCACACTCTTTTCTTCAATATTCAAACACCATTCATGAAAATGATTAACTTGTGAGAGGTACTACTTATAGCCAAGGCAAAGAGCATGAATGATCTTTATGGGAACCTAATTAGTAAACGTGATCTCATTAATATGTTCTAGCCAAATGGCTTCAAATAGTCACCAAAGACAGGGTTTAGGTGTCCAATGAAGATGTCTTCACTTTATTCTCATTCTTATTTTTCCACTAATCCTGTAATCTCTTATCACTTATAAAGGGTGGGGCAGGATTTCCACAATAGTAAAGATGACAGGGGCAGCTAGGTGGCATAGTGGATAGAGCACCGGCCCTGGAGTCAGGAATACCTGAGTTCAAATCTGGCCTCAGACACTTAACACTTACTAGCTGTGCGACCCTGGGCAAGTCACTTAACCCCAACTGCCTCACTAAAAAAAAAAAAAAAGATGACAGAACTTTTTATTGTTGTATCTATTTCTGGTGCGACCAAAGGCCCAGGGAATCTATGTCTAACTCTAGAGTTCGTTATGAAGAAAGTGAGGAAAGGGGAGAAACAGGCAAGTGCTCAGTGATAACTTAGTTCAAGCCTTTCCCCACCACTCACCTGTACACCTGTATGAGCCTCTTAATTGGTCTCCTTACTTTCAGTCTTTTCCCTATCTAATCCATTCTTTATATAGTTGCCAAAATAATCTTCCTAAGGCATAGATCTGAACATGTCACTCCCCTGTTAAAAATCTTAAGCAGGGGCAGCTAGGTGGTGCAGTGGATAGATCACCAGCCCTGGAGTCAGGAGTACCTGGGTTCAAATCCGGCCTCAGACACTTAACACTTACTAGCTGTGTGACCCTGGGCAAGTCACTTAACCCCAATTGCCTCACTAAAAAAAAAAAAAATCTTAAGCAGCTCTCCTAATTTCTAGGATAAAATATAAACTCTTCAGTCTGGTGGTTAAGGTCCTCCACAATGTGAGTCCCAACCCACATTTTTTAGCCTAATTTCCACAACACTCCCCTTCACACTATATTCTAGTAAAAATAGTCTGTTACTCATTTTCCCAAATTATAATCTCCTGCTTCCATACAAATGAAATTCAGAATCAGAAAAATTCACCAATAAAAAATTTCCAACATTGTAAATACATAAATATTTTTGGTCCCATTGTTGCAAAATTAAATGAAGCAAACCCTTAGAAAACAAGCAACCTACTTAGAACCACCATAATTATAAATATTATTCCATTCTTATTATCTAGTACTTGTAGTACTATAGGATTTGTATATTTTAAGGTTACTATGTTTTCCCAGGTAAAATGGCAAATCCACTTTTTAAAAGTAAGGCTATTGGGGGTCGGCTAGGTGACACAGTGGATAAAGCACCTGCCCTGGATTTAGGAGTTCCTCAGTTCAAATCCGGCCTCAAACACTTGACACTTACTAGCTGTGTGACCTTGGGCAAGTCACTTAACCCCTGTTGCCCCCCCCCCAATTTATTTTTAAAAAAAAGTAAGGTTATTATCATTTTCAACAAAAACAACTGTATAGGTAACATGATGTAGCAGAAAGAACTGAAGCTTTGGATTTATAAGATATAGATGAAAAATATGACAATAGGAAAAGTAACAAGTTAAATCAGTTCCCTCAACTGTAAAAAGAGGGCAATAACTCTCACATTAGTTACCACAAAGGTTTACTATGAAGAAAGCACTTCATAAATGGTAAAGTGCTATATAAAATGAGCTATGACTGTTAAAATGATAAGAAAAAAGTCTTCATGTGGTTTAATAAGCAAATTAACAGAAGCAATCAACATTACAAATAAAAACTACAATGCTTTAAGTAAGCCCGACACTAGGGTATAAATTCAATTCTACATATAAATCATGTGAATCCTTAGTGTAATCATGATTTTAAGAGGAAAAAGGGAGAAGCAAATTTTCTTATAATTTCGTATTAATTATACGGTGTTTCCTCATACATATTTTTTAATTGAATAAAGATCCCCTGAAAGAGTGCTGAATTTGGAGTCAGGGAGCTTGGTTCAAGTCCCACCTCTATCCTTTGATGTCTGTGTGAACTGAGGCAGATCATTTAATCTCTCTGGCCTCTTTACCAAGACTGCATGTTTCCACTTGAACATCCTACTTCAAACTCAGTGAACCTACAACAGACTTGATCTCCTCTAGTCAAGCATCTCCCCTACCCAACTTATTTATGTTAATTATATTAATACAGTTTATCTCAGTAACAGATTGAAAAGTTCAATATAATCTGTGCTTACTTCCTTGCCTTGAAACCTCCCCCAAACATCAAATATTATAATATCAAATGTTACTTAAGACTACTGAAATAGCTTCCTAATTGAACTTTCTGCCTCTAATGTCTCCCTTCCTCCAAACTGAGCAGGAAGCTTGGCATAGCAGATAGACAGCACTGGAAGTCAGGAAGACAAGTTCAAATCATACTATAAGCATTTACTAGCAATATGATTCTCATCAAATAACAGCTTCTCTCATCCTCAATTTCCTTATATTTATGAAAAGAGCACTGAAACAATTTGATGCAGTATTTATACAAGGATCAAATGAAATAATATATGTAAAGTGCTCTGCAAACCTTAAAGTGCTATATAAATGTTAGTAATTCTAATTATTCTGCAAGAAGTAGCTAACTTTCCTAAGGATAATTAAGGGGAAATTAATGTGCTAAATTTACTATGTAATCTTTGAAAACACAAATTGTATATAGAGAGCTGCAGTTTTATGTACAATTCTCTTTTTTCTGTTCTTTGTATTTGGAAATGTTTATGTTTGATGATTTTAAGTTTAGAGTAACAAGCAAAAAGAAATTTTTAAAAAGTTATTTTTTTATTTCACCCAGTGGTGAATTCACTGTTTTGCATAGTTAGCATTTAATAACTTATAGTTCAATAAATAAATTTGATTTTGTTTTCAAGGTCTTCTTAAAATTTTGTGATAAATTCGCATTGGTAAAAACACCAGAACCTCACATTACAACATACTCTTCAGGTCCTGGCGTCACCAAACTGTTCTGCCTACAAGGCTCACAGAATACTGGGGTCCTTGATATTTTTGTTTAACCCTCTGGGCATTTTCTGTGGCTGTCCCTCATGGCTGGCTTGCTCTCCTTCCTCATCTTCACCCACTGGCTTCCCTGACTTCAAACTAAAATCCTATCTTCTACAAGAAGCCTTTCCCAAATATTCTTAAAATTTTTGTGCTTCCCCTCTTTTAATTATTTCTATTTATCTGGTTTGCTTGTTGTCTCCTTCATTAGACTGTAAACTCCTTGAGGGCAACTTTTGCTTCTTTTTTTATCTCCAGTGGTTAGCACAATGCCTGAAACATAGTAGGTAGTTAATAATTATCAACTGACTGAACAAACACCTGCAAAGCACATCTTTATAGTCCTTCCGTGGACCAGGCTTTGTAGTGTTTTAGGGCTCCTCCTTCCCAAAAGAAAGAGGATCCTGAAATTTAGTAATATATAAATATATTGAAGTGGCATATTTAGTAGTCTTCCTCTCAGGGAAGGAAGGGCAACACAGGGTGTTCTCTTATTAGCTTGGAATATTTTGAGGAGTGTAAGAGTTGAGCCCAAAGTGAATTACATCAATTTTGCCTTAAAAAGATATTTTTCAGAAAACAAAGCTACAGTCTCAAATCCATACCTAGAACATACTGACCTCAGTATTTGCGTTAAAAATATTTATTGGTTTGACTTTCCTCAAAAAGTTTCACAAATCATGAAAAATTAAGAAAGAGTAGGATACAATAGTATCCCATGTAATGGTGATTTCCATTCAATAAGTGTTTCTGTTCTACTAACATTCTAGAATAGAACCAGTATTCTAGGCTAATGATCAACAATTATCTGTGACAAAACATTGACCATCTCCTATTTTGGGTATCCATATGATCCCAAATAGAAGGAAAAGGTCTTATTAAAGGTGACACACTTTGAAGAAAAAGAACAAGAACCCAATTATTTCTATCTAATTCTTGCTCCATTTGTTTCTGCCTTTTTTGCAAATTACAATAACAGTAGCAATAGTAATAGTAATGATAATAGTATTAAGTGTTGTTGTTTTCAGTTGTTTTTTAGTCTTGTCCAACTCTTTGTGAACCCCATTTGGGGTTTTCTGAGCAAAGATACTGGAGTGGTTTGCCATTTCCTTCTCCAGCTTATTTTACAGATGAGAAACCTGAAGTAAACAGCATTAAGTGACTTGCCCAGGTCACACAGCTAGTAAGTGTCTGAGGTCAGATTTTAACTTGAGAAGAGGAGTCTTCCAGACTTTAGGTTCATCACTTTATCCACTGTGCCACACAACTGCCCTGATAGTAATAATAGCAGCTAACTATGACATTTTAAGGTTTGCAAATCACTTTATAAGTTTCTGTGGCCATATATGAATTCAGATTTTTCTGACTCCAAGATCAGCATTCTATCCACTGCAATTTCATAAAACAAATGTTGATATTTTAAGAAACACTACTTTTCAAAAAGCAAATTGAAACATGCAACAAATCACAGATTTAAATCTGCTAACAAAGTTCATTTGTTAAGCAACACTGCATGAAAGAAGAACTCATGAACAATGGCATTCCAACAGATAAAGGAACTGATATAAAGTATGCTATTTAGAAAGATAAAAATTCTAAAGCTTTCTTCTTGGAATTACAAAGATTAAATTCACATAAATCAACTTTAAAATCTAATAATTATTGACCAAAAGTATCTCCACTAGAAACCTATTTTCAAAGATAAAACCTTAAATTACAATTCAAACCATAAAACTACATCATAAACACCACTCCCAGTATTTAATAATTACTATTTTCCTTTGATGGAATAGTAATATCCTCCATATGTATACTCCTTTCCAATGGAGCAGGAGACAACTTACACCCACAACTTTCTAATTCTGCTCAATTCTGACTATGTAAATCTTTCAAAGAATTGGATGTATTGGGGGCCTTCCTCTGGTCCTTTTAGTACTTTGGAAAGTGCTTTCTCATAAGTTATCACTCATCATGTAGTCGCCAAATCTAATGTTCTTTTCTCTCTCTCTCACTCTCTCTCTCTCTTTTTTTTTTTTGTGAGGCAATTGGGGTTAAGTGACTTGCCCAGGGTCACACAGCTAGTGTCAAGTGTCTGAGGCCACATTTGAACTCAGGTCCTCCTGACTCCAGGGCTGATGCCTAGCTGCCCCTAATGTTCTTTTCTCAATCTTGATTTTTCTTAGCTTCTCTGCAGCATTTTACATTGATTACTTTCTCTTTCATGAGGTTTTCCCAACACTGTTGTCACCTGGGCCTATCTGTTCAATTGCTCCTTAGTGTCCTTTGATGACTTCACGTCACTGCCCACTTCCTGTGGATATCTCTCAATGTCCTCTCCTGAGCTAGCTGCTCATCTCCCTCTACAGTCTCCTATATAAGCTTACTCTCATCAGTTCCCAAGGGTTCAATTACCATCTCTCTGTAGATGATTCCCAGATCTATTGAACTATAGTATAATTTCCTGAGCGCCAGTCCCACAAAGCCAACTATCTCTTGGACATTTCAAAAGAGATGTTCCATAAGCATCTCAAACTCAACATGTCCAAAACAAAGTTCATTTTCTTTCTCCACATGTAGCCTCTTATTCCTACCTCCCCTACCATCTTACCAATTCCCAGGTTCACATCCCAGCTGCCATCCTCAGTTCTTCACTTGTATTAACCGTATGTATATATTGTCAAATCTTGTAGTTCTACCTTCCCAACCTCTCTCATAATGTACACACACACACGTACATACACATGTACATGTGTGTGTGTGTATATGTATGTATCTATGCATATGCACGCATATCCCCTTCTCATCGGCCAGAACCTCAATCCTAGTTCAGGCCCTTATCTCCTGCACAGACTACTGTAATAGCCTCCTAACCCATCTCCCTGCCTGAATTCTCTCCCCACTACACTCAGCTACCAATGTGATTTTCTTCATGGGTAGGTCTGACCATATCAATTCCCTTTTTCTCAATGAATCCCATAACCTCCAAGATCAAATATAAACTCCTGTTTGGTATTTAAAGCTCTTTACAATCTGGCCTCTTTATAACTTTACTCTCTTCTATACATTCTATATTCCAGCAAGACTGGACTCCTGGGGGCGGCTAGGTGGCGCAGTGGATAAAGCACTGGCCTTGGATTCAGGAATACCTGAGTTCAAATCCAGCCTCAGACACTTGACACTTAACTAGCTGTGTGACCCTGGGCAAGTCACTTAACCCCCATTGCCCTGCAAAAATTAAAAAAACAAAACAAAAAAAGACTGGACTCCTTTTAGTTCTCTGAACATAATACTCAATATCCCACAACAGTGTCTTTGTACTACTTATTCTCCAAAACTTAGACTGTGTTCATCTTCATATTTGTAAAGTTCTGACTTAGCACAATGCCTGGCATATGAGAGGCACTATACAAATGCTTGGTGTTGTTACTATCTCTGCCTTCTGATTTACCTGATTTTCTTCCAGACTCAGGTCAAAGCCCTTCTTCCATACGGTACTTCCTCCTCATCCCCCCAGTCACTAATGCCTTCCCCTTTCAAAGAGCCCTCCATCTACTCTATATATCTGCTTCTTTACATGTTGTTTCCCTCGTTAGAATGTAAGCTCTTTGAGGGCAAGGACTATTTTTTTTTTGCATTCCCAGTGCTTAATAGAGTACCTGGGACATAATAAAGACTATAATGACTTGATGTGACTAACAGTGCAAGACATAAGTTTACTCTTTAAATCAGATTCCCACTCTGTGACCATCTGAGAATATAGGTCATTGATGTCTTTTACTGGATTTTTTTTTTTTTTTGCAGGGCAATGGGGGTTAAGTGACTTGCCCAGGGTCACACAGCTAGTAAGTGTCAAGTGTCTGAGGCCAGATTTGAACTCAGGTACTCCTGAATCCAGGGCCGGTGCTTTATCCACTGCGCCACCTAGCCGCCCCTTTTACTGGAATTCTTAAAGGCAAATCATTATTAGTAATATGTTGTATCCAACCTGTGTCACCTATGATGTTTCTTTTGTTCATCTACAATTTGGCTCACTTCTAACCGTGATTCTTCTGAGAACATAGTGCTCCATGATTCAGTCATACACATCAACCAAAAACTATTGATGTTAAAAGGATGAGCTGCTGAAAAGCAACAAAAACCTTAGAATCAGAAAAAGTACTGCTTCTCAGGTATTTTCCTTTAACAAAATTACTGATTTCTTAAAAAATGAATGTTTACTATTCTTAAATATTTACATAACCTTTATAAGAATGACAAAAGCATTCACCTTCTTATGTCAGTTTCATATTTTGGTACAAAATTCCAATGTAGCAAACATCTATTTGATCAGTGAGTGAAGAACTGGTTAATATTATTTGTAGAACCATCTTTCTCCTCCTCTTCCCCACCCCCCTCACTAGATAACTAGTAAATATATTGCAACAGCAGAACAGTAATATAGACTTGTAGCTACAAAATTAATTTTCAATATGGTAGGTATAAACCTTGGGTTTACACAAATATGGGATAGACTCTTTGAATGCCTAATATTCAAAATCCTAGGAATATTAAAAGGCAATTCAATTATTTGAACCTTTAGTGAAAATTATTTTTATGCATTTTAGTTCTGGCTCAATTTCTTTGGTAGCCTAGGATACATGGACACTATTTTACAATGGATATATGTTTACAACGTTTCTTCATATTCAAGGACAGTTGGTGAATATGTGTATTATTATGAGACCTGATCATGTATCCTAAAGTCTTTTCCAAGAAAATTATACATATACAGATTTTCTTTTGGTCAATGGCTGTTGCTGAAGTTTACAAGACTTGTTATTTATGGTTCTCTTTGGCCACAGGCTGCATAATTGTTTAGGATGAGAAAATTCTGAGAAGGAATTGCAGATGTTAGTTTATCCCTTTTTGCTTACAAAAGACAGTAGAAAAGATGACAAGTATATAAAAAGTTTTAGTCTAAGTAAAGTTTGAAAAAATATGCAAATATCTATTATTAGATAGCCTTATCCTTTAAATAATCACAGATTTTTAAAGATAATCCAGTCCAACTCTTCTACTTTACAAGTGAAAAAAAAAAATCCCAAGAAAATTGTGATATTTCAGGACACATATATAGGTAAGTAGTGGAAAGGCCAGAACCTTGCTTCCCAGTCCAGTACTCTTTCCACTATCCTATACTGCCTCACATGCACTGCATGCAATTTAAAAGTCATTTATAAATATTCACTAATACTAATACTTGACAGAGTCCCTATTCCCCAAGAAAACTTTCACATTCATTTTTTAATCCTGAAATCTTTATTAGTGATATATTCTATTGTAAGGGCAAAATTATTTTCACTCAACATGTAATTTATATACCATGTATATGAAAAATGAACATATATATACATAAAGATTCAACAGGGAATAAAGATTGTAAAAACCTGCTCTTCAGATTTATCAATATGGACAAATATTGACAAAGAGGTGGCTAAAATAGATTGACTCATACTGTGAAATCATTATTTTTCAATAGGAAATTGATTTCCCATAAGTATATTATAATTTTGCTCTAAATCATTCTAAAAATATTAGAATAAAGTAAATTCACTGTGCCCTATACCCAAAGAATTTATTTAAATTATATCCTGTTATTAAGGAAAATGTCACTATAAACATGTAATTTTCTGTACATGAAGTGATTTTTAACCTGGTAGGATACCTAGAATAATTACTAGGTTGTTTGTTTTTTCAAAATACAGATAACTTCATCCAAAACGTAAGAAAAACAATTGGCTTAAGGGTGAGAGCTTGTGACTTAATAGAAAGAATAAATACTGTGAATCAAAAAAAAAAATAATCTTACCATTAAAGACAGAGCAGCAGTAATAGTAGAACCACAAATGGGCACTTACAGCTCATTATTTCCTTGTAATAGTATCCAAATATTAGATATATGCATCCTGTCTTTTAAGACACACTATATTGACAGCTAATGTTAAAGCAGAGAACTATTACCAATAATAGTAATTGGCTATCAAAAATGGTAAAGTGCTTGATTAATTCATTCGTAATTCACATTTGCAGCCATAGAGCACCATATTTTAAAGAAGACATTAAAGGCTGAAGAATGGTCACAGGAAGGCAAATAAATGGGATGATGAGGCACTCTAAGATGAGTCAGGTGAGAATAGTTGAAACCAATAATAAGCATTTATTTCAAAACACACTTTATGTCAGGCACTGTTGTAGGCCCTGTAAAAACATGCTCGAAGAACGAAATGATTACTATTTTTAAGGAGTTCCATACTAACGGGGAAGACAACAAGGATGTATATAAGTGAAGTTAACTAGGATTTGGTAAGCTCAAACACAGTAGTGTTTGAGGCACTGTGCTAAGCACTGAGGATAAACAGAAAGGTAAAAAATAGTCCCTGACTCAAAAAGCTCACAGGGGGAGACAAAATACAAAACAAATATGCACAAACAAGTTGTATAGAAGGCAAATGGGAGATCCTCTAAGGCAAGGCCGACTAGAAAAGACTCCTAGATGAGGTTAGGACTTGAAGCTGGGACTTGAAGGAAGTCAGGGCATCCAGGAGGCAGAGGTAAAAAGGAAGTACATTACAAACACAAGGAGATGGTCGGTGAAAATGCAGAGTTGGAGATGGAGTGTTATGTGTAAGGAACAGTCAAAAAGTGAGAGAGAATCATTGGACTACAGAATACATGGAAGAGATTAAGATATAAGACTGGAAAGGAAGGAAGGAGATAGATTATGAAGGGTTTTAAAAGTCAAAAGGAAACGCATTTTATCTGATCCCAGAGGCAACTGAGAATTCACTAGAGCTAGACTTGGTCAGACATGCTTAGAAAGATCATTTTGCTAGCTGAATGGAAAGGCCAATCAGGTTACTGAAATAGTCCAGATATGAAGTGATGGAGAGTGTCACAGTGGCGGCAGCATTAGATATGTTGGGGATGAGGAAGAGAGTGGTAAAAGAGACTAAGAAGTCAAACCGAACACTGAAATTGCAAGCTTGGGGGATTGGGACAGCTTTGGTGGGATTGGGACAGCTTTGGTGACCTAGAAAATAATAGGGAAACTAGGAGGAAGGTGAGAGTAAGGGGGCAAAAGAGAATGAATTCCTTGGAAATGATGAGTTTAAAGATTTCTAGAGACATCCAGTTTGAAATGTTCAACAGAGTTGGAGACTTGGTTCTAAATATCAGGAGAGAGGTCAGAGCTAGATAAATAGATTTGAGGATCATCTGCATAATCCATGGAAACTGATGGGATCACCAAGTGAAATGGTACAGAGTAAGAAGAGGAATGAGGACAGAGGCTTGAAGGACACCCAGGTTAGCTGGCACAACAGGGATAAAAACCAACAGTGGAAACTGGGAAGGAGCAAGTGAACAGATCCAGGAAAAGTGCAGTGTCACAAAGAAGGGGAGGGAAAGGGATAAGTATTTATTAAGTGCCTACTAAATATCTCATTTGATTCTCACAACAACCCTGGGAGGTAAGTACTATAATGGCCCTCATTTTACAGTTGAAAGTGTCTGAGGCCCAATTTAAACTCAGTTCTTCCAGATTCCGAGCCTACTGCTATATCCAAAGTACCAGCCAACTCTCTAGAGAAGCGACTATCAATGAAAAAAAGGGTGTGACAAATACCACAGAGAGGTCAAGAAGGACCAAAATTGAGAAAAGGTCATTAGATTTGGAAAACTTCTGAGAAAGAAATTTCAATTGAATGAAATAAGAGATCAGAAATCTGACTGCAGGAAGTTACAAAGTGAGTCAGAGGAGAGGGAAAGGAGGTGATTTTGAGATGACTCCAAAACATCCAGTTTGAAATGTCTAATAGAGGGTTGATGTTTTGGTGGGGTTTTTTTTAAAGGAACTGGGGTTTTTAACTTGGCCTGTAGTCATAAGAGGGAGTTTGATGTCTGAGGAACAGCAAATAGTTATACAAATGGAGCATGTGGTACATAAAAAGGAGTAAAGCATGGAAGTTTGAAAACAAAGGAAAAGACTATGAAGAGTTTACCAGGTTATGAAGAGCTTTATATAGCAAATCAAGGAATTATATTTTATCCTGAAGGTAATAAGGAGCTACTAAACCTGAATGAACACTAAGTCATATAGTTATATCTAAACTTCAGAAAATTCACCTTACCTATAATCCCAAGACACAAGAAAAAGGGAAATGGACGCATATGTAAAAAAAAAAACCTACTTTTGGGGGCAGCTAGGTGGCACAGTAGATAAAGCACTGGCCTTGGATTCAGGAGGAACTGAGTTCAAATCCAGCCTCAGACACTTGACACTTACTAGCTGTGTGACCTTGAGCAAGTCACTTAACCCTCATTGCCCCGAAAAAACACACAAAAAAAACACAAATACTTTTTTTTTGTGGCAAAGAATTAGAATCTAAGGGGGTACTCACCAATTGGGAAATGGCTAAACAAATTATAGTATGTGAAAGAAAGGAATACTATTAAGAGACAATGAAAGGGAAGGTTTCACAAAACACTGGATTTCTATGAATTGATGCACTGAGTAAGAAGAACCAGGAGAACAAATTATACAGCAACAACACTGTACAAATAACTTTGATAGCCTCCAGAGCTCTAACCAATACAATGACCATGATCCCAGAGCACTCATGATGAACTGTGCTTCCAACCTCCTGACAGAATAGTGACAGATTCAAAATGTGGAATGGGACAACCATTTTTGGATCTGGGCAGTGTGGGGATTTATTTTACTTGACTATGCATTTTTATGGCAAAGTTTTTTGCTTTGTTTTGTTTTTCTTAAACTGGAGGGAGGGGAGGTTGAAAGGAGAGAAAATAAATGTTTAATTGAAAAGATAAATGAAGTGAAATATTAAAATAAGAAAGCACCACCACCCCAGCAGCTGAGCAGACCACGGACTCAAGTAGAGACAGATTTGAGGAAAGCAAACCAATTAATTAGAAGGATATTACAACAGGCTGGGCAAAAAGTAATGAAGTTCTGAAATAGGGTTGAGGTTGTGTAACTGAACAGAAGGGGACATATATAAAATGTTGTTAAGGTAGAAACAACAGAATTAAGCATCAAATCCATGTCCACTCCCTCTAATCTTGTCTTTTTCACGGTCTTTCTATTTTCTCTTTCTCTACACCCTCTCTGTTGGTGATCTTTTGGGCTCCCATGTGTTCAATTGTTATCCCTATTCAGATGCCTCTAAGATCTATATGTCTAGCCATAATGTTTCTCCTAAATTACACATAACCGAGATCCTGTTCAACATATCTAAGTGAGTTGTCCTTTGGACATATCAAATTCAGTAAGTCCAAAATGCAACCCCTTATCTTTCCTTCTAAACCCTTCAAACTTTTCTACCACATCATTCTACCATTCTTTCAGTCACCCAAGTTCACAGTGTAAGATCATCTTTAGCTCTTTCCTCCCTTACACTACCCTCATATCTATTCAGTTGCCAAGTCTTATCAATTCTGTATCCACAGCTTATCTTGGATCTTACCCCTTTTCTCCACTCACATGGGAACCACCATAGTTTTAGGTCCTTATCACCTCCAACAGTCTCCTAATTATACTTCAGGCTTCTGGCCTCTCCCCTCTTCATTGCATTCTTCAACTAACTTTCAAAATAATCTTTGTAAGGCAAAGATCTAGCTATGTTACTTCCCTGCTCAAGAAATTTCAGTGGAATCCAATAACCTCTAGAACAAAATACTAAACCATCAGTTGACATTTAAAACCATTCACAATTTGGCTCACATCCACCTTTCTAGACTCACTGCACTTTTTCCTCCTTATGAACTCTTATGTTTCAACCAAACCAGCCTATTTGCTGTTCTCTGAACTCAATACCAACTCCTGACTCTATGTGTTTGCACAAGCTGTCCCCATACTCAGACTTCTTTCCTGTCTTACCTCTCATTCTTTAAATCCCTAGCTGGTTTTAAGGCTCAGTAGGTGTGGTACCTCCTATAGGAAGCCTTTCAAGAGCCTATTAGCTCTTTTTCCCTCATCTTGTCTCTTTCAGGGACTTTCTACTTCCATCTCTGAACCCTCTCTGCTGGTGATATCTTTTTCATTTTGTCTTTTAATCCTTAAGGCCTTGAACACAGTAAACATTCAATAAATGTTTGATGGATTAGATTGAATTAACATGTTGCAGGAATGGTTCCAGTTAATCATCAGCCAAATAACTCAATGTTTGTGTGACACGGCAAGTCAAAAAACTAATAAAATCCTAGACTATGTTAGTAAAACTATGTTTATATCAAAGAAGGTAGTAGTCCTATGAAAGTAAAATCCCATCTAGAATTACTATGTTCAGTTCTGGAGAAAGCATTTATAGAGGGACAATGACAAAGGATTTGAGAATACAACTTGAATGACTCAAACCATGTCATATATGTACTATCTGAAGGAACAAGGAATGATTATACTGAAAAGACTTATGAGTAGTCTTCAAATATAGGAAGGATCAAAATGTGGAAAATAACAGACCCTCAACTTAGAAAGTACCTTAAGAATCTATAAAGTACAATCCAAACTTTTGCCAAATTCCCTCTAAGACATTCCTAAAGATGTTATGTACTAAGTAACTAATGGGTAGAGTAAGACAAGAGATGTAAGGAAGATTTTTCTAACAATAAGATCTGCTCTGAAAACAGCAGGCTGTATTGCAGCTTGCACCTTTTCCCTGGAATTATTCCTTTGGAGACAAGATTCCTGCATGGAATGGGTGGCTGAACTAGGGGGCCTGTATTATCCCTTCCAACTTTTATGCTTCAAAGTCAGTAAGCCTTCTGTTGCCCCAAATGACTGACACCAAGTGTCAAGCATTAGCAACTGCTCTTCTTCAGCCATACTTAATACTTAGGTTGAATGTTACTGCATCGGTGTGGGCACTCCCTAGGTTGTAGTAGATCACATCTCATTCAGGATAATTTTTATTCCCATCTTACTATAACTCTTCCACAGATGATCCACCCAATGCACTGGGGCTGGCTTTTTAAAATATTTCACAGGGCCCAACTGAACACTAGGTTTGCCTAGCTATTGTCTTTGAGTATTCCTATATGCCTGGCCCACCTCCTTTTTTGGTTATATATATTCTTCCTTGTTCCTTTAATGCCATTTGTTGCATGTAAGACATTGTATGCAAAAAGCTGTATCTACTTACATCCATCATACATCTTTCTACTTTCCTTATGGTCACATGCAATACTGATTCTTCTGAGATCCATGGTGTTTAATGATAAACAACCATAAAGCACCACCAGAAAAATATTGGTGTTAGAGATGGACTTTTGCACCAGCAGTTTGAGAAAATTGGAAGTCCTACAAAATTTCCCAAAAGTGGTCCTGCTTAATCTTCTATTCAATTTTGATTCACTGTCCAAAAGCATCAGTGTATGAAATACACAAGTATAAACATCTGTACATTTTTATATATGTATAGATATGGATGAACTCAAGACTGCTAAACCAGCTGTATATTTTAATCTGAGCAATATGTGTTCTTTATTTGCTTTGTTTTTTCCAGTGGATGGTTGGACCAATCTCCCTTGAATTACCACAAATTTCACTGAGACAGCCTTGAAATGCGCCGGGGATCAATGCAATTAGTACAATTTCATCTGTAAATAGGAATATCTGGAGAACCTTACCATTGATAGAGAATTCTTCTACTTGGAATCTTAAGGACCAATGGTGACGCATGCCTCCCTCCTCTTGACAGAGTGGTGTTGGACTATAGGTGCAGAATGAGGCATATTGTCAGTAACAGCCAATGTGTTGAACTGTTCTGCTTAGCTGTACTTGTTATAGCAACACCAATGTAGGAAATGAAACCTTTTTTAAGTATCTGGACTCAAAGCAATACCTTATTAATATAACAGTGACATAACACTGTGGTTGAGCTTGCCTCCCAGTTTAATGATTCACTTGGTATTAATCAACACTATGAGAACTGCCAAAGTTTTCCATGTAACCACATTTGTTTTATAATTTTGAAAAAATTTATGTGGATGGGGAAAACACCTTGTTTTAAGAGGATCCTTAATAATCCTACATATTGTTCTACCAAATCAAAGGCTTTTTAAAAAATCAACAAACGGTAAACAAAGTTGAGATTTACTAACTACATCTGTCAGTGAGTTTTTTGATCGTGGTCTGTTATCATCTACAAGAGCCTTTGCTGTTCTGTTGTTGTTTTCACTAAACATATGATTGATTCATTACAGACCACTTTTGAAAGCTTTTTTAGAAACTGGAAAGCATGATTTTGGGTTATAACTGAAATCATCTCAACCATCTATTTTTGAGTAAAATTACTATTTGTAATTTTTTCCCCTTTCTTTTGAAACCTCTCACTTCTTAGGGAATCAATGCCCCCTAAATCATGTTAAAACCAGGATGGATTTCTCCTGTATGAAATGTGGTCTTTTCTCAATTTAATCTGATATAATTGAATTCATTTGAGAGGAGTCCATCATTTTGATAATGAAAATAGATCATTGGAAGATGTTTTAGTTCTATAAATGCTTTGGGGATTACTTAGCATTGCTAGATCTTCCCCAAGTTTTCTTCCAGCTTCTTTTCTTCTCAAATGTTTTTCAATATTTTGTGTAGTGCCACTTGTTATCTTCCCTCCTCCTTTATCCTTTACAAAAGAGAGTTGACTCTAAATGGGCACTGCCCGTATCTGCCAAGTTTCTTTGCTTGACATGGAGATTGAATGTCTGCTGGCCAAAGTGATTTCTGGCCTTTTTTGGCCTCTGTTGAGGTGACAGCTTTGCAGTGGTTAAACTTCTCTAAGAAATGGTGATGAAATCGATGTATTTTGGTTTATTAATTTTTTGGAGTCAATAGATTGGAGTGCAGTCCCATACAGTATGAAATTCTCCTACATTGTTTAAAAATGAATGGCACCCTGAAAAAGTATTTGAAAGTGTTCAATCATCCATCAAGCATTTATTAAGTGTCTATGTGCAAAGTTCTATGCTAAGTGGTGAGGATACAAAAAAGTAAGAGAAAATCTTTGCCCTCAAAGAAATTAAATCCTACTATGGTTTAGGGGAATTATGTAAGAAAAGTCACTAACCCATTCACTTCTTTTGATTCAGTGATCCTATTACTGAGAATATACCCCAAGGAAGTCAATAACAGAAAGGTTCCACATATACTAAAATATTCATCACAACCAGTTTTTCATGTTAGGAAAAAAACCTCGTAATAAGAGTGGGTACTCACTTCTTGGGCAATTTCTGAAAAAACTACTATATATAAATGTAGAAGATAACATGCAGTACAGGTAAGGATAAAAGAATTCAGTGAAAAGTGGAAAGGTTTGCATAAACTCATACTAAGTAAAATAAGCAGAACCAGAAAAGCAATTGAATAATGATTATAAAATATAAATGAAAACAACTCTAACAGGCTATGCCTAGATTAATTGCATTGAGTAATCTTGATCCCTGATAACAAATGATGAATCTGTGTCCTCCTCTCTAAAGTGAAATGGATGTGAACTGTTTCTATGCTGCCAGATATAGTTGCTTGCCTGATTTTACTTAACTCTTTTTCTTTTATGAAGGATTTCATGGATGGGGGAGAGGTATATAATAGGAAATGACTCTAGTTTGTTTGTTTTTCTTTCTTTTTCAGAAAAATCAGTGGAACCTAGAGACTTCACCTATTTCATGATGAGAAATGCAGCTCATTCTCCGGCACTTACAACACCCTTAAAAGGGGCAGGAGTGGGGCAGCTAGGTGGTGCAGTGGATAGAGCACCGGTCCTGGAGTCAGGAGTACCTGAGTTCAAATCCAGCCTCAGACACTTAACACCTACTAGCTGTGTGACCCTGGGCAAGTCACTTAACCCCAACTGCCTCACAAAAAAAAAAAAAAAAGAGGGGCAGGAGTGGGGTGGGGTGGTGGGTTTCAACTTGGCTTTTAAAGAAATCCTTGAAAAGTACTACAGGTATTCAGATTATCCCCAATAATTAATCACTTTTCTTCATAGAGGGTCCTTAAAGTACCATTACTAGGGGGAATTTGTAATACTGAAATTGACACTGAATTCTAGAATTCCAAGTTACTAGAAGAAATTTTTCAAGCATGTAAAGGATGCTTGTGGATATCATGAAAGAGAAAAAAGACTTGTTTTCTGTGGCCCCAGAGTAGCAACAGGTAGGGGTTAAACAAACACAAATTTAGGCTACCTCTCAGGAGAAAAAAAAACCTTAATACTCAGAAATGTGCAGAAGTGGAATAGGCTGCCTGGAGAGGATGGGTTCCTCTTCCTTGGAGGTCTTCACGCAGAGGCTGGATGACAACTTGTCTGGTATATTATAGTAGGAATCCCTTTCATGTGCAGATTCTAAAGGGCTGAGGTCCTTCCAACTTTCAAACTCTGTGAAGTATTTTTAGTTTTTCTTCAGCTTCTTTCCACATCACTGTTTTTTCTCCTACCCAGTGAGTTATGCTGACTTGTTATTTAGCAGCTCCAGTCTTTATTTTCTGAACTGTTAATGACTTTTGTATTGGTTCCATTTGTCAGCTATTAATCAAATATGATACATGCATCTATCTAGACTTGTTATTTAGATGAGATTACACATAGTATGTAGTGTAAAGGGAAAATAAAACTTTTAAATGTCTTGAAAGGGAATGAAAAATGACTATTTTGAAAAATACCTTGTAAAGGAATGAATAAAAATGAGGGTTTTTATAAAAAAAAAAATGTGCAATTACAGGTAATGTTGAACTACTTTATGATTATAAAACAAAGTATTAGTCCAAAATACTGAATTAAATTAAAAAATTAAGGTTCAGAGTTAAAATAAATAAAATTAGAATAATGGAAAAGAAAAACAAAACTTTTCTACAGTGTTTACATGATTGTTGCCCCCCCCCCCCGGCCAAAAAGGCAAAGAGAAATATGGGATACATGTCAAAATACAAAAATTGCTACAACATATTTCATGGAAAAGTTGAACAATGGCAAGGATTTTTTCCCCTGACATTTTTCAGTTAATAATATCAGAAAGACCAGGAAGTCAAAAGATTTCTTGAAAGACGTTACTTGAAGACATTAAAAATTTTGTAACCAGTTTACCATCATCAAGTTAAAAAACACTATTCATAAAACCATTGCTCAGCAATCTACTCAAGCTTACTGTCATCACGGTGGCCAAACTATCTCCTCACAACTTGTTTTTATAACATTAGGCTAACACCTCCCTCGCCCCTCCAACAAGATTCTCATTTATTGCAAGTGAATTCCACTTTCTTGATCTCAAGGCTCCACAGTGCTCCCATCACTCCCAAATCCAGAAGAGGAGAAAAAGGGAGGAAAGGCATAAAAATTACCAGTTTTAGCTCTCTTTCTATTCCTGAAGCAAATCATTGTGTATGAGAATTATTTCTGGCAAAGTCTGGAGAGGACATTTGATGAAATGCACCTGTGTATTTTCTTGTAAAGTAAATAGTAATTTAAGGCAATGATTCATCTCTATTTTCAAAACCATGAGACTGGCAAGAAAGCTCCTGATCTAAGAGACTAGGATTACATAAAAAGGAGATGCGATATCAATGAAAAAGTTGTAGCCACATTAACTTTTCAGGACCTCAATTCATCAATACATGTGAATAATTTAATCTGAAGTTATATTTCACAAAGTAGAATTATTATATTAACAGACAAGTGTAGAGACCGGTGAAAGGGGGGACTAGATTGGTTCTATTCCCCACTCACTTGCCCTATACTCTGACCAATTCTGAATACCCCTCCCTTTCCCATTAAATGGCATCCATATCCATGATGAATATTCAGCTGTTCAAACTATATGGAGAGAGAAAAGGAGAGATGTAAAGAAATGGAAAAAGAGTAAAAGGCAAAACTAATGAGTTGTCTCAGTGCCACAAAATAGTTTTTACCTGTCTGAAAGTGAAACAAAATTCAAATCATCAAAAAGAAATAAAAAACTATTTCAACCCATCTCAAAGTCTTGGATGCAACACAAAATAAAAAGAAAACAAAAGAATGAAGGAAAACAAAGAAAAATATAAGAAAGCAGACCATTTCGGTACTTGCCAAACTGAACTATAATAGCAACAATTTAAATTATATATGACACTTTTCATCAGAGTTCTATTTATTGTTCCATCTGTCTCCCTCAGGGTAATTAGGAACTAAAAAAACCATTTAATTATATGTTGACTATTTTTCTTCCTAAACATCCTCCTTTGCTTCTAGGAGAGGAAAAAACAAATACTTTTAAAAAGTGACTTGAGAACTTCTAAACCTATCTCCTCAAGTTTGGAACAAATTTAAGTGACTTTTAGAAAAATTCAATTCATCTGAGAATCTATTTATCAATTTTTTATTTAATTGATGATAGACCATTCTTTATAACTTTTAATTAACAAAAACTGGCTCAATTATCTACCAACACAAAAATTACTTGAGCAAAGTGACAGTGAATGTAAATAGTACTGGTATATCTAATTATTTTCCCCATTGATATAGAGCTCATGTTCTCACCGCCCCCTTCCCCCAACTTCAGAAAAACAAACTCTTTGAGAACAAGGATTATATTGGTGTCTAGGACACAGTAGGTACTTAATAAAAGCTACATTTCTTTAAAAAAAAAATTACCCTAGAAGCAAGTAAAGAATAATAGCACTTTATCATTATCTAACCAATAAAATTAAATCACCATTGTTGTGGTTTATTAAATACTAACTTATTTTCACTCAATATTTTTAAAGTATTTTCTTTTTCCCCAATTACATGCAAAACAATTAACATACATTTAAAAAAACTTTACAAATTTTCTCCCTTCCTTCCTTGCCTCTTTGAGAAGGCAAGCAATTTGATATACGTTATACATGCGTAGTCATGCAAAACATGAACACATTAAGTCATGTTGTGAAAGAAAACAAGACAAAAAAAACCTCAAGAAATATAAAGTTTTAAAAAACTATGCTTCAATCTGTATTTAGACACCATCAGTTTTTTCTGTGGAGATGGATAAGATTTTTCATCACAAGTCCTTCAGAGTTCACTGTATTGCAGAGAATAGCTAAGTCATTCAAAGCTGGTTATCTTACAAATTTGCTATTACTCCATACACAGTACATTTCACTTTGCATCAGTTCATGTAAGTCTTTCCTGGTTTTCTTAAGAGCATCCTGCCCATCATTTGTTATAGAGCAATAACATTTCATCATAATCACATACCACAATTTGTTCAGCCATTCCCCAATTGATGGGCATCTCCTGAATTTCCAATCTATGCCACCAGAAAAGAGCTGCTGTAAATATTTTTGTACCTTTAGGTCCTTTTTCTTTTTGGATACAGATCTAGTAGTGGTATTGCTAAGTCAAAGAGTATGCATAGTTTTAGAGACCTTTGGGCATAGTTCCAAACTGCTCCGCAGAATCATGGAATCAGCTTACAATTCTACCAAGACTACATTGTCTCATTTTCCCCACATCCCCTCCATTATTTGACATTTTCCTCTTCTGTCCTATTAGCAAATCTAATAGGTATGAGATAGTACCCCGGGGGGAAAAATGAGTTAGAGCATTTTTTTTTCATATGGCTATACATACCTTTGATTATTTCATCTGAAAACTTCATGTATTTTGGTCATTTATCAATTGGGGAATGGCTCTAATTGTTATAAATTTGACTCCATTCTCTATGTTTGAGAAATGAGGCCTTTATCAGAGAAACTTGTTTCAAATATTTTTCAGCTACTATTGCTAACTGTATTTCCCTCTATCCTATTCCCTCTCCTCATTTTACTCGATTCTCTCTCCTTTCACCCTGTCTTTCCTCAAGTATTTTGCATCTGACTATCCTCTCCCCCAATCTGCTCTCACTTCTATTACACCCCATACTTTATCCCCTTCCCCTTCTACTTTCCTATAGGGTAAGATAGATTTCTATACCCAACTGAGTATTTATGTTATTCCCTCTTTGAGCCAATTTTGATAAAAGTAAGGTCCACTCACTCCCCCTTAACTCTCCCATCTTTCTCTCCACTGTATAAGGTGTTTTCTTGCTTCTTTTATGTGAGATAATTATTCCATTCCATCTCTCTCCCTTTCTCCCAGTGCATTCCTCTCTCATCCCTTAATTTTTTTTTATATATCATCCCTTCATATTCTACTCACACCTGTGCCCTGTCTAAATATATATATATATATATATATATATATATATATATACACACACACACACACACACACACACACCTTCCAACTGCCCTAATAATGAGGTTCTTATGAGTTATAAGTATCATCTTCCCATGTAAGAATGTAAACAGTTTAACCTTTTAAAAATCCCTTATGATTTCCTTTTCCTGTTTACCTTTTTGTTTCTCTTCGGTCTTGTATCTGAAAGTCAAATTTTCTATTCAGTTCTGGTCTTTTCATCTAGAATGCCTGAATGTCTTTTTCATTGAATGCTCATTCCCCCCCCCCCCCCGAATGATTATACTGTTTTGCAGGGTAGGGGATTCTTGGTTGTAATCCCAGTTCCTCTGCCCTCCAGAATATCATATTCTAAGGCCTTTGATTCTTTAATGTAGAAGCTGATAAAACTTGTGTTATCCTGACTATGGCTCCACGGTATTTGAACTGTTTCTTTCTGGCTGCTTGCAATATTTTCTCCTTAACTTGCAAGCTCTGGAATTTGGCTATAATATTTCTGGGAGTTTTCATTTGGGGATCTTGACTTTCAGGAGGTCATTGGTGGATTCTTTCTATTTCTATTTTACCCTCTGGTCCTAGAATGCCAGGACAGTTTTCCTTGATGATTTCTTGAAAGATGATGTTCAGACTCTTCTTTCAATCATGGCTTTTGGGTAGTCCAATAATTTTCAAATGATCTCTCCTGGCTCTATTTTCCAGGTGAGTTGTTTTTCTAATGAGATATTTCACATTGTCTTCTATTTTTTTTTCATTCTTCTAGTTTTGTTTTATCATTTCTTAACTTTCTGAACTCCACATAAATAGCTGGAATGCTTCAATAAATGCTTAATGCCCAAACACTGATTGCTAAAGCTTCTAATTTAAGGAGACCACACATTTAGATTTTAAACAACACAACTTCATTTCTTATAAAGTCATTACCTTCCATTTGCCCGATTCTAATTTTTAAGGATTTAATTAAGGAATTTTGTACCTTCTTTTCCATTTGGCCAATTCTGCTTTTCAAGGCAGTCTTCTCCTCACTGGCTTTTTGTACCTCTCTTTTTTTGGGGGGGGGGGCAGGGCAATGGGGGTTAAGTGACTCACCCAGGGTCACACAGCTAGTAAGTGTCAAGTGTCTGAGGCCGGATTTGAACTCAGGTCCTCCTGAATCCAGGGCTGGCATTTTATCCACCACGCCACCTAGCCACCCCCTTTTGTACCTCTTTTACTGTCTGGCCTAGTCTGTTTTTTTAAGGTGTTATTTTCTTCAGTATGTGTGTGTGTGTGTGTGTGTGTGTGTGTGTGTGTGTGTGTTCCTTTAACAAGTTGTTGACTTTTTTCCGTGATTTTCTTTGCATCTCTCATTTCTCTTCCCAATTTTTCCTCTTCCTCTCTTACTTTATTTTCAAAGTCCTCTTTGAGTCCTTCCATGGCCCAAGACCAATTCATATTTTTCTTGAAGGCTTTGGATGTAGGAGCTTTGACTTTGTTCTCTTCTTCTGAGGGTGTATTTTGATCTCCCTTGTCACCATAGAAATTTTCTTGGGTCAGGATTTCTTTTTTTCTGTTTGCTCATTTATCTTCTGAGTTTCTGATCTTCCTTGTCACCATAGTAACTTTCCATGGTCAGGAATTTTTTCTGTTGCTCATTTTCCCAGCCTACTTCTTGACTTTTTACTCTTTCTGATTAGTTGTTCAACCCTGTTACTGTGGGCTGAAAGTTCCAGAAGCAGTCACTATCACTGCTGATTCAGTAGTTTCCAAGGCCTCTTCCTGGTTTGCTGGGGCCTGGTCTGTGTTGACACACCCTGCACTAGACTGTGCTCCACTCTCACCCAGGTACAACACACCTTTCCTACTGACCTTCTAAGTTGTCTTTGTCTGGAAAATTATTTCACCCTGTCCTTTTGTGGGTTCTGCTGCTCCAGGAATTGTCTTATGGCATTATTTAAAGGTATTTGGGCTTGGAAGAGAGCTAAGGCAAGTCGCTGCCTTTGCTCTGTCATTTTGGCTTTGCCCACGTCACTCATTATTTTTTAAAGATCACACCAAAGAAACATTTAGCTTCTCTCATCTTGAAGAATGGATCGACCTTAAATATATTTTAAATAACTTAGTTTGAGAAAAGCAACAATGGAAAATGATGAAACAAGTCATATAATGTGCGGGACTATTCATGTCTTTCTGGAAAATGGAACTGTCTCAGGTGCTACTAAAGCTAATCTACAACTGGCTCACTGCTACATAATGAGATGGTGTCCATTAGATTCACCATGAATCCAAAGTAGTACCTATAAAATACTTCTCATGAAGATGTTGTTTTGAAATCACTGGATTCTACTCCTTAATTACTAACCACATCTAGCCCCAGTTTTCCTACAAGAATCATCACTATATTTGTCATTTAGGTCAGCAGCAAATATTTGAATCTTCAAGAAACTATATATTAATAAGTATTAAATGTGCATGGGGGGGCAGCTAGGTGGCGCAGTGGATAGAGCACCGGCCCTGGAGTCAGGAGTACCTGAGTTCAAATCCGGCCTCAGACACTTAACACTTACTAGCTGTGTGACCCTGGGCAAGTCACTTAACCCCAATTGCCTCACTAAAAAAAAAAAAAAAAATGTGCATGGGATTCCTGAGAATATATACTAGAAAAGGCATAAGAACACAGAGTCAGGTGGAGAAATATGAAATGCTATTAAGCAATTTAATTAATCAGCATAAGTAACTACATAAATTAAGTTAATAAGAATTTGAAGGAAAGTTAGAGATCATCCCTCATTTCACAGATGAGGGAAGTGAGAACGAGAAAGATTAAATGATTTATCTAAAGTTACACAAGTAATAAATGACAAAGACAGGATTCAAAATTACTTTAAGTTCAGGGCTCTTGCCAACTCTACTATGGATCTCAAAATTAATGAGAGGAAATTTAGCAAGGATAAATGTAAAGTCCTGCATCAATTGTTTTGTTTTGTAAACTGCATAACTTGGAATTACATTTTAGAAAAGCGAATGAAACGTCCATACTCTTTGAGCCAGTGCCAGGCATATAAAGAGATTAAAGAAAGGTCCCCTCTACACCTAAAATATTAATAGCAGCACTTTCTTATAGTAAAGAACTGAATACAAATATATATGCCCATCAATTCAGAACTGGAGAAACAAATCATGGTACATGAATGTAATGGAGTATTACTGCACTACAGTAAATTATATATATGAGTAGAAAGATCAAGATGAACTCATAACTATAAACTAACATTTATATAGTGCTTACTATGTGCCAGGGACTGAGTAAAAATAACACAAATAACACAAAAATAACAAATAACCCTGGGAGGTAGGAGCTCTTATTATTCCCATTTTACAGACGAGGAAACCAAGGCAGAGGTTGAAACTTGCCCAGGGTCACATACCTAGGAAGAGTGGAGGCCAGGTTAGAACTCAGGTCTTCTTGCTTCTACTGCGACACCTAGCTGCCCAAAGGAGTTGAGAAAACACGTCTCCCTAACCTCTTTGCAGAGGTGGAACATTAGGGTTGTGGAATATTGCACATATACACTGTCAGACAAAACTGATGTATTTTTATTGAACTGCCTTTTTTCCTCTTTCCTAAGTTCATAGGATGTCACAGCTACTAAAACTTCTTCTGATTTCCATTAAACTTTTAAGTTTTAACTTTGGATTGTTCATGTGTCCTCATCTGTGCTGTAAAATAAATATAACCTTTCAAGGAGAAGATATGGGTAAGAATTATAGAGGACAGACATGCAAGGATGTGTTGTGAAATGCATAATTAAAGGGAGTACCACACAGATAACAAACCATTAAAGGTCTTGAGGTAAGGTGAAAGATAAATCAGAAAACTCCAAGGATGGTATTCCAAATTGAAAACTTAAAAAATCCCAACACACACAATAATAATTTTCATAGTAAGTAGGTTCTTGTGATGGGAAAACCTTGAAAATTTTCAAAGAAATCTTTGGACAGAATCCAGACAATTCAGAAAGGAAAATGAATGAGAACAGGGAAGGAATTAAAAAATAAAAAATAGTGGTTGAAAGATCACAGATTTCAAAATTAGTTAATCATGGTTTTCTTCCCAATTTAATTATTTCAACTTTTAAAAACAAGATTGATAGTTGTTTAATTGCTTAATCCATTATAATGAACTTCTCTTCATGTGGACATGTTAAATCTGGGAAGGATTTTGAATCAGTATCTTAGAGTAGAAATAATAAAACAAGACTATAGCACTTTAAGATATCCAAAGTTCTTTGCAAATACTCCTTGCAAAAACCCCAAGAGGTAGGTATTGCTATTACCACTTTACAGTTACAGAAATTGAGGCTCAGAGAGTCACAAATGGCTTGCAAAAAGTCAAAAACCTAGTAAGCTGAGACGGAATGTGAACTTGGGTCTTCCTGACTAAAGGTCAGTACTCTATCCACTATACCACCTAACTGCTTCAGAAAAGAAATCTGGAGTCACTGACAGGAGACTTGGGCTCAAATTCTGACTCTAACATTGACTAGCCATGTAACTTTGGGCAAGTTACTTCTCTAAACCTCAGTTACCTAATCACAGGATTATTTTAAGAGAAGCGTGTAGTAAATCCTGAAATGCTTTTAAAAACATCTGTCAGCATTATTATGTCAGAATTTACCATCTTTCTACCTTCAGGAAAGGGTAAAGTTTAAATTATGAGAATTTCCATTCTAGCTCCAAGATTCTACTAAGACTCAACAAGGATGTGGTTTTGATAGTGGTAAAAACCACTACAAAAAGTTTCCAATTTAATAAACATTCTTCTTAATATCTTAAAAATCAGCAATCAGCACTGTTTCTACACCAAAGCACTCTAGTCAGTATAGATCCCACCTCCTATGTATATGTACATATATGATCAACCCTTTGGGTCACTTTTTGTAATCTATGTCTCATAAATTGTAGCATTTACCAAGTACAGCTACAGTAAATCATGTTAAAGAAGTGTCCTAAATTATAATTAAGATCACACTAGGGGAATAAAAATTTTGTTTATATAAAACTTGAATCGGATTTTAATTATTCAAGGAATGCATATTCAACAGGGAAATCTCAAACATTCAGGTAGCTAGGTGACACCATATTGCACAGTGCTAAATGGAGTCAGTAAAAGCTAAGTTAAAATTTGACCTTGGATAAAATTAGTTGTGTGACCCCTGGACAAGTCATTTAACCTCCATTTGCCTCACTTACCGCCTAGGGCTGATGTGAGGTTCAAATGAGACAATATTTGTAACATACTTAGCACACTGCCTACCACATAGTCAGTACTATATAAATGCTAGCTAGTATTATTGATTCAAAGGTAATAACCAATAATTGAAATATTTCAACTTAAATTATTATTATAGAAAGAACTTGAACATACAAGTATGTCAAGTATGTTAAAAAAGTCAAAAATTTAAATTTTACCAAGTAATGTTTTATAAACTTACCTTCAAGAGATAAAAGTTGCAGCTCTCAAATATCAGTAATGTAAAATAAGCATTTTTAATAATAATTTTCCTTTGTGAATGCAACAGCATAATAACTAAAGCTCCAATTTATTAGCATTTTAAATACAAAGTCGCCCACAGAATGGTTCCATATAGTTTATTGGGAGGCTTCCAGAACTAAAAAGCCTAATTCTCTATCCTGATTTTTGTCTCTAGGCCAACAACTAGTTTACCACTTAAATTATTTCTTTCAGACATGAACATATTTCATAAGTGAAAGCCTGGAGCATATTGTCTATTCTACCATCATAAGAGGAAAAACAGACAAGTTTATATACATACACATAAAATGGTGACAGGAGATTTAACAATCAGCTTTTAAGGCTTGTTTTAACCATTTAAACATCTGGTACAACTTTCTTCATATAATCCTCACTCCTCTCTAAATTACATTAATACCAAATTTCCAGCACTGCCTTTTTTTGGCCTTATTTTTTTGCTAAATTCAGGAGAGATCTGTGCTGAGCTCAAGTACACCATAATGCTTTCTGTCTCCATACCATTGAACTTATTCCTTCCCAAAATCACATTCTTCTTTACTTCCACTCATCCTACCTTTCTGCCTGTTCTCATACCACTGGATCATAGGCTATGGAGATGGATAGGACTTTGAACATCAACTATTCCAACCCTGTCATTTTATAAATGAGTAAAGTGAGCCTCCACTTTGAGAAGCAGTGTGTGTGACAGTGGAAAGACTGGTAGATCTGGAGTCCAATTGACAAGTATTTATTAAGCACCTACTGAGTGCCAGGAACTGATGCTCACTCTGTGACCCTGGGCAAGTTACTTGACCCATCGGTGTTTCCCTTTCTTCATTTGTAAAACAGGGACACCCAACAGTTATTCTGAGGATACACGTAAAGTTTTTTTTCAAATCTTAAAGCACTATGAACAGTCGATCACTGTTACTATTGCCCAAAGTCACACGGCAAGTAAGACTAGGAATAATGGTCATTTGCCACAGATGGACAGTTACAGAACTGGTCAAAATCTGCACAGTTATAGTTTTGGTAATTTCACTATTAACAGAAGATAAATTTTAAGCAACACATTTTGATATAAGGAGGTTCCTGGCCAGAAAGGCCAGTCTTTGCCTGAATCTTTCAGCAACAATCAGCATAGGCACAGTGGTGAATGTGGGGTTCACCAGAAGAGATGACCCCCACCCACCCAGAGGAGAGCTTCAAGTTGCTATTTATTGCCCCAAATAACTTCTTTTTCACTTTCTAACATCAGAAAAAGCAATGTTTGTAGTAAAATAAGCACTAGGCTTGGAGAACTCTTGCCTCCAAATGCTGACTCCCCTAGTTATTAGACTAGAACGCTAGTAAAGTCACCTGTGCCAGCCAGTCACTCAGGCTCTTAGCCTCAGTTTCCTCATCTATAAGATGGTAATAACAATACTTGCATTAGCCACCTTACAAGGATGTTGTGAGGATAAAAATTAAATAAGATACAAAATTCATTCTGTAAACCTATCACTACATAAATGTCAGCTCCTATTACTAAGGCAGCTAAGAAGTCTAGAGTTTTATTTTCTGAGCAACACAGTGAAATTTTTTCTGGTTTATCACTCCTAGTTTATTCAGTGCCACATTCTAGAGTATTGGTCCCCAAACTCTTAATAATAAATGGCATTGGGGCGGCTAGGTGGCGCAGTGGATAAAGCACCGGCCCTGGAGTCAGGAGTACCTGAGTTCAAATCAGGCCTCCGACACTTAACACTTACTAGCTGTGTGACCCTGGGCAAGTCACATAACCCCAATTGCTTCACTAAAAAAACCCAAAAAAACCAAAACAAAACAAAAAAATAATAAATGGCATTTATATAGAATTTTATGGTTTGTGAAATGCTTCATATAAATTATCTCATTTAAGCTTTACAACAAGTGAATTAAGTCCTTAAAGATATTATGAACCTCACTTTTAGGGATGAGGTTAAATGATTTGCCTATCATACTCCTAGTAAATCGTAGAAATGGGATTCACAAACAAGTCCCTCTTCACTCCAAGATCAGCACTCTCTCCACTACACCATACTGCCTTCTTAGTCAAGAACCACGTATCAGAGTGAAAAGAGACATATTTAAGGTCATCTACTCTAATTTATTTCCTCTATCAATAAGGATACTAAGGGCAAAGAAGGAAAAGTGAGTTGTCTAGGGTCAACTACTCAAGCTTGTTTTTAGCAGAACTGAGCTCAAGCTCATGCAACAGGGGACAGAATAGGTAGCAGATAGGTAAACAAAGGGAAGGAGACCAATAAGCATGACCTACTTAGAATAAAAGCTCTAAGCTGGAGAGTAATCTGATTCCAGCCTTCTGTACAATGGAAGTATCTGCTCCACAATACCCCCAAAAGTGGTCACCCAAGCTCAATCTGAAAACCACCCCTGACTGTGGCACACACCTCAACATGGCAGTCCATTTGACTTTCAGGTGGCTTTAATTGTTGAAGAACGTTTTCTAATGAGCTGAAATTTGCCTCCCAGTAACTTCCACTCTTCGGTCCCAGTTCTGCCCCCTGGAAACAAACAGAAATCTAATCCCTCTTCCATATGAAAGTCCTTCAAATATTTGACAGTACATATTTTTTCTCCCCAAACCCCAATCCCTCTCCTTCATCCCCCCTGCCCCCCAAGACTTCGTAAGACAATAGAGGCAATTCTAGAAAGGACCTCACAATTAATCTCTTCCAACCAGCCAAACATGTAGATAATAAAGTGAAGGCCCAGGGAGGTAAAGTCATAAAGTAATAAATAACAGAGAAAAGATTCTGGTCTAGCACTTAGCACAGTGCTTGGCACATAGTATGTGCTAAATAATTGGTTATTAATTAACTGACTGGGCCTCATAAAAAAAAAAATCAAGCACTTTTCACCATATTGTCATTTCTAGAATAAATATTACCAGTATCTTTAACTGTTTCTTATAACATTCTTTTGAGTTTCCTTGCCATTCTAAATTGTTCTCCTTTACAATCCCCCTTTAAAAATTTAACATCCAACTACTTTTAACAAACATTTATTCATCTTTATAATGTCAAGAGCACCAGAATTGAACACAATACTACAGATGTAGTCTAACCAGTGCAGGGGGATTAGCCACCTTAATGGGGAATGCTACACTTTTATGAATACTAACATATAATGCTAAGATTGCCTTTACAAGGTTTATCCAAGTTATATGTACTAATGGTATAGCTCTACGGGTTGTCTATCCAACTGCTTATTAGTCTGAGAAATCAATATATATTCTTCATTCATTAGATTTTTTTCTGTGTGATCAGTTGGGCTGAACTCTTTTCACTCTCATTTAGGAGTCCCTGAAATGCTGCAATGTTTTATGAAATCAACATAATGTTATCTGTGAACAGGAGAATCTGAAAAACCTTAACATGTAGAAGGAATCTCTCTTGATTCTAAACGCTGTAATAGACATACTCCAAGCTAGTGACAAATACCTTTGTGAAGCACATTTCTCCCTGTTTTATGTCTCTTTTGACACTAATAATCAAAATGAAGTTGTCTCTGTTGTTACATCTTTCAAAGAATCTTCGATGATTCTGAGATATATGCAGATCTATAACATCTATATACCTATGTCTACATGAGAGTAGCCTGGGTGAAGGAAAATCTTTAAGGTATCTTTCTGTTCTATGAAATCAGATACTTTTTAACAGTGAACAACCAAAAAGTACAGTAGGATCCAATGGACAATAAGCTGGTCCTAGAACTGAATAAGAAGAACGCAAGTTAGATTGCCTTTGAGAAATTTAATATTTCTGTTAATGACCCAAAGCTTCTCCCAGAAATGAAGGCCAAGATCTTTTTTAAAACCAGTATTCTTCTACTGAAGTAACATGGCTGCAAGTCAGGAAACATTGGTCTCCAGGGAATGGTGGGTGAGGATGACTCAAAGGATAACAGAGAGGGCATGGTGGTCAATCACTATAACATTTATCAATGAGGGATTGCACAGAAGTAGCACCAAGAGGGTCTTCAGGGATGAATACCTAGAAAGCCTAACCCTCCTTATTTTACAGATGAGGAAACTGTGGCACAGAGAGATTAACTTTTTTTGCCCAAGGTCACCTGGGCATTGCTTGGATTCAAACTTAGATGTCAGGACTTTCATGTCAGTCTTCTTTTACTAGTACTATGCAGCTTCTAATACCCAGTGGACAACCTGCGTGCCCCTCTTACACTCATGCAATGCCGAAATATCCTAAGGCACGCAAGTATGGTTGGGTGGACCCTTTGTGCAACGTTTGCAAGAGGACACAAATAAGGGTCACCAGGATGGACCGGCATGGATGGATTGCAATCTGCATCACTGGAAGAATTAACTCATACGGATAAGATTACAAATACATCAAGTATCAAAGAAAAAACAAAAGCCATAGGAGGCTTTTCTGGTAACCACTGATGAAAATTAAATTTCCTTATATTTACATTTACTTTTCCTTGCTCTCCTCTTCTAGTTTCATTTCACCAAAAATTAAAAAGCAAAAACGAAACAAGTGTTTCAATAAGGTATGTATAAGGTAGAACCTTTCAGCCTATAGCCAAACTGATAGAATTATGGTCAACAATTTTCAAAATTAAACTCATATTCAATGAAGTTTGAAGATGTGTTATAGAAGGTCTCTGAGATAACAAAAACACAATAGTTTTCAAAAGAAAAAGTTTCTTTTCCGATCAATTTTCTACATGTCTTAAAGGAAAATACATTTGTTAATATTCATATTCTCCACTATCAAGTAACTTCAACATGATACAATCTACTAAATTTGGGAAAGGCCCTCACTCATGAGAGTTTATAGTGGATATACTAAAAAAATCCTGGTCATAAAACGATCTCTACTAAAACATATTTATGTCATGCAATAGTGCTTAGTACAGTGTCTGGCACACTTTGAGATCTTAATAAATGCTTGCTGACATGTCAAAGCAAGGCCACCGTGAAATTACTGAGGTGTAAAAACAAAACACATCCAAAAATAATTTTTAACATAAAAGCTGACCAACTTTTTAGAGGTCTTATTAACATTTTTTATCCATGACGTTATGTAAATTATGCTCACTGAGCTTGTGAATAAAACCAAATTGTGAGAAGGAACTAGTATTTTAGGAGAGAGAATTATAATCCAAAATAGTCCTGATAATAAATCACAATTCCAAAGGAACAAAGATGAAACATGCTACTCACCTCCTAACAGATAGGTGATAGACTTAAAATGCAGAATAAATCATACATTTTTGGACTTGATCAGTGAAAGAATCTGCTTTGCTTGAATATGCATATGTGTTAAAAGAGCTTTTTTTAAAAGTGGGGGTGGGGTTCTACGTATTTGTTTTAATGAGGTAGTAGGAGGAAGAGAAAATAAGAGTTTGTTAATTAAGAAAAATAATCTTAAAGCAAAAAAAAAGGAAATTAGACATTAGAAAACTGATCATAAAGTGGTAAAGATTACATATATAAAATGGCTAGTTATGCAAAGTAATTCCAATTCTGAGGTTATATAAATTGAAATTATGCCAATTTCAATATAACATATGCCTATTTTGTTCTAAGCAAGCTTCTTCTTTTACTTTATTCACTCTATTCAGTGATCTCTCTACCTAGATACCAAAATACAATTCTTTTCCCAGGTTTCAAGGTACTCTTACTGTTTCACATACAAATACCTTCCCCAGATCACCATCGAGAAGTAGTCTTAACACTGGTATTATTAATCATTATTCCTGACTATGTCTTCTCTCCCTCCTTAAATATTCCTAGACCAATTTATCTGGATTTATCTTCTTCACCCCAACCATACTCTATTTTATACTACACATATAAGTGTGGGTCATAACCTCTGTAGTATATAGTCTGCTTCTTGAAAGGGACTACTTTTTTTTCACCTTTGAGCCTCCAACATTTTGCACACAATAGTTGCTTAATTGATGTGTATAAAATTGAATTGAATTCTTAATTTGTAATAATAATAATAATAATAATAGTGCTTTAACATTTGTAATATTATTTTCTTTAATGCTCAGAACCCTATGGAAAAAAAAGGTATGGTTATCCCATTTTATAATGGAGGAAACTGAGGCTCAGAAAAGTTAAGTGACTTGACAAGAGTTACACAACTAATAAATGTCTAAGGTAAGACTTACACTCAATTCCATTCTCTTGATTGAACCCAGGACTGCTTCCATTATACCACAATGTATCCCATATAATCTATGACTAGCCTCAATTACAAAATTTAGTTAAAGCATACAATTTGGCCAAAAATTATACATACACATACACTCATGCATGTACACACTCTAATTTAGAATGCAAAGATGGCAGTATTCATGGTATGGCTGAATGGCCGTGTCTTTGCTCCTGCTACCTGTCAGCCTCCTTCCCTGAACCTCTGCCTACCACTCTACTGATCATTAAAGTTCCAGCTCAGGGCTTCCTATTCAAACCTACAGCAGCCTTTCTCTTCACTGAAATTTTACCGCACTCATCTGTGTTACTCATTGGGACAATGACTTATACGTTCTGTGTCATTATAAACAGTTATTTGGCTACATACAACTTTTATCCCTTTCATCCTCAAACCTACCCACCCCATTTCTGTTTCTTAAGGATAAGGGCTAGATGTTAAACTTTTTTCCCCTCAAAGGGCCCAGCATTAGTGCCAGACATATAATAGGTACTCAATATTTGTTGAATTGAACATCTGTGAAAGCAAGTTTACCACTTCAAACAAGAAATATTAATAATAATTAGGCAGTTACATTTTTATTCCTGATGATAATCCTGTGACAGTTGTAATAACTATTTTAGTATTAGTATATTATTGGTGAAAAACAAAAAAACGCAACAAACATATAATCTCTTTAAAATTACAGAAAGAACTATAAGATAGAGGCCACACATTCCACCAAGCCCTAATCTTCTGCTTAAGCTATTTAGAGTTGACATTTTCTCGGGTAATAAAGCTATTTAACTGATGAGAAGCCCAACACTGGGGGAAAACAAACTAAAATGTCAAAAACAACAGACCCCTCTACTGAAAGCAAACCCCAAGAAGTAACTCCCAAGGGATGCAATATGAAAGAACAGAAAGGGCCCTGAATTTAGAAATAGAAGACCTAGTTGAAATTCCTATTTTGCCACTAATTATCTGAGGCCTAGAGAGTTTAAGCAACTTGTCCAAGTTACTTCCAAGTAACCTAGGATAAGTCTCTTAAGCTCTCTGGACTGCAATTTCCTCATCTGTAAAATACGAGGCTTAGATTAGGGGACCTCTAAGGTCCCTTTCAGCTCTAAATGTATGAATATGTATTCAGGAGATATATCCATAAGAGGTAACTAGGACAAATATTTAGATTTCTAGAAAATATGAACCTCCAGCATGAATACTCAATGATGTATCTCCATTCAAGGGAAAGAGCTATTTTAGTCCTAACAACTCAAGAATTGTATACTTCTATAACAATTATTTCAGTCAATAAATTAGATGTTATTCATTCTAGAGAACCATATTTTTAAAAGTCCAAAAATTAGAGATTTCAGAAACCAGTCAACTAGGGTAAAAAAAGTGGTGCATTATAGTCACATTGGCCAGGGCCTAGGAAAATTCATGGATAGCTTGAAAGTAGATATAACAATAATAATTATACTTTTTGGTTTACAGCTCACTTTAGATACATCTTATTTGTGTCTAGCAATAACTCTTTTGTGTCCAACTATGGGGACACAGCAAGTTTCTATAAAAGACAGGTATCAGTACCGGAAAGTCCTACAAAGGTATCTGCAATCACCTTTTACATACAGAGAAGAAAGTTATATGCCACCTGGACACACTTACCACAGCACGGTAATCATCATGATGGGTCTAGACAACTAGACAAAATGTGAGGTATGAAATGCCAAAGTAACACATTGCTACTTAGAGAAGCATGCATTTGGAATGCTTTATGAACAACTCTAAATGTTATAAGATCCTTGTAATAGCTACATTTCATGTAACAAGTCAACTATTAAAACAAACCAATGATAGCTTAGTCATTGATTGGTTACATTAATGTGTAAAACTAGAAAAGGGCAATTTCTGCCATTGATGGCAAGAGATAATTAAGCTCAGAAGCTAAGTTAGGACAAAAAGAGGGAAAGAATAACATAGGAAATATAAAATACCTCTGTCTGACCTTCGTGGGCACTCGATTCATGAGTAACTCGAATAGCCTGAAATGAGAACACATGGCATTTATGGAACAATTACCACGTTCAATTCTGTAAATGATAAATTAAGACAATGTTAAGATTGTAAGACTTGTAAACAATAATCCATCAGGGTAGACATGGAAATAACATTCTGCTTGGTCGCAGAAGGGAGAATGGGGAAAAGTTGGAGGGAAGCAGATTTCCGTTCAATATAAGGAAACAATTACAAACAACCACAGCTGTCCAAAAAATGAAATGCTTCAGGTGGTACTCATAAGATACAGAGATGAAAAGAACCTTAAGAGCTACTAGGATCATAGATCTACAACTGAGAGAGACAATAGAAGTCATGGAGTCAAACCTCTTCATTTTACAGATGAAGAAATTGATGCCCAGAGAGGTAAAGCAACTCCCCAAGGACACAAATAGTAAGTAACAGAGATGAGATTTGAACTCAGGTTCTCTTTCAATTGTACCACATTCAACTCTCTCATTTTACAGGAGAGAAAGTTGAAACCCAAAACGATAAAGTGATAAATAGTGACTTGAAAAATGATTCAATGTCTTTAGACAGTGGCAAGATGAATAAACTTGCTGGGTATTCTAGGGGAACTTCTGGGAGAGAGAGTGCAAGATGATCTCTAAGGTTCTTTCCAAAAGTCTAAAAGACTTCCCAGTCAGGTGCCTCATAGCAACATATAAGTCATCCCAGACTCACAAAAAAAGCTCAGTCTTGTTCTCTGTAGTCAGAAATTTATAGAATTTTTAATAACTTTTGGGTATAAGCAACATATACTTCTCTCCATTAATTAACGAAACTTCATCAACAAATTCATTTTATTCTGACAGACTATGGCAGAGTCGGTGGTGCTTATTTTAGACACTGTTCAATGAAACATAACAGAGGTGCTAATGTCAAAAGGGCTCACCTCATCTGTTTGTATTTAAAGATAAACAAACTATGCTCTAACACAGGCCAGGATATATTTATTCTTACAAATGCAATACCATCAATCAGCTCACAAGTGTGGTATTGTAAATATTTGTTTCTCTAATGGTACAGAATTTAGAGTTAAAAAGTGGCTCTTAATAACAACTCGACTACTAGCAAACCACAGAGAGTGGCAATAAGAAAAGAAAACAATATTTGGAAGTAAAAGACCTCAATTTTAATCCTGGCTCTGCAACTTACTATCTTCATGATCTTGGGTAAGCCAATTAACCTCTTTAGGACCTGTTTTCTTACCTGTAAAAAAAGGGGTGCAGACTAAATGATCTCTAAGGTCTCCTCCAGCTCTAGATTCTAAGAAAAGTCTAAAATGCCCATAACCCACCATTAAGTACACCCCGTCCCATGTGACAATCACTCCTCTCTATTTCAAAGATGGAAGAAGACAAAAAAGAAATGGCAGGATGTAGACATGTTTTGATGTGGATAATCAGGTGAAATTATATACTTGAACTTAGTTTAAGTATGTGTCATTAATATAGTAATTCATGCAAATCCTATAAAGGATAAAAATCATAGAAAAGAACATCAATGAATCACTTTAAAACAAACACAAAAAGACAGAAGATGGTTTTAAAGGGGACACACACACAAGCAGGGAAAGTTTGGAACTACCATGTTAATCCAAACTATTAAAAAAATTAAAATGCTTGGCATGCTATTTGCAGCTTTTCAGAATTAAAAAAAAAAAAGTGTGCTGGCATTCAGAAATAACATGATCAAATCAACACATTACCAAGTGTGTACTATGGATGCTATGGTAGGGTAGGAAAATCACAGAACCAGGTCTCTGTATTTAACGAGCTTATAATCTGTGTTAATAAGTGTTACTTTTCAGAGGGCAACACATGGTACAATACAACATGGTAAATAAGAAATTTCAAGCATCATTAATAAAACAAATTTAAATTTATCAGTTGTATTTTTTTTAAAAGATTCAATTTTAAGTTCTGTCACATAAGTCACTAAAATACTTAAAAATAGAATTATGTAACCCATTTGTTCAAACAAAAATAGGACAGAGGTCCAGGGATAATTCTGAGAATATATACTAATTAGGGAGTTATTATATAGTCAAATGCCTAACTTTAAAGTATGTGTTCCTACCCTCCTCTGTTGGCTAGGTCTGAAATGCTATTGAACATAGAGGGTACTGCCAGGCATATATATGTTTAAGGGAGAGAATGGTAAAAAGATGGGAAGAAGAAATATGGATATATTACAACTGATAGAACAAGCTGCTTTTACTTCCCTGAAACAGCTTTGAATGGAGAAAAATAGACTGGAACAATTTGTTTTTTTAAAAATGGAGATTTTATGATGGTAGATGGAATGTTAAACAGTTACCACCCACTAAAGGTCCTAGAACCTGCATAAACAAACATGTTCTACCATACCAAACACTGCCTAGCATAAACCACTACCTACCCTTTACCCACAATATCCAAATACCCTTGGAATAAGTCTTCAGAATCCCCCAGCCTCTCACTTCTCCCACCCATTGAGCAGGGAGCATGGAGATTATTCTGGGGCCAAGCTTACAGTGGTAGCTACCAGTGCAGCAGTTCTAGGAGAGTAAGTAGAGCCCTGGTGGAAGGAGACTGGTGTAGCTGAAGAAAGACAAGAGCTTGGAAAAGGACCTGGAGGGTGGGGGTGAGGTGGAGTCAGAGCTAAGAAGAGGGTCACCAAATAAGAGCTTGGGGAAGATGGAGTTAAAATGCCTATCTTAATGAAGACTAAGATTACATTCGCTTTTGGGGCTGCCACATTACTCTGCTGATTAATGTTGAGCTTGTAATGCACTAAAACCACCAGGTCTTTTTCAAATGAACTACTATCAAGCCATGCTTCTCCCATCTTGTATTTCTGATTTTCTTTTACCCCCTTTCTTTTCTTCCTTGAGCCTCAGGGACTGGCCCACCTGTTTTATTTTGTACTGCTACCACTTGTTGCTTCCAACTAGGGTTGCTGCCATCTCTCCTTCTTGGCCTACTGAGAAACAAAATCCACAAAGGAGAAACAAGAAATAAAAAGGTACCTTCCTGTGGACCTCTTTCTTTTTTTTCTTTCATTTATATTCCACCAAGGAAAACAAAGTTACATCTAAACACTAATTATGGGCATTTATACATAGGCAAACAAGCTTTAACCACATTTTAGAGGAAAAGCTGGTTCATGTTCTCTTAAGCACTGTCACAGAAGCTAAGGGAGGGGCTGTGGGGTCAAGAGCATCAAAGAGGTATAGAGTATCTAGATGAGGTGTGACAAAATAGGAATAGGAATACTGCTGAGATGACCAATGCTAGGACTGAAGGTGCCAGTAGCAGTGGTAAGGAGCAAATAAGAGAGAAAGAACTATGAGGTTTACCTTTCCCTCCTTCAATACCACCACCAATGCTGTTGCCTCAGGCCTTGGCTTGGAGCAGTACCTGACAGTGGCCAGGGGAAGAGAGGAAAGGTGTATTACACATGGCCATTGGTAGGTAAGAGTAATACCTCTTGAATATAGTTACAAGCATATATATATACTGTCCTTCTGGAACAGTTCACCTGTATATGAAAAAGAATAATTAAAAAGGTACTGACTTCATATTTTTCTAGGTATCTGGCTCTTTCTTCAGGACTCATACTTAGAGATTCTTCCAAGAACTTTTTCAATGTTGATCCAGATTCTAAAAATATTAAAAATGACAGTGAGAAATTCCTACAAGCCTTTAATTGGAAAGCAGATTAAGCACAAATATTTGCTAAATGATTGAAGGATTCTACTTTTTCCAGGCTCCAGAGGAGAGAAGTTACAGAGAAGTAGAATTTAGGTCAATATAAGAAAGAATTTTCTACTAGAGCTGTTTGAAAGTAAAATGGGCTACCTTATGAGGTAATGAGTCACTACTACTGGAAGTGTTCAAATCAGGCACATTAAAACAAGATTCATCCCTTGGCCAGGAGGTTGGACTGAATGAACACTTTCTAACTTTTAGATTTGATGATGCTGTTATGTAAAATCCTCTTCCTGTCCTAAATTCTTCCATAAATAAATTAGGCAAATAAGCATAGATATAAAAACCTACATTTCACAACATATAAACAAAGGTAAAAATTCAGTCCCGAGCATTACCACTGATATTCAACTGCTTTGAGAGAGCAATATGTTTCTAAAAAGTGGTATAATTTACCTTTTAAAGTTAAAAAAATTAACAATATTTTAAAAATACCAGCACTTTTTCAAAATTGTATTAAACTAGAGTGAACACATATTTGAGAAGAAAATAGAATTTTTGGATTAATTCAACATACCACCTTTTTATGTCAGAATAGTGCTTGGTACACAGTAAATGCTTAATAAATACTTCCTTTCTTCTCTCTTTAATGCTGTTCTTTAAAAAAAAAAAGTTTTTCTGTAGAACATCAGGAAAGAAAAATAAAGCTATGTTCAAGCACTGACTTCCCTTTTGCAAAAAGAGAATACCTTCTTCTAAAAATAAAAACAAAAAACAAACCATACCTTGTTCTATCTAACCACAGTTCTACATCAGAGTAAGGAAGAATTAGAGCTCCATCTACTGTTCAAAGCAATCAATTTAGAACTACAAAGAAAAATTACCAAGAGTGAGAAATTATTTACCAAAATTCATTTTGTCTTTGTTGTTAGCAATGGCGTGGATCAGCCCAATTGTTCCACAGGCATTACTGATGGTTTGCTTCATGAAATATACTGATTCTGTGACGTCTTGTCCTTCTGATTTTATTTTTTCTTCCTCTTCTATTCTGAATACTTCATACTATTTTGGTTTGTTGGTTTTTTTTTTAAAAGAAAAAAGAAAAAAAATCAACATTCTGTAGGTGGAAAATAATGTTACATTCATATATTAAACACAAATTCATCAGTTATTTATATGGCATGGATTAATAATTTCTTGAAACAAAATTAAGACTAAATCCTTTATTACACTCAAAATGTCAATAAAAGACTAAAAGAAAGCTACATTAAACTTATATTTTTTAAAAGACTCAAAAATTCACAAACTTAAAGGTTAGCCTTCATAGGATTCATCTTAAAATAAAATACAGGCAACCTAGAGAGCAAAGTTCAAGAACCTCTTTTTTCCTAATTGCCACTGGTAAAGCTAAGCAGTGGCCTAGGATGCTGCCAGCAGGTGACAAGCGGAAAAGTTAGCAGACAATAGAAAAGGAGAAAAAAGCAAAGTAGGAGAAGAGAGGAACAGGGCACATATGGTAGGGAGTGTAATAATGTCATCACCAAATGGCTCAGGTGTCCCTTAGTTACCAAGTACCACTGAATGCATATACCAGTCTAAAAGGAGAGAAAATCTGAAATGTTGATGTTAAACTTATCCGGCATTAACTTGTTTTGTCCACTCAACTGTTACTTCAGCAAACTAGAGAGAGGAATAAAAGAAAAAAAGAAGGGAGGGAGGAAGAAAAGAAGGAAACAAGCATTTATTAAGTGCATAATATGTAGCAGGCATGGTGCTAAGTGCTTTATAAATATTGTGTCATTTGATTCTAATAAAATACCCTGAGAGGTAGAGGCAATTCTTATTTGCATTTTACAGCTGAGGAAACAGAGGCAGAATGGAATAAGTGTTGGGGCAGTTAAATTGCACAGTGGATAAAGCACCAGCCCTGGATTCAGGGGCACCTGAGTTCAAATCCAGCCTCAGACACTTGACACTTACTATCTGTGTGACCCTGGGTAAGTCACTTAACTCTCACTGCCCAACCCAAAAAAAAGAAAGAAAGAAAAGAGAAAGTGACTTCTTGGAGTCATATGGCAATAGTCAAGTGTCCAAGGTCATATGTGAATTTAGGTCTTCCTGACTTCAGGCCCAGTGCTCTTTCGACTGTGGCAACAAGCTACCAGAAAGTACCTGATATTGAGAGTTCACCTAATTTAATCAAGATATGACTGTGTCATTTCAGAACTCTATCTTTCTCCTAGAAATCAGTACAGTGCTCTGAAAACAAAGCTTAAGGGATATTAGGAATTGAAGCTGAAATTCCCTGAACATACATATATAATTGAATATTATTATTATTAGATTGGCTATGTGAATGTACATACATATACACACATCATATAAGAAAAATGTAAATGTTGTAATATTATAATAATAAATGTACTCAAGTATGTGACTGTGTTTTTAATCCATAAATGTTTTGGGGTCCCCCCCCCTTTTTTTTTTTTGCGGGGCAATGAGGGTTAAGTGACTTGCCCAGGGTCACACAGCTAGTAAATGTCAAGTGTTTGAGGCCGGATTTGAACTAAGGTCCTTCTGAATCCAGGGCCAGTGTTTTATCCTCTGTGCCACCTAGCTGCTCCCTGGTGTTTTTTTTGAAAAGTCAATACCCTTAATAGGGCGGTTTTGAAAGGAAAACCTAAACTATCAACAACCATATGAAAAACTACTTCAAACCATTAAATACTGTGAATTAAAGTAAAGTAAACCCCAACATTCCTCCTCATGCCCATGAGATTTGCAGAGATGACAGAAGAGAAAAATAACAGGTGTTGGAGCAGAGGCCCTATGGGAAACCAGGCCGATTAATGCAATGGGTGGAGCTGTGAATTAGTCCAGCCATTCTGGAAAGCAATTTGGAACTGTGCCCCAAAAGTGTCAAGCTGTGCCTATCTTTTGGGTCAGTTATACTACAAATAAGTCTATAACCCAAAGAGATCAAAGAAAGAGGAAACCAACCTATATTATATGTATAAAAATATTTATAGTACTTGTTTTCATATTAGCTGCAAACTAGAAACTAAGGGGGTACTCATCTGTTAGAGACTGGCTAAACAATTTAATTTTTTTTTTTGGTGAGGCAATTGGGGTTAAGTGACTTGCCCAGGGTCACACAGCTAGTAAGTGTTAAGTGTCTGAGGCTGGATTTGAACTCAGGTCCTCCTGACTCCAGGGCCAGTGCTCTAGCCCTAGCTAAACAATTATGGCATAGGAGTGTTATAAAATATCATTCCCTAAAAAATGACAGTTTTGGAGGAAACTAGGAAGACTTAGATGAAACTTATTAGAAAGTGAAGTTATCACATTCCCTCTCTCTCTCCCCACAGGCAGAGGGTACTTATTGTAAGAGTGGTATCCTAACCCTTTTTCCATAAAAGGCAGTGAGGTCTTCCCTGGGACCTAAGTGGCTCATGGGCCTTAAAGGCTCCTCACTTCCTGGTTGTCAGAGAATGAGGCAGCAACAAGGGGCTCCCAGGCCATGATGGCAACTCAGACAAGGAATTCAGCTGATCAGCTTGAGGTTAAATACACTCCTGCAATGGCCAAGTTAAATCTCCTTTTGTTAACTGCTGAATGACCCTATAGGTATCTCATTTTGTCCCAATACTTCATGTAAAGTACCAGAGAATTGGCCCAAGTTAGTCCTGGCCCAGAACAGTAGAATGCCTAATTCAAAATCCTAAATGATTTAAAAACACCTACGAGAAACATTTCTTACTGAAGAATTTTACGTCGAAGGACAAAAACTGTAAATGACTGGGATTTCCAAATAGGTACAAGTATTCTAATCATCCTAATCTAGGGTCAACATAATCTGAGTGGTGAAACTGACTTCAGAACTTAACTTTGAAATTTTTTTTGGAATTTTAACACAAAGGAAATGAAAGGTATTTAGAGTGAGTTATTTCCTTGTTTACATTCAGAGAAATCCCCAATAAAGTTATTTTATAACTAAGTTTAAGAAAACAATTCACAGAAGTTTATGGAAAATTAAAAATTTTAATAACAATTAAAAAGTGCCACACTCCCTTCAAAGTTGAACCCTAAGAGCCATTTAAATTTAATAGGCTATCTTCCAGACACAATGACTCCTCAGTAAATTGTCTATAATTAATGAGGCAGATTTTCTTTAGATGAACACACAAAGCAAATTGTCTTAATATGTTTCTAGTCTCTAAATTCAAAAGATTCCTATTAAAGTCTCTTAAAACTAAAATGGAAATATTTTATATACTGACCAGGAATAAACTAATTAGATACATCTATCAGTTGTACTAGAAATGGTAAAGAAGATTATTTGGAGATTAATGTCTCCTTTATTAAAACCAAGATCTCTGAGTTACATTAAAAGGGGCTCGGTAGGAACAATGTCATGCCCCAGGAAATTAGGCTCCTGATGTCCTTAAAGGACTCAAGGCTCAGGCTGCTGACATCACTTCCTGGTCCCCTGAAATCAAAGTAGTCAAAAGAATTCTGGTCCAGATGTTCTCTGATGCTTGACTGGTGGAAAACAATTAGCAACTAAGGCAAGTGAGCTTCATTGGACTGAATCCCTGTATAACCCGGTCAAATATCCTTCTCCTGCTATGGGTAAGTAAATCTGTTAACTGTTGAAAGATCTAAGAGTCTGTCTCATTCTGTTCCCAAATGGAACATAAACTACCAGAGGACTAGTAGAGCCCAAAATAATCAGTATGGTCACGCAGGACTGGAAATGAATGATACTGCTGAAGTAGAGCATGGGCAATGCAAAGGAAGATGAACCAGAATTAGCTTTTGTTGGGAGTTGGCTTGTTTTCTGGCAACAAAAGGGTGGTGCAAGTGTCTCCCAAGCCCCTACAGAAAAAGAGAAGGCAGTTTCCCAAAGGCCTGTTAAGGGGTGAGTATCTGTATCTGTATCATCTTATTACAATATGATTCCCATAGTTAGACATTTCAGGAAAATTTCTAAAATTCTTATTCCACTGTCTACTTCCCCTTACACAGCCACAACCCCCGATGAAGCATACTGTATATTTACTCTGATCATAAGGGGTTCAACAGGACTTCATTGGAAAAAGTCAGAAAATCATGCTAAATACCCCTCTTATAAATGAATGCTATATATCTAAACTTCTCAGTAATCCTTTTTTCTTTAGTAGACTTTATCAAGCCCTATAGCAATCATTCCAAAGTTTTTCTCAAATCAAGTTATACTGCTTCTCCTCTTCTGAAATCCAGACCACCTGCTCTTGTCTTACTCTCTACAGATGACCTTACCTCCTACTTTACTGAAAAGATCAAGGTGAGTTCCTTAAAATTCCATATTTTTCACCCCAAAATTTCTCTGTAGAAAAAAGCTTCCTGCCTTCTTTTCAAGACTAACCCCACCACATATATTAATTACAGCCTCTCCAGGACCTTGTTCTTATCTTCATAATTCTTCAATCTCTTGCAATCTGGTTACCACCATCACTTCACTGAAATCACTTTCAAGGTCACCAAAGATCTCTCAATCAAAATCAAAGGCTTTTTCTCAGTCCTCAGCCTCCTTGACCCTACAACTTTCTCTTGATTCTCCTGTTTTGGATTATGTCTCCTGGTGTCAATATAAATATGGTTAAATACAGTATGGTATATGTTTTCAAAAATTTTAACAGTTTTGAAGTTTGTATGTTACGATTACAATTTTACATATGATGAAAATGACCCAGAAATTAATAAACTCTCAGGGCCTTCGGGAACTATCTTTTATGTTGCAGAGATGTCAACCTGCATAAGTAGTTTCCTCATCTAGGCATCCCCCATGCCAGGGAAATCACAGGTCTTGCTCCTATTCTGATCCTAATGCTGAACTATAAATGTGAATATCAGGATCTAAAAATCCTATTTAATCAATTAAACTAGTTTTTCAAGTGTCCAAATAATGATAGCTGACATTTAAATAGCATTTTTTTTGGTGGGGCAATGAGGGTTAAGTGACTTGCCCAGGGTCACACAGCTAGTAAGTGTCAAGTGTCTGAGGCCGGATTTGACCTCGGGTCCTCCTGAATCCAGGGCCAGTGCTCTATCCACTGCACCACCTAGCTGCCCCCCTAAATAGCATTTTAACAATTAGAAAGCACTTTATGTACATTCTCTCATTTAATGTTCCAGTTCTATCAATTATTACAGGTTATTATCCACACTGCAGATTTGAAAACTGAGGCTCACAGGGCATAAGTAATTTGACCTTGGTTACAAAGCTAGTAGGTATGAGAGAAAGGATCTAAACACAGGTCTTCCTGATTTCTGGTTCAATGAAGTTTTGATTTCACAATAAAGAAAAATTTTGTTTTGACCAATACCTTTGTCTTAGCAATAACATTTACCTTTTCTGTAATTGGAAAGAGAAGCAATACTGCACAGACTGGTCGTGGCACCATGCTAAGGAGTTCAGGTTCCATACCATACACATCAACAAACTGCCAGTTGGGATGCAGACCTAATTGTCTAAGAAACTGGTATAAAAAAAAAAAAAGAAAAGAAAAGAAAAGAAATGATGTTGTTAATAGGAAAATCTTCAAAAAAGCAGTTAAAATATTAAGACCATGAAGTGAGGCATTGTATATGACAGAAACAAAACTGTTGAGGTTCACACATTATCCTACTGCACCAATAAAAGTAGCAGGTGGGTATTTTAAGAGGAGCTAGATGGACACAAATCAAAATCAATTTTTATTACCATCAACAACTTATGTTGTGCTCTGCATCACCTTCATCTGAACCCATACTTTAAATTACACTTGAAACCTAACTGACAAACTTCACTCCCTAGAACTAATTAATTGTAAACCGGCCTGAAGCCACTGTGATAGTAATCTGTTAAGTTTTTTCCTCCTCAAAATAAGATAAAAAACAAACTAAGTCTTTGGAATTATTACATTCTTGTATTTCATGCTCCAGTTTTGTGAGTTATTGCAGGTTATTATCCACACTGCAGATTTGAAAACTGAGGCTCAGAGAGGATAAGTAATTTGACCATGGTTACAAAGGACTAATGGGTGGGTAGGGAGCAAGAGAAAAGGGAATATACCCAGAAATGGCTGTGTTGTAAAGACAAAAGGCATCGGAAAAACTTTAAAGAAAAAAACAAAGGAGTAAACAAAATTGATTTCTATGGTCTTCCAAATATAAATAAAATGAGATGATTTTCTAACACTTCAGAATTCAATGACATTTAAAATCTAAACTCAACAGGTCTAAAACCTAATATTATCTTCCCCCCATACATCAGTTACTCCTCTTGACTTCCTTATTTCTGTCAACTTGGGAATCATCCTTGAGTCCTCCTTCTCTTGGTCACCAACTCTTGTACTAACTTTCTCCCCAATGTTTCTAACATCCTAGTTTACCTCAACTCCCACTGCACCACCCCCATGCAGCCCTGTGTACACAACAGGTACTCAATGACAGAGATTTTTTTGGTATAATAATCAATAAATATTTATTAAGTACCTACCAGGTCCAGGTAACAAAAACAATCTAAGAGCTAAAGACAGAGGAAGAAAAGAACAAAGACTAGCACAATCTCCTGAATGAGCCAAGTTTAAAGATTGGATATGGATTCACTAAGAAGTAGGGAGAGAACATTCCATGTGGGAGCAAATTAAGTGCACATCCAAAGAACTAAGGAAATATATTCAAGTCACATTCCAGGAGTAAAATAACTTACATTTATATAACAATTTAAAGTTACAAAAAGCTTTTCTTCACAATCAGCACTTGAAAGTCTCTTGATTTCATAGATGAGGCCCAAAGAGGTGAAAGGATTTGCCTCAAGTCACAAACCTCATTAGTAGCATAGCCAAGGTTTGAAATGGACAAATAATCATGAGGTAGGGATGACTGACAACACAATTGAGACCTTATTAATAATAAAATCACATGATTATTTCAGTAGCTGCAGAGAAAGCTTCTGACAAACTACAATACCCATTCCTATTAATAAATACTAGAAAACATAGAAATAAATGGAGATGTCCTTTAAATAAGTAATATCTATCTAAAGCCAAGAGCCAGTATCATATGAAATAAAGATAGGCTAGAAGTCTTTACAGTAAATTCAGGGGTAAAGCAAGTATGTCCATTACATTATTATTCAATAAAACATGAAAAATACTAATTATGGCAATAAGGGGGGAAAAAAAACCTAAGAAATCAAAGAAATAAGAATAGGAACAAAGAAAACAGAACTGTCACTTTTTTTGCAGATAATATGATGGTTTAGAGAACCCCAAAGAGTCAACCAAAAAGCCAAGTGAAACAACTTCAGCACAGTTGTGAGATTAAAAAAATAAACCCACACAAATCATCAGCATCTCTATATATTACCAACAAAACTTAGCAGGAAGAGACATAAAGAGAAATACCATCTAAAATAACTATAGACAGTATAAAATATTTGAGAATCTACCTCCCATGATACACACAGGAAGTAATGAACAATTATATAGCACTCTCTACACAAATATAGGTAGACCAAGCCAATATCATAAAAATGACAATACTAACTAAATTAATTTACTTTTTTGGTGCTCCTCCAAAGCAAACTAACAAAAGATTACTTTGTAGAGCTAGAAAACAGAATAATAAAATTCATCTAAAGAAAAAAACAAGTCAAGAATATTTCAATATAATAAAAAAAGTAGGTAGGAAGGAAGGAGTGCTAGCAATATCTCAAACTACACTACAATACTGTAGTGTTAAAACAATTTAATACAATATGTAACCTTTATCAGATTGCTTGCTATCTTAGGAAGGGAGGAAGAAAGCAAGGAAGGGAGAAAAATTTGGAACTAGAAATCTTATAAAAACAAATGTGAAAAACTATCTCTACATGTAGCTGGAAAATAATAAAATACTTTTATGATTTAAAAACACACGCACAAAATAATTTAGTACAGGGTGAGAAAGAGAATTTGATCAGTGGAAAAGATTAAATATACAATATAAAGAAGCAGAGGAACATAGTAACCTAGTATTTGATAAACCAAAGATCCCAGCTACAAAGGCAAAAACTCACTATTCAACAAAAAATGTTCAGAAAACTGGAAAGTAGTCTGGCAGAAACTATGTATAGACCAATGCCTCACACTATTTCCCAAGATAAGCTCCAAATAGGTACATGACTTAGGCATAAAAAGTGACATAAATTAGGAGCATGGGAGAAATTACAGGTCAGATCTATGGATAGTGATTCCATAACCAAACAAGAAACAGAGAGGTTCACTTGAAATCTGCTCTCCCAACATAGAGAGTACATGTTAAATTATTCCTGGCTTTCCTCTCTTCTGTTGTTGTTTGTTCTTCATTCTCAAAAGTGGACTGTGAAATCGGGACGATGTCATGACTTGCACTGAATTGGATTTAAGTGATGGAGGGCTGTGCAAAGTCACCATCCTCACTCTCTCTTCCAGAGCCATCTGGGTCCAGTAGCAACTTCCCCTGAAAGGTTCCCATCACTTCCATCCCACCAACCAGGTTCTTCCTGTTGGTGAGAATCAGAACCAGAATAGAATTTCCTTTTGTTGATATTTCAGAGTTTGAAGAAATTATAATTCATACAAGACAAGAAATTATTGTTTGTTTGGTTTTTTTGCGGGGCAATGGGGGTTAAGTGACTTGCCGAGGGTCACACAGCTAGTAAGTGTCAAGTGTCTGAGGCCGGATTTGAACTCAGGTACTCCTGAATCCAGGGCCGGTGCTTTATCCACTGCGCCACCTAGCCACCCCCAAGACAAGAAATTATAAATTGACCTGTTTGGGGCAGAGGGATCTAAGAGATCCAGATCACTGAAGTCTCCCCTCATTTCTATATCATTCCTTTGTCGACAGTCTCTAATATGTTTTCTGAACTAATCCATTGCTTTGTCTACCTGTGAAATGTATAGTATATTCAGACCACAAAATAGATCATCTTTCTTCTGTGGTAGATCTTCATTGAAAAGATTTCCCTTTTCTTTTATTAGAAAATTGCTATCTTGAGGGGCGGCTAGGTGGCGCAGTGGATAGAGCACCAGCCCTGGAGTCAGGAGTACCTTGGTTCAAATCCGGCCTCAGACACTTAACACTTACTAGCTGTGTGACCCTGGGCAAGTCACTTAACCCCAATTGCCTCACTAAAAAAAAACAACAAAAAAAAGAAAACTGCTATCTTGAGCCATTAGGTTTTTTTGGTCAACTTTGTTCTTGATTCATTCATATCAGATAAATGTATGATAAAAGTATTTAATCTATGTGAAATTCAGATTTTCAGGGAAGGGTTTGGCAGGGAGATAGACCAGCTTTGTGGCCCGGGGAAAGTCATTTAAGACTCAGGCCTCTAAGTATAGGATTGATCTACTGAAATTAAGGGGATTTTGATCTGCATTGCTGAAAGCTGTTCCAACACCAACAAAAAGCTTGGTAATTAATACAAACTTTTTTTGGTTTCAGATGCTGCCATGTCATGATGTTCCTGGCCATTTTAAACCATGCCACCTGCACTGTGTCTTTCTCATTTCCCTCCCACTGGATCCTGGACTCTGCCCTTAGGCTCTAATAAATATCTTGTCCAGAACCAGCCCTCCAACTCCCTTCCCAGCCACTTTCAAATGCTATTGCCATGCTCCTCTTTCCCCCTCCTTTTATAGATCATGTTCTTTCATTAGAATGTATGCTCCTCAGAACCAGGAGAACATTGTACACAGTAACAGCAACACAGAGTGATGATCAGCTGTGACAGACTTAGCTCTTCTCAGAAAGACAATGATCCCAGATAATGCCAAAGACTCATGATGGAAAATGCTCTCCACATCCAGAAAAAGAACTATGGAGTCTGAATGCAGATTGAACCATACTATCTCTACTTTTCTCTTTTTTCTTTTTTGAGGTTTTTTTTCCCTTTTGTTCTGATTCTTCTTTTACAACATGACTAATGGAGAAATTTTGTTTAATGTGATTGTACATATATAATCTATATCAGATTGCTTCCTGTCCTGGGGAGGTGGGAGAGAAGGAAAAACATCTAGAACTAAAAATCTTATGAAAACAAATGTTGAAAACTATCATTACATGTAACTGAAAAATAATAAAATACTTTTATGATTTAAAAAAAAAAAGAATGGATGCTCCTTAAGGACAGATATGGTCTGCTTCCTTTTATTTGTATCCCTAGCAATTCACACAGTGCCTGGGCACCCAATAAGCACTTAATAAATGCTTCTATTATATCTAATAGTGTGCCTCATATTATGTCATTATATCTATACAGTAATATTTTGTTATATCTATTATATACTCAGTTTCTATCATCTATAAACAGTTCAAGCATGACTTTGTTGGCATCATCTTAGTCCTTAATAAAAATGCTCTGAAATACAGGGTCAAAAACAGACTCCTGCATCCCTCTCTTCCAGCGGGCACTGACCTATCAAAGCCCATTCTTTGGGTCGGGTTACTCACTTAATACTGAATCCATCTAACTATACCGAAAGAAAAAAAATCATGTTATATATTTGCTCTCTATATTGTTCTGTTTCAAAATCAATTTTTCTTAAGGTTATTTAGCTATTGCATGCACCTTTTAGCTAATTCATTGCATTGTTTCTAATATAACTGCTAGTACTGTTTCAGTAGATCTTTCTTTTAATCTTTTTACCTCTGTTCCTCTTGATCCATAGTTTTCAGTGTGCCACAGAATGAGCTCATTTTCATTTAAGGGTTGAAACTGTGGTAAAAATTATTAGTGATAAAGATTAATATCCCCTTTTTTAGCTAACTCATTTGAGAGGGGCCACACCTGGCCCACCCCGAGGTTATGTATACTACTGAACTGAGAAGGAGAACTCTCCAGAGGCAGTTTTTGAAGGACCTCCCCTTTTGGGGAAGGAAGGATTGAATGCTCCCTGAAGGGAGGGGGAGGGCTTCTTCTGGAACGTGAGCTTGCTCTCAGCTCTGTCTGGGGACTCCTCCTGCAGTGGCGCATGTTTGTTCTGTCTCAGTGTGGTGTGAGCAACTGTAGACTGTCCAGGGTTGGTGAGTTAATTACGAAAAACCCTAAATTCCTTTGAACTAGCTTAATTGGAAACAGTCTGGGGTTGCATAGGTTAAGTTTAGAGTTAAGAGCATTTATCAGTATTTCTATTTTCCTATTTCCTTATCTTCGATTCTCATTAGTTTCACCTTTGTTGTTTAATTAATTCCCAAGTAATAAAATCTGATCCTTTGGTGAACTAAAGCTTAGAGGCTCCTTTCTTATTGGCTTGGGAGAAATATCTAAAAAGGGCAGTTCAGAGGGGAGGGTAAACCTAAAAGGTGCCTCATATTTCTGAGACCCCAGTACTAAGGCAAATCACCCAAATAACGCTCCATATATCAAATTCTGGCCCTCACAAAACTTCTCTTTCCCAATAGCCATATCCACACACAAAAGGAAACCAGACTATAAATCATCCAGCCTTTCTCTGCTTGAAGAAGATCTCTAAGGAGGTAGAGCCCACTACTTGGGGGGGTAGCCCATTCCAATTTTGGACAGCTCTGATTAACAAGAAGTTTTCCTTGATAACAAGACTTAATTAGCTTCATTGAAGCTTCTACCCATTTCTCCTGGTTTGGCCCACTGGAGTTAAACAGAACAAAATTAATCCCTCTTCCAACATAACAGCCCTTCAAATACTTGAAGACAACTATGATGTTCCCAACTGAGTCTTCTCCTTTCCAGGCTAAACCTGTCTAGTTTTTTCAGCCAATCTTCACATATCATAGACATAAAGCCTTTCTTTTTTTTTTTTGTTTTGTTTTGTTTCTGTTTTTTTTTGCAGGGCAATTGGGGTTAAGTGACTTGCCCAGGGTCACACAGCTAGTAAGTGTTAAGTGTCTGAGGCCGGATTTTAACTCAGGTACTCCTGAATCCAGGGCCGGTGCTTTATCCACTGTGCCACCCAGCTGCCCCCATAAAGCCGCTTACTATCCTCTGGACACTCTCCAACTTATCAATATCCCTCTGATGCCAAAAACTCAACATAATAATACAGATAAAATCTGATGAAACCCTCTCTTGTTCTTGGAAGCTATGCCTCTTTTATTGCAGTCCAACATCAAATTAGCTTTTTTTAACTAAAAACCATCATGAATACTAAACTGATTTTACTTAAAAATAAAATAATTTTAATACCAATTCATTTGGGGGATGGATAGTCCAATATAACATGGCAAAAAAGTTATCTAGCCTATCTATACTCTTGAACTACTTTTCTTTTTTTAAATAAATCATCAGATCACTTTGCTATGTATGATTTTATAGTATAATTTAAGAACTGATAGAACAAGTATTCAAGTGCAAGTGTTGTTTCATTATTTCCTCTGAATTATTATTACTGGCTTATCTCAATAAGGTATTATATTGTTATTTAGATTGTACAGAATTAAATCTACAAAACTTTAGTGCATAATGATCAAACAGAAGACTTTGCAGATCTGCACTGATACAGTTTCCTTACTGAGATTTCCCTACACTAATGAAATCACAGGTACAAACAACAAAAATCTCATTTTTTAAACTATTGATTTTCTGCAATTAGCTGAAACGTTCAATTTTATACCGATTTCTCATTCTAAATATGTTTCTATTGTCTTTGGCAGATTTCCTATAGACAATATAAAGGAGTCATGTTTTTAAATCAACTTGTAACTCGTTTCAGTTTAATAGTTAATCCTTTTCTATTAAAGAAAATAAATGTTAATTTTGTTTTTTCCTCACTCATATTCATCGTTTTTGTTTACTCAACCCAGGGTATAATCTACCTTGTATTCACTAGCATTATTCTAATCCTAACCTTCACAATCAAAGAGCCCAGTGCCTAAAACATAATATATGCTACATAAATATTAGTTATTATTATCATTCACAATTCTACTAAGACACATACTCACACTAAACACCAAACACAATCCCTAAACCTCTACATTTTGAGGTTCTCAAAGTTTCAACTTCCTTAGCCTTCTACCACCTTTAACTAGGAATGTCATATAGGGACTACCTGATCCTTTCTCTTCCTTTCCCATTCATCTTCTCAAATTTGCTTCCTTCAGTTACACACCAAAACAACCCTTTAATTCTACTCTATGGGACTATGAGATAGTTGTCAATCTGTTATAATATAATTTTGATATTGGTCTTTGCCCTCTTTAAAGTAAAAAATATTAAATCAAATCTACTTTTCTACTATTATGATGCCAGCTTTGCAAACAATTTGAATATATTTTAATTCAACAATATTTATTTAAACTCATCGGGTAACTCTACCTTGTTAAAGAACTACTTGGCATCTGATAGGAAAGAAAAGTGAAAAGGCATTTATGTGATTTCCCCAATAGATCTTAAACAACATGAGTAGGAACTGTTTTTAGTGTAGTGTTTCTATCTTCAGTGCCATGCATACCACCTAACAAAAGTTGGCATTGATAAATGCTTACTTACTAAATTGAAATTCTTGAAAATTAATCAATCAACAAGCATCTATTAAGGACCTAGTATGTACCAGACTCTGGGGAAATAAAAAAATAAAACTAGTAATAGTCCCTGCTCTTTAAGGATCTTATATTCGAATGGGAGAAAACATAAATATACACATACAAAACACATAGACAAAAGATATGAAATCACCTGATGGGTACAGGACTAACAGCTAGAAAGTTCAGGAAAGGTGTCACACAGACAGCCTTGTGCTTGAATAGTCTTGAAAGAAACGTGATTTATTTAAAGGGTACAGATAAGGAGGAAGGACATTCCAGGCATAGGAGACAATCAATACAAAGGCACAGAGATGGAAAATAAAGCATCATGTCTAAGAGATAGAAAGAAAGCCAGTTTTGTTGGGTCAGCATGGAAGTGCATAATGGTTAAGAAAGGTTAGGGTGAGGTTGTAAAATATTCTAAATGCCAAACAGGATGTTTATATTTTATTTTAAAGGCAATAAGCTTCCCTGGAGTTTCCTTCAGGGAAGAAGATGTGACATGTTCGGACCTGTACTTTTAAGAAAATCATTTTGGTACTTCTGAAGAAGATAAAATAATAAAGGAAAGATTTATTAGGAGACTATTCCAATGGTCTAGATGAGAAGTGAGTAGGGGCTAAATAAAGGAGACCTATGAGAGATGTTGTGGAGATGAAGATGGAACGATCTGGCAACTGAATATATGGATCGAGGTGGGCGGAGGGTTTAGGAACTTGTATAGCAGAGAGAGAAAGTACAATGGGGGAATACTGGGAATAATTCTAGGTGTGATTATGTTGGAAACAAGAACCACAACTGGTGATCAATGGGAGAGGGATGTAACCCTCTACGTGGTCAATCATATATGAATATAATTACTAACTTCTCTTTATAAAAATAAAAATAGACCTAAATAATAGGCGAGATATGAATTGCTCATGGTTGGTCTATGTCTATAACAAAATGGCAGTGATAGTGAAATAAATGTACAAATTCAGGGCTCTACCAAACATATCAAAATTTATGGGACTAGAAAAAATTAATAAAATGCCTCAGGGGTCATATTTTTCCTTGTTTCATGGATCATCATGGACAAAGAATGTATTGCCTAGTTTCCTACTAGTGATAAGCTTCTTGGTATTTTTTTTTTTTAGTGAGGCAATAGGGGTTAAGTGACTTGCCCAGGGTCACACAGCTAGTACGTGTTAAGTGTCTGAGGTTGGATTTGAACTCAGGTACTCCTGACTCCAGGGCCGGTGCTCTATCCACTGTGCCACCTAGCTGCCCCCAGCTTCTTGGTATTTAACAAGGCTAATCTGCTAAACGGCAGACACATTCTGTCCTTGAATCTGTAATTTAAAGCCTTTCTAGTTTAGTAGAACCTACTGGATCTTATACTTTATTGCCAGGGCCTCTGAGAAACCAGTCAACGTCATTCCACAAAAGAGCAAGAGAACAGGATTTCTGTGGAAGCTCATCTAGTCCATGTTAGTAGACAAGCACCTTTCTTCAGAATATAATCTATTTCAACGAATTCATCTGAGTTAGGAAAACATTCTCTGAAGCAGACTAATTTCTAGATTACAGTCTTATTTAATGGACCTCCAAGCTACCCTGAGATTGCTAAAAGATCCTGGAATCACTGTATATATGTAAGGTTGACAAGGACCTTAGAGATCATCAAAGAGTCCACCCTAGACCCCCCCCCCCAGTGTGTACTAAGGAAAGTGGGGGCTCAGATGAAATGAATTGATTCATCTATGATTACAGAGCTAGTAAGGGGCTAAGACTTGAATACAAGTTGTTCCACTATGTCATACTGTACACATATTTATGAATCAAGAGTTGGCCGGGACAGCTAGGTGGCACAGTGGATAGAGAACCAGCCCTGGAGTCAGGAGTACCTGAGTTCAAATCCGGCCTCAGACACTTAACACTTACTAGCTGTGTGACCCTGGGAAAGTCACTTAACTTTAATTTAAAAAAAAAAAAAAAGAGTTGGCCTCTGGTAGTCCAAAAATTCTTAGTAGGGTCAATTTTCATAGACGTTACATAGTAAAAGAGATAAGACAGAGCAGTAGAACTGACCTCAGAGTCAAGAACACCTGGGATTCAAGTCTCTCCTCTCACGAATACCAGCTATCACAAACTTTCCATGCCTTAGACAACTCTCTAAGGCTTTAAGCTACAGAAAAGGTAGCAAGCTACACTGGTAGAGAGAATCTGCTAATTCACTGTACCAAAGAAATGATAGGTCCAGTCTCTATCCTTATCCCCTATTGCATAATATAAAACCAAGCAAGAATTAAACGCTTAGAAGGGTACCTATTTCACAATGAGTTCAATAACTGATAATGATGAAAGAAGCTGATGATGGCATTCATCATCACAGACATGGAAAGGTAAATAGAATATGGTAAAGGAAAATAAACACAGAAGCAAAACTCTACTTACTGTTACATTACCTACTTTTTCTCATAACATTAAGACTATACCAGCAGGGGCAGCTAGATGGCGCAGTGGATAGAGCACCGGCCCTGGAGTCAGGAGTACCTGAGTTCAAATCCAGCCTCAGACACTTAACACTTACTAGCTGTGTGACCCTGGGCAAGTCACTTAACCCCAATTGCCTCACTAAAAACAAAACAAAACAAAACAAAAAAGACTATACCAGCAAACTTGAAATAAAGAATTTAAGTACTTCTCTCTGATAGTCAATATAATTAAATGAAGTCTTGCAAAAAACAAAAAAAAAAGGATACTCTGAGCTATTAAGTAATTTATGCTATTCATACCTTATAACTAAAAAATTCTATAGATTAAAATATTCATATGTAGAGTCTAGTTGCTATGTGGCCTGATGGAAAGAGCCTGGACTGTGGATAAGAAGTCCTGAGGTTTAGTCATAATTCTGACATTAAATATGCAAATTTAGGCCAATCAATATCTTTGGGCCTCTACTTTCTTCATTTACAATATAAGGGACTTGGACTAGAAGTTAAACTTCCAGTTCTAAAAATGATTGTATTAGGATATCACTCAAGTACCTGTAATACAATTCAGTGGTTAAACTGCTTAAGAAAAATGGTCTGAATAAAATGTCATAAATTAACCAAAAAATAAAAGAACCTTACAATGTAAAGATAACTATGTTAGCATCAAAAACTAACAGTATGAAATAAGTTTCAAAAGCCTTGACCATCAATTCAGTGGTCAATAGAGGAACAGCACCTATTGACCAAAAAGACAGCAAAAGGTCTGAACCTGCAGCAATTTGTGTCAAGTGATTAAGTTGTAGGCTTTCTCTAGGAGTTTGGCTGTGCAAAGGAAAAGCAATATAGGATGATAGGTTGATGGGAAGGCATGATCAAATGAGGGTATTTTAAGACTGAGGAAAACCTAGGTATGTTTGTAGGTAGCAGGAAAAGATCAACAAACTGGGGGAGATTTACTTTTTTAATGAATGATGCCTTAAGTTTATTTCTCTAGGATGTGTTGTTTGTTCATCACTTACAAATCATACACATCAAAAGACAGATACTGGGCAATTTTTTTTTTTCCTCCAACCCCTTTGGCCAAGACTGGATATACTTTTCGAGTTGTAAGGTAAAATTTCTGGATTTAGATCAGTCTTTATGGTCTGATAAATTTGATTTCTTAGAGAGTTAAGATTTTTTTAAAAGTTAGTTAAATTTGGGGCAGCTAGATGGCGCAGTGGTTAAAGCACCAGCCCTGGATTCAGGAGGACCTGAGTTCAAATTCGGCCTCAGACACTTGACACTTACTAGCTGTGTGACCGTGGGCAAGTCACTTAACCCCCATTGCCTTAAAAAAAAAAAAGTTAGCTAAATTTAAAATAGGGAGAAAGGGAACTAACAGCTGGAAGTGATCAGTGTCTTCAGAAACTCATCTTCCTGCAAGATTACATCAATTTTGAAACACATTTCCTCAGTATGTCTTGCTTCTTTGGCCCCTCTCTCCTGGAGAACTCCTTCCAGATCCTCTATTTAAGGAGGGGGCAGACACCTTATCATTTCCCACCTGGAGGCTGGACTTCATCATGCCCTACCCCCAGCCCCTTTTCTCTACCTTCCAGCTTCTTTTTTATGTCTTGTCTTCCCTTTTAAGGCTGTCACCTCCTTAAAGATAAGGGTATCTTTTGCCTTTTTTGTATTCTCAATGCTTAGCACAGTGCCTGGCACATAGTAGGTAGGCACTTAATAAATATTTATTGACTGACATGGTAAACTACAGCAGTACTCCATATTAGAAGAACTCTTGCGAAGCAGTGACAACCTAGTTAAAATCAGATACCAATTTGCACTGGATGCAACTGGCACATTTGTCTGACTCTCTCCATCAATAAGTGAGCAGCACATATGAAGCAAAGAAGGCAGATGGTGGATTAATTCAAAGCTGAGGTTTAACAAGACATATGCAATAACAAGAAAACAGTGCAATAAATGTTAAAAATGTTTAATTATAGGTTCAAGATTAAAAAGAGGAAAGTGAAATTAGAGCAGATGTGATGACCTAGGAAGGTGGAGTGAACTGAAGATAGTAGTGAGAATGAAGAATAGTTTTAGGAGATTGAAGCACAGATAAAGATGCAAAGGTTATAGTCTGTTGTCAATAATATAAACAGAACATTTATAAGTGATGTTCAGATCAAGGGTATGACCATCCCTTTGTGTGGCTGAGGTAGAATAAGGTCACTGGAGTTGAGAAGATGGGAGATCAGAGTGTTTGTGAGGCCATCAACATCAAAACTGAAGTCCCCAAGTATAAAAGTAGGAGTATGCATACACACACACTCTCTCTCTCACAAAGTAGAAAAGTATAGGAATAAATGAACCTTTCTTTGAAATGATAACAGTGTGTGTGTTGTTTGTCAAGAGCTAACATTATATATAATGGGGATAAACAAAAATAATTTCCAATAACATTGGGGGTGAAAAAAGGATGTCCATTATCATCACTTATATTTGACATAGTACTAGAAATGCCTGCTATAGCATATAGCAGTAAGACAAGAAAAATAAATTGGAGAACTAAGCACAGATAAAGAAGAAACAAAATGTTCACTTTTTATTTGAATATGATGGTGTACTGAAAGAATCCTAAAAGTGAACTAAAAAATTAAAGTAACAGTCAACTACAAAATTAATTAAAGTTAACTTCAACACACTTGCAGGACAAAAAACAAATCCATATAATCGTCAGCATTTTCATATAATACTCAGGAGGAGAAAGAAAAAGAAATCCTACTTTTAAAAAATTCTGAATGTAAAAATATGTGGACATCTACCTACCAAGAAATATGCAAGAATCATATAAACTGGAAAAATAATTGTTTATAGGTAAGATGAGTCAATGTAATAAAATGACAATATTACCTAAACTAAGGGGATGTTTCATCAATCACAGAATGGGGGAACAAAATGTGGCATATGGATATAAAGAACAGTATACTACAAGAAGTGAAGGAAAAAAGTGATTTCAAAGAGACATGAAAAGACCAGAATGAACTGATCGAGAGTAAAGTAAGCAGGGGTCAGCTAGGTGACACAGTGGATAAAGCACTGGCCTTGGATTCAGGAGGACCCAAGTTCAAATCCAGCCTCAGACACTTGACACTTACTAGCTGTGTGACCCTGCACAAGTCACTTAACCCTCACTGCCCCACCCCCAAAAGTAAAGTAAGCAGAAGGGCTGCTAGATGGCACAGTGGATAGAGTGCTGGTCCTGGAGTCAGGAAGACCTCAGTTTAAATCCAGCCTCAGACACTTACTAGCTGTGTTTCCTGGAGAAGGAAATGGCAAACCACTCCAATGTTTGCCAAGAAAACCCAAAATGGGGTCACAAGTCAGACATGACTAAAACTATAACCAACAACAATAAAGTAAAATGAGAAGGACACCTTATGGTATAACTTCCACACTATAATAATGAACAATTTTGAAGACTTGATGAAGAATGAAATGAGTAGAACCAGGGGAACAATTATATATATATGTATACATCAACACTGTAAAAACAACTCTAAAGCAGTTTACGATTACATCTGTGACCATGATTAACACAATGGCCATCCATGATTCTAGAAGAATGACAATGAAGCATGCTATTTATTGCCTGACAGAGAGGTGACGGATTCAGGGTGGAGGTCAGAATGAGACATTTTTTTTTTAATGCAAAAATGATGAGGATTTTTTTAACCTATGCATATCTATTAAAAGGAATTTAAAAAAAACAATGGGGCAGGAAAATAGATATCAGTTAATTAATAAAACTTTAATCAAAACAAACAAAAAAAAAAACAGGTACTGAACACCCTGAGTTGGAGGAAGAATAACCTAGGGTCAGCAAGTAGTTGCCACCAGCATGTGGATTGTAGATAAGCCAAAAGCACAGATGAAACTTGCATTTTCTGAATCTTTCAATTGTGTGATTCAAGATAAGGTAAGCTATAGAATGCCATTTACAAAGACTGTTACCCTCTCATACATCACCACGGATGCCCTCAATATGTGCACAGATTATTCTAAGAGATTTTGTAGATATTTTTCTAAGTATTTGTTATTCTTCCCCTCTTTCAGAAAGCTTAAGAATCAATCCTCCAAACCCTCAAAATTTTATCACCTCTTGGGGCACCTAGGTGGCCCAGTGGATAAAGCACCGGCCCTGGATTCAGGAGGACCTGACTTCAAATCTGGCCTCAGACACTTGACACTTGCTAGCTGTGTGACCCTAGGTAAGTCACTTAACCCTCACTGCCCCACAAAAACAAAACAGTACAAAATTATATCACCTCAAGCCACTCCACTTTTTTCAAATCCAGCAGCTATTCCCATCACAGTTTTCTCTACTGCCATCTCTACTTCCTCATGTAGCATAACAGCTAACATCAGATATTAGTGTTCAAATGAGTTGGCTCAGCAGAGACTGTTTAGAGATGATACTCAGAAAGGATGACTAACACATGAGATGATATACTAAGAATTAAAAAAAAAAAACATGACAAAAGCAATTCTCCATTAAATAAACAGTTCTCAAAAGAAAAACTGCAAATTATTTAACCACCATAAGAAGGCTCTGTTACCACTAATAATAAGAGAAATGAAAATTTTAAAACTCTTAATTTTGGACATTACAACCAGGAAATTGGCAGAGATGACAAAAGATGAGAATATGGTCTGCTTAAGAAAGAAAGGCATACTAATATACTACTTATGGAGCTGTGAAATGGTTCAACCATTCTGTAAAGCAATCCAGAATCGAAATACGAAAATGACTAAAAAAAACGTTCATAGAGTCTGACCTGGAATCACTATTGCTGGGTGTGTACCACAGGGAAGTCAAAGATTTAAAGGTCCATATACATCAAAATATTTAAAGCAGCACTTTTTGTAGTAGCAAAGAGATGCAAACAAAGTAGATGCTCAATGGCTGAACAACTTGTAGTACATAAATATGATGGAATAATGCTGTGACAATGAATATAAAGGATACAAAGAAGCATGTAAAGACTTGCATGAAATGATGCAAAGCTGAAGGAAGCAAAACCGGGAAACCAACATCTACAATGCCTAAAATGATACAGAATGTAAATGAACTAAAAAAAAACCAAGAAACTTAATACTGTATAATTATAATGATCAAGTTTAACCAATAAAAAATGATGAGAATATGTCTTTCCTTTTCTTTGGAAAGGCAGTCTACGAGAATGGAAAATTCCATATACTGTCATAAACTTTGTGGATGGATTTAGATTCACTAAAGTCCTTTTTTCTCTCTTTTTTATTCTGTTACAGGAGATGGCTTTCTGGGTAGAGGAAAAAACAAATTGGGAAATGAAGATAATGTAAAAATAAAATATATCAACTTCAAAAAAATATTAGGCTAAAAATATTGGGCTGAATCAAATAAAATGAATTTTAATGCATAGAGTCTTCAACTTAAGTTTTTAAACAATCAGCTTCAGGAGTATAAGAGCCTGGCTAGACAGTCATTCACCTGAAAAAATCTGGGGGCTTCTGCAGACTACAAGGTCAAGAGAAGACAACAGTGTTAGATGGTGATAAAGAAGGAGAATGCAAATTTGAGTTACAACAACAGGTATAGGAGGGAAAAATGATAATCCTGCTGGGCTCTGCTTTAATCTGAGACAATTGGGGTATTTTTGTTTAGTACTGGGCATCAAATGAGCATCAAAAGGAGGACAACCAGGAGGTGGAGGGCCTCAAGCCCATGACACATGAGGATTGTAAAGAACTGGGGGGGGGCGGCTAGGTGTCGAAGTGGATAAAGCACCAGCCGTGGATTCAGGAGTTCCTGAGTTCAAATCCGGCCTCAGACACTTGACACTTACTGGCTGTGTGACCCTGGGCAAGTCACTTAACCCCCATTGCCCTGCCAAAAAAAAAAAAAGAACTGGGGCTATTTTTTTGTTTAAGAGAAGACTGATAGTGCACATAAAGTATGTAAAGAGCTGTAAAAAAGGAAGAAAAATTAGACTTTTTAGTTTTGGACCCAGAGGGCATGGAGAAAAATTATAAAGAAGCAAACTTATGTTTGATTTATGGGAAACTTTGCTAATAAATAGAGGTATTTAAAAGTAGAATACTGCCTGAAGAGGTAGTAGGGTCCTGTTGACTGGAGTTCTTCAAGCAAAGGCTGAATGATACTTCACTGGTATGTTACAAAGGAATTTCTTTCTCAAATATGGGGTAGCCCAGATACCTGCTCAAGTGACACTCAAACTCTTTGTTATAATGATTTTAACAGCTCTTGCCCAGGGTCACACAGCTAGTTAAGTGTCAAGTGTCTGAGGCTGGATTTGAACTCAGGTACTCCTGAATCCAGGGCCGGTGTTTTATCCACTACGCCACCTAGTGGCGCCACTACTACCCTCCTTATTTTCAATTATAGTTATAGATTAACTTCAATTATAGATACTATACAAAGACATATATAGCTAATACAGTTTGAGTATAGGTATAAATAACTTATAACACATATTATAGAAATAATTATCTCTGCCCTACTTATCCAATCAACCAAAGAACCAATTGATACTGTCATTCACACAATAACACTGTAAGATCAGAAGCAGGAAAAGCTAAAAACAAAACAAAGATCTTAAGGGAGCTGAGCACTAGCAATCATCTCTCACCCCCCCAAATCTATCTTTAAGGCAGAGGATCTATTCACCAGCAAGTCTCTACCCCAAAATTCATCCTTCAAAAAAACCTTTTTTTTTAAGTAAAAAACATTTTTATTTATAGTTTAGAGTTCTAATTTTTATCCCACCCCTACCACCTCCCTGAGGTGGTAAGCAATCAGATATGGGTTATACATGTATGATTATGAAAAATATTACCATATTAGTCATTTTGTACAAGAAAACTTGAATAAAAGAAAAAAATGAAAGAAAGTTAAAAATAGCATGCTTCGATCTGTGTTCCATCAATATAAGTTATTTCTTTGGAAGTGGATAATATTTTTCATCAATAGTCTTTTGAGATTGTCTAGGATCATTGTACTGTTGAGAATAGTTAAGTCATTCAGTTCTTTATCCAACAATATTGATGTCTCTGTATACAATATTCTCTTGGTTCTGCTCACTTCACTATACATCAGTTCATACAAGTCTTCCCAGGCCTTTCTGAAATCATCCTGCTTGTCATTTCTTATAACACAATAATATTCCATCACCTTCATATACCACCACAGTTTGTTTAGCCGTTCCTCAATTGATGTGCATTCCTTTGATTTCCAATTCTTAGCCACCACAAAAAGAGCTGCTGTAAGTATTTTTGTACAAATAGGTCTTTTTCTCTTTTGGGGTATGTCTTTGGGATATAAACCTAGCAGTGGTATTGCTGGATCAAAGTATATGCATAGTTCTAAAGCCCTTTGGACATAGCTCCAAATTGCTCTCCAGAATGGTTGGATCTTTTCTTTTTTTTTTTTGTGACGCAATTGGGGTTAAGTGACTTGCCCAAGGTCACACAGCTAGTAAGTGTTAAGTGTCTGAGGCCGGCTTTGAATTCAGGTCCTCCTGACTGCAGGACTGGTGCTCTATCCATTGAGTCACCTAGCTGCCCATGGTTGGATCTTTTCACAACTCCAGAACTGGATTAGTGTCCCAGCTTTCTTTCTCACATCCCTTCCAACACCCAATATTTTCCATTTTTGTTATATCTGCCACTCTGAAAAGTGTGAGGTGATACCTCAGAGTTGTTTTAATTTGCATTTCTCTAATCAATAGTAATCTAGAGCTTTTTTTCATATGATTATAGATAGCTTTGATTTGACTCGGTTCTCTATATATTTGAGAAATGAGGACTTTATCAAAAATATTTTAAAAACCTTTCTTTTAACTTTCCTAAGTGTTGAATTCCATTTGGATTTCTACCAATTAATTCATTTAGATGTTTTTTAAAAAAATTAAAAGCAAATACCTTTGAGAGGACTATAAGAAATATCTATTATGCATACATTTATGTGAATTAGTTCAATTGAATCATTTTCCCTCTAACAACTTGCTATGCTAATTTATGTTGAGGGGGGCAGGTAGGTGGCTCAGTGGATAAAGCACTGGCCCTGGATTCAGAAGGACCTGAGTTCAAATTCAGCCTCAGACACTTGACACTCACCAGCTGTGTGACCCTGGGCAAGTCACTTAACCCTCGTTGCTCCTTAAAAAAAAAATTGGAACTTAAAAAAAAGAGCATCAATAATTTATGTTGAGGAAATATGAATTTTGATTGTGAAAAGGTGATGTATAGAATAAGAAAGGAAGCATATTGAAAAGTTAAGCAGGTGTAAAGAATTAATTGTTATTTGAGGTTTTTATTCCTCAGTGCGCACTGGCCTGGGGCTCTGCAAACTGAATGGTGATCCACCCACTGGTTGTAGCCATTGCCATGGCACTGGCACCTCACATCATCACCACTCACCCATGCCTACATGGGCCTGGCAAAATTATAATGATTAGAAGCCTAGTGAGGGCAGTCATGTGACTGTCAGAGCAGCCATCCAATTGGCTGGGGGCTGTGTGGAGTGTACAGAAAGGAAGTCCGTCCGTCCCCCCCCCCATTCTGGCTAGAAGCTGGAAGGGTGACAGGAGCTCTGCTGTGTATTCTCAGCTGATTCCTGGGCCGTGGTATTTTTCAGGTTGTATGATTTCCCTTTCCCCATTTTATTTCCTTTCCCTTGATCCTACTGATCCTGTTTGTGTTGTTTTTTTTTTTTTTTAAGTTCGTTCTTGTTAAAATAAATCCTGTTCTGTTTTGAGGGAGGTTGCCAGTCTCCTTCCTTGCCCCAATGTTGCGGCGAGCTGCTTAGCTAACACTCCCCAATTAAAAATTGGTCCCCACACAGGTCAGGGTGTAGTTCTGTAATAGAGCTTTAGGGCAAATTGAGAGCACAGGAATTTTTATTTTACAATTCCATGGAACACTTCCCATGTGATGTTGTTTACAATTATTTGTATCTTATCCTCCTATATTGCATGCTCTATATTACATCCTATTATATTGATGCTATCATCAAATAAAATTAGTTTTAGTATCTCCTTCCGTACTCTGTACACAGTAAGTACACAGTAAGTAGTATATAAATTAGTTAATGAGTGAATAAGATGAGCACTTGGCAAGATTACTAAATTGTTCTTCCCTTTTGACCCAACAATTTCAGTTGGGCACCATGCCCAAGGAGGTAAATGACAAAGAAGAGTCTCATATTTTAAAACAGTGATGGTAGCACTCTTTCTAAGACCAAAAATGCTGTAAACAAAGTGAATGAATGTCCATCAATTGGGGAAAGGCTGAACAACTCATGATACATGAATGCAGTAAAATATTACACCCAAGAAACAACAAATGTGAGAAATTCAGAGGCAACTTTTTTGAAGTGATACAGAATAAAGAAAAAAAGAACCAGAAGAACAATATATACAATGACAATAATGCAAATTAAAACATCACCAAAAGATATCAGAATTCTAAATATATACGGACAATGTTTAATTTCACTTCCAAGGAAATAGAGTTGTGGATGGCTGCAAGGGAAGACTGTGGTCAGTTGCAGCTGTGGATTCATTCTACTTAACTTTTTCTTCAAGAAATGGATATGTGGGGAAGAGAGTATCGGAATGTGAATAAAATAAAAGGCAAAATACACCAATAAGACATTTTTTAAAGAAAACAAGGATACTAAGAAGTAAGAAAGCAGTACAGAGTATGCATGAAAGGTAAATGCCAACTAATTCCCAGAAAAAGGGAAAAAATTATCTTCTTACACCCCTTCTCTTCTATATTACATGACCTTATTTGTTAAGACCTTTTGTTAGGGCTAATAAAAACCATAACTCATTTATGTAGTTAATGCTTTAAGGTTTACAAAAACACTTTCAAAATTCAGCTACAACAGGTTAATTATTCAGCTAAACAAGTATTTGTTGGTTAGCCTAAAAAGCCAACACCAAATTTTAATAGTACTTCTCTGGGAATATGAAATTGATTTTCAAACAAGAATTAGAAAAGAATTCTTAGAACACAATTTATTTGTCACTAGGGGATTGTGTACAGTAGTAAATCTCTTATGAACTCCTCTAAGGAAAAATGCCCTTTTAGCAGTCAGGGAGTTTGGGGAAAAGATTCAGTCTTCCGAGTTTTGGATTGGTAGTGCATGCAGAAACAAACAGTAAGAACACTGGCCTAGCTAAAGAGAGAACTTCTGGAAATCCTAGGGTCCAGATAGTAAGAAGGGTCCTACCAAACGTGTCAGTTGCACTCTGCTTCTATTTCACTCAAAGGTAGGGAGATAGGGCAATAGCTTACCTGGAGAAAAAGAACACCTTGCTGTGTGTAAGGGGAAGGAAACTCCTATCATGATTCCTTTAATATTTCTACCTCTGACAATGAATTTTTAAAAAATGAAGTGTCACACTGAAATGTACCCTTGATAAACATAATAATCTAATAACACCACTAGCCTAAGCTGTAGTTGGGAAATTGAAGGAGAAACTAAAGTAGGTCATTTTTCCAGTCCAAAGTCACAAATTCAACCTACTAGCAAAAGACTAGGACAAGGAATTACTGAAAATGGGTGGGCCAGAGGGGCATAGAGGTGGCCCAGTGGATAAAGCACTGACTCTGAATTCAGCAGGACCTGAGTTCAAATCCGGCCTCAGACACTTGACACTTACTAGCTGTGTGACCCTGGCCAAGTCACTTAAACCTCATTGCCCTGCCCCCCCCCAAAAAAATGGGTGAGCCAAATCACAGGTGCTAGGGTAGCAGTACAAGGATGGCCAAAGCTACACAGACTTAGCTCCAGATCCACACCAGCAGATGGGAGAAGGGAGTGATGGGGAAAGGTTTTCTCAGAGGGTAATGGAATAAGACTCGATGCCCAGAGCAATAAGGTAGGCCAGCAGCATGAAGATGATTTGGGATTGTTCCCCTAGCCCAGACTAACAACACAGGATGAGGTCTCACAGAGCAACTAGGCACATGGACTCAGCACCAAGATCCCCAAACTCAGGTTCACTCAGAATAGATAAGTCCAACATGGGGAGTTGCGGGAGAAGAAAGGGAAAAGGGATAGAGTCTCCCAGAAGGGCCCATATAGCAGACATCTCCCAGAGCTCTCAGCTAGGCCAGCAACACCAAGCTACCCAGAGTAGGACACTGAAAGAATGAGTAAGCAAAAAATATAATTAACAATTATGATACCAGAGATGCCCCAAACACAAAAGAATCATTCCAAAACACCTACAAGCAAAACCTCAAAGAACAAAACTTGCCCATAAGATAATTAAAATTCCTAGAAGAAATGATGCAAGAGTTAAAAGGAACAGAAGTTAATGACTATATGAAATAAGAAATATTAAAGCAAAGTCAAAAGACAAGAAAAAATATGAGAAAATAAAAGGTATTTCATATTAGAAAAACAAAAACTGGCCAGTAAAACAAATTAAAGGAAGAGGATTTAAGAATCACTGGATGATGGGGAAGCCATGACAAAAACAAAAGAAAAAAAGATTGTGACTATCATATTTCAAAGATCTGAGAGTCAGACGACAACCAGAAAAGATTTTTTTAAGGATGAAGTATTTGCATTCTAATAGAAAAGAGGATGATATAAGTATTCCCTAAAAAACAATAATATAATCAGATATCATAAAGAGTAAAAGCCAGAGAACCTGGGGGTGAGTTTGCTTTGTTTTGATGATCTTAAAAGAACAAAAGAAAAGGAGAGGGAGAAAAGATACACTTAAAATAAAAGGTGGGGTAATTTATCACACATAATTGTGGAACTCAAATAGGAGGGGAGAGTCAGCAGAGGGTCAGGAATCACATGAACCTCACTTTTCTCTAGAACACACACACACACACACACACACACACAGAATATGGTATAAAAATACATTTAACTCAACAGGGAAACAGGAAGAAAAGGGGGGAGTGGAAAGGAGGGAATGAGAGGAAGGGTAGACCTAAGGAGAGATTTGTCATAACCAAAACAAACCCTCCATTCAGAAGGGTACATGAAGAATTTAAAAGGAAAGAAAGGTTAAAAACTTTTAGTGATCTCAGTAAGGGACAGAGATGAGGGGCTAAGGAGTAGAAACTGCATCGAGTACAGAGCACTGATGCTGAGCGCACTCCTATTTGATGTTTGTCTTCTTCTATATAAAGAAGGGATAGGAAGTAAAAAGAGAGAAAAAATAATAGAATAGAGGGAAACACATAAAATTAACACGTTTTTGAGAGGCTTCCAGGGCCAAGATGGCAGAGTAGAGGAAGTAGTACAGCCATGTTTTCCTAACATTCCCCTCCAAACAACTTGAAAACACATCCAATTTTAGAGGGCAAAGCCAAAAAAAAAGGTCAGGGTAAGACATTTCCAGGGCAAGACAACTTAGAAAGTGTTAGAAGAAAAGCCCGTGACCCCAGAGGAGGGGCTGGCCTTGGAGCACATGTGAAAGCAACACTAGCTGTGTCGCAGCTATGGCAATAGTAGCAGCAGAAGCTTTGGGAACTCTCAGCCCAAAGACAGTTAAGAAGATTGGCCAATGGTCAGAAAGAGATTATAGGGGGACCCCTGTGCTAGCACTCAGCACAGAACTGGGCACTGTTTAGTAACTCCATTACCCTTACCCAGCACAGTTCCAAGACAAAGAGGAGTGCTTTTGCTCATAAGGGTACAGGGGTCCTAAGGAGCAGTAGCACTTTCAGCTGCAAAGGATGAATAGCCATCTCTATGTCAACACCAGAGCATAAACCAAGAGAGCAGTGACTATGCCTCTCTCTAGATCATACCACCCTGAAAACACTGAAAACTTCTAAACACTCAAAACTATCTGAAAACGACAATGCAAAAAAAAAAAAAAAGCTTAAAGCTTGGGACAATCCCTTTTCCCTTCTTCCCCTCAGCACCCTGGGAATAGATCCCAATTTTAATACGAAGTACAAAGTCAAGAAATAGCCTGGAAAAATGAGCAAACAAAAAACCTGACCATAAAAATCTACCATGGTGACAGGAAAGATCAAGATGCAAACTCAAAAGATAACAATGATGTCAAAACAACTACAAGCACAGAAAAAGAAAGAAGAAAATAATACCTTAAAAAATACAATTGGTCAAAAGGCAAAAGAAGTACAAAACTTCAGTGATGAAAATAACTCCCTAAAAAGCAGAATTGGCCAAATGGAAAAAAATACAAAAGCTCACCAAAGAAAATAATTCTTTAAAAATTAGAAATGGACAAGTGGAAGCTAATGATTCCATGAGACATAAAAAATAGTAAAAACAAACTCAAAAGAACAAAAATACAAGAAGAAAATGTTAAATATACCACAGGAAAAACAAATGAGCTGGAAAATAGACTGAGGAGAAATCATTTAAGAATTATCAGACTAGGGGGCAGCTAGGTGGCGCAGTGGATAAAGCACCGGCCCTGGATTCAGGAGGACCTGAGTTCAAATCCGGCCTCGGACACTTGACACTTACTAGCTGTGTGACCCTGGGCAAGTCACTTAACCCTCATTGCCCCACAAAACAAACAAACAAACAACAAAAAAAAAAAAAAGAATTATCAGACTACCTGAAAGCCATGATCAAAAAAGAACCTAGACATCATATTTCAAGAAACTATCAAGGAAAAACTGCCCCAATATCTTCTAGAACCAAAGGGTAAAATAGAAATTGAAAAAAATCTATTGATCACCCTGAAAGACATCCCAAAATGAAAACTCCCAGGAATATTATGGCCAGATTCCAAAGCTCTCAGGTCAAAGAGAAAATACTTCAAGCAGCCATAAAGAAACCACTTAAATATCACAGTCATAGTCAGAATCACACAAGATTTGGTAGCTACCAGGTTAAAAGAGTAGGTGGCTTGGAATACGATACTATGGAAGACAAAGTAGCTAGGATTACAACCAGGAATAACCTACCCAGGAAAACTGAATATAATTCTTCAGGGGGAAAAAAATGATACTAAATGAAATAGAGGACTTTCAAGCATTCCTGATAAAAAAGACCAGAGATGAAGAGGAAAAAGAGAAATCATAAGGAAATCAATAAGGTTGTTTAAATTGTTTACATTTCTATGTGGGAATATGGGATATGTAACTCCTAAGATTTTAATCATTATTAGGTCAGTTGGAAGAATTCTACATAGACATAGAGCATAGGAATGAGTTGATTATGTTGGGATGATCTAGGAAAAAAAACCACACAACCAATGGATAGGTGAGAAAGCACCTAGCTATTCTAAATTAATTTCTGTAGAATTCACTCAATGTAATCTATTATACGCCAAACACTTTGCTATGCACTAGAAGAAAGGCATTAACACATGATCCATGCCCTAGCTTATAATTTAGTAGTGGGGAGAAGGGGAAAGGAGAGAAAAGAACGGGGAAAATTATCTCACATAAAAGAGATAAAAGAAAGAGCTTTTACAATTGAGGAGAAAATGTGCGGGAGACAACACTTCATCTCATTCTCATCTCAATTGGTTCAAAGAGGAAAATATACAAATACAAATATATGTGTGTGTGTGTGTACACGTACACACATACACATATACACACTCTAAGTTTTAAAAAAAATCTATCTTAGAGATGGCTGGGTGGCACAATGGATAGATTACTGGCCCTGGAGTCAAAACCTGAGTTCTGAGAAGAGAGGGCAGGGGAGGGGACGGGAAAACAAAAAGAAAAAGAAAAGTCTAACTTACCCGACAGGAAAGGTGGAGGGGAAGGGGATAAAGGAAAGGACAGAGGGTGAGAGAAAGATAGGCAGATTAAAAGAGGCAGTGGTTTGAAGCAAAACAGATTTTTGAAGAGGGATGGGGTAAAACAACAGAAAAAAGAATGAACAGAAGAAAATAGGATGGAGGGAAAGGCACAATTAGTAAACATAACTGGGAATGGGAATGGGCTGAACTTACCCATGAAGCACAAGCAGAAAGCAGAACAGATTAGCAACCAGAATCCAACAATATGTTTTTACAAGAAACACACTCAAAACAAAAACGGGGGCAGCTAGGTGGTGCAGTAGATAAAGCACTGGCCCTGGATTCAGGAGGACGTGAGTTCAAATCCAGCCTCAGACACTTGACACTTACTAGCTGTGTGACCCTGGGCAAGTCACTTAACCCTCATTGCCCCACAAAACAAACAAACAAACAAACAAAAAAAAAGAATTATCAGACTACCTGAAAGCCATGATCAAAAAAGAACTAATCACTTAATCCCAATTGCCTCACAAAAAAAACAAAACAAAAACACACACACAAAGTTAAAATAAGGGGTTGGAGCAGAATCTCTTAAATTTCAGCTGAAGTGATAAAGGCAAGGGTAGCAATCATCATCTCAGGCAAAGCAAAAGCAAATATAGACCTAATTTAAAGAAATAAGCACGGAAACAGCATTTTGCTAAAAGATACCATAGGCAATACCATAGGAGTAATATCAATATATGCACCAAATGGCAGAGCATCCAAATTATTAAAGGAAAAGTTAAATGAGTTACAGGAGTAAACAAACAGTAAAGCTATACAAGTGGGGGATTCTCAACTTTCTTCTCTCAGAGCTAAATAAACCTAATCAGAAAATAAATACAAAAAAAAGTTAAAGGGGGCAGCAAGGTGGCGCAGTGGATAGAGCACCAGCCCTGGATTCAGGAGAACCTAAGTTCAAATCCAGTCTCAGACACGTCACACTTACTAGCTGTGTGACCCTGGGCAAGTCACTTAACCCTCATTGCCCTGCAAAACAAAAACAAAAACGTTAAGGATGTGAATACAAGTTTAGAAAAGTTAGATATGATAAACCTGGAGAAAACTGAACGGGAATAGAAAGCAATCTACTGTTTTGCTTGGCTATATATGGTACCCTCACAAAAACTAACCATGTATTAGGACATAAAAACCTCACAAACAAATGCAGAAAAGCAGAAATATTAAATGTACCTTTTTTTCAATAAATGGCTGTGGAAGCATAACAAATTTGCTGGAAGCTAGATAATCTGATCCTAAAGAATGAGTCAAGTTGGTAAAAGAAGAAATCATATAAACAATCAATAATTTTATCAAAGATAAAAATAACAATGAGACAACATACCAAAATTTATGGGATGCAGCCAAAGCAGTACTTAGGGGAAATTTTATCTCTCTAAAGGCTCATATCAATACAATAAAGAAAGCAAATTGATGAATTGGGCATGCAGTTGATTTTTCTGAACATACATTCCTATTAAAAATTATCTTATTAGATACATTCTACTGTTGTAACCTGTTGAGATTTTTCTAAATTCTGATTCATTCAAATGAATAGCTTTCCCTCCCCAGCTTCCTATAGCCTACAAATGTTAAAAAAAAAAAAAATCAAACTATACCTTCACCAAAATCGTTAAGAAAACTGTTCAACAGGGGCAGCTAGATGCCGGGGTGGATAAGCATTGGCCCTGGATTCAGGAGTACCTGAGTTCAAATCCAGCCTCAGACACTTACTAGCTGTGTGACCCTGGGCAAGTCACTTAACCCCAATTGCCTCACCAAAATTAAAAACAAAACAAAACAAAACAAAACCAACTGTTCAACAGAACAAGACAAGAACAAAGATTAGAGTACTAGAAATTTCATAAATATTGACATCAATCCATTGGGTCTAGTCATTCAATATAGAAATCACCTAAACATGACATTTATTCCACCTTTCTCTATTTTGTCCACAAGAGTAACACAAGACACCATTAAATATCTTCCTGAAATAGAGTATGTCTGTGGAATTTCCCCGATCTACCAGTCCAGCAACATTGTCAAAAAAGAGGTCAGTCTAGTATAACTTGTTGGTTAATTAAACTATGCTGACTCATAAGTGATCATTGCTTCCCTTTCCATGTGTCCATAAACCATCCTTTTAATAATCCATTCTACAGTTTTAACAGGAATCAGTTCTACCATTTAAAGAATTCTTTTGCCCCATTCTAAAAACTGGGGCGGCATTTACCTTTTTCTAGTATTACAGCAAAAATCTCATTCTCCATGATTTTATAAACATCACCAACAGCTCAGCATTGATACTGTGTAATTTAAGATTCTAAATGTGGATTCTAATGTGTTCCCCCAGTTTGGGGGAAACTGACTAAAAATCACTGATAAAACGAGTTTAGGTTTTTAAGGGTTTATTGGAAAATAGAAAGAAAAAGATTGAGAACAGAATTCTAACAGTCTGGCATTCCTATCTTTCCTCAAATCTCCTGTGAAGTCCTCTGCCGCCACCACCATCAAGTCCGGAAGCCAAAAGGGCCCGCGCTCTCTGCGCAGGCTCCCTTTCCTCCTTCCTGTCTCCTCCCAGACCATAGGAGGCTCCTCCAGTTGATTGGCTGGTAGACTTGATAGACAGCACCCATGAGCAAGCGTCATTTCCTGACGCCAAGGAAAAGCCACAATGCCTCTGAGGCATTTTCCTCATGGTGGAGCTCTCCACAGCAAGTCTCCAGTAGGTGGCGTCATTCCAATCATTACAGTCCCCCCTGTTGTTCCTCAAGAAACAAAATGTTTCCTTGATGGAACAGTAAAAAGAATATAATAACTATTGCTAACTAATAATATGTGAACAATAATATAGAAAAGGAAGAGAGAAAAGTTTTGTCCAGAGGGGCGATTTTTTTTTTTTTTTCCTCATGAACCGACGCTTTGACATTAGTCTTGCAAAGGGAGGGCCTCTGCAGAGGGTACATGTTACAGATGATGTATATTATAACAGAAAGGAGATAGTAAAAACTAACAAAGCAAAACAGTTCATATACAGTCTCTGAGTTCTCTTGTCTTCTTGAAGTGGTAAGATGTCATCAGGAGGAAACTGGACTCTGGTCTGGAAAGCTGGATTCTCTTCTTTAACTGTTTGAATTGCTGTATTTTTACTAAACCTTAGCATGGCATTGTCAATGATCAAATTAATAAATTCCATTACATTCCTTCCTTTATATGGTTAGACTTGTAATAGAGGGTTGAGGTAGTTATGCAATGTGTAACACTTTTTACCACCATGTGTCTGGATCAAAGCCAAATTTAGTATGTGTTCATGACACCTGAAAATGTTATGGAAAGGTTATCATACCATATCTCATGGTTCCGAGACAGCCAGTGATTGTGCTAGGCCACAGGTGAGTTCAACTCATTACAATACATATATACAATTTTTTTCAATCTATCAGTGTACACAGTTCATCTAGGCTTGATGATGTGAAATCACTGAGAACAATATGGTGCTGTATCACCTCATTTATCTGAAGTTTAAGTTTACTGTTAACCATTTGTTTTATAAAGACATTGTTCTAGGTAAGAAAAAGAGAAGCAAAATAGTTGAGTAATACTGGATTCTTTCTGCCACTATCCTTATTCAATTAATCCCAAACATACTTATCCTTTGTTTAATCTTCAACATAACTTTAAAAGCCCACTTTTTAATGACCTCAGTATTTAATATAAGCCTCAGGATAATTATCAGCCTATTTCTTATCTGTTAAAAAAATCACGCCACTTCTTTGTATTCACTTAGTTACATATCCTTGTTTCCATTGTCTGTACATGAATTTTAAGAGTTGTTCAATGTGTTCTTTGTGCATCCCTAAGAGGTTCTTTAGACAGGTATCCCTTTTCTTCCTCAATCATTTGTTCTTATTAGTAAGAATTTCCTTCCTCAGCACATCCCATTCCTCTTCAGTCAACTACAGAATCTTAGTGAATGCAATCTTATCTATTCTCTCTCTAAACTTTGAGACCCAGCCTCCCAAGTCTAAGAAAGTCAATGATTTCTGGGGTTTTTTTGTTTTTTAAATAGGGAACTTTTAACTGCAATGCTCATTTCCTATCCGGCTTCCTATCACTTCTATTTTATCAACTAGTTTGGAATCAAGTCCAGGATAGCACTTCCATTTGTGATTTCATTTGTCAGAACATGAAAGAAACCTTCATCGAGGTAAGTAATTTCTCATCTGGCTGAACAAATTACAGTTTTTAGCAAAAAGAGCACTCCAATATAAAGATGAACAGATAAGTTTAAGCCCCACATTACTACTATATCAAATCTATGTTTTCCTCCCAGCACTCATCATTTGGGTGATCTGTAGCACTGACTATAATATCACTTGTTTATCATTTACATTCTCATTCAAATATTCTCTAACAATCTTTCCTCAAGAATTCCCAAATAAAATTATATCTTTATTGACCATGGTTTTATATCTAATCTATTCCTTCTTAAGGGTTGACCTCCCAGTGCCATCATGTAGAATTTGCTTCCCTTATGCCAAGACCTCTACCTCATATTGTTACACAAAATCTGAACATCTGTGCTTAGACAGTCAAGGCATATTGCTGCTCTTGTTTCTGGATATTATCTTATCTAAATCACTACGAATTTTCACTGCTATTCAAATCACTATGCTGTACCTGCCATGCATCTACTATGCTGGATCTGCAGCATCTGGATCTGTTCTATTAGCAGTTATATCTAGACAGTTTTCTTCCCCTTCCAATTTCAGTTTTAAGTCCCTTAATTGGGGGGATGAGGGGGAACAGTGGCAGCAGCACATATCTATCAAGTGCTGATTTTCAATAAATCATTATGTGGTGGCTTTAAGGGTGACTGGCTTCCAAAAGTAAGGTCTCTCCATTCTGGGCCATGTCCCTGGGATCAAAATCCCACCCCTCCCATCTTTAGAATAGAAAGGATAATGGTGATGAAGACTTGAAACCAAAGATTAATAAAAAGATTCTAAGAAAGCACCTAGCTATTCTAAATTAATTTCTGTAGAATTCACTCAATGTAATTTATTATACACCAAACACTTTGCTATGCACTAGAAGAAAGGCATTAACACATGATCCATGCCCTAGCTTATAATTTAGTAGTGGGGAATAAAATACATAGACAAATATGCAGTACTGTGAAGAATATAAAAAGTCCTAAGCAAGATTTTTTAAAAGATTATTTCTGATTAAGCAATCAGAGAAGACTTAATGAAGGAAACAGCATTTAATATATGAGCAGAATTTCAAAGGGCAAAGACAGAGAAAGGTAGTCCAGACAAAGGAAATGGCATAGGAAAAATGTCACAAAGCATTCTAGAAAAAAATCTAGTATTATGATAAAACAAAATTCACTAAACCATGCATGCCCTTTGACCCAATGTTACCATTACTAGAGCTATACTGAAAAGAGAATAAAGATAAAAAAAGGATCCATATGTACAAAAATATTTATAGCAGCTCATTTATTTTTGATGGCAAAGAACTGGAAACTAAAGAGATGTCCATCAATTGGGGAATGGCTGAACAAATTATGATAGATGGATATAATAGAATACTACTGTACCAAAAGAAATGATGAAAGAGATAATCCAGAAAAAACATGCAGCACATAAAAAATGATGAGCAGGCAGATTTCAGAAAAACCTGGACAGCCTTACATGAACTGATGCTGAGTGAAGTAAGCAGAACTGGGAGAACACTGTACACAGTAACAGCAACACTGTGCAATGATCAACTGTGACAGACATCTCTTCTCAGCAATACAATGATCAAACACAATTCCAAAAGACCCATGATGGAAAATGCTCTCCACATCTAGAAAAAGAACCATGGGGTCTAAATGCAGATTGAAGCATACTATTTTCATTTTGTTGGGTTTTGTTTCTTTCTCGGTTTTTTCCCTTTGACTTAATTCTTCTTTCACAACATGACTAATGTTTAAGATGATGTACATATATAACCTTTATAAGATTGCTTGCTGTCTTGGGGAGGGGGGGAGGGAAGGAAAAAAATTTGGAACTCACAATCTTATAAAAATGAATGCTGAAAGCTATCTGTACATGTAATTGGAGAGGAATACTATTAAAGAAGAAAAAAATAAAGGAATCACACACACACAATAAAGTTACAAATAAATTGGGGGGGGGGGGGAGAACACTGCAGCACCAGGGGAATTTCTACTATAACAACTTTGTAAAGACAAACTATGAAAATACAAGAACTCTAATCAATACAATGACTAACAATTTCAGAGTACTGAAGGTGAAGCATGCTACTCACCTCTCAACAAACTCAGGGTACAGAATGAAACATTTTTTTTTATATGCCCCACAAAGGAATTTGTTTTGGTTACACATATGTTATAAGAGTTTTGGCAGTTAGGTGGCACAGTGAGTAGAATGCAGGGCCTGAAGTCAGACTAGTTCAAATCCTGCCTCAGACACTTACTAGCTGTGTAAATCACTTAACTGCCTCAATTTCCTCATCTATAAAATGGGGATAATAATAGCATCTACCTCCCAAGACTGTTGTGAGCATCAAATGAGATAATAATTGTAATTTGACACAATGTCTGATAAAAAATAAGCACTATATAAATGTTAGCTACTATTCTAAATTTAATTTCAAAAAGAAAAAAGAGACAGGAAAGCATTAAACCATGTAAGGGAGAGACGGTCATCTAGCTTGTTTGAAATGGAGTATGAATAAAAAGGAAAAGTAAGAGATAGGGCTAGAAAAGTAGGGAGGTGCCAGAGTATTTCAGGCTTTGCATGCCAGGCTAGAGTTTTTCCTTCACTTGTAGGCAATAAGGTGTCACTGAAAGATATTAGGCAGAAGAGTGATATGTTCATATATGTGCATAAGGAAATTAATTTTGTAAGCGTATAAAATGGATAGGTAGGAAATACTAAAGACAGTAAGATAAGTTATCAGGCTTTTACATTTTATAGTACACCAAAGATGACAATAATCTATAGAAATTATAGAGATAGAATAGACTTGGGAACTGATTGGATGTGAGAAATTAGAAAGGAGAGTCAAAAATAACACATAAGGAATTTTTAATGGAGAGAAGAAAACAAAAGAATATTAAATGAATTTAAGTCTCTGGACCTATAGTAGTTGCAACATAAAACTGGAGACAACTCAAAGATATGCGTTTATTAAAACTACAGTTGGAAATCTTTGAGGTGTGAAAAAACTGGACAAGGCCAATGTTGACAAACTGTACCTGGACTTCAACAAGACATTTAACAAAATCTCTTTAGAATATTCTGTGAGGACAAGGAAACATGCAGGATGAATGAGACCATAAAAGGATGATCTGTAGCAACTGAACAATGTGCACAAGCATGCTGAATGACTGGTGTCCACCTTCAGAGAACTATCAAGTGTGTCACAAATCCCTGCCGTTGTCCAATTCTCTCAAATGTTTATCAAAATCTCAGATAAAGCAAGAGAGCATGCTCTTTCATTCTTACCCCAACATAAAGCCAAGGAATAGCTAATAAACTTAGATGGAAGAAAATAGTATTCAAAAGTTCTAAGAGAAAAAAGTATGTGAAACTAACAAGGACAAAATCCCGCATTTAGATTTTTAAAAATTAATTATACAAATACAAAATAAGGAAAATTGACAAAGGTAGTTCACATGAAAAAGACCTGGGAGGGGCAGCTAGATGGCACAGTGGATAGAGCACCAGCCCTGGAGTCAGGAATACCTGAGTTCAAATTCGGCCTCAGACACTTAACACTTACTAGCTGTGTGACCCCGGGCAAGTCACTTAACCCCAATTGCCTCACTAAAAAAAAATAATAAAAAAATTTAAAAAGACCTGGGAGTTTTGGTGGGCTATAAAGTATAAAAGGTAAAGAGTTTTTAAAAAAAATTGTAAAGCTGCATTAATAGAAGTTTTCTGTCCTGGACAAGAGAAATGAAAGTTCACCTGTACTCTGCATTGGCCATGGCACATCTAGAATCTATGATCAAATCAAATCAACAAGCATTTATTAAGCACCCACTAAGTTCCAAGCACTGTTCAAAGCCCTAGAGATCCAAAGAAAGGCCAAAACAAAAAAAACAAATCAATCCATGCTCTCGAGCTCATAATGGTGCAGACAGCATGCAATTAATTATGTACAAAAGGTATATACAAGATAAATTGGAGATAATTTTAGAGAGAAGGCACTAATATTATGAAGGATTGGGAAAGCCTTGCAGAAGGTGGAAAACGAGCTGAGGCTTGAAGAAAGTCAATGAAGCCAGGAGGCAGAGTTGGTGAGGGGACAATTCATGAAAATGCCTAGAGTACAGAGCAAGAAACAGAACAGAGGTCAGTGTTACTGGAGCACAGAGACTGAATAAGGTCAGTTCTGAACACTCATTAAGAGACATTAAAAACTGGAAGATTTCCATTAAAGAGTGACTTGGATTGTGACAGGCCAAAAAACATTACATGAAGATGGCTAAAAAAACCAAGGATTTTTATCTAGGTCATAAAAAGACTTTATGAGAAACAGAGTCCCTCTCTATCTTTACTTGAAAGCATGCTATGTGAATTAAGAGTTCTAGGTAGCAGAACTAAGATTAATAAGGCAGATCTTATCAATACAAATACAATTACAGCTGTTCAAAATATTAATTCTAACAATTGCATACGAAGATTAAAGAAATGATCACAAATAATTTTCAAACAATTGACCACTACTAGTCTATTGCCCTAAAGTAGAATTTGAGACAAAATAAGTCAGTATCAGGCTTTCCAGTCTGATATAATTTATTGAGTCACACATCTTTTCCCACCGGGTTTATTTTCCCAAAGTTATAACCTTATTACAGAATCAAGATATTTTATAATTAAGATCACCAAGGAACATGGTCCAATGTTAACTATATGACATAAAATTAATCAGAAGTTATATAATCACACCTAATTAGTATTAGAAACCTAATGACTAAAGAATAGTTTCACATTCTGGCATTAGTATGTTAAAATCTGAAATGACAAGGAATGATTCTTGCTATAATTTATAAATTAAAGTTTATTTCTATATTCTAGTCTTATAAAAAACGACAGAAATACAAAATTGTAGCTTTGTAGTATTTCTAAAATTCTATGAAAGTCATTTCAATAGCTATGAAATGCTGGGCTAGAACAGGTCTATAGAAAAAACAAACCTCTTTTTTTTTCTCCTAGATAACCTGTAAAAAACATATCTAAATGCCTTCATGGGGAGGGAAAAAACATATATATATATATATATATGGTTTTTTTTTAAATCCACCCACTGGAGTTGTTTTAAACAAGGGATTTAGAAAGGAGATCATTTGGTGAGATTTTACAAAATATATTCTGAATATATTCATATATAATTTCTAAGGAAACAAAAATTCTGAATCCTTCAGCTATTTGAAATCAGCAAATCAAAGCTAAGATGCATGAAAATGGGCAACTTAAAATTCTCGTATTTGGTAACATTCAAATAAAGAAGTGAGATTTCAAATAGCACCAGAATACTGCTGTTTAATGTCCTCAAAACCGTGGAGTTGAGGCGTTTAAACAATGATTTTTAAAATAAAATTCACACTCCTAACATAAAACGAGAGTCAAGTATAGAGTAAAGGGCAAAAAGCCCTTCACCTCCTCTAGAAGCCAAACGTGGCCTCAGCTTCTCAGACTTTCACAAGCACTAGAATCTTTTCCTGATCCCATCCCACTCCATAGCGATTTCACGGCTCCAAGTCCTCATCACTAGAATCAATAAGAAAGGGGGTGGGGCAGTCTGCGAGGAACAGACTGGTTTTCAATTAAGGTTTAGCAAGAAGGTGCAAAAGCTAAAATTACCCATATAGACATTAGGGAGGAGAGAAGTGGGGCGGAGCGGAAAACAAGGTGTGTCGATGAGGGCATGGGAAGAAGATGGGAAGGTGATTTCACGCGCAGGAGGTGACTCAGGAGGTGAGTTTACAGAGAGTGGGAAGCTCATTCCCCTCCCCCAAAAGATGCACCTAAAGGGGATTATGGAATCCACCTAGCTGGTGGTCCTGAGAAAGGAGGGAAGGAGAGTGGACGGGAGGGAGCGGGCTACCAGGGAAGAGAGGCCGGGGCTGGGAATGAACGCAGGGGCCCGGTCACTGCCAAGATCACGAAGAGGGGCGGGAGAGGCTGGAAAGAGGAGCCTCCGGGAAGACTACCAGCGGTGGAGGCCTCGGCAGAGCGAAGTCCTGACCACTGGGGGAGGCGTGGAGCAGCCTGGAGGCCGGGCGGGCGGGCGGGGGACGAAGCGCTCGAGGTTTCCCGGCTACAACTCACTCACCTGGTTGGTGACCTGAAACGGAAAAAGAAAACGTGGTTCAGGGATCCATTGCTCGGGCGCCCAGGCCCCCTCCGCCCGGCCCGACCCGTCCTGCCCCGCCAGCCCGCCGCTCACCTCGGGATTGGCCTCCAGAGGCAGCCAGCGATGACCCTCCATGGCCGGCTCGCTTAGGTTTCAGCTCAGTCTCCCGGCTCTGGCTCTGACAGCCACAGGCACCCTCGCGGCTTCCGCCCCCACGCCTCCTGACCCGGGGCCAGCCCAACCCACCACCGTCGTGGGGAGGGGAAGGGAGAGGAACAAGCCCGAGCTACGTAAGGCTCTCGGCGCCCCCGTTTGGTTCTCTGCGCGGCTTTCCGGTCTTAGTTAAATCACCAACTGCAACGAAGTCAGAAAAGAAAGGTCGAAGCCTATGAAGAAGGAAAAATGACTTTGATTCCGTGTCTCGCTCCCCTCTGGCATATGGCACTTGGACTCTCCCTAGTCTCGGAGACCGAGTGAGCCGCCTTTACGCACGCGCCTGCCCGGCGCCGCGTGGTCTCTGGCTCCCTCTTCTTTTCTACTCTAGCTACGGTTCCGAGGCGCTAGGGGGAGCGCGCCGCCTCCACTGTCTGTAGATGGGGCTAATCTGCTTGCAGGAATAGATTGCAGGCACGAGGGGGCGATCGTTCTCCTGTGATATTTCTCGTAGCTTCCTCACTCGGGATTTAGGATGGTTGGAATACCCCTTGTCTATTACAAGCTGTGTCTAGGCGAGCTGAGCACCAGGTTTCTAGACTCTCCTGCCCCTATTATGTGTACTTTTTCTGGAGAATCAGAACAACTGACAAATGGAACTGGGGTGCCTCCTAGCATCGCGGAGGGCGGGGCCTTTTGTCAAACCCGCTTTATACCAAAAATCCTCAAAGGAAAAAAGAGAGACAGAGACACAGGCCTTAGTGCTAAGGGCAAATCCAGGGATCAAGGAGAGGAGCATAAATGAAGAGGAAGTCATCTAGCAAAGATGGCTAAAAAGGTTGCCACTCCCCACTGCATTTAAAAGTGAGTCTATTGTTACTTCTCAGTAAGGTTCACAACCTGCTTAATTAAAGGAATCCTCTGCACCACCTGAAATGATGACCTTCTACGAAGTAACTTGATCCTGAGAAGATGGGAGATTTGGGAAGATTTCTCCTGTAAATCTGTATCTTGCATTAGAGAGAGGGCACTGGGTGCATCCAAGGTGTATTTGTTGCTCTTGCAACACCAAATGGGAAACGAGGCCAGAGAAATACCATTCTCTAAAAGTAAATAAGCATAAAACTAATTGAGATTGTCTGCAGAAGTAACTCACCCTTAAGGGAGAATTTGTGAATGATGAGATCAGGATCTAAATGTAATTGACATAAAATTAAATGTAATCAATTATAAATTGTCTAAGAAAATGCCTTGATAGAAAGTGGGAATTTCTTTTCAGGGACTCTCATAACCGAGAAGTAAAAGTGTGTCTGTTTGTTGCTAGCAGATTCTAATGATCATTATAATGACCTTTTTTTTCTTCTCTCCCCAGGAACCAGACATCACCCCTCCCTACTTAAGTGGATTGTTTTCATTTCTCTCCCTCACCATGGCTCCTTCCTACCAGTCAATCACCAAGTCTTGTCTATTGCATCTCCTAGTCTATCCCACCTCTTCATTTCATTCTACTCACAGGGCAGCCACAATCCAAATTCAGGTTCTCATTACTTTTCCTGGACTATTTTAGTAGCCTTCTAATTGGTCTCCTTTCCTCTAGGCTTTTTCCTCTCCAATCCAACCGCCACAGGAGTGACAAATTAATAGTTTAGCATTATTAGTATGGGTCTGAAGGTGTCACTCCCCTGATCAAGAAGCTTTAGTGTTGTTTCCTCAATACTGGGAAAAAGAGAGGAAGATCTGGACCAGCCATTCAATCTTGCTCCTATCTTTCTTCAACTCCACACTAGTCACCTTGTCCCTGAAACCTCCTTTTCAGTTATGTAGAAATATATGCCTAAAGAATGAATCCGGGGCAGCTAGGTGGCACAGTGGAAAAAGCACCGGCCCTGGAGTCAGAAGTACCTGAGTTCAAATCCGGCCTCAGACACTTAACACTTACTAGCTGTGTGACCCTGGGCAAGTCACTTAACCCCAATTGCCTCACAAAAAAAAAAAAAAAGGAATGAATTCACCCAAAGACTGAAACCTCTAGGGTGATGACAACCTACCTGATCTCAATCTGCAATGATTAACATATTCCTACCCTGTCATATCCCTACCATCCCAGTAATTCTGAACCCCAACTTCTCATTTGGTTTAAACCTCACTTTCCATTCCTCACTTATTCCCATCTCTCTCAGTCTAACACCCCACATGTCCCACTCCAAAGCTAACCATTCTTTCCACTGTGCTCTCTAGAATGCTTGCTCCATAGTTAATAAACTTACTTTCATCTTACACCATTTCCTTTCTCATGCTTCCCTTCTTGGACTCATTAAGACCTGGATCTCTCCAGGTGTCACAGCTCTATTGGGTTTTTGTTTGTTTGTTTGTTTGTTTGTTTTTGGTGAGGTAATTGGGGTTAAGTGATTTGCCCAGAATCACACAGCTAGTAAGTTCTTAGGTCAGATTTGAACTCAGGTCCTGCTGACTCCAGGGTTAGTGCTCTATCCACTGTGCCACCTAGCCACCTCCAGATGTCACAGCTTGAAGATTTCTTGCTACCCACTGCCATTTCCAGAATCTCCCTCCACAATTATTACTCAATAACCTCTCCTCCTTTGAGGTTCATTCAAAACATATTTATTACCCCAACAAGATTCTGGTAGCTGATATGTACTGACATCCAGGACTCTCTCCTTCCTTCCTCAATGAATTCAGTGTTTAGCTCACAATCTTTTCTTCTGAATACTAAAGGACTTTGACATACATGTGGTTAATCTTTCAAACACCCTAATTCACCAGTTTCTCAGTTTCCTCCTCATCCATAACCTACCCCTTGACTCCAACTCAGCTACTCACAGAAATGGTCATACTCTTGATCTTGCCATCACTCACAAATGTTCCACTTCCCCACGTTAGTGAACTCTGACATTTATTTATCTGAGCATAATCTGTTGGCTTTGCAACACTCTAACCCTGTTCTATTTCCTCAGTAAGACCTAAGTACTTAATAAATGTTGATTGATTGGATTGATTAATTCCATACTCTCTTCTCCAACTTGAGTGCCCCCTATATCACCCTCACTCTGACTCATCTTCGATTTCTGCATATCTGCTAGTTACTTCCCTACTGTCTACAAACATACAGATATTTCTTCCATCCTCAAAAAACCCTCATTTGATCCATCCATCTATTATCCAGTACCTTTCCTGCTTTTCATGGCTAAATTCCTTGAGAAATCCATCTACAATTAGAGTCTCCACTTCTTTTCCTCTCACTCTCTTCTTAACTCCATGCAGTTTGTCATCCAACATCAAAATTCAATTGAAACCGCTCTTTCCAAAGTTATCAGTAATCTTTTAAATGTCAAATCTAATGGCCTTTTCTCAGTCCTCATCATTGACCTCTCTTTATCCTTTGAAACTGTCAGTCACCCTCTTCTGTTTGTTACAGTCTTCTCTTTAGATTTTGATGACACCATTCTCTACTAGTTATCCACCTACCCCTCTGACTGTTCAGTCTCCTTTTTTAGATCTTCATCCAGGTCTTTCCCAGTAACCATGAATGTACCCCAAGGTTCTGACCTGGTCTCTCGTCTCTTCTCCTTGATGATTTCATGATCTCCCATGGATTCACCTATCATGTAGTTGATTCTCAGAAAAATTTATCCTGCCCTGTTATCTCTCCTGACCTACAGAAGTCATATCACCAACTGCCTATTAGATGTCTCAAACATCATAAACTGAACATGCCCAAAATTGAACTTATTGGACTAATGATGGAAAATGTTCTCCACATCCAGAAGAAAGAACTGTGGAATCTGGATGCAGATTGAACCATACTATTTTTAATTATATGTTGTTGTTTTTTTCTTTTTAGAGGTTTTTTCCCCTTTTGTCCTGATTCTTCTTTCATAACATGACTAATGTGGAAATATGTGTAATGTGATTGTAAATATATAACCCATATCAGATTGCTTTATGTCTTGGGGAGGGAAGGAAGGGAGGGAAAAAATTGGAACTCAAAATTTTATAAAAACCAATGTTGGGGGCAGCTAGGTGACACAGTGGATAAAGCACTGGCCCTGGATTCAGGAGTACCTGAGTTCAAATCCGACCTCAGACACCTGACATTTATTTACTGGCTGTGTGACCCTGGGCAAGTCACAACTCTCATTGTCCCAACAACAACAAAAAAAGAAGTACTACTATAAAAACCAATGTTGAAAACTATTTTACATGTAACTGGAACAAAATACTATTAAGATTTTAAAAAATTATTCTCTCATAGTAGCTCTGAGCCCCTAGGCAGGAAATGTTACCCTAGTGAAGATATATCACAGTTGAAAAAAATACATTCTTCTTTGTCAGGTATCCCCTTTCCCTCATTGTCTTTCTTTGTTGCACTTGAGTAATGAAACACATAGATTAGTAACCACTTGTATCCAACTTAAAAAAAACTAAAAGGAAACAACAAAAAACAAAATATTCAGAAAGAGGGGGTAGGAAGGAAGTATGCTTCTTTCCAGAAGAGAGAGGGAGGACAATGGAATAAGGAATCAGCAGCTTTGCATCTACCTCTCTGGAAGAATTTAGCAAAGACAAAATCCACCCAAACATGTTCCAAAGCCCCAGAGTTCTACATTGGCAAATTCATGGCTACATGACTCTTCTATTTCCATTGTAATACCTCTCCAAAGTCACTGCTTTCCCACTTTCCTGCTATGATCCCACTGGGGCTCCTTCCTTAAGGTACCTTGTATTCTGCCACTTTTCTCAAACTCACTAGTTTTCCTTATTTACATGCTTCTATTCATCCTTGTTACAAATATCAATCATTACAGTGGCCACCCCACCTGCTTACCAACACCTATGCTCTCCTCTCTGTGGCTTATACCAGTAGTACCAAACTAAAAAACAAACAAACAAACAAACAGGGCCACTAATCAGAACATAATGATTCCTGGGGCCACCTATTGACTTAGTTTAAAAATGGGATATTATCTTTTTTATAGATTGTTTTATTTATTTTGGTAAATACCAATTACATTTTGTTGATGTTTTTGTGGGACAATGAGGGGTAAGTGACTTGCCCAGGGTCACATAGCTAGCAAGTATCAAATGTCTGAGGCCATATTTGAACTCAGGTCCTCCTGTATCCAGGGCCAGTGCTTTATCCACTGTGCCCCCCCACCAATTACATTTTAATTTGGTTCTGGTTTTATGGAGAATGCTGTAGGCTGTGTGCAACCCATACCACATGAAGCATTAGCTTGTCAGTCAAAATCTGGCCATGTCATTCCAGGGTAATAAATCCCAGAGGATTTATGAGGGAGGAAATTCCAGTTGGAATTTCCACCTGAAAAAACAAGCATTCCTTTCCTGTGTCTATACCACCTTGGTAACCCCAAAGGGCACTACAATAGGATCATAGACCAATGGCTAGAAGGGATCCTAGAAGTCATGTAGTCCAACCACCTAATTTTACAGATGAGGGAACCCAAGGTAATGAGTGACAACAGCAATTAAAATACAAGACTTTCCCCATAGTTGATGTAGTCACCAAAAGTAAGGAGCCCATAACAGAAATAAGGAGGTATTGTTATGCTAACATGTGAAAATACATCTATGCATTGTTTTGGAAAGGCAGTAAGTAGTTGATTGGGCAAAGACTAGGCTTCCCTGGTGGCCTTTAAAAAGTTAAGCCTGCCAAGTCTTGGAAACCAACAGAGAGTTTGAGACTTTATCAGTTCTAGAGAATTTAAGGCACAGCTGAGGCACATCCAGAAGGGAGCAAAAACACCCACTCTCTATGTATCTCTATAGAGAGAAACAACATTCAGGTCAGGAAACAGTTTCCAGGAGTCTGATCTTGGGTAGTAGGTGAGGGCAGGCAGGTGGCATGTGACTCTTACAATGATTGGTAGTTGCAATGAGGATCAATAAGAGCATTCAAACTAGAAAAGCTGGTGAGTATGAGAGTAGTCGAAGTAGAAGTGGTGGTAGAAGGTATCCTGAGGAAGCAGCCTCAGTGGGATCACAGTAAGAGAATGGGAGAAAAAACTAGCTGAAGAAAAAGAGTGCTAGAGAAAGGAACAGATCTGGGGAGGCTGGTTTTATCAACCTATGCAGCAGAAACATCACATGTGGTTTAGAAAAAGGCATTAGGATTCTACAAGGAAAGAAAGAAGACCGGGACACTACTTTGAGACCTTAATCACATGTTCCCTTCTGGTAAGTGCCTTGCTACAGGTAGACTTAAGTTTGTACTTTTCCCAGCAGTGCTGTGTATATCATAGGAAAATATGCTCCAGGTTTATGAAGGAAATCTTTTTTACCCATTGTTCTCACTATATCATCTTAGTAAATGCCTTTGTTTTGAGCTAATATTGTCTCCTGAATATTAAAGGTAAGATCACTGGTAGGGGGCTCATTACCTCTAATTTTGTGAGGTATAGACCTTGTGATTAGTCATGCCCCTAGGGGAACCAACCGGCAAACCTGTGTGCACAAATTTGGATGGGAGGGAAAGCCAAAGTAGGGACTACATAAAATATCGTTTACATAATTAACATCTTAGCAATTTACTTTAGTAAAAAAAAAAAAGGGCCCAGGTACAAACATGAAAAAAAAAGGTTTTGTCTTGAGAAAGCAGAGCTGCCTAGGGAGAATGAAAAACTCATATGCAAAGCCTTCAATCTTTCAGCAGCATTGAAAAAGTCCCTATAAAATTTTACAGAAACTTTTAACAAAATGCATATATTAATATAAAATACATATATTCATGTTGTTCACCTATCATAGATGTCAATTTTTGATTTGCTTTTTTTATTTTTGAAAAGCAAATAAAAAGATAATCATTCAAGACTGCCTTTTATTATAGGTTAGGGGTTTTCATTCTTTTTTTCTTTCCTTTCTTTTTTGTTTTACTGCTGAACAGTTTAATTCAAGCAAAACAGGTTTTCAAAGGGGTTAGGGAAGGTATCAAGAGATAGAAACTTTAACAAATATGTCTGGTTTTCAAATATTTTCTCACTTGATAATAAATGCATATATATAATATAAAGCCAGTTTGGATCTAACCCAAATCAATTAATCACAGAAGCCCCAGCCATCTCAATTGAATTAATCAAAAGTAAACCAGGTATCAATAAATCCTTAATCAATTTGAAAGGGTTATAGGATTTGAAGTCATTGCATAATGATGATTCCATATAGAAAATAGTTTCTAATTAGCTTGAGGATCAAGTCATGATTCTTGGGCTACATGTAAAAACAACAATATCAATCAATCAAGAAGAGAACTCTAAATTTGGGAACTAAAGATTCCAGGTCCCTGAGAGGGAATGGCTGGTAGGGGGAGAAGAGTGCCTCCTTCTGTCCCAATTGTCCATCTTTCCCAATTGACTATGTTGCCAGAGAGACTAGATTAGGAGACAATAAATCCAGCTGGGAGTAGAGACAGATGTGTGTAGAATAAGCACAAGATCTCCCAAGAAAAGACACTTGAGTATCTAGAGACGGAATTAGTCAGGTTAGGACCTTATGACCTTCAAAAAGTCAGAAGAACTCCAAGTCCCAGAGTAGTTAATAGATAAGTCCCTGGCCTAGCAATGGTTGACTGTAGAATCTGCATCTGGACCTGAGTGATACCTCACCTGAGCTTGGAGGAAAATAAGAATTCTTAAAATCAGAGATGAGGAGGAAGATGTGAAAGAAAGAATATGAAGTTCCAGGAATAGCTAATAGCCTAGTTTGGCTGGAATGTAGAGTATGTGAAGGGGAGTAATGTGAACTAATGATGAAAAAGGAAGTTGGAGCCAATTTATAAAATATTAAATGCTAGGCTAAGGAATTTGTATGTGATCCAGAAGCAATTGGGAGATGCTAAAAGTGGTGTTTTGGCAAAAATTGTATTAAAATATTACTTCATTGTATACATGGTACCTTTTATTATTCTTTTAAATATTATTTTATTTTTCCAATTACATATAAAGACAATTTTAAAGATTCATTATTTAACATAAAATTTTGAGTTGCAAATTTTCTCCCTCTCTCCCTCCCCCTCCCTAAGACAGTAAGAAATTTGACATAGGTTATATGTGTGCAATCAAGTAAAACATACCCATATTAGTTATGTTGTGAAAGAAACAAAACAAAAGGAAAAAACACACAAAAAATAAAGTGGGAATGGTATGCTTTGATCTGCATTCAGACTATCAGTTCTTTCTCTGCATATGGACAGCATTTTCCATCATGAATCTTTTGGACTTGTCTTGGATCATTGTATTGCTGAGAATAGCTAAACCAATCATAGTCAATGATAGAACTATGTTGCTGATAATCTGTATGATGTTCTCCTGGTTCTCCTTACTTCACTTTACATCAGCTGCTTCAAGTTTCTGGGAAGGAAAGTGTTTCAGTCTCCTAGTAGTTTAGGTTCAATAGGTCATTTGTTAACAAAAGGAGAATTACTTCACCAATGCAGGAAAAGGCTATACCTCAAGGACACTTCCAATGATTTGGCAGAGACAAGCTCCCTAGCCTGAATCACCTCCCACTCCTTTGTTTTCCACCAGCTAAGCCTCTGAGAGCATTTGGAGCTCCTTGGGGCTGTTTTGTAGAGGTGACCAGGAAGTGAGGTCAAACAGCCTAAGCCTTTTGTCTCCTAAGTCAATCAAGTCTCAAGGATAGCTTCAATACCTTTAAAGGAAAATCTGGCCTAATTTCCATGGGCGAATTGGTTAGGTCATTACTCCCACCACCCTCCACCTCGTCGGGGTATCGTCCTTATGATCTTCTAGAGAAGAGCAAGACACAGCCCTCAGTGCTGCCCAAAACCAGTTGAAAATGTCATTGGGAAATTTTTAACAAATTAAATAAAAATACAATACGGCATAGACAATGCTAATTTGTGGTTTTCTAAGTCTATATACAGCCCCAGGAACCTGTTTCTGAGTTTGGTACCACTGTTATAGAGGACCTTATACCACTTAACTGACTCTAGGGTTGTTCCTCATCAACCCTAACCTTTCCCCACCTGATTTCCCTTTACTGTTGAGGACAACACTATTCTCCCAGTCTGCAAGGTAGGTTTCATCCTCAACTCCTCACTATCTCTCACCCTTCATATCCAATCTTGCCAAGGCCTATCGATTTCATCTTTGCAACATTTCTTGAATATTCTCTCTTCTCTGACACTGGAGCCCTCTAAATGCAAGCCCTCATCACTACCAACCACAACTATTGCAACAGCCTACAGAGGCAAGGTGTGTGTGTGTGTGGGGGGGAGTAGGGGAGTGGTCCTGCCTGCCTCAAGCCTACTCCAATTCATCCACCTTTTAGCTAGTAAAGTGATCTTCCTAAAAAGCACAAACCCAACCTTGTCACACACATACTTTCCCTCCAGCACCCCCCAATAAATTCCACCTTGAGGATTAAATTTTAAAACCTGGCATTCAGAGTCCTTTATAACCTATCTCCCCACCCCTACCTGGTTTTTCCAGTCTTCTTACAGTTTACTCCCCACCATGGAGTTTTCAATCCAGTGCCACTAGCGTCTTGGCTGTTCCACAAACAAGACATTCTCTCATCTCTGGCCATTTTTTCTGGATGTTCTCCATACCTGGAATATTCTCCCTCCTCAACTCTACCTCCTGGCTTTCCTGGCTTCCTTCAACACCCAATTAAAATGCCATCTTCTACAGGAGCCTTTCCCAACTCCTTTTAATTCTAGAGCCTTTCCTTTTTAAATCATTTCCTATCTGTATATAGCTTGTCTGTACATATGTGTTTCCTTGATGTCTCCCCGATTAGATTGTAAACTCCTTGAAGGCAAGGGTTGTCTTTTGCCTCTTTGTATCTCCAGCACTTAACACAGTACCTGAACTGTCTGATGCTGGCCTCCAATATTCAAGAAGACTCATGTAGAAAGCACTAAAGAAGGAAAATGGGAAATAACACAGAAACAGAAAAAACCAAAAACAACCCAATGTAATAGCCCCTTGGAGGATTCTGGAGGTGTGTGAGAAAGTGTAGGTGAGAATATATAATTTTAGTTTTTTTAGAGGCTTCTGAGAGATTGCCACCCTTCTTCTATGGGGCTTGATAGTGTGAGAAGTGGAATACTGCCCCCTGCTGGAGAGATACTGTAGGGAAGCCCCGCCATGATGAGAAGCCTGGTGAGGACAAGACAGGTGATCTTTGGTGTCCCCAGCTTGCATTTGTAGAGTCACCTGTTCTGTCCATCAGGACTGCCAGCCAATTAGCTTGGAGAGGTGTGTGTGTGTGTGTGTGTGTGTGTGTGTGTGTGTGTGTGTGTGTGTGTGTAGCCCTGTTTCCTGTGGGAGAGGGGGCCTCTGGGAGAGAGAAGGGAGGAGAGGACTCACTCCTGCACACAGGAGAGAGATGCTGGTGTGCCAGACCTTTGATCCAGGCTGGGGAACGCTGCACAGCTGGTTCTCCTTAGAACTGCAGATTCTGGGTGGTGGTGAGTTTGTGTTGTTGAGGCAAGACTAGCTCTTTGGAGCTAGCTGTGCTGGAGGCAGGTTCAGGGTGCCTTGGGCCTTTTTTTTTTTTTTTTTTTACCACAGAGATTCAGATTCTAATCATTTGGGAAGCAGGGTGTATTTTTTTCCTTCCCCTATTCCCTTTCTCATTGTCCCTAGCTCTATTAACCTCACCTGTTTTAAATTTGTTCCCATTAATAAAACCTGTTTTGTTTTTCTTTTAAAAGAGGCTGTTAATCTCCTTTCTTACCCCAATATTATGGCGAACTGCCCAATTAACTCTCCTCATACTAAATTTGGCCCTTACAATAGACACTTTCACCTTATTGCCAAAAAGCAAGCCACCTTCCAATAAAGGCACTCCTTGGGGGTCCAAGCCCTCCCTAGGGAAGAGTTATACAATAGTCACTGGGTGTTATACTGGCAAGAAATGTGAAGGGGGCAATGAGTTCTACATTACAATAAGGAAAGGGATATAGTGGGCTTGTCTTTTGGCCAATGGGATGCCATCAGACAGCAAAGCCCATGTCTCTGCCAGCCACCACTGCTGGTACTTGAATTTATCCCCATTTCCCTCCCTAGACTGTTTGTACCTAGCCTCCCCAACCTAAGATCAACTACTACCCTCCCTATGCTAGAGGAGGACAACTTCCAGTATGCCTTCCTATGGGAAGATAGTATTGCCCTGAGCCTGTGCCCTACCGGTCCGCCACTGCTGGAGCCTGGCTTCCTCCCCCTGTGTTTGAGTGGAGCATTGGCCCCCTACATTGGGGTGAATATGCACTCCCATGCCAGGACCTGACTGCTTCCTCATGCAAAAGTATTGCTGTGAGCCTGCCTTCCTCTGCTCTTCGTGAGCACTATGGATGTTGCTACTGCAGAGGCCCTAACTCTGTATTGATATCTCGGGTCTGGGTGCTACAGGCTGGGTGTCACTGTCCCTAGCTAGTTCACCATAGTTAGTCAGGTCAGGAACTGTCCCATGAACGGCTCAGGAAACTCCAAAAGATTCTGGACAAGCATCTTAGTGCTTAGGTTCAGTGATCACCTTTTTCAAAGCAGGAAATTCTTCCTGTGCTGGTTGGCCCCTATAAGGGGACCTTATAAAGGAACTTCTGACATCCTGTATTCAAAGGGACCCCACCAAGGCTGGGGATGTCCAACTCAAGATCGGTCACCCAAAACCTGGAATCTCCATCCAGGAGAGTTTGAGGAGGCAGCTAGATTGCAGCATTTGACTTTGAGGTGGGGGCGGGGTCAGGAAGTCCTGAGTTCAAATACAGCCTTGGACACCCTGGGGAAGTCACTTTATCTCTGCCCCAGTTTGGAGACGATAACAGCACCTGCCTCCGTCAATAAACATTTAATTGCCCACTGTGTGTCCTTCAAACCTCCCCTCTGCTACATACAAACTGTTTGACCTTGGGCAAATTGATTTCCCTCTCTGGGCTTTCCTCAGCTATAAAAAGTGGCCTTTGTCCACTCTAAATGACCGCTGGGGTCCAACCACTGAACCGAAAAAAGCAGGCTATTTCTATTTTGGAACTGGGCATGGGCTATAGGATGCTAGGAGAGAGGAGCCCTGGAAACGAGCCCCTTCTCTGAGCAGCTGCCTCTGGAGCAGCCGAAGGCCGGCAAGCTGAAGATAAGCCCAGGGTCGGGGGCGCCTGAACAAGTCTTCAAGCAAGGGCTCTCCAAATTGCGCGTGCGCATACGCAGGATCCGCCTTCTTTTCCCAGAGTAGGAAGTTTAATATGGAACGCAAGAATGAAAAGAGGGAGGAGCCCCTATTCAAATACCTCCTCTTCCTCTTTTTACAGGAAGAACGACGCTAAGTCTTTTTTTTTTTTTTCACACAGATATATGAAGTGTTCAATGCTTGTCTTACACTGCGGTTTTTCAGGAAAAAAAATAATGATCCTCTGACATGGAACGTAGCGCTCCCCCCTCATCTTGGATCTGACCGGAGCCGGGACGGAAGCGGAAATGGCCACGAGCTGTCAGAGCCCCCTAGAGCCGGCTATGGAGGGGTTGTGTCAGCCTCCGCAAGAAGCCAAATCCGAGGTGAGACTGGAGCTGGGGGGAGGTCGGGCGGGGGTCGGAGCGGCTCTGTAATCCGGCCTGGATATTTCTAAAGTATTTCTTGTTTCCTTTGCAGGTCACTAACCAGGTGAGTGGTCTCCCTGCCCCATCCCCTTCGGCCCTTCCCCGCCTAGCCCCGCCCCTCTCGCCCCCTCCCAGCCCGGAGTCCGGCTCTTCCTCTCTCTTGAGTCTCCCTGAGCTCAGTGGGAAGGACTTTCTTGCGGTTCTTGGCACTCACCACTACATCTCCCGCCTTTGCAACTTTGCCCCAGCTGTGCCCCATACTCCCCCGCCCCCCCTCCGCCTTGGCTTCCTCCACGTTTTATCTCACACGCCCTCCCTGCCGTTATGTCTGGGATGTACATGGTTATTCACACCTTGGCTCCCCCAGGAGAATGTGCACTCCTTGAGGACGTAGACCCGATTTTTGTCCTTCTTTGTATCCCAAGACCTTGGCCCAGGGCCTGGCACGTACGAGCACTTAGTAAAGGCTTGTTGGTTGCCAGTGAGGTGCCTCTGTGATCTTTCTTTCACTTTGTACCTACCTTAATGTGTAATTTCTGTCATCTCTGTCATAACCTCCCCTCTATAACTTAGAATTAATTTAGAATTCCACTCTGATTAAAGTACCCCAGTTCCCTTCTAATATTCTTAGTGCATGATGCTTCCTTTAATACTGTTAGGTTATCTCTAATGTCCTATTGGATTACAGTATGTCAAATCTTTTTTTTGTTTTTTTTCGGTGAGGCAATTGGGGTTAAGTGACTTGCCCAGGGTCACACAGCTAGCAAGTGTTAAGTGTCTGAGGCCAGATTTGAACTCAGGTACTCCTGACTCCAGGGCCGATGCTCTATCCACTGCGCCACCTAGCTGCCCCGTATGTCAAATCTTAAGTAAAATTGAACCGTCTTTACTCTAGGTAATGCTAATTTTATTTCCTTTTACTGGTATGTTTTGGAATTTGCCCTGTGGTTGTAATCTTCTACATAGCATTATGTGTTTTTTTTTAACTTCGAAATGGCATACACAGGTGGGTTATTTTATTTTGTTTTGTTTTTTAAGTGTGTTTGAGTTTTGATGTCGGGTGGCTTTTAATTTTCTTTGCACAGATCATAGGCTGTCAGAATATACAACTGGAAGAAAACTGGAAGACCATCTAGTTCAACTGCCTCCTTTTATGCAGGAAGAAATTACTGTGTGCTTTTTCTAATATGTAATAATAGAAAGTAACTTGTAACTTGTCTTTTCTTGTCTATGTTATTTAGCAGATTTTCTACTATTTATTGATAGTTTTTCTTGCTTCCTGTCAACAGAGCACAGTTGTTTGTTTGTTTTTTCTGTACTTCTATTGTTTCATTTTAATATGAGACTCATGAGAGCATGACTTGGAACAGAACAGGCAAGACAGTGATCTTCCTTATGCCTTTGATGTCTTTATCTCACATCCTAGTAAAACTAAGAGTTCCATGCAACTTAGCCAGTTTCTTTCTTACATAGTAACATACCCGTTTGGTCTAGAAGGTTACATATGAAAATAAATTCATGAATTCTGGCAGGTTCTGCCATACTGGGAAGTCATCAGATATAGGCCTAGTAGCAGATCATGTCTATTCTCTGAGGGACCAACCTAGCTAAATTCACAAGAGGCTAGTCACAAGAAGGCACCCTATTTTGAGGGAAAGTGTGAAAAGAAGATAATGAAAGTATTATAATTCACCAAACTCCTTATAGTATCTACATGTTTGAGGCCTGTTTATCTACAAGCTCTGAATTTGAAGTAACTAGACTGAATCTCAGTTCTATTATTATCAGTATGACCCACAGATAAATCACTTTAATTCTAAACCTTAGTTTCTTCATCTATAAAATGAAGGCATTGAATAAGATGATCTCTTCCCTATGGCATGGGAAGAATTCCAGGAAAATTGGCCATCTCTTCTACTCTATTGAACCCTTTACCGTAATAAATAATCACAGATTGACTATATTTGGAAAATGTCCTGAAATTTGCATTTAATAGATTTTCTACTCTTCATTTTTTCACACCTACTTTTAAATTTCATGTTAATCTTCCTTTCAAAAGCACATTCCAGTCACCCCTTACTTGCTTTCCGAGTAATGAAGCTCAGGAAATTCAGTTTGCGCTAAATATTAAGCATATCTGTTATATAAAAAAATTATATAATTTTCCCCCTCTAGATTAAAAATGAGAAGAAACTAGACTTTTACTTTCTAAGATCCTTTCTGAAGAAGAAAATTTACTTCTAAAATGACTTTCAATGGTCAAAATTACCATTGGTTGTGACAATTGAAAAACTAGTGATTTTGCAGAGTTTTTAATAAATAGATTAATTTGCTAATGTAATAATACATAATTGATATTAAATAGTATTGAGCATCTAATTTTAATTATTTTATTTATTTTTTCATAATGTACTTTATAGGAAGAAAGGAACCCCCAAGGTTATACATTTTAAAATAAGAATGTAAAATAGTTTTTTTTTTTAAAGGGGCACTATTCTTGGAGTCAGAAGACCTAAATTGTAGCAGTTATCAGTCAGTCAACAAGCATTTATCATTTACTTACCAAATCCAAAGCACTGCAAGGTTTGGGGATACAAAGACAAAAAAATGAAATCATCCCTGCCCCTGGTTAGCCTGCATTTATTCTCTCTGTGCTTCAGTCTTCATTTATAAAATGGCAATGATAATACTTGAAGAAAAGAGCTTTATAAAAATTAGAGCAGTATCTAAATTTAAATTAGTTAATAAGTATATTAATATTGATTTGATTTAGATTCTTAACTTTAAAAATGGAAACTACTGGAATTTTGGCAAGATTGTAAGATATAAGCATTTGCATTACCAATTTATTTTCATAATTTTTCTGTTGTGGAAAATGAGGGTTTTACTTAAGTGTTTCAGGGATTTGTGATTTCTTATGTGGAATGGGCCACTTGAGGATGTTTTCAAGTCAAGACTGAATGAGTACTTGTAGATGGAATTCTTTTTCAGAAATGAGCTGGGCCAGTGACTTTTGAGGTCCCTTCTGTCCCTAAATTCTCTTTGGATACTACTTCTACTGATACACATCACAGCCTGTCCAGCTTTAGAAGGTAGTCTGGGTACCTAAAACTACCTTAAATGCTGGCTAACATTCCTAGTGATAAGTCTCCCCCAAATTAACTAGACAGTTTATTAAGTGACAAATATGTAACCTTTCCCTGGTCCTGCCTATACTCAGGGTCTTTCTAGGTTGGTAGGACCTCCCAGAACTTGTATTTCACTGACATAGTTTTAGAAAATCCAAAGGTACAGTAAGGCATTGAATAGGACTTTAGAAGAGGCTGTGGATTTTAGTTTTACTAATCAATTACATTTTTGATTTTGCTGCATAGTCTTAAAGGTTATTTTGAGGGCCAGTCATTTCTAGAGTGCTTACCAAAGATGATAGCAGATAAACTGCCTGTGGTGCATGGGTTGGTGTTACTTTAGACCTCTCTTGACTATTTGTCAGTTACCCCTACTTTATTTGTTGCAAAGTTATGAGTAGGACCTGGGTTTTCAGTCTCTTAGTCCAGAGCCCATTTCCACTATATTTTTCAACTTTCCTTAGATAATAGAATAACTTACTCTGTCCCCTTTATCAAACATGTTTCCATAGGTAAATATTGACTGTAGAAAAGTTGGTGGAGACCTTATTTTAATGGTAATTCCCACTTCGGTGGTGCTTTAAGTTTTACAAAATGCTTTCCTCACAACAGTCTTGTGAGTTAAGTGTAGTATAAGTATTATTCCTTTTGAGATGAGAAAACTGACTCAGAGAGGGGAAGTAAGTTGCTTAGGGTTGCATGCCTGGGATTTAATCAAACCCAGGTCTTCTAACTCTAAATTCACTGTTCTTTTTATTATAAGTAAAAGTTGTGCTCAAGTACTTAGTACTGTTCCAGGCCTTTCTGGTGATTGTTTTCCTGCTTCTTTGCATCAGTTCATATGTCAATGATCGGGCATATATTAAGTACTTACAAGGTGTGAGGAACTGTGCTGAGCACTGGAAATACAAACATAAGTGAAAAATTACAGCCTCTGCCCTCAAGATAAATTCTAATGGAAAAAGACAGTACATAAATGGGTTCTGAAAGAAGGGAGTGGAAGGCAGGAAGATAATTGAGAGCAGCCTCAAGGTCCCAGCAAGATAAGGTGAAAGCCCACCTGTCAAAGTCCAGACTTGTTCTAGGGGCAGAGTCTAAGTTTTCCATAAGGATAAAGACATTCATGATATCTTATAGCCCAGTAACATTTTATTACTTTAATGTATGATATCTTCTGGTTTTGGTTTTAGTTTTTTGGGTTTTTGTAGGGCAGTGATGGTTAAGTGACTTGCCCAAGGTCACACAGCTAGTAAGTGTCAGTGTCTGAGGCTGCATTTGAATTCAGGTCCTCCTGAATCCAGGGCCAGTGCTTTGTCCACTGGGCCACCTAGCTGCCCCTGATATCTTCTGTTTTTGTTTGTTTGTTTGTTTATATTTGTGGGCGTAATGAGGATTAAGTGACTTGCCAAGGGTCACACAGCTAATAAGTGTCAAGTTTCTGAGGCTGGATTTGAACTCGGGTCCTCCTGAATCTAAGACCAGTGCTCTATCTACTGCGCCACCTAGCTGCCCCTCCTAATGTCCAAGTTAAATATTACTTTCTACATGAAGCCTTTCCTGTTCTCCCTTAATTCTCATGCCTTCCTTGTCTTTCCCACTAATAGAGCATTTCTTTAAAAATGAAAACCAGACCCTTAAATATAAATGTGTGTGTGTGTGTGTGTGTATTCTGGAAAAACAAATTCCCACATTCAGCATGTCTCAATATATATACATATGTGTATGCATCTGTGTGTATGTGTATACACATACACATATTTCTGCATTTTTAATTTAACACCTCTCTGACATTTATTTATTTAAGTTTTCAACCTTTGTTTAGATAAGATTTCCAATTTCCAATTTTTTCTCCCTCCCTCCCCTCCCTGCTCCCCTCCCCCAGACAGTAGGTAATCTGATATATAACATTAAACATATTTCTGCATTAGTCATGTTATACAAGAAGAATCAGAGCAAGAAGGAAAAACCTCAAAAAAGAAAAATAACAGCACCAAAAACAAAAGAGATAGTATGGTCCAATCAATGTCCATATTCCACAGTTTCTTTCTTTCTTTTTTTTTTTTTTCTGGGTTTGGAGAGCCTTTTTCTTCATGAGTCCTTTGGAACTTTCTTGTACCATTGGATTGTTGAAGAGAATCTAGTCTATCACAGTTGATCAGCACACAGTGTTGGTGATACTGTGCACAATGTTCTCCTGGTTCTGCTCATCTCACTCATCATCAGCCTATGCAAGACTCTCCAGGTTTCTCTGAACTCCTGCTCATCATTTCTTACAGCACAATAGTATTCCATTACATTCATATACTACAACTTGTCCAGCCATTCCCCAATTGATGGGCATCCCCTCAACTTCCAATTTCTTGCCACCACAAAAAGAGCCGCTATAAATATTTTTGTACATGTGGGTCCTTTTCCCTTTTCCATGATCTTTTTCGGAAAAAGACCCAAAAGTGGTATTTCTGGGTCAAAGGGTATCTCTCTGGCTTTTAAAATTATCATTCTTTTGGACTTGTGACTTGTGACTTATCATTGTATTAATCTCAATTCTAAAGTGTTTCAAAGCTACTTTTCATATTATCATTTTATAAATTTTTCTAGTTTTGTTCACTTTGCATCAGTTAATAAAGATCTCAGTTTCCTCTGAAATTGTTTTGTAATTTCTTATAAAACACAATAACATCCCATTACATTAATATACCACAATTTGTTTAGCCATTCCCCAATACAACGATACCTCTTTAGTTTGCAGTCTGAGGAGCTATCATAAAAAAGCTTCTATGAATAATATTGTACATATAGATCCTTTTCCTCTTTTTTTTGAGTTCTTAGGGCTGTAAGTACAGCAGGGTCATAGGGAATGCCCAGTTTGGTAACTGTAGACATAGTTATCAATTGCATTTCATAATGACTTGACCAATTAATAGCTACACTAACAGCACACTAGGTACCCACTTTCCCATAGCCCCTCCAACATCTGTCATTTTTTTTCTGTCATCTTTACTTTTGAAGACTTTAACAGTTGCTTTAATTTGCATATCCATGTTAGTGATTTAGAGCATTTTTCATTTTGTTCATAGTTTGGATATCTTCCTCTGAAATGACCCATTCATATCCTTTGGTCATTTATCTGTTGGGGAATGGTGTTTAGGCTTATAAGTTTGAATCAGTTCCTTTTATATCTCGGAAATGAGACCTTTATCAGAGAAACTTGTTACAAAGATTTTTTCCCCCACTTATTTTTTGCTTCTAATTTTTAGTGCATTAAATGTGTTTGTAAAAAATTTTTGTGTAGTCAAAACTGTCAGTTTCACCTTGTATGATCCTCTCACTTGTTTCTTCATGACTTATTTTTCTGTCCATAGATCTGAAAGGAAATTTCTTCTTTACTCCTCTAATTTGTTTATAATGTTTCCTTTAAATATAGGTTATGTAGCCATTTGGAGCTAGTATCTTGGTGTATAATGTGAACTATTAATCCAACCAGTAAACTTTCACACCAGTTTCTTTTGGGGGGGCGCGGGGGTTAGGGCAATAGGGGTTAAGTGACTTGCCCAGGGTCACACAGCTAGTAAGTGTCAAGTGTCTGAGGCCAGATTTGAACTCAGGTACTCCTGAATCCAAGGCCAGTCCTTTATCCACTATGCCACCTAGCTGCCCCTAAATATTGACTTTTTGTTTTGTTCTGTTTTGGTTTTGGGTTGTTTTGTTTTGTTTTTTGTGAGGCAATTGGAGTTAAGTGACTTGCCCAGGGTCACACAGCCAGTAAGTGTTAAGTGTCTGAGGCCAGATTTGAACTCAGGTCCTCCTGACTCCAGGGCCAGTGCTCTATCCACTGTACCACCTAGCTGCCCCTAACCAGTTAACTTTCCATCCATGTGACTTGAGAAGTAAAATGATGAAATAGGAAGTGTTATATGTAGAGTCAGGACATGAGTTCAAGTCCTGGCCCTACCACTTACATGGTCTTTGACTTATTTAACATCTCTGGACCTCCATTTTCTCATCTGTAAAATGAAGGAATTATGCCAGATGTCCCTAAGGTCTCTTCCAGCTTTAAATCTCCCATCCTGATTGTATAAACCTTGACATTAGTCATTTCTCATACATACCCTAATTTGGCCCTTATTACCTGAAGTCAGGACTATTAGCATAGTCATCTAACTGGTCATGTCTCCAATCATATCTCCCTCCAATATGTTTATTAATAAAGTATTTTATAAACCTTAAAGTCATGCTACATAAATGCAAGTTATTATTGTTATACTGTACATTGTTACTCAGTTGATCTTCCCCACACACTGCCTTTGTAATGTCATTCCCTGGTTTAAAAACCTAGTTTTTGTCCAGTTCAATGTGTCTCCATTGCCAAATGGTAAAAGGTTTCTTAGAATGGCATTTAAGGGGTTTCACAATATGGCCCCAACTTGTATCCCAGCTAGAGAAGGATTGAAACATGTGTAAATGTGTAGAAACCCATTTGGAGCAGGGAAGGTTCAACCCAGAAAATCATTACTTAATCAGGTGGCAATATATAGGAAATAGTAGGGAGATAATTATCTGATTCAATCTGTCTCTCCAAGAATTTTTGGCAACTCTGAATTCCCAACCCTACCTGAACCCATGCACTGACATGTTGGTGTAGCCATGATCCAAGGTTGAGAACTGTTGTGCCCCACTTAATTTAACCACACTTATAAGGCTGCATGCTCAAAATATAGTCTCCTTTATTAACCTTATACCTAAATGAATTCTCTATTTAAGAAAGACTAGTCTTTATTCTGAGGCCTGCTGATAGGCTTTAAACATTGATGCCTCCGTTCTTTTCCTTATGCCTATCCACATACCAAACTATTGGCAGCATTATGATGTAATGGAAAAGTCACCGACTGTGAAGTCCAAGAATTTGGGTTAAAATCTCACCTCTGATACTACCTTTATGACCTTGGGCAAGTCACTTAACTTCATGGGGCCTTTGTTACCTCATCTATAAAAGGAGAAGGTTGGACTAGATGGCCTCTAAGGCCTCTTTCAGATCGATATTATTCATTATTTGTATTCCTAATTTTCTACCTTTTCACATATATTTTTATATATGTTATCATATGTTTAATTACATTATAAGTTCCTTTGGGAGTGGGGGAAAAAGACACATCTTAAACTTTTATCTCCCATAGTGCTTAGCACACTGTCTTCTCTATAGTAGGTGATCCATAAACATTGGTTGCTTTCCAGAATGCACTAAATGACTGGGAAAGTCACCTCTCTAGGATTATTTCCTCATCTGTCAAATGAGGGTGTCTCTAAAGCCCCCTTATAACTCTAGAGCCCTATGACATAAGCTAATAAGAATCTCCTCTCTCCAAGAAAAGTATTGCCATCATTATCACCAAATCCAGCAATCTCTCTTTGTGTCTTCATTTTCCATGGTCTCTGTAGCATTTGACGCCGTGGAAGATTGTCATATCTTTTGTCTTCCATGACATTGTACTCTTTGAATTTTTTTCTATGATTGTTTCTTCTCTATCTTTTTTTCCTAGCTTTTCATCTTTCTCCTACCCCTTAAATACAGTGGACATTCCCTCAACCTGCTTCTCTTCTTTGTCTACACTTTTTCCTTTGGGGATCTCATCCATTCCTATTGTTTCAATTATCATCTCTTTGTAGATGACTTTCTACTCAACTTCTATCAATAGTTCTGATGTTGTATATCTAAACACCTGTTGGATAGCTTTAATACTGTAGTTAATTGTCCTTTTTCTAATTAAATGATAAGCTTATTGCGTACAGACCATAAGTCCCATCTATTTGGTCTCTAGTGCTATGAACATAATAGATGAAGTGTTATTTGAATTGTTGTTCTTATTGTTGTTTGTGGGGCACTGAGGGTTAAGTGACTTGCCCAGGGTCACACATCTAGTTAAGTGTCAGTTGTCTGAAGCTGGATTTGAACTCAGGTCCTCCTGAACCCGGGGCTGGTGCTTTATCCACTGTACCATCTAGCTGCCCCCTGAATTGAATTGTTTAACAGATTAGCCTTAAACTTTTGTTGTCAACATTGTCATCAGCAACTACCACAGCTCATCTGTGGTATGTTTTTGGTGTCAGTTCATGCAACAAATATTTAATGGACATCTGCTTTCTATGTGGAAGGCATTTTTATCTCCCAGGTGTTGTGGATGCACAGAGATAAATAGCGCCAGCCCTTATGGAGCTTAGAGTATTGCAATTGAGGTAAGACATAGCAACAAATAATTGTATTACAACATGTAACAGGATTATATCATGGGAGATAAAGTGCTATCTTAGTTTGGTACTTGGGGATGATAGTATGACCATTGTTCTAACAAGTATGACACTTATATTCTTTTTTTTTTTTTAAAGTTCACATAAACCACAATGAGTAGACTTGGAGTAGGACCCAGGACTTTAGCAGTAGCTTTGACTCAGATTGCCTCTGACACAAACGGGCAGCTAGTGGACTGAATCCTCCCACACCTTTCTTCCCAGAAAAGGACTTCTCCCTCTTTTTATGCAGAAATAGTGCTCATCTATAGATCAAGCAGAGCCTTTTGCACATAAAAGCCTGTCTGGATGGAGCCAAGCAAAAGAGTTGTAGTTTACCCTGGCCTGCTGCAAACTATGGGAACATTGAACTATATTGTTAGAAATTTTGTAAAGAATGAGACTTTCTTTATGAAGAGGGATTTAGAACTATCTATTCTTTTCCCCATTATGGGGCCTAAGTGGGAGGAGGGAAGTGCTTGGCAAGTGCTTCAAGTACATAAGCAAAATTAAAGCTCAAATTAGGGAAAGTAGCCAGGCTATTCCTTTCTCCCACCTCAGTCACCAATACAACATCTAAAGGCTTTTGTGTGTCTATTGCTCTGTGTGATTTTGACAACATTGTTGTTGAAGAATCCCAGCTCTGCTACTAACTCATTGCATCTCTTAGACAAGACATTTCTCTTCTGGAGAACTTGGTGTCCTCAGCTGTAAAATGAAGGGACTGGGCTAGGTATCCACTAAGGTTTCTTCTAGCTCAAAAAATGTCAATGATTCTCAGTTATGTTGCTCAACACTTCTCTCTAGATGTTTCCTTTGATTTGAACATCATTCTCTTTAGCCTTAAATTAGGGAGAGAAAATTAAGAGAAAAAGCTTTAAAACAAGTAAGTTCTTTGAAATGATAATTCTGCATTTTGGAGCTTATAAATTGAATTTATCTAATTTAATATTTTTCCTAGATCAAAAAGAGAGTAGTATTCTTGAGTATAAATGTTTACATAATGTAAAATGTTAAGTTTATTAATTGGCTGATTTTCCCATATTTATAAATATTGAGTTGAAACTAAAGGTTGGTGTGGGAGAAATAGAATTAAGCAACTTTGTGTATTCAAAACAATCTTGTTGATACTATGTACTTGTTTTTGTTACAGCTTCTAGATCTTCAGTGGAAAATGGGTATGGCAGTGAGCTCAGACAGTTGCAGATCTCTTAAATCTCCTTATGTTGCAGTGACACTAAAAGTGGCAGATCAGTCAGGCCAGATTACGAACAAGTCCTTTGAAATGACAATTCCACAATTTCAGGTTTGTCACTGAATTAATTTGAATTTTCTTCTAGAATGTTGTTGCTTTAAAAAAAAACAGGATTGTTTGTTTTTTCATTAAAAGGGAAGCTTGGTTTTTATTTTAAAATATGTAAATGTTTATTATTTTAAAGTATTAATTAAAATATCTTTAATTTATTAATATATAGAAATTTATCTAGAGATTTGTCAAAATATGTTTACTTTAATGTTCTGTATGAAAGCAGTCTTAATTGAACTTTAACATCTGGCCAAAATTTCAAAAGCCTTCATTTTTTATGTATATATTTAATCATTATTCATTTTGAAAATAAACCCAGGGAATAATTTTTCTTAGTTTGATTTGTACCCTATGAAGGCTAATCTGCAGGAAATCTAAGCAGAATTCAATTTAGCTTGTTGAAAAATTAAAATATAGTTTTAATACCCATCCTCCTACAAGATAATAAACAGGTCAGAGACATCAATAATATCTCCTGCAATTTGTTTACCCAGATCAGAGAAGGCTATTTCTGCCTCTCCTACCAGAAGTAGGTACCTTTCAGAAAATGGATAGGAAAAACATAGTAACAATTTATTTTGTCCCAAGAAGAAAGAACCATGATCATGTGGAGACCCTTCCCAAAAGGGCTCAGGGACTGCCTCTTCTGAGGGTATATAAGGTTTTTTTTTGTTCATGGGTTATAGAGTGTTAACAGTTTCAGTAGTACAATAAATCCAACCCAGAGGCAAAAGCAGTTTAACAATTTCAGTTATAACAAGTATGGAGGAAATACTGAAGCATCATGATAAGATTACAGGATTCCAAAAAAGGGTTTGGCAAGGATGAGGACTCCCAGATTTCCCCATAAGATAGGGACTTACTATCCTAAGGAAAGAAGTCACCAGGTAGGGACTTTATCACTTTTATCTGGGTTCAGTTTGGAGTTCAGTTGAAGGGCAATTTGCTCCTATTAACCCAGGGTTTCATAAAAAATACTTTTGGATAATAAGGTACTTCCATCAAATCCAAGTGATCCATATATTCATATTAACAAGCCTCATATTGTATTAACTTAGCATTTTCCTGACAGCCTGTGCCAATTTGATGCATCAAAATCTGAGTGGTTTTATAGCAGATACTTGTGTGAATGTACTCTTTATATCTGAGATATGCTTTCAAAAAGAGTTTGTAGTCAATGCCCCATAACATTTAACTGATTTGGTGGCTTTATTTTTTTACTTTACCACTGGTCTTTAAGATTTAATTTCTAAAATTCCATTTGGTAAATGCAAAGACCACATCCCAGCAACATTTGCTGATATTGCATATATTTTTGTAAATCTTTCAGGAATTCTAAGGAAAACAATTAAAATAATCACTCACGTAGAGAATGACTAACTACAAATCAAACTAAGAAAAATTATTCCCTGGGTTTATTTTCAAAAAATTTTTCATGTTATCTCTAATGCCACTTTAATTACTTATTATAAACCACTTTTGTAATGGTAGGGTGTTATTTTAGAGTCCCATTTCAAAACAAAGAGACCCTTGTCAAAAATATAGCATTACACGGGTAGCTAGGTAGCACAGTGGATAAAGCACTGGCCCTGGATTCAGGAGGACCAGAGTTCAAATCTGGCCTCAGACACTTGACACTTACTAGCTGTGTGACCTTGGGCAAGTCACTTAACCCTCATTGCCCTGCCAAAACAAAACAAAACAAAAATATATAGCATTATTAATACTGACCTCTTAAAAAAAGAGCTAATCCTTGAATTAAAATAGTAAATTGTGCTTTTGTATGCCCTTTAATTCAAGTGTAGGTTAAATCTCTTCAGAAAATAAAATTTTAACATGTTATTAAACTAACTAGGCAAGCAGAACTCACTTAAATTTCAGATTTAGCCTAATGATGTTGTATAAATTTAAATCCATATCGAAGTTTGACATTTTAAAAAACTCCAGTTAAATTTTACAAAACAACTTGAATATGAATGAATACAAATTGAACATTATTTTCTCTTTTTTTGCCTTCCAGTATTTCTTCAAGCAGTTCAAAGAAATGGCTGCTGTTATTGAAACTGTGTAAGAGCTGCTTACTTTGTTGCTAAATCTCTGTAACCTTTGTAAGATAATGTGTCATTTGATGTAAGTACAATTGCATAATGATTAAATGTTATTTGTCAAATGAAAATGTAATTTCTTTGTCATCTTCATAGGGTAAGATAATACTGTTATTTTAATCTTTATTCATTTATTAGATTGTCCCAGAATTTTATATAACCTAAATAAATGTAGTATTGACAATTACAAATAAACCTGCCAAAACAAAGAATTTTAAATAAGATAATTCAATAGAACATGCAATAATTTATAGCATTAGTGAAACATTTGGCGATATAAGAGAGGATAGAAAAAATTAACTTATTTAAGATGTTCAGGTTCAAAGAATAACTTGATCAAAATATAAGTCTATGAGGCTATCAACATATTAGAAGCTGGACAGAGCTATCCTAGGATTGTGGCATAAGCAGAAAGTATATGTCCTCCTCTATCTAGAACAGGGCTTCTTAAACTTTTTCCACTCTTGACCCTTTTTTGCCTGAGAAATTTTTATGTGACCCCGGGTATACAAGCATATAAAATAGATATACATAACCTGTTGCCAAATTTTTCTTCACCCCCACATTCAGTTACATGACCTTGTATGGGGTCACAAAACACAGTTTAAGAAGCTAGGATCTAGACCAACCTATGCAAAGCATTCTAAGTTTTTTGCCTTGGAGACAAAAATTTTTTTTAATGCATTATCTTACTGATGTGAATTGAGCAGAAATGGTGTTAGGAAGTTACACAGAAATAACTGCCAGTGAATTCTGTAGCAAATTTCAGTAAGTATCTCTGCAAGATTTCATAGTTAAGAAATGGTATTGTTTTGGAAGTGTTACCCAGCAAGGGTATTTGTATTCTAAATGCGTATGAATTTTTACTTTATACCTTAATGATAGGATTATAGATTTAAAAATGGAAAGGATTTTTGAAATCAACTAGTTTAAACTAGTCCATTTGAGTCCCAGAGAATTTGTAATTTGCACAGTCACATTGATAGGATCTGAGGAAGCCAAAATTTGAACCTAGGTCCTCTGACTCGAAATCCAGGACTCTTTTCACTGGACCACACTACTGTGGTTTATATATTAGGAATATATGTAAACTGACAGGAGATTTGGACTCTGATCTTCATTCTGCCGCTAAATTACTTCTTAGGGTAAGTCATGCAGTCTTTCTCTTTTTTCCTTAATTTGTAAAATTAGAGGGTTGGACCAAATCTTTAAGTTCCCTTCTACCTCTAAAATGTTGTCACAAGAAAACCTGAATTACTCTTGTTATGCCATTGAATAGTTTTCCTAAACTTAAACTTTATGTGATAGAAAAAGCAAAGGAGACACATTTATTTCTAGGAACCAAAACTTTACATCTACTGGTGTTTTCAAAAAGGAGCATAGTAGGATCATTCTGTTTTCAAGTGATAGCATGGAAAACATTTTTGCCACAGATTTGAAAACATTTGAAGACCTGACCCCCCCCCCCCAAAAAAAAAGCTGTATGTCTTTTTTTTTTTTTTTTTGGTGAGGCAATTGGGGTTAAGTGACTTGCCCAGGGTCACACAACTAGTAACTGTTAAGTGTCTGAGGCCAGATTTGAACTCAGGTCCTCCTGAATCCAAGGCAGGTGCTTTATCCACTGCGCCACCTAGCTGCCCCTGTATGTCTTTTAATGAAACTATTCTTGCCTTAAGTTGGTGGCAAAATACTTGATCTTTCCACCTGAAAAGTGATTCCTCTTAGAATCCAGTCAGATGCCATTTTGCCACTTCTACTTCCACATTTCTCACATCCATGGAATTGGTGACATTTGAGTTGGGTCTTGAAGGAGAACAATAATTTAAATAAATAGAAGTGAGGGAGTAGGGGGAAGAAGGAATCTATTTTGGGTACCTGAGAATGGTATATGCAAGTATGCTGAAATAGGAGAAGTCAAGATGAGTTTGGGAATTGTGAATAATTTCAGTTCAGTTGGAACTTGAGTATATGTAGGTAAATAGGGTGAAATATGGCTAGAAACAGATTGGATTGGTCTTCAATACCAAACTAAGCTGTTTTAATTTTATTTCGTAGTCAATGAGAAGCCATTTAAGATTTTTTAACGAGGGAATGATGTTATTAAACTTGTTCATTTGAATCATAAAACCTCTGAATCAAGAACTATTTCTGGCAGAAATGTAATGGGTTGGAAATGGGAGAGACTACAGACAGGGAGAGCATAGGAGACTATTACAGCAATCCAGGCAAAGGATAATGAGGGCCTTGGCCTAGAGTGTTTCAGTAGGAGTGGTAGGGAGTATCGAAATGCAAGAATGAACTGTAATAACCTCAAGAATGCAGCTTCAAAACCAACTTTGAACTTTAGTCTTCATGCTACACTGCTCAAATTTACCAACTGGGATTCATTAAGAAATTCGGAAATTAAAAAAATTACCAAAAAGTTATTGTTATAAATTATATCTTATCTAAGAAAAATGACATTATTGACTAATAAGTTTTTTGTGTATTTCATCTGTTGTTCTTAAAAATGTATGTAGTCATGACCTACTTAATGACTTTAGGCAAGATTACAGGAACAGTTATTTCTGTAAGGCCAATAGTTTAAAAATAATTTAAATTTTCCAAACTTGACAAATGCCAAAAAAAGAAATTTTCATATACAAAGAAGAACAGAAAGAGATTGTAAAAAAACCATGAGTTTCCATTATGTACAGCTTTTTCTTTAAATTTATAATAAATTCAACATACCAGTTTCAAAGTTGTCCTGCTTATTTGTGTCTCCCTCTGAACTTTCTTCCTTTGCTTTGTTATTGTATAAATTGTTCTCCTGATTCTTTTCACTTCATTCAGCATCAGTTCATCTGGATCTTCCCAGGTTTCACTTAATCTTTCCCTTCCATCCTTTGTTATGGCACAATAATATATTACATTCATGTACCATAATTTGATAGGCATCCTCTTAATTTATAGTTCATGCAAACGATATTTATGACAATGCATATCAAAAGAGCTATTGTTTGTAAGGTACTTAGTACAGTACCTGGCACATTGTAGGCCCTTAATAAATACCTGTCATTCCCCAGTCTCCCTGTACAGTAAGCAGAATGGCAATACTAAGGAGACTGATACTCACAAGAGTGAGTCCTACTCTGGGTCTTCCATATTAGCTTGGACCATTTCTGGTTATCCAAGTTACAGAATTTATAGCTTGGATGATTAGTTGAATGATGGTTTTATTGGGATTTATATTAATGTTGTACTTTTTTTTTTGATGAGGCATTTGGGGTTAAGTGACTTGCCCAGGGTCACACAGCTAGTAAGTGTCAAGAGTCTTGGGCCAGATTTAAACTCAGGTCCTCCTGACTCTAGGGCCACTGCTCTATCTACTGTGCCACCTAGCTGCCCCTAATGTACTTCTTGTTTTGTTTTGTGTTTTTTTTTTTAGTGAGGCAATTGGGGTTAAGTGACTTGCCTAGGGTCACACAGCTAGTAAGTGTTAAGTGTCTGAGGCCGGATTTGAACTCAGGTACTCCTGACTCCAGGGCCGGTGCTTTATCCACTGTGCCATCTAGCTGCCCCCTAATGTACTTCTGAATGATGTTGGTCAGAGCAATTTATATAGCATATGGCCATATTTCAAAGATACTATTGTCTATAGGGAAGTTACTGAATGGTAATAAATTATACATCTTGGTCAAACTGAATTTGGTTTGCCTTATTTTGGATTACAAATACATTAGCAGATTATCATTTTTTTAGTCATCAAGTGGTTATGTTTATATATATTTATTATACATATATTACAGTTCTATCACATAAATTATTATTTGTAAGGCTCTTTGCAAATCTCGAGATGGTATTTAAATATTAGCTATTATTAAAAATTTTAATGATTTCCATATTCTAAAATTCATGAGGGAAAGGCATTTAAATCCTCTACTGTAAGGGGTAGCTAGGTGGCACAGTGGATAAAGCACCAGCCCTGGATTGAGGAGCACCTGAGTTCAAATCTGACCTCGGACACTTGACACTAGCTGTGTGACCCTGGGCAAGTCACTTATCCCTCATTGCCCCACACCCACACCCATAAAAAGGCAAAGAACATATGGGCAGGGGGCAGCTAGGTGGGGCAGTGGATAAAGCACCAGCCCTGGATTCAGGAGGACCTGAGTTCAAATCCGGCCTCAGACACTTGACACTTACTAGCTGTGTGACCCTGGGCAAGTCACTTAACCCGCATTGTCCCACAAAAAACAAAACCATATGGGCAATATCCAAATTTGGGGACTCTTTAAAGGAAAAAAAGTTTAATATGTGTAATGAAAGAAACATTTGATGTAAGTTTGGAGGGAGGGGAGATGCTGCCATGTAGAAGGATTTTCAATTCCATATCTGTGATGATCTAGGGAGTTGGTCTAAGAAGTCAAAAACAAAGAAATCAATGCTTTTGTTTAGTCCCATTTCCATCAGCTGTGGATTTCAAGAGGGAGAAAAAAGATGACTGAAGATGATTTAATGGAGGAAATTAAAAGCAAGATTTTTCCTCCTGACATATAATAATAACTAATATGATGACACAATAGCACAAAAAAGCCTAAATTTCTTTGGATTTTTGGAGGAGTGGGAGAGATGGCCCAAGGTAGGGAAGAGTGACCTGTTATATCTTATGTCATAGTTGTTCTTTACTTCCTCTTCCCCTAAGGCCAAGAACACTAATCATAGGAAGAAAACCATTTTTATTTTTTTCTTAGCACAGACATAAAGGCACTATTTTGCAGACTCATCTATGGACATTTGGATTTTATAGCATCCTTGAGGAAAGCACATGAGCAATGTCTCAGACCCAGAGCCAAGAATGGCACATGTAGCCAGAGGGATCTCAGAGTACTCTTTTTATTTATTTATTTATTTTTTTTAGTGAGGCAATTGGGGTTAAGTGACTTGCCCAGGGTGACACAGCTAGTAAGTGTTAAGTGTCTGAGGCCAGATTTGAACTCAGGTACTCCTGACTCCAGGGCCAGTGCTCTACCCACTGTGCCACCTAGTTGCCCACAATCTCAGAGTACTCTTACTGTCTAATCAGAGAAAGTCACAGCCATGGAGCATAGAGAGCAATGATACATAGGAAGGACTATACTTTTTCACTTTATTGTTGGGAATAATTTGGAACTTGACTCGTGGTTGGATAAGTATGTGCGTTATAGACTTCATTTATTCATAAGTAATAGGAAAGTGATAAGCAAGGTCTTATAAGAAAAAAAGTATGATTAGCTTGCCATGATAGAAGATAAAAACAACAGAATAATTGAATCAAGACAATCTGTTGTAGAATAATTAGCCTATTACTTTAACACTTTAAGTATTTGTGATTTCCTCCATATGGACCCTCCCCCAGCAAGTAGTGTACGAGTTATGATGGACTAATGCTGGTCCTCAAATGTCAGAAGGCAGTACTGCAAATCTTATCAGCTTAGTACTAGAGTTTAGTAGACCTAAATAGATACTAAAGAGCCCAAAGTAATCACACTACAAAATAGGACATAAAGTAAGACTTTAGTAGAGAAATTCACATAGCAATAATCGATAAATGGGTATTTGAAAAATGCCTGAAGAGTTTATTCTCATTAAAATCACAAATATTCGACCTACCTTTCCAGCCACATGAGGCTTTTTCTAATAGTCACCTCTCACTACCTGCTAGTACCTCCCCTCCAAATTACCTTATATTTATTTGTTTGTTTGTTTGGTTTTTTGCTGGGAAATGAGGGTTAAGTGACTTGCCCAGGGTCACACAGCTAGTAAGTGTCAAGTGTCTGAGACTGGATTTGAATTCGGGTCCTCCTGAATCCAGGGCTGGGGCTTTATCCACTGTGCCACTCAGCTGCCCCCTTGTATTTATTTTTTACACATCATTAATATACTGAGGAGTACATGTTATTTCCCCAGATAAAATGCAAGTTCTTTGAGGGCAGAGACTTTTTCTTTTTGCTTTTTTATTCCCAGAGCCTAGAACAGTGTGTGCATATGGTATCTTATAAATGCTTATTCAATAGAAATGAATACCTTTCAAATGGTGATCCAAACTTTGCTTGTAACAGCCATTCAAGTAGTTGACAACTGTTATCACAGTTCCCGTACGTCCTCTCTTCTTCAGGTTAAACATCCTAGTTCCTTCAAATGGATTCTTTCATGTGTCATGAACTGGAGACCCTTCACTATCCTGGTTGCCCTCCCTGGTTACTTTCCAGCTTCTCATTGTTCATCCTAGAATGTGGATTCCAGAACTGAACATAATACTCTAGATGTTATCAACCAAGGATAATCACATAGCAAAGCACTCATTTTCCCAGTCCCAGATGCTGTCCCTTAGTTAATTACATTAACTTTCCTGGCTGCCATATTTACACTTAGTCCACTAAAAAACTCTATGTTGTTTTTTCAGTGAGATATAGTCATGCTCCTTCCACATTGTGCTAGTAAAGATGATTTTTGGAACCCATTTATCCCGATTAAGTTTCATGTTAGTTGGTTTGGCCCAGCATTCTTGTCTGTCAAGATATTTTCAAATCCCCACTCTGTCATTTAATGTATTAGTGATCCTTTCTAGCTTTGTGTCTTCTGCACATGATTTAATAATAATACCATCTGTGATATAGTAAGTAGCATGTTGGACTAGAAGTCAGGAAGACCAAGGTTTGAAAAGAACCTCTGATAACTTACCTTCTGTGTGACCAGGAGCAAGTTTCTTATTTTGCCTGAGCCTGGGTTTCTTTATCTATAAACTGGGATAATACTTGTAATACCTACCTCATAGAGCTTTTTTTTCTTTCTTTTCTTTTTTTTTTTTTGGGTGAGGCAATTGGGGTTAAGTGACTTGCCCAGGGTCACACAGCTAGTAAGTGTCAAGTGTCTGAGTCCGGATTTGAACTCAAGTCCTCCTGAATCCAGGGCTCTATCTACTGCGCCACCTAGCTGCCCCCTCATAGAGCTTTTAAGAAAATCAAATGAGATTATACATGAAAGTGTTTTGCAAACTTTACAAGACAATGCAAATATCAGTTACAGTATGGTATTAAGGCAGCATGGTATAGGATGGAGTACTGAGCATGTAGGGAGGAAGGCCTGTGTTCAAATTCAGATCTCTGATGGAACCTGGTCAAGTCCACTAATTTCTTTGTACCTCAATTCATTCTCTAGCTTACAGCTGTTGTGTGATAGATAAGTAATTATGTTTTATTTGAGCCAGCCTATCAATTCTACTGGACATTTTTATTCTGTTCTATTTCTATACTATTTTGTTTGGTGATCTCACCAGCTCCCACGGATTCAATTATCATCTCTATGGAGATAATTCTCAGATCTACTTATCTAGTGCTAACCTCTTTCCTGACCTTCCATCTTGCATCTCCAGCTGGATGTTCTATAGATATCTTAAATTCAACATGTCTGAAACTGAATTAATTTTCCTTCCTCCCACTCCTCCAACCCTTTTCCTTACTTTTCAGTTACTATCAAGAGTATCACCATCTTCCCAATTTCCAGGCTTACTACCTAGGGTTACATCCTTGACTCCTCTCTCTGTCTCTTTCTGTTTCTGTTTCTCTGTCTCTATCTCTGTCTCTATTTCTCCCTTTTTTTTTCTCTCGCTTTCCATTCCCTATCTGTTATTAAGTCATGTTGACTCTCTCTCCTTAACATCTCTCCAGGGGCAGCTAGGTGGCACAGTGGATAAAGCAACAGCCCTGGATTCAGGAGGACCTGAGTTCAAATCCGGCCTCAGACACTTGACACTTTATGGCTGTGTGACCTTGGGCAAGTCACTTAACCCTCATTGCCCTGCAAAAAAAACAAAAAAACCCCCAAAAAAACCCCATCTCTCCTATATTCCCACTTCTCTCTTCTCACACTGACACCACCCTGGGCAGGCCCTCATCACCTCATACCTGGACTATTGCAGTGGCCTTTGGTTTGGCTTTCTTGCCTCCTGCCTCTTTCAATCCAGTTGATTTTCACTCAGCTACCAAAGGATCTTTCTAAAAAGTAGATCTGATTGTGTCAATCCCCTTTTCACTAAACTCCAATGGCTGTCTATTGCCTCCTGGACCAAATGCAAAAATCTTCTGTTTAGCTTTTAAAACCCTTCATAACTTAGCTCCTTCCTACCTTTCCAGTCTTACAATTTCCACCCCTCTGTGTACTCCATGATTCAGTGACAGGCCTCCTTGCTGCTCCTTGCACCCAATATTCTACCTCCAGAGGCCTTGCTTCTTCTTATGCTGCCCACATCACCTGTACCTGGAATCCTCTGCTTGCTGATTTTCTTGGCTTCTTTCAAGTCTCAATTAAAATCACTTCTTTCTATAAAAACCTCTTCCAGTACCCCTTAAAGCTATTGCCTTCCATCTGAGATTACCTCCAATTTATCGTGTACACAAATAGTTTTTGTATGTAATTGTCTACAAGTTGTCTCTCCCCTTACACTGTGAGCTCCTTGAGAGCAGGGACAGTGTTTTGGTCTTTCTTTGTATCCCTAGTGCCTAGCACAGTGTCTGGCATTTAATAAATACTTGTTGACTTGACCTGTTCTTTCCAATCCAAAACTTGTTCTTCTTGGCAAAGGTAACAAAAACAAAACAATAATAAAAATTTTCAACTTTACGTTGCTTCTGTTCCAGTGTAATAAGTTTCAGTCAAACTCAACTACTTATTAATTCTTCCCTGCTTTTCAATTTTCTGTCTCCTATCTCCCTCTCTGGCCCAACACTACCCCTCTGCAAGCATCCAGAGTACCTGTTTACTGTTCTTATGTGAAGAATTCATTCATTCTTCAACTCCTGTTAAAAAAAATCATTTTTTTCCTTCTTCAAGGTTTAGTCTACACTGCCACACTACCTTGTAGTGTACTAATCTGTATACATGTCCAATTCCCCCAGCAGACTAGGAACCAGTTGAGAACAATGACCATGTTTTTCATCTTAGTTTCCACAGTGCTTTGCACAGAGTAAGCACTTAAATTTTTGTTGAATCATATCCCTTTAATGAGTTGATATACAAAATAAGAAATGTCTATGAAGATATACCAGTGAGAATTGATGATATTTCTGTCACCTTAGGCAACTTTACCCAAATGTAAAATTCTCAATTATAACAATATATTATTACTTTCATTAGAATGGAAAGACATTCTAAAGTAGTAAAAAGTTTAAATTATGAAAATATCTTAAAACAGTTCTGTTGCTTTTGATTATAATAGTAAGCTATTACATTACCAAGATTTGGGGAAATTGTTTAGGAAGGAACAGCTTAAAATTGACTTATTAATTGTAAATAAATGCTTCTAAAGTACTTAGGGGCACTTAACAGTTTAGTAACTTAAGTGTTTGTAAGCATACTTTAAAAAAACCCTTGTTTACAGAGCTAATTTGTTTGGAAACTCTGTCTTTTTGGATGGTAAAATGATCACAAATTCCAAACTGGAATGGGTGGTTGCAATTAATAAAGTTTTATATTCATGCTATAAAAATTGATTCTTTATGGTATGAAAAATAAAGCAGGTAATTGGATTCAAATGTTCTTGATGGGTTGAATTTCTTCTTATGAAAATGCTGGTAGCCTAGACTATCAGTTCATAAATATAAATGAACTTTAAACCTAAAATGTTTAATTCTGGAAGATAGTAAGATGTTCAGACCCTGTCTCCCAGAGTTCCAACACATGCATGTTAGTGAAAACACAATGAGTTTATTATCTCTAGTTCTTAGCCCAATGCTTAGCACATAGTAGGTACTTTAAGAAATGCTTGTTAACTTGTGATTTCTACACTGTAATTGAGTGTAATATTATAGTGATATTATAGCATACAATTTTAAAGGAAACGCTATAGCTGTGAAAATATATCTATGAAACTTTAGGTAACAAAAGCACTTTACAATTGCAAAGAATTTTTTTTCAGCATCAGACATAATAAAGAATTCTGGAAGTTAAATCTTGGAAGCAACAATAGCAATGAGATCAGCATTCATAAAAATCAATCGTTTTGGCAGGAGCTAACAAAAGTGAATCAGATGAAGCCAGCCTGTAGTGCTTCTGCTTATCCTTGTGGATTAGATTTTATGAAGACAGAATCTTTCTTTAAGTGGTTGCTGTGTACTAGACTCATCATTATAGACTTGAAAAGTCTGGAATCCCAATAGATCTGAAAGGGTCTAATGCAAGTATAAGCTTAGAGCTTCACTTCTTGTGTTCTCTAGCATTAGGGAAAAATTTATAGAGTGTGCAGTAGGACTCAGTGTATGATACCCATTGAGACAACGGAATCAAATGTCTGAAAATGATCTTAAAAGGTTAAAGATGCATGAATCTGCGTTTCTGTGGGCCATGTAAGGGTGAAAAACAAAACAAAGCTGTTCCAACTCTAATAAATCTTTGGTCAACCTAATTTGTTCAAAATTTGAATTTTTTTTTTTTGCAGGGCAATTAGGGTTAAGAAGTGACTTGCCCAGGATCACACAACTAGTAAGTGTCAAGTGTCTGAGGCCAGATTTGAACTCAGGTCCTCCTGAATCCAGGGCTGGTGCTAAATTTGAAAATTTGACTAGAAAAACACTACTAGTCAGATGTGCTCAGGGAAATACACTTAAAAGAATAGACTAGGCCATCAAAATCATAGTATGTCAATTGTAGCATTCCATCATAACATGATTCATAATTACATGGGTTTCTATACTATTAGCCAAATCATGGTGTCATGGGGGAGCCCCAAAATCTCTAGGTCTTACAATGGCCCCTAAAACATAGTACCATACAATAGAAGGCCAAGATAATATGATTGGTCTAGAACTGCTTTTCCTAAACTGTTCTACTAGACACTCTGTTGTTTGGGCTGTGAATAGGAATTTTATAACAAAGTTTTAATAATAATGGTTTTTCCTCTGAAAATTTAAATACATAACTTTATATGTATTAATATACTATATATGACAATTTTTCAGTAGGAGAATAGGTTTAATTGTTTTTTCCCAATTTCCCTGATACCTCCTCCTCTACCTTGTCCCAGCACTATTCCATACCCCCAGAATTTGCAGAATTTACCTGGAATATATTTCCAGTTTTAAGGCTTCCATAGCCATATAAATTTGGGAAGTGATGTTCTATTTACAACATCACTTGTTTCCTCAAGTGCTGGAATATATTCGTTACTTAACTCCTTGTTAAAAATCTTGTTTTCTCAAAAAACACTGTGATCAGAAAAAGTTTCTTTCTTGGTCATTTATATATCATTGATCACCCAAAGAACTCTTAGTACTTTGAAACTTTGCCTCCCCAAATCATCACATTATTAGTAGTTTTTCCCTTTTCCATGGAGGAAAAAAACCATGTTGGCTTAACAAAAATCAAGCTGTGTTTATCCTTGTTAACAAGGGATCTGAAACAGAGCTGTAATTGGTGTTGATTTTGCCATTCCTAAAAGATTCTGATTTAACCTACTAAATTTTATTTAGTTAGTGCCTAATGATTAATTTGAAATAATGAATCTTACTATACCCCCAAACATCCTCATAGGTGGATTTCCAACATTATATTCTCCATAGTGTGCCTTTTAACCCTATTATATAAGTATTATAAAACTTAAAGACAAGGTTATTCTTCTGAATATATGCTTTTATTTCACCCTGAGAAATAGTTCCTGGAAAAGTTAAAAAAAGAAGAAGAGAAATTAATCCATAAGCTGCCAATTTAGGGATTTGATTAATATATATATATAGAGAGAGAGACCCAAATATATACCCACATATACATACATATGTATATATCCAAACATTATAACATAAGAGAATTTCAATATTTTCATGTAAATATTTGGTTCCCCAGTATAGCATTTATGACATGTGGTAATGGGTAAGAATAAATACAAATGTCCTTATTCATGATACTAGATTAGTCTGTCTCAGAGGATATCTAAAGAAAGAAAGGCAAATACTTTGAAGCACCATTTTTAAAAGACAGACTCTGTGTGTGTGTGTGTGTGTGTGTTTCTTTTCCACTGGCTTAAAAAAAAAGAAATCAATAAATCAAAGAAACTTCACTCAAACTGATTTAAAAACAAAGAGATAGCGGGGTAGCTAGGTGGCGCAGTGGATAGAGCACCAGCCCTGGAGTCAGGAGTACCTGAGTTCAAATCCGGCCTCAGACACTTAACACTTACTAGCTGTGTGACCCTGGGCAAGTCACTTAACCCCAATTGCCTCACTAAAAAAAAAAAATTAAAAAACAAACAAACAAACAAAAAAAACAAAGAGATAAAGTCAGAAAAAGCTAGGGGAAAAAGCAAGGGAAAATCCTCTGCTCTAGGTTACTAACTACCTTCAGGTAGTTATATTAAAACTATATATGGGGGCAGCTAGGTGGCACAGTGCACTGGCCCTGGATTCAGGAGGACCTGAGTTCAAATCTGGCCCCAGACACTTGACACTTACTAGCTGTGTAACCCTGGGCAAGTCACTTAACCCTCATTCCCCTGCCCCCCAAAAAAAGAAAGAAAGAAAGAAAGAAAGAAAGGCTATATATCATGTAGCCTTGGAAAGTAATAACTTACTTGCCTCAGTTTCCTCATTTGTAAAATGGGGATAATAATACCAACCTTACAAGGGTAGGTATTATTAACTAGTACTTGCCACTTATCCAACTACCATAAGTGGGTAAATCAGAAAAAAACTAGTTGAATTGATTCAGATCTGTGAATGAAAATAGAATGTGTAGAATGACTTAATCTAATTGAGTAGATACTCAAAGTCAGACTGTGGGTTGGGTTTTTAAGACTGCTCCAGGGGGCTGCTAGGTGTCGCAGTAGATAAAGCACTGGCCCTGGATTCAGGAGGACCTGAGTTCAAATCTGGCCTCGGACACCTGACACTTGCTAGCTGTGTGACCCTGGGCAAATCACTTAACCCCCATTGCCCCGCAAAAAAAAAAAAGACTGCTCCATCACTGAGTAAATCATGTATTTGGCATCTGATAGAAGTAGTCAGCTCTGCCATCCATTCATTTTATCCTAATACTGGGGAATGTGTATGGATAACCATTTAGAGAACAAAATAATAAAATAAAAGGGCTGGAGTAGCTAGGTGGCACAGTGAATAAAGCACTGACCCTGGATTCAGGAGGACTTGAGTTCAAATCTGGCCTCAGACACTTGACACTTAACTAGCTGTGTGACCCTGGCAAGTCACTTAACCCTCATTGCCCTGCAAAAATAAAAATAAAAATAATAAAAGGGCATCTAAGTGGTGCAGTAGATAGAGCATTGGGCCTGGAGTCAAGAAGATGTAAGTTCAAATATGGCCTCAGTTATTTAAGTAGCTGCCTGACCTTAGGCTAGTCACTTAACCTCTATTTGCCTCAGCTTCCTCAATTGTAAAATGGGAACAATAAGAGCACCTAACCTTTCCAAAGTTGATGTGAGGATAAAATGAGATACTCTTTGTAAAGTTCTTAGCATAGTATCTGATACACGGTAGGTGCTGTATAAAGCTGGCATAGTGTCTGGCACGTGGTAGGGGCTATATAAAGGCTAGTTGTCATCATCGTTTTTATTCTTACTGATGAACTATTAATATGATAGTGTTTATATTCATTTGTTTTCTCCTCTGCCTGATTTCTTTTTCCTGCCTTGCAAATATTCATTTTTGGGGACAAAGAGTATATGTTATACTCTGCTTTTAAAATGTTAAGCGTTATTAAACTAGTGTTTCCTAATGACTTGGATCTAAAGCTGTTTTTGGAAATTTGATTAAACTCCATAAGCCCTCCCCTGATTTCCATTAACATTGTGGGACAAGCCACTTACAGATCCATGTATCTCATTCAACATTTTTTTTTTTAGTGAGGCAATTGGGGTTAAGTGACTTGCCCAGGGTCACACAGCTAGTAAGTGTTAAGTGTCTGAGGCCAGATTTGAACTCAGGTACTCCTGACTCCAGGGCTGGTGCTCTATCCACTGCACCACCTAGCTGCCCCTCAACATTTTTTAAAGAGCCTATTCAATAACACTCAGAGTTGGTGGTGTTGTTATTGTTGTTGTTTTTTATCCTTCATTCTTGAAGAGGACCATGACATTAGGCAAGTGGTGTTATGACTTGCAAGTGAATTGGATTTAAGTGAAGCAGGGCTGTGCAAAGTCACCAGCCTCACTCTCTCCTCTGGAGCCATCTGGGTCCGGTGACAAGATATACTTAAGGTACTGGAGATGACCCCAGATTTTTGAGGCAATCTGGGTTAAGTGACTTGCCCAGGGTCACACATCTAGTAAGTGTTAAGTGTCTGAGGCCAGATTTGAACTCAGGCCCTCTTGACTCCAGGGCCAGTACCCATTGTGCCACCTATATGCCCCTGCCACTCAGAGTATACTTCAGTGAAAGTATGGATGTATGAGTTAGCCTAGCTGTCTAAAATGCATGATGGTTTAAAATCCTAGAATTGCAACAATTTTTTTTGGGGGGGGGCAATTGGGGTTAAGTGACTTGCCCAGGGTCACACAGCTAGTAAGTGTCAAGTGTCTGAGGTCAGATTTGAACTCAGGTACTCCTGACTCCAGGGCTGGTGCTTTATCCACTATACCACCTAGCTGCCCCCAGTTTGACATAAGTTTGAATTTTGCCTCAAATAATTACAAGTAGTTGTGTGATCTGATCTAGGCAATGCAAGATTATGTGCCTCAGTTTCCTCATTTATAAAATGAGGATAAATAATAATACTTCACAGGGTTGTTATAAAGAAATGAATTAAAGTACTATATAAATACTAGCACTATTATTATTATAAAGGATTGGTCTAAGAAGAGGTAGGAATCTATGGTTCTGGTGTACTTTTTTTGTTGGCAGACTTAATTATGGTCACCTTCAAGTTAGTATAATTACACGGTCTGATCGGACTAGGCCTCTTCCCTCCCTAATTTAGGAAGGAGTAGTGGACATATAGACATTGTGAGAAGATGAATGTCCATGAATGCTTGTTTGGTGAATGCAGCTCTTGATGCCAAAATAATTCTATCAACCCTCGTGTTTATCCTAATCTGACCTATTCATGATTGGTGAATTCGAATGTGGCTGAGGCTTGCTTACTCTAGACTGGTATATTTGTGAAAGGCTCCATTCAGCTCCCTTTGTCTACCTATGGATTAAACTTGCATAGACCCTATTCACTTCTTGCTTGATCAGTCTATAGCCTGAATAGAGCCAATTTCCTATTGTGGCTATGTATGCAGCTTCATTTTTCTAGAACAAAACCAACAGAAGGATAAAAAGGTGTTGGTGTTGTAAGCACAGGACTCTTTAAATCCTTCTTGTGTGAGTGTTCCATTGATGTTTTGTAGGCTATTAACATCACTTCTAAGAAGCTGTTTGGTAGTACATTGAGAGCCAACTTTAGATTCAGGAAGGCCTGTATTCAAGTTCTGCCTGTGACACTATTAGTTGAGTGACCCTGGACAAATTATTTAACCTCTCAGCATCGCCAGGCAACTCCCTAAGACTAAAAATTGGCAGAGTAGTTGGTGTTCTGCATGGATAACGATGATGAATAATAAAAATAGCTAACACTTTAAGATTTACAAAGTGCTCCCTTTATATGTTATCTTGTTTGATCTTCTCAGCTAGCAGGGAGGTAAGTGCTATAATTATCCTAATTTTACAGATGAAGAAACTGAGGCACTGAGAACTAAGTGACTTACCCAGGATCACACAACTAATTAGGGGTCTGAGACAGAGTCCTTAAAATGAAAGTTCCCTAAACCAATGAAATCACAGGTCCAACTAAACAAATACACAAAAGACAAAGAACAAAATCTACAATAATGACCCTCTAGTTCAATTAGATATTGGTGTGACTATGTTTTTGATCTTCGAGATCCTAAAGCAGACTCACTAGGTATTATACTGGGATATGTGAGAAAATGGTGGGTTTTGGGACACCCAGAGGCCCCGCTTGAGGGGATAATATTGAGATTGATTGGATTGACTCTGCCGATTAACTCAGTTGAAGTTGACTTGGTTGAAACCACACCTACCTGAGGGCCTGGTCTTCAGAGTGTGTGTTCTCTGACCTCTGACCTTGGCCACTGTTCTGCTCATGGATTGCCCTCAAGTCCAGTGAACCAATGGTTTTGGGTGATGCTGGCCAATTAGCTTGGAGCAGTGTGTAGGGACTGACCCGCAGGAAGCTTCTGCCCACAGAGGCAGAGGGACTTCCTTTTTGGCCTGAGACTGACTCATAGGTGGCGGTGCCTTTTTCTCGCTCCTCCTCTATCCTAGCTAGGCTTTCCTAACCTTCTGAGCCATGTGCTATCTCTCTTTACTAATATTTAACATACTTTAATAAATGCTTAATGCTCCAAAACTGGTGCTAAAGCTTCTAATTGATAAGTAGCAATATATTAGAAACCCCAGCTAATTTTCCTCAGACTTGGGACAGAAATAACACCACCACATAGAGTTTTACTCTCCACAGATGGCAACAAGTTGTAGGGGCAAATAGCACTGGATTTGTAAGCAGAAGATCTGACCTTGAATCCAGGGTCTATTCCCTTACTACCTATGTGATCTTGGGCCTCCCTGGGCTGATCCTCTTCTGTAGAATGTAAGTTCCCAGAAGTTAGTGACTGTGTCACTTTATAATCTCTGTATCCTCAGTACCAAATAAAGTGCCTAGGTGTTTAATAAATTGTCATTGTCGAATCTGGATTTTTTTATTGTTCAGTTGTGTCCAACTCTTTATGACTCCATTTGGGGATTTTGTGAGGAAAACACTCTAAGCCAAAAAATACTATATAAATTTGAGTTATTTCAGTAAGTAAACTCTATTTTTTTAAAATGATTTTCCCAGTCATCTCTACTTTTTCTGAACAAACACAAATTAGGGAGTATTTATTACCGCTAGACTGTGGCAAAATGGAATAACAAGACTATTTAAAGAAGTCATTTCTAAACCAAATGATAAAGCAAAACAAAACACTAGGTAAGAGAAAACACATTTTACTTTCCTGTAAAGGCACTAAACTACAAAAATAACTCTTTAGTCAAAATAACTTCTTAGAAACATTAAAAGGTCACTTTACCAGCTTGCTTTTTCAGTTACTCAGATTCCTTAATGCCAGAAATTGGAACAAGTTAATAAAAAAGACCTCCCAAGAGCAAAGTCATAACTGGATACAGTGGGAGAGGGAAGGAGAGAGGGTTTTATAAAAATATTCTGAAGGCTAGGCCCAGCTTCCCCTTTAAGAAACAGGATGGCTAGAGACACGGTATTCATAAAAATAAGAATGAGACAACTATAGAATTTGAAAAGAGGGTAATATGACTTTATAGACTGTGTAGTTTTTTTTAAGATCATGAAATAGCTGCTTATCATGAATTGAAGATAAGTAAATAATGAAATGAGTAGATCTTGTTCTTAACCCAACTGACTTCTAGAATATAATCACAGAAAGTAATAAGGTTCCAAAATAAGGAATATACAAGTGCTAAAAATATATGTGAATAAGTAGAAAGATAGATATAATTAGAGAAAGTAAAAGGCAGATGGGAAAGTGTTACTATGTTAACAAGGTACTAATATTCTGCTATTCTTTTTTTTTTTTTTTTTTTTTTGGTGAGGCTATTGGTGTTAAGTGACTTGCCCAGGGTCACACAGCTAGTAAGTGTCAAGTGTCTAAGGCTGGATTTGAACTCAGGTACTCCTGAATCCAAGGCCGGTGCTTTATCCACTACGCCATCTAGCTGCCCCCTGCTATTCTTTTCATGAAATGTTTTCCCTGATGAAGAGAAAGGGGATGCTCTACCTTTTTTTTTTGGTGAGGCAATTGGGGTTAAGTGACTTGCCCAGGGTCACACAGCTAGTAAGTGTTAAGTGTCTGAGGCCGGATTTGAACTCAGGTACTCCTGACTCCAGGGCTGGTGCTTATCCACTGCACCACCTAGCTGCCCCGATGCTCTACCTTTTAACACGCACAGCCTTTAGAAGAGAGCATAAACATACATACTCTAGACACAGACAGAGGGAAGGAGCCAAACTCTTGCCTAAATGGTAAGGATTTTCCTCACTGGAGAGTCAGACTCCTTATGATGGTATCCTGCACTTTTCATTGAATATAAACTGCATAAGGCAACAGCAGAGGGAGCACGGTGGATTTGAGGGATAATATTGCCCCTCAGTCTTAAAATGAGTCGAATCCAATGAGCATCTTTAAGGAGTGGGACCTGCGGCAACAAAGAAGAGATATGGGAGTTGCCTTTGCTAAATGGGTTCCCTACATGTGTTTGCAGCACCGCCATTGTATTCTGACTGTTCCCAGTACAGAATATAATCACAGAAAGTAATGTTTCTAAACTAAGTTGTATACAAGTGCCAAATAAATAAATAAATAAATAAATGTTTTTATCATAATTATACATATAGGCACATATAGAATTATAAAGATTTTCACTCTTCCTGTGAATGTTGTGTGTATTTGTAGGAGACAATACTTCAGGGGAGTGGGGGGGGAATGGGAGGGGTTTGTGTGTGTGTGTGTGTGTGTTTCTGAACAAACACAAATTAGGGAGTATTTATTACCACTAGACTGTGGCAAAATGGAATAATTTCATAATTACTGTTGTTATTTCATAATTTCATAATTACTGTTGTTATTATGCCATCTTAGTAAATGCCTTTATTTTGACTTAATTGTATCCACCAAGTAATTATTAAGGTGAAATTCATTGGTAGAAGCTTATGAGGTTTAGGAGTGCAGACTCCCAGTATACCCTCAAATAAGGGAGTATTAGCCGGACTCTCAAGACCAAACACATGAGTGCAAGTGCATATTGGGAGAGTAGGTCAGAGAGGAGTTGAACAAGTAAATAGGAAGGTAGATGGGGGCATGAGAAGAGCTGGATGAACTGACAGACATAATTACAAATAAAGGGTGCAAATGATTAATAGATGACCTTAGAAGGATGAGCATAGCTAAAAGAGAAACATTTAGTTGGAAAGGCACAATTGCTATAATATTAAGATTATTATAATAGGTAGCTAAAAACAGGAAAAACTCCATGTGGAGTGAAAGTACTGAATTTAATGATCTGAAACTAGATTTAAGATCAGGAATTCCTCTCTAGAAGAGTAGAAAATATTAAAATTATACATAGAATATAAAGAAAACTGCCTGACCCAAATAGCTCTTTCAATACCAATTATATCAATGGCAGAGAAAATATCCAGTGATTTTATAGTGTCAAAGAACTGGAAACAAAGATCATTCCCATTCTCTGATGAATGACTAAGCAAATTGTAGTACATTAATGTGATTGAATTTTACTATGCCATAATAAACAATGAATATAAAATATTCAGAGAGGAATAGGAAGACTTATATAAACAAAACACAGAATGAAGTAAACAGTACCAGGGGAACAAAATTTACAATGACTACTACAATGTGAATGTCAAGAACAAAAATCCAAAATAAAACAAACTGAATGCTCTGCAATTATGACAGTCAAGTTTGGCCACAGATATCAATTAAATTAACCACAAACTATTTATTAAATGCCTACTATGTACCAGGCACTATTGCAGGTGCTAGGGATTCAAAGAAAAAATAAAAGTTCTAACCGTCAAGAACCTCATGTAAGAGATGAGAAAATACACTTCTCTTCTTTCTTTACAACAGTCTATTGGTATATAAGAGTACATATTCTATCAAACTTAGCAGATATGTGGGTTAAACTATTTTCCTTTTTTATTTTTTCTTACAAAGAATTGTTGGGTGGGACATATGGGGGAAAGATACACTTGGAAATTAAGGTTATGTAAAAATAAAAGATATCAAAATTCAAAATAAAAAAGGGGAAAACAGAATACACCCAATGACTACATACTACAAATACTATCTCAAAATATTTTGACAAAAAAGTCCTCATTTTACTTCTTGCCAGGTTTTTTTTTGGGGGGGGGGCAGGGCAATGAGAGTTAAATGACTTGCCCAAGGTCACACAGCTAGTAAGTGTCAAGTGTCAGAGGCTGGATTTGAACTTGGGTCCTCCTGATTCCAGGGTCAGTGCTTTATCCACTGTGCCACCTAGCTGCCCTCTTACCAGTTTTAATTTAAAAAAATTTCCCCAACAATTTCCTCATAGTTATCTAGTCTCTTATTCCTTCCTCATCAACTACCTATATGTAGTGCAGTGATAGGAAGATAACATATAAAATGAATTTTCATACATAGTTCTTATTCCCTGGGAGTTTACAATTTAAGATAACACTATTGCTCAAAGACATAAAAGAAATATAGACAACTGAACAAACATTGAATAATTTGTAAATCAAATAAACGATTCACTTTTACCATGTATAAGCAAAATAAGTTTATTTTCGGTTGTGAAGCAAAGCAGAGTCATGCCGATTGCAAGTAAAACTCAGCCATGGGAAAAGCAAGATGGCATCATGGATATTTACCTTCTTTCACTCAAAGAAATTTATTATATTAAAGCAGTTTGACTCTACCTTACTGTGGACAAAATCTTTTTGTTAGCTTAGTTTGAGACCATTTCCATAGGCTAGGCAAACAACTGTGATGGTGTGGTGTCTTGAAAATAGCAGCTATTTGACAAATGTTTATTAATTATTAATGAGATAGAAAACATTTAGGGGAGAGAAAGTGAGGGTGCTATATGTCAGGAATATTCCCTTACACTCCTTCACCACTGCTAAAAAGTGCAAAATAAAAGAAAATTCTAGCCATCCACTACATAGTTGAGTTTACTATAGAGTATTCCAAATCTGTTTCTTCTAACTTCAAAATATAGAGCCTTTTTCTAGACAAATTTCTAAATTCTAGGGAATGTTTGTTGCTTATTATGTTCTAACGTCCTTCCTTTACTATTCCCTTAGGTCTTTGTAATTATGTGTACAGTACTATCAATTTATGTTTGGGATTTTCCAAAACAAAAGCTTAAGTACTGTTTGAGGGAAATGTGATGCATTTTCCATGACAGAGGCAAAACAAACTATTTTCAGAAAGAAAACATTTTATTTCCAAGTTTTAAAGAAGCTGTTAAAAATAGTAAATAAACAAGAAGCAGTCTTACAGGGTTACTAATTCTGTACAGAGTTAAACTTGCTTCCAGTTGTCAAGGCTGTCATCTAAGCTAAAGCTAAGAATACTAGGATAAATCTATTTGGTTATAAGGAACATTAATTTTTGAGGTTTCCATTAAGAAAAAGGGGAAGGTTGATAAAAGAAATGCCTGTAAAACATAGTATCCTTTGTAGTTTTTGGTTCATTCTTGGATCCTTTAGCCATGGATCCCTTGAAAGTTATTCCAAATTCAAGAAACAGGTTAGGTCAACATTCACTCAAAAACCATAGATCATGAGCCTCCACTGATATTTCTTTTACTAGTCCATCTAAAGGACACAAAGGGAAGGAAAGGGAAAGACTAGGCATTTACATATCCTGCTCTATGTCAGGCACTGTGCTAAGGAGTTTTGCAAATATTATCTCATTGATCCTCACAATAACCCTTCAAGGTAACTGCTATACTTGTTCCCCTTTTATAGTTGAAGAAACTGAGGCAAATAGAGGTAAAATGACTTGCCCACTTAGACAGCTAGTGTCTGCTGAGACTGAGTTTGAACTCAAGCCTTCTTGAGTCTGGGCCCAATGAAACAAACCAAAAAAAGACATTTTAATCAACAGCATAATAACAGCAAAAAACAAAACAATAAAATGTCTCCCATACAGAAAAGAATATACTTTCCTAAAGATTTCCATACTATTATTGGGAGAAGGAACATAAATGAGAATGATCACACACATAGGGACCACACATAACTAGAGCAACTTATGTTCCAAGGACCATGTCTCAGATGGAACTCTGATGCTTATTGTATCCCCAGTCTCACCTTTATTATCCTGCAGAACTACGGATGTTATTTACTTTGCTGGTGATGTCATTTAGTTCTATATTGCAAGATGGTCATATCTATTGCTGAGCCATTCTTCTGGCTTCAGTCACCTACCAGTCTTATTTTCTACTTAGGTTTCCTTTGGACTGCTCTTTACAAAGTCTTTGCTTCTCTCTGTTTATTTTTTGTTAGATTTACCTAGGTCTATGAGGGGCACATTGAATTCCTCTACTATTATAGTTTTATTATATATCTCTGAAATTCATTAAACTTTTCCATTAAGTGTTTATATGCAATGACATTTTGTGTACATATGTTAAGTATTGATATTGATTAATTGTGAATGGTACCTTCAAGCAATGAAGTTTATCTTTTTAAATCATGTTTATTTTTTCTGTTGCTTTGTCTAACATTATGATTGTTATCCCTGCTATTTTTTAGTCCAACTGAAGCATGATAGATTTGCTCCGCTCTCTTATTTTAATTCTGTATTAATCTGTTGTTTCAAATGTGTTTCTTGTAACAATATATTGTTGTAGTCTTCTTTCTAAGTTTTTCTGCTATCCTCTTCATCTTAGGTGAGTTCATAACATTCACATGCACAGTTATGATTGTCTGTTTTCCTCCATATTTTTCTCTTGCACTTTTTTCCTTTTTACCCCTGAAACATTCTACTAAAATAGTATATGAGTATGAACAGCACCAGAGATGAATGCTTAATACAATCTCCTTCATTATCCCTTCCCCTCTTTACCCAGACACCAATTACAAGGTTTTGGGGGTTTTTCCCCCTTTCTTTCCTTTTATTTTCCCTTTCACAAACCACCTTTTGAATTTCACCTTCTGGGGTTGTTTGTTTGGCTTGTAACATTCTTCTATGAGTCTAACTTTCCTTCTTTTTTTCCTTCCCTTTTCCCATTTCCTTCCATTTCCTGGTTGAGTTGGTTACATTTCTACTCTGGCCTGTGTGTATGTGTGTGTATCCTACCCTCCTTTGAATGGTTCACATATAAATGAGCTTCAAGTAATACCCATTCCCCTATCTTTTCCTCCTTGTTTTTATAGTTTTCTACTTGTACACTCAGGTTATGCTAGATATTAAGCTCCCTCCTTCTTCTCCCCCTTCCTTTTTTAGTGTATTCCATCTTCCTTCCCTCTGCTTTCCTCTGCGCATCAATATGATGGCCAGTCATGACAGAAAAGTCAATTTGAAGTATGCTTTTAAATTCCTGGCAAGAAGGTGATAAACTATAAATGCAGGATAAACTCACATCTTCATACATGTGAGTGTGAATTTGTATTTACTTGATTGTAGTTATTTGTTATATGGGAATACTTTTATTTGGGGGATAGTGATAGTATGGTAAAAAAAAAAGAAAGACTATAAACACATCTAAAAATACACAGAAAAGAGCAGAAGGAAGTTCAGAAGGGGACGCAGACAAGCAAGACAATTTTAGTTCTAGCATGTTAAATTTAATATATACTTTAAAAACTAGCTGAATGTAATAGATTCCTGGTTTCATGTAGAATTCTCTTTTTTCCTTTGTTTAGGAAATGGTCATATTTATTAATGTTTGTCTAATTCACAATAAAACCAAACCTACAACTAAATTGTAATTGCTATGCAGCCACTTCTGAATAGGGTAAGGTGGTATATTACCTTTCTTTCTTTCTCTTCCTTCCTTCCTTCCTTCCTCTCTCTCTTTTTCTTAGTGTACTTTTTATTTTTTAATTAATATTTTAATTTAAAGTTGTGAGTTTCAAATTCTCTCCCTCCCCTCTCCCCTTCCTGAGGTGATAAACAATCAGATATAGGTTATACATGTACAATTATGTAAAACATTTTCATATTTGTCATTTTGTATAAAAAGAAAAAAAAGAAAGAAAGTGAAAAACAGCAGGCTTCAGTCTGTGTTCAATCAATATCAATTTTCTCTGGAGGCAGACAGCATGCTTCATCATTTCCCTTTGGGGATTGTCATGGATCATTGTATTGCTTAGAATAGCTAAATAATTCCCAGTTCTTCATTCAATAATATTGCTGTTACTGTGTACAATGTTTTCCTGGTTCTGTTCACTCCACTATGCATCAGTTCATATAAGTCTTTCCAGGTTTTTTTAAATCATCCTGCTTGTCATTTCTTATAGCACAGTAATATTTCATTACCGTCATATACCACAGCTTGTTTAGCCATTCCTCAACTGATGGGCATTCCTTTGATTTCCAATTCTTAGCCACCACCAAAAGAGCTGCTATACTATATTGCCTTTTTTTGGTGGGGGCAATGAGGGTTAAGTGACTTGCCCAAGGTCACACAGCTAGAAAGAAAGAAAGAAAGAAAGAAAGAAAGAAAGAAAGAAAGAAAGAAAGAAAGAAAGAAAGAAAGAAAGAAAGAAAGAAAAACTGGATTTTAGATTTGTTCTTGCATGCAATAGGGAGCCACTAGAATTTAATGAGTTGAGGATGACATGTTTCAAGCTGAACTTTAGGAAGATCACTTTGTTCACTAAGTAAAGGATGGATTGGAGTGGGAAGCAATTCAAAGTAGGGTGATCAATTGTAAGATTATTGTAATAGCCCAGGTGAGGGCTTTCACCAGGGTGGCAGTAGTGTCAGAGGTTTGTTTGTTTTTTTAAAGGAGGCATATATAAAAGATATATATATATATATATATATATATGATGTTGCTAAGACAGAATCGATAGGACTTGGCAACTGATTAGATATGGGGGCTGAGAGAGAGAGAGAGAGAGAGTAAAGAGTCAAGGATGATACCTAGGTTGTAAACCTAGTTGATTAGGAGAAGAGTAGTATCCTCAATAGTAACAGGAAAACTATGGAGAAGGGAGGAATGGTAAGGAGTTTTGGATTCTTGTTCAACTTGTGGGTGACAGCAAGATCAAGGATGTGGCCTTCATTCTTCTCCTTGTTCTGCTTTTTTTAAAATTCATTTTCAATTCATGGAACAAAACAAGCATTTCCATAACACAGTGCAATAAAAAAGATGATTGCACATGAAACTGCAACTCTACCATGTACAACTTGTTATTCCCTCCAAATATGCAACAAAGTCATCATGAAAATTTCTGCTTTTAATTCTGGATTTTTTTTACCTTGCCTCAGGTGCCTTGTCACTCCAGAATTTCTTTTGAAACCTGGAATTTTCTCTTTCTTTCCCTTTCTTTCATTAGTGAGTTACTCAGGATTTTCATTTTGGGAAGAGACCCCAATCTGCCATCCTTCAAGTAAACTTCAGTTTAGTCTGTTTATCTAATATGGCTGATAAATCATAATGCATAATCTACCACAGTGGCTATCTGGGTATCACTACGCTGAAGTCTCAATCCCCGTCCTTTACCTTGACCTCAAAGTCTGCCCTTGGTTCATTGTTCTGGCATTGCCCGTATTCTCCATAGGAGGACTAGGTTCACTACTGCCTTGAATTCCATCCCTACCCCAGATTCCTGAGGAACAATTCTGGTTTTGTGTCTAGTCTAAAAGGTCCTTTCCAGCAATGGTGTGGAGGGTTGGAAGTGGAAGGACAAAAAGGAATATGACTTAGGTATGGAGCAGGTAGCTTTATGCCCACACAGAAAAGAGAATGCTAAACATTAAAGAATCCCTAGAAACTCTTTTTTTGTGTGGTGGCAAAGAATTGGAATTGGGGAATGGCTGAACAAGTTGTGGTGTATGATTGTGATGTAATACCATTGTGCTGTAAGAAATGACAAGCAAGATGGTTTCAGAAAAACCTGGGAAATCTTATATGAACTGATGCAAAGTGAAGTTAGCAGAACCAGGAGTACATTGTACACAGTAAAAGCAATATTGTAATGATGATCAACTGTGAAAGACTTAATTACTCCGATCAATATAGTGATTCAAGACATTTCCAAAGGAGCCATGATGTTTGCATGCAGACTGAAGCATACTTTTTTTACCTTTGTTTTTCTTGGGTTTTGTTTGTGTGTGTATTTTCTATTGTAACATGGCTAACATGGAAATGTTTTGTATGACTTAAAAAAGAATCATAAAACGATTATAATAGTTGAGAAGCTAATATTCAAGGCTCCTTGGGACATTTGAAAACAGTTTCTTTTCCAAAGATGCTAATTAGACATTTTATATTTAACTTGTACTGAATATATTTTGATTGGTCTCAAGTTGGATATTTGTCTCTTTCTGTGTCTCTCTGTAGCTCTCTTTGCCCCTCTCTGTTTTCTTTTCCTTCCTATCTCTCTCTCTCTATGTCTGTTTCTGTGTATCTCTCTGCCTCTCTCTTTCCCTCCCCCCACCCACTCTTTCTTTTGGCCAGTTTGCCTCTGTTGCTATTTTCATCACAGCTGCTACCCTGGTGCTTGGGTGCCAGGGAAGGGGAACGAACCAGCTGCCTTTCAAAATCTCACAGACTTTATATTAAATGAAAGAATACACAAACAAGAGGCAGCCCGGTTCAGACAGAGGCTTTGGTGGGGTGAGAGGGGGGAAAGGATAAGTTCCTGGCTTCTGGTTTACTGCTTGGAAGGGCACCTACCTCTCCCCCAATCCCAGACTCTAGTAAGCTCTGAATCATCCTCACATTCAAAGCAAGCAAGAACAAGAGGCCTAAGGGTTGGGGATTGCCCCTATGGACTCCCCAGGGAGTTGAAACTCGGCAGTCAATTAAAAGATTTCTTCAGTACTTCCTAAGTACACAAGTACTAACCCTTTTAGAACTCATGGCCAACAGGAAACAGTCAGAGGATATCTGCACCTGCTCTTAGCTGGGGGTGGGGCCAGAAGCTCCTTCTTCATCAGGCATGTCTGGAAGCAGATCTACCCCAAGCTATTATTGTACTTCACTGGAATGCTGACTGAGCATTCTTTAAAGTTAGGGTGGGGGTGCGCCAAGGGGTGCTAAACTCATGACAACAGAAATTTATATAGCACTTTAAAGCTGCATAGTGCTTTTGCATGTTGCAGTCTCATTTGAATGTTATTATTGCCAATTTTGCAGAACAGAATAGCTTTGTCTCAAATGGTTTAGTCAATCTCTTCCCCAAAGCATGGGGTCCTAATTAAAACACTAACTCAGGTTCCTTCCAGCCATAAGAGTCATGTTAGGACAAGGAGATCTTCTACCCTAGGTCCATATTTACATGTGGATCTTCCACTGCTACCAAAAATACATTCCTTTGAGTTATTCAGAAGAATGTAAACCAGGGATCAATGATGTACCACCATCCTTCAGCAGAGAAAACATTCCAGTTATTCCCATACAAACTTCTAAGCATAAAAAAGAAGTAAACCCTGACTTTTCTCCTCTGAAGTCAGAGAACCCTTGAATTTCAATCAGTCATTTTTAGGTTCTGTTCCCCTTTCTGGACCATTGGTTTTTGCTAGCTTCTTTTTGCATGTGTCAGGTTTCTTATCTGTAAAACACAAATAAAGTTTGCCAGTTTTCTGCCACCCAGGAATGCAATGAAATAAATTAGTACCCAGCCTGTGTAAGGAAGAATGTGGGCTAGTGGATATGTGTTGGTACAAAAAGCACAGGGAGGATTGTTTCCCCATTGCATACATGAGTTGCTCTATGCATGTTTGCTCTTCCTGTGTGTATTTGGGGTTGTGTGGCTTGAAAAGGCAACATAGTTTTCCATAAAGCATAGAGATCCAAGAGTCTTTTTCTTAGCAATTCTGTAATATCACTCCCTGGGGTTATACATCTATAGAACTGATATTTCTCTGCACAGAGCCCATGTGGTTAGGAAATGTGGTGCCCTGGGATAGCTATGACATTCTCAAGAGGAACCAGGGAAGGGGTGGAGAAGGATGAGAGAACAATTGGGGAAGGGGACTGAGTTAGTGTGTCGGGAATTTCTGTACTCTTGATTTTAGGAAGATGAAAAGGAAGAATTGAGTCAATGTTTGCAAAGCATTTTGGAAGAAAACAGCCACTCCAGAAACGTATTTTTATTAATTTTATCCTAATTTGCACAGTATTCTACTACTACTTCTACTAGTGAGGCAGCTGGTAGTACAAGGAATAAGGTGTTGGGCCTAGAGTCAGGAAAACCTGAGTTCAAATTGAGGTTCAGACACTCACTAGCTATGTAACTTTAGGTAAGTCATTTAACTGATGCTTGCCTTAGTTTCCTCACTAACAAAATAAGGATAATAATAGCACTCACCTTGAAGGGTTATTGTGAGGATCAAATGAGATAATATTTGTAAAAGCACTTAGTACAATGTCTGTCGCACAGTAGGCACTGTATAAATATTTATTCCCTTCCCCTACTACTTGCAAAATTTATCAACAAACTTTAAATGATTTTCAAGGAAATATATTGCTTCCTGTAGTATTAGGAGGCTTAACCATCATACTCACTTCTGTATATAAATGCATATGGCAGACCACCCTGGGTCTTGTCAGTCAAAAAAAGTAGTTTGTTTCATGACAATTTTCCATATTTGATATTAGGGTTGATTGATTTTGTCTAAAATTCTTTTCTGTCTAACCAACTTCAGAAAATAAAAGTGTTGATTATGATTAGAGAAGAAAATTAGTTATTTCTAATCTCATGTCTGCCTATATTGTTTTGTTTCCACTTTCACTCAAATTGTGGGCAAGAACAATATTTATAAATTCTAGTGATTTCGTTTGTTCGATAAAAATAGGCAGAATAAAATAGGTAAAGATTACATTTTAACTGAAGGGTTAGGAATCTTTTCCATCATCACTAATCAAATTCTCAGTAAAAAGTTAACTAATGGGGTCAGCTAGGTGGTGCAGTGGATAAAGCACCAGCCCTGGATTCAGGGGCCCTGAGTTCAAATCCAGAATCAGACACTTGACACTTACTAGCTGTGTGGCGTTGGGCAAGTCACTTAACCCTCATTGCCCCCCCCAAAGTTAACTAATCCACTAAATTTTTGCTCTGACATAACACTGTGCTTAAACAGATCTAAGTGGAGTAATATGCAGTCTTTCATAATCTCATTTAAAACATAATTTAATACAATTTCACTGTTAATTATATATCAGAGAAATTATATGGAGAGGTCTTTAAATCTCCTACATAATGTTATGAGTTACTTAATTTTCCTTTTTAAATTTTCTCACCAATCAGATGATGGTAATATTTGCTGTTTATGGCACAGAGGGGTCCAAAAAATTAGTTTAAAGATTACTTATAAAGAATTAGGTAATTCTTGGGGGGAAATGAGAAATAATTTAAAAGCATCGTTAATAAGATTACAAATTTACTTACAAATTAACACCTTGAGTTAAAAATTTATGGTTCTATTAGATTGTTTCATTAAACATAAAAGTAAAATGTTACATAGTCAAATATAACATCCTAGAGTTGTTATGGGTGAGATATATTAATACTGCAAAATGCATGTAGCGCACTTTTTCTGTGGACAAAATAGGCCAACATGTATAAACTGTAGCCCAGCCTTGCACCTAACACTCTGGGTTCAAACCAATTGGGTTTTTATTCAAGGGGGATTCCCAGGAATTAGGCTTTGGCTTGTACCCTGACTCAAGATTTTCCTTGGCTTCTGAAACTATTTTTAATACTAGCTAGATGATCACAGGCAAGTCAGGACCTCTCTCAGCCTCAGTTTTCTCATCTGTAAAATGAGAATACTAAGACCTATAATACTAATTGACTAGGGTTGTTGTGAGGCTCAACTTATATGTAAATAAAACTATTTTGCAAGCTGTGAAACACAATATACATAAATATTATTATTAAATTCTCAACTCTTCTAGCTCTAAACATTTATAATTGAGTTTTATTGGTACTATTATTTTTATACTGAAGTTATTTCAAGATATTATGCTTCTGGAACTTCCTTGAGGAAAAGATGGGGCAAATAGATGACACAGTGAATAGAGCACTGGCCCTGGAGTCAAGAAAATTCAAGTTCAAATCTGTCAAATCACACTTACTTACTGTGTGACCCTGGGCAAGTCACTAAACCCTGACTGTCTTTTTTTAAAAAAATAAAAGAAAAAATAAATACAGTTAAGCAAAATAAACAAACACAAGGATTGTAACTGATAGTATATGAAACATCTACTAGACAGCAGGATATACGTTTCATCATTTCTATTCCCTGGGACCAAGATGGGCCATAAAAATGAATCAGAGTTTGGATGACTTTTTTTTTTGTTTACATTATTGTAGTCATTGTTTGTGTTGTTCTTCTAGCTTTTGCTACTTATTCTGAATCAATTCATTCTGTTCTTGCCAGGTTGGTGGCTTAGTGGACAGAACACTGGTCCTGGAGCCAGCAAGCTCCAAGTTCAGCCCCCACTTCAGACACTTATTGTAGTTGGGTAAGTCAATTAAACATCTATTTCACTCAGTTTCTTTCTCTGTAAAGTGAGGATGATAATAGTACAATGATTACATAACTTTTCTCACATATATCTAAATTATTTTCTAAGTCATTGGGCCAGTCATTAAGACTAAGTGTTGTTTTTCCAAGTCCCTACAATTATTTGTCTTTTGTCATCTTTGCCAATTTGTTGGGTATGAGATGAAACCTTAAAATTTGTATAATCTGCATTTCTTATTAATGATTAGGAGTAATCTTTCATATGATTGTCAGTAGTTTGCAAATTCTTATTTTGAAAGCTGTCCATATCCTTTGACTGCTTAGTTTTTGGAGGTATTATGTAATTATGTCAGTCTCCAATAATGTTATTGTCATCCTTCCAGTCCCAACTAAAATCCTGGCTTCTACAGGAAGACTTTCCCAACCCCTTTTAACTCTACTGCCTTTCCTCTGTTCACTATTTCCTATTTATCCTGTATATAGTTTGTTTATTTCTTTGCTTGTTTCCCCCATTAAATTATGAGCTCTCTGAAAGTCTTTTGCCCCTTTTGGGGGGGGGGCAGGGCAATGAGGGTTAAGTGATTTGCCCAGGGTCATACAGCTAGTAAGTGTCAAGTGTCTGAGCTTGGATTTGAACTCAGGTCCTGAATCCAGGGCTGGTGCTTTATCCACTGCCACCTAGCTTCCCTTTTGCCTTTCTTTGTATTCTCAGCAGTGCCTATATAAAGTGAAAACACTACTATACTTTGGATTCTATTTTTCCTAGAACAAATCACTAAGCATAGTGGAACTAATTTCCCCACTTACTAAATTTTTATTTATGGTCTAGTGGACTATTATAAAAACAATTAAATTATGTCTTTATGGTTCTTTGAACTTTGAAATAGTAAGCACTAGAGAAAAAAATGGTTTAAATTGTGATGCCATTCTGAAACCTAGTACCTATGTTTAAGGTATTAATAAACTGTCTGCTCCACAGTCTGGGAACACCTGATGATATTGTAAAATTAAAATGGGGGTCAAAAAGTTGTTCAGCGGGACCATGCTTATATATACACTTTTACACTTTTTATATCACCTCCATTTACAAATACGTTCCTTTTCTGTAGAGTCATTTCTGGTAACAAATAATAAAAAAACAGCTCATTACTGCTAACCAACACATCAATGGAATTTGGCAGTATATGCAGTTGTTGCCTTCCTCTCTATCCCCAGAGTTTAGCAAAGTGTTTGATACATCATAAGCACTTCATAAATACTTGTTGACTGACTGACCTATCACCCATAGTCTACCCCTTCCTCAAAGAAGAGGAGGTGCATGTTCTCATCTCTTCTTGGGACCAAACATGACTATTACGATCACACAGGGTTTGATTTCATCTCCCCCACCCCCATCTACGTTATAGGTGTTGTTCACTGGGTTCTGTTTACGCCTCTGCTTTGTCTCAGTTCTAAGTCTCCCTGTGTTTCTTTGAATTCTTCATCTTCATTGTTTCTTATGGAGCAGTAATATTCCGTTACGTTCTTGTTCTCTAATTTTCTTAATTAGTGGGCCTTTAATTTGTTTCCAATTCTTTGTTACTACAAAAAGTCGTGGCTATTTTTCTTTTTTTTTGGTGGAGCAATGAGGGTTAAGTGACTTGCCCAGGGTCACACAGCTAGTAAATGTCAAGTATCTGAAGTCGAATTTGAACTCAGTTCCTCCTGAATCCAGGGCCGGTGCTTTATCCACTGTGCCACCAAGCTTCCCCGTGGCTTTCTTAAAAAAAAAATCATACGAAGCTAATGAGTATAAGTTTAAATAATCAGTAAACGATTTAGTATTCTAGGTCTTTAAACCAGTTTTTTAAAATCTCCGATGAACTTCTGGGAATGGTCCACTCTCTACAAGGCAGGGGATATGCCTGTTCGAGAACAAGAAGGGTGTCAGGGGAAGAAGATTTGATAGCTGTGGGGCCAGTGTGGGCACTAACGGAGGAAAACTAGCAGCGGGGCAAGAGGTGTGTAAGCACTACTGTGGTGGTGGCTAGCGGAGGAAGTAAAGGTGAGAAGACGATTTCATTATATCCGCATTTGTCAGCGTCCCTCCCAGATCCTGGGGAAGAGAGGGAGGAGAGGCGGAGTAGGAGCCACCCTAAAGACTGAAGGAAGGAAGGAGGGGACAGGCGAACAGCAGGAGGAGGAGCTGTAGCGGCTGGAGGAGGAGCAGCAGCAGCAGCAGCAGCAGCAAGAGCAGCAGGAGCAGGAGCAGCGGCAGCTGCGGAGAGGCCACGTTTTTGTTTTGTTATTTTCCATAGGAGTAGTTTTCTCTGTCCAGGCTGGAGGGCTGTCAGCGCCGCAGTTCGCCTAGCCTAGCCCAGCCCCCGACCTTTTCAGGTGACAGTGGGTCACCTCGGAGGAGGCGGCTCCTTCCCAGCCCACTCCAACCCCTACCCCTGCCCCGTCCTCTTTCGCACACAACCCCACCCCCGCCCCCGCCCCTCTCCAACCTCCCTCTCCTGGCGAGCGCGCTTGGATGAGGGGAGAGCGCGGTGGCGGCAGCAGGAACAGGAGCAGGAGCAGCGGCCTCGGCGGCGGAGGCAGCGGCGGCGATAGCAGTAGCAGCAGGACATCTAGGACCACGAGGTGGCCTCTGGCCGGCTGCGATCGTGACCGTGGGGGCGAGTCCTTGGGCTCCTGGGGAGAAATGGCTTTCTGACCGAGCGGCCGAGCAAAAGGGAAGCGGAGGCACCAGAACCAGGGCGCAAGGGAGAGATGCCTCGTTGACCCTGCGTGCCCGTCCAGCCGCTGAGCGCGCACCCTCTTACCAGTGCCCGCTGAAGCCTTCGCCTCGTCCGGGACGGCCAGCGGTACCTGGCACTGAGACTTTGCTAGCTAACCTGGTTCGGTCAGTCGGGAAGGGGGCAGTGCAGCTGCCTGAGTTTGGGATTGGGCTGTGACTCGAGGGATAACCCCGGCCCGAAGGAGAAGTGCCGGCGCGGGTTGGCGCAGTTTCGGCCGCGGGGCGCCCTTCCCTTCAAGCTCGCGTGGAGCGCCCGGGCTCGGCCAAATCTCTCCCTCGAGTTCTTTGCCACGGAAAGAGTTATGGAAGCGCCGAGCTGCATCCAGGACGAGCCTTTCGTCCACCCCCTAGGACCTGAGCCTGAGCCAACTCCGGTGGCAGCAGCAGCTGCTGCAGAGGGAGCCCAGTCCCAACCAGGGCCGGGCAAGCCCGGGGAGAAGCGCTTCAGGCTATGGTACGTGGGTTGGTCGTGCCTGGACCGGAGGACCACGCTGCCCATGCTGCCCTGGCTGATGGCGGAGATCCGCCGTCGGAGCCAAAAGCCCGAGCCCGGCACTGCCCGCGAGGTGCTCCTGCTGCTGAGCTCCCCATACCTCCGCTGCGTCCCCGCCCCCTCGGTCAGCAGTGCGGGTTCGGGGGGCAGCCCTTCAACCCCTGGCCCGCTACCCAACCCGTCCGTGTTCATCTTCGAGCACAAGGCTCAGCACATCTCCCGCTTCATTCACAACAGCCACGACCTTACCTACTTTGCCTACTTGATCAAAGCCCAGCCGGATAACCCCGAGTCCCAGATGGCTTGTCACGTTTTTCGGGCCACCGACCCCAACCAGGCAAGTGTCCCCGACCGCCAGGGGCAGGGCGGCTTGGGCATGGGTGTGGGGGGCGAAGGAAGAAAAAAATAAACCACACCACTAATGCAGCCAGAGCTTCTCGGGGTCGCGCTGCAGCGTTTGTGGGGAAGCAAAGATAAGTTCTCGCAGCTTTCAGTCATTATTCTCCCTCTGCTAATGAGCTATTTTGGGGAGGGGGGAGTAGGTACGATTCCTTGGCAGGCAGTGAAATGGAAAAGAAAGGAGCTCTTCAGACTAGGGTTGGGGGGAGGGGGGAGAAGACGTCTCAAGAAGTGGGAAGGGGTCGCTTGTGCGGAAGGGTTGACTCAAGGCTGGACAGCTTGAGAGCAAGGACTCCTCCTTTCTTATCTCTTATACCTAGGGTCTTTGATGACTGCCTACCTACGGTCCCGTGAGAGAACTAACGTGGATTACCCGGGACTGGTGGGATTGGAAGGTGGAATTTAAAATGAGTCACGTGCAGCCTTCTTTATGTTTGTTTAAGGGAAATAGGGTGGAGAGGGGGTTGCGGCTTTGGTTGGGGTGCCCTTCCTGGCCAACACCTTCCTTGGGTCTTTCCCTTCTAGGCCTGTCGAGGTCATCATGAACAGCCCAGGAACAACTTCAGATCACTTTGCAGAAAAGTTATGTGTTGAAGGGAAAGTTAACCTTAGGTTAGGCAGGATAACAGCCAATAGATAGCATAACTGGACACTCTTTTGTGGTTCCTGGTTGGGCCACTGTTATTAATGGTAACTAGCTGTGTACCTTCTTTAAGGCAAATCACTTAACCTCTTTGAAACTTCGGCTTCTGAGCTATTAAAAGGGGCTGGGTGGGATGGACGACCTCTATTTAATTTAAAGGGCTATTGTGAGAATGGGGTGAAAGCATATTGGTAAAAACACTTTGCAAATTGTAAAGTGCTTTTTCGTTATTGTTGAGTTGGTAGTGTAACCAGTGATTGGAGCTGAGGATTTTGATGGTGAATAGGTCCAACTGTTTCTAAGTAAAAGAGTGACAAGAATTAAATACAACAGTTGAGACAGGTATTGCAAAAACCATTTATTGTACCCTGAAATAAAACTTTAATACGCAACTTTTTGGGGGGAGGAGGGGTTCTGGGCCTAGGATATAGAAAACTTCCAGTGTGGAAACTCCCTCTACTGATTTAGATCCATAGTTCCTCTCCTTATTAACTTGAGAGAATTGTCCCTGGGCATTGAATAGTTTAGGGAAAAGATAGGAATAAACATTTTAATGACACCTACTATGTGCCAGGCACTGTTACATCAACAGTACCAGGTAGATGCTACTATTATCCCCATTTGACAGTTAGGGAAAGGGAGGCAAATAGAGGTTAATTGACTCACAACTGTTAAGTGTCTGAGGCTGAATTTGAACTCTGGGGCCCAGGGCTCTATCTATTGCATAGCCATCAACCCCCAAAGTTTAGAGACTTTGCCTGTGGTCCACAAGTAGCATTTGACAGATGCATGGTTGGATCTGATCTTCTCATTTCAGAGTTTGCTCTCATTCACTTTGCCACTGTGTTTCTCACAATGGCCATTATTTTTGATAACAACATATATTTATAAAGCTATTTATAACAAGTTTCATACAGCACAGTAAGGACTGACTACATGGCTTGAAACCAGTCAATTATTTTATGCCAGAAAAGTGCTTTGGGTTCTTTGGAGGAACCGTGTTATTTACATGTAAATAAGTTAGTAAAGAAACCAAACAACATAAATAAATAAAAATAAGCTGTTCCACTGTTTGTCCAGTTAGTTCTAAAATGAGAACATCCTGTTTTAAGTAAGCCTGTTTGTTTCATTCTGATTTAATGCCTCTATTGAAGACTTCTTGGGTTACAGAAGTTCCTGCAAGAGATTTGTGTGTATATATAAAAACAAATTGTCTTAGGTTTAAAAGAAGTAACTTTGCCTTCATTTTTTGGGCAAACATTTTTTAAGTGCCTTCTGTGTTCTGACCTAGGTATGGGGGAGAAAGGTCAGAAAATTTAAATAAGATGAGATCCCTCCCCTTATTATAATAATTGGTACTTAGGTAGTAATTTATATACATTTTCTCCTCTATCCAGATAATAAATTTAAGGGGGGGGGTACCATAAGCCTTGTTTTATAGATCAGGATACTGAAGCTGAGAGAGGCTAAATAACTTACCCATAGTTAGTAGCAAGGAATTAAACCCAGCTCTTGTTGACTCAAATCAGTACTTTCTGTTGACAGTAATATGGAGTGTATAGTCTAGGAGAGGTTAAGACACTAACAAGGGGCAGCTAGGTGGTGCAGTGGATAAAGCATTGGCTTTGAAGTTGGGAGGACCAGAGTTCAGATATCACCTCAGACACTTACTAGCTGTGTGACCCTGTGCAAAGTCACTTAACCCCAGTTGCCCTAAACATCTAGGGCCATTGCCAATTTTCCTGATATCTACCTTGCAGCTGGAGAGAGTGAGCTTGGTAACCTTGCACAGCCCTCCCTCAATTAAATCTAATTCCCTGCAAGTCATGACATCACCCTAATGACATGGTCCTCTTCAAGAGTGAAGGACAAACAACAAGACAAAACATCATCAAAAAATCATAATATACAATATTTTGTGTTAAGGATATTAGAGAAAGGCACAAAACGTGTTAATCAGTTTAATATTCTGATTAGGTGTGTAGAAATTATAAATCAACGTGAGAGGAGTAACTTTTTTTGCAGATGAATATTCTGTGGTTATTCTCAGGTTTATGATTGGTATATTTGTAAATTTAATGTGATTTATTTTTTGTTTTGATTTTACCCATGGTAGAAATTACCATATTGAAAGGATGTCTAACATCATTGCTATTTGCACTAATAATGAAAAGCTACTTTGTATTAACTGTTAACGCTGCCTAGGTTCTGTTTCTACTAACTTTTCTATGATAGCAGCAGTTGTTTCAGTGACATATTGGAGGATGGTCAATTATTTTTCACTATGGTGAACCAACCTTTCATTCCTTGTATAAACCCAAACTAGTCATTGTGTATAATCTTTATAATGTGTTGTATTAGCCTATTTGCTAATATTTTATTTAACATTTTTGGGTCATTTATTCATTAAGAATATTGGTCTGTAGGTTTCTTTCTTTGCTTTGTTTCCTCCCTTTACAATTTAGTTGCTAGGACTTTAATGTACCATTGTTTTCCAAGTAATGCTATATTTAGACTCACTTTTTCCCTTTTAGTTCACTGGGGCTATTGCCATAACTCTTTTGAAATGGGAAGGGTCTAAGAGGGAGACAATTCATATTTCATTCCATTTCATGTCAGTGGCATGTGCAGAATCTTGAGCCAGGGCTTTGGATAAAACTACAAATATAAAATATTCTCATTAGATTATAAGTTCTTTGAAGGCAGAGACTGTCTTTTGCCTCTTTTTGTATCCTTAGTGCTTATCGCACTAGGAGTGTAGTAGGCACTTAATGTTTATTGATTATTGATTAACATATATATTACTTGAATTAAATTGATAAGAATCCTTGTCTCGAGCATCAGTTGATGGAAAAGTGGATATTCACCCTGGAGGAAGGAAGATTTATGTAATACATGTCTTTTGAAAAAAAAAATAGGGGCTGTCCTATGGAAGGACTATATTCTCTTTGTCTTCTGAGGGTAGAAATTCGACCAATGGGGAGTAGTTAGAGGAGCCATATTTGTAAGGAAGAATCTACTTACAGAACTGTCCAAAAATGGAATGGGCATTCTGCTGAGATATTAAGTTTTTCATCACAAAAGTGTTCAACAATGGATAGAAATCACCACTTGTCATGGGCAGCGTGTAGATGAGGGTTCTTGTTTTTTGGTCAAGATTAGACCTTTCCCGATGTGGGATTCTAGATTAAGAGAATGCACTCTTCCTCCCAAATTCGCTTATACTCAGCACAGTGCCTTTTACATAGAAAGTACTTAATATTTGTTGATTGATTAAAGGAAATTCATTCTGAGCTTTGGACGAGGTGCAACCTCTTCAAACTTCTAGTTAACTCATCTGTAAAGGTTCCTTCCGAGCACTAAGATTTTATTGATTTTTATGAACTCCTGGAGATAGATTTTGGGGTAGTCTTCACTCTAGTTCTCCTTTTGGGAAGATAGGGAGGCTCTATAAGGGATTCTTAGTATGGGATTTGATCATTTGATCCAAAGGGCATGTGAGGTTCCTTCCAACTCAGATTCTTTGAGAAAATTCAGGCTAAATGAAGATTTGTCAGGGATATTTCTGGAGAAGATTGATTAATGCTTCAGTAGGGTGGAGTGGGGATTGGACTAGATTCTAATAAATGAGGCTCATTTCAACTCAGGGATTTTATGAAGGAGAGTGACAAAATAGTGTTTCTTCTAATATGTAGAGTGGTGGACATCATGAAAAGAGCAAAATATTTCCTTGATGGTTCTGACCATTTTCCATTTTGGCAGTGTATGGTAGGAGTTAAGATAGGGTGGGGAAAGAATTGAAGTTATTCTACAGGGATTATAAACAAATGCCATGTTCATCAATGTAAAGTTCATGGATATAGTTTATTGATTAAAATATGTAACATCTGAAAAAATAATAACTTTTTTCTGGTATTGGAAGTTGTAATGATACACAACTTTTTGGATTAAAGAGTCAAGAAAGCCTTCCCTTTTTCTCTCTCTTGTATTCTCTACTTGAATTTAGAATATGAAGGGGGGAAAACCTGTCTCTAGTTTTGAAGAGCTTGCATTTTGTTTTTTTCCCTCTTCACAGTGTTTTTGTGGGGCAGTCTCTTACAAAGCTCTGTAGAAATGGCATGCTATTATTAATTTATTATTATCTATCCAAATGAGTTTTGTGCTTTTTATATGTTGTCACCATTGCAAAGACAGTGTGGCTCTTCCTCTACATTGGGCTTCACAGCTATTAAGAAAAATGTCAGAGAGAAGCATTCAGCCAGGGGCTTGGGAGAACTTTCATGCTACTGACTTTCCTCATAGCTCTATTCCCTTTATTTGATTGGGCTGCCCAGCCAAGTTTACAGTGTATACTGAGCTGCTTTCCCAAAGGATGACCAGGCTGTTGCAGCTTCTGTCTACAGAAAGTGATGATGCCTATGAAGAAATAACCAATTCTATTCAAATTGTTTTCTTTTATGGAAATGTGACCTCTAGGGTAGAAGAAATACTTGAGTATCTTGGAGTGTTATGATTGAATTGCCATGCAATGTGTCCTCTGGGAATAGAAAGATAGTCCGAAGACCTCCATGAAAGAGGAGGGTAGAAGAAATACTTGAGTATCTTGGAGTTTTATGATTGAATTTCCATGCAATGTATCCTTTGGGAATAGAAAGATAGTCCGAAGACCTCCATGAAAGAGGAGTCATATCATTATTTTAAGAGATATTTGTTTTTCTTTTAAGCAAACATTTAAGGTTCATAAGTTTTTTTGGGGGGAATAAAATATAATTTCCTTTGAACAGCTTGCTTTCAAAACTAATCGGGGTAACTATGGGTATTTAAAAGACAAATGATTATCATAAAATATTTTCATTGATTATAGTTATATATGTACTTCTTGAATACTCCTTGGTATTGTTTTCAAAGATAAACTGCAAGTAATGCTGTGAAAATTCAACAATAAAATTGTTATCTTTCTATTGCTTTCTTTAAAAGATTAAACTGTTTCCATTGTTTCAAGCAAGATAATAAACTTTCAACTTATTTTTGGACAAATATTCCCAAACTAGAATTTCTCAGTTCTCCTCTCTCTCTCTCTCTCTCTGATGGTCAGGAGGATATATTGTTCACAAAATCAAAGAAACTTAGATCATATAACAACCTGAACAACAACCCACATTCATCTTGCTGACTTATAAGCATATTTAATATCAACTTTAAACTATTATGGCTAGACTTATATTCTTTTTCCCTTCGTAATTTCTTTCTTCCTTGTCCTCTTTCAACTATTTCATCCTTTCTGTCTACACTCTCCTCTTTCACCCCCAAATTCTTCAGGTTAATTATATGAGGAACCCTCCTCATATTATGGGAACTTCAGCTTCATTTTCCCCAGTTGTAGCATCCAGCCTGGGTAGCTCTCTTGCCATTGAGGAATGGTCTAGAGTTCCTTATTGTTTCTTGGTAGCATCAGCAAGTTCTTCATTCCTCTGCCTCAACCGTAGAACTAGCTGGAGCTTCCCTATTGCAAGAACAGGGACAAAAATTTGCCAAGTTGCCTCTCTTTTAGGGTGACTCACTGAGTGTATGCAGCCATTTTGAAATTTGAGGGACTGTGGGGAAAGGGAAGAAAACTTCACTCTTCAATCTTTTTGCCTCTTAGGCAGATTGAGGCAGCAGAGGGAACAGAATAAGAAGTATTGAAGTTTACAGCTGCTGCTACAGAGATATCCTGGGGGAAGTGTAGGAGCATATGTTAGCATGTGCTTCTGCCCAGCTGTGAGCATTCTGGTGAAGGATGAGATAAGATTGCTCAATGCCTCATTTTGATCCCACTCAGTTATTTTATGCTCCATTGGCCAATACCCTATAGAATGGTTTTGTTCTCTTGGTTCTTTTACAGTCTCTACCGGTGTTTAGAGTTCAATTTGAGAGTGAAAAAAATATAGTACTTTGTTACAGAAGCATTCTTCCATTTTAACCACAAGGACTTTGCACACTTTTATCCCTTGAGAGACTCCGTTGTGATATACAAACATTACTTTTATATCAAAAATTTCAACTGCTGCTTGGGGAATGAGCACAGGCATATCTCCACTCAACTTCAATAATGGTATTGTAAAAACAAGTTGCATGACAGAGAATTATACAAAATACCTTGTTTCATAGGTGCAGTGTTATAAATGGGAGATGAGTTTCTGAGGGACCAAAATTCAGTCTCCAACAGCAAAAGTTGTCTTTACTTTGACCCCAGAAAGTATCATTATGAAAAAAAAATGCACTTAGTTAAAAAAAATACAAATACACTTAAACTTAAGTTTGCAACTACTTACTTAAAAATTAATTTCAGCTGATAGTGTGCCCATAATGACTTTTTAGTTATTACCCCTTTGTCTCCTTTTATTCTCTATCTCTACCTCTATTTGTATTTACATTTTTATAATGGCAAAGATTCCTTGCTTTCCATAACTTTCTGTTGCCTCCATAATCCAGGGTTAATTTTTTTTTTTTACATGGCAGATGGGATGAGCCATCCTATATAAGCCTTCTGTTATTTAGGTTGTGGGGGTTGGTTGATACTGGCTTGGTTCACTTTCACTGACCTTTTCCATCTTGCTAGCTCTCTCTCAAAACAATTCTCTAATTGTCTGAGTATTAAAAACAAACTATACTTAGGGGTGGGAAGTAGCGTGTGGGGTGAGCCTTTCATCTGAGGAATTGACTTTTTATAGTAAAGTTTTTGGACCTTATTGAAGGGCTTGGTTACAGTGTATTAATGACATTATTTAAAAACTTAAATAAATTCATGATCTCCCTGATGTGGTTAGACTCTACAGTGGTACACATTACAACTTGCCTATGCTGTCTCATCTTATATAATTTGTGTACATGTCTATTAATCAGTGACAGTCCATTATTGACATTACTGGGCAAAAAAACTGATGGGCCAACTTTATTTGCACTATGAATCTAATTCATTTTTTAGATTATAATCACATTGTTAAACTAATGGGGTTTTTCCCTTTTGGTAAATATACTTTATTAGGTTCTGAGCTGTAAGCACATTCAAAATTGCTAATGAGATAATTGTTTTAATGAGAAATCTGGTCCCTTTGGTGAGAACTCTTTTGGAAGTTACTTGGAGAAAGATTTTGATTCAATATAAGAGAAAATTTCTAAACAATATGAGTTGCTGAAAAGTGGAAAAGGTTATGGTGGTGGGTGGGGCCAATGAGAAAAGAAAATTTATCATTACTGAGATCTTCAAGCAGAGTTTGGAAGGGTTGAACTAGATGACCTCTTATATCCCTTCCAAATTTGTGATTGTCTGATTCTAATAGTGCCTTGATAATGAACTATTATTAAAACTTGCTTCAGCTATTTTATCTTGGAAAATATTCTCTTGGAATATTTACAGAAATATAACCAAAGAATATTGGTAGAAGTATAAGCAATGAAAACATTTTTATTAAATACATTGGTTTTTTTTAATAACCACAATCTAGCTAATATGATTTTAAATCAGACTTTTAAAAACCAGCTGTTAAAAGAAAATTATACTTTTAATCTCTGCAAGTCCTTATAAACATTAATTTTTTGTTTAAGAAGAGAACAAATATTTCTCAAAATAATGCTGTTGTTTCTCTTTCATGGAGGTAGGTAATGGTGGGAGCCTGAAAAATATTGATTAACAGCTCTGGTTACCCTACATCTTTTTTGTCCCGAACCACTACTTAAATTGTTTTAACTTTAATATTTGACTTTATATTGTCTTGGTAAATTAGATATGGGACTACAAAAATTTAGTTGGCTGGCTTAATTGTGGGTTTTCTTTATGTAGGTTTATAGCATTACCAAATAATCTAATAAGGGATTGTTGAATAAATGCTTGAATAAGTGAATATATTTTATGGGTCATTATTATGCTGCTTCTTTGAAAGTTTCTTGTTGTAGGTTTCAGTTAGAGAATGTCCATATCATGTGAGCTTCCTTGACACAGAAATAGAAATATGCCTACCTAAGGAATATTATTAGGCGGATTACTCAAGCAGTGTTCCAGTCCTCTCTTATTAGTATTGAAATTTAAAAAATATAAATCCAAATGCTTAATGTTTTCATATACTTATAAAATGGAACACCGACTCCTATAGTTTCTTTAATATATAAACCATATCAAGGAATACACTTTAGAAAATAAACACTTAATGAGTTCTTTGTTCTTAGCTATGCCAGTTATTAATATGAACAGTGATTTTAGTTGTGAACCTAATTGAAGAAAGTCAAATAGTCTTTGCTTCAACCCCCCCCCCACTTTCTTTCTTTCTTTCTTTCTTTTGTGTGTGTGTGTGGGGGGCAATGAGGGTTAAGTGACTTGCCCACGGTCACACAGCTAGTGTCAAGTGTCTTTTCCCCTAAATCCTTCCCTCTTCCTAACTTTCCCATTTCTGTCAAAAGCACCATCACCCTTCCAGTGTCTTGGGTTCATAATCTTGACCTCACTGATCCTCACTCTGATACCACATAGCCAGTCAACTGCTCCATCTTAGTATTTCTATCTCAAAGTTATTTTAATCTGCATTTCTTTAATCAATAATGATTTAGAGCATTTATGACTATACATTGTTTTGACAGGCTGGATGACAGAGTGAAGAAGGGGATTAAGATCCAATGAAGCTGGAAAAAAATAGATTAGGGCCAGGATGTGCAGGAATTTAAGTGTTAAACAGAGGAGTTAATTGCCTAGAGGCAATAGGAAACCACTAGAGTTATGTGGGTAAAATCTGCATTTATTCAACAATCCTTTATTTGATTCCATTGTTTTGATTTCTTCATTGGAAGACTGCCTGTTCATATCCTTTGACCATTTATCAAATTGGGAACCAAAGTACATCTTAAAGGAAGAGAGGGATTCTTTAAGGTGGATGTGAGGAGGTAATGAATAGAGTGTCTTTTGAAGAAAAAAGAAGACAGATATCATTTTATGCCCATCAGATTGGCTAAAATGATAAAAGGGGAAATTGACAAATGTTGGAAGGGAAGTGGAAAAATTGGGACCTTAATTCACTGTTGGTGGAATTGTGAATTGATCCAATCATTTTGGAGAGAGATTCGGGATTATGCCCAAACAGCTATTAAATTGCCTATACCCTTTGACCCAGTAATACTATTCATAGGTTTGTTTCTCAAGATCATTAGGGAAAAAGGAAAAGAACTTACAGGTTCTAAAATATTTATAACAACTCTCTCTGTGCTGGCAAAGAACTGAAAATTGTGGGGATGCCCATCAGTTGGGGAATGCCTAAACAGATTATGGCATATGTTCATGATGGGATATTACTCTGCTATAAGAAATGATGAATTCAATTATTTTAGAAAAGCATGGAGAGACCTCCACAAAATAATGAATAGCAAAATTAGCCAGAACCAAGAGGACATTGCATACAGTAACACAATATCATTTTAAGAACAACTTTGAGCAACTAAGTCATTTTGACTATTATCAATACCCATATTTACTGCAAAGATCCTATAAAGGAAGATGCTGTTTGAATCCAGAAAAAGAACTCACACACATATATACATACATATATGTATATATGCTGTATATACATATATACCGATACCGATTTATGTTTAATGGTAGCTACCTTGAAGGTTGGGGGTAGAGGAGTAGGAAAAAAATATATAATTGCATGATAACTTTGTGGTATATTTGAAAGGAATAGCAAGTTGTACATAATAGATTTGCAATTTCAAGGGTAATCCTCTGTTTTTCTATCCCACTTTGTTATATAAATGCTTGTTTTATTATTAAAATTCAGAATAAAATAAATAATTTTAAAAAGATGTAGTTTGGGGCTCGAGTACAGGAGCAGCCATCTCTCTCACATCCAACTCAGAACTCCTCACAGCCTGACTAGCAGCCTAGATTTCCCCCAGAATGGCAACTACTGTCAAGGATCAGCTGATTCTAAATGTCCTAAAAGAAGATTAGGTTCCCCATAACAACGACACTGTTGTTGGGGTTGGTGCAGTTGGCATGGCATGTGCCATCTTGCCTTAGTTGATGTCATAGAAGACAAACTAAAGGGAGAGATGATCGATCTCCAACATGGCAGCCTTTTCCTCAAAACACCAAAGATTGTTTCTGGCAAAGACTGCAAACTCAAAGCTGGTTGTTGTTACTGCTGGAGCACATCAACAGGAGGGAGAAAGTCATCTTAATTTGGTCCAGCATAATGTGAATGTCTTTAAATTCATCATTCCCAATATTGTTAAATACAGCCCTAATTGCAAGCTGTGTATTGTGTCCAATCCTATGGATATTTTGACATATGTGACCTGGAAGCTAAGAGGCTTTCCTAAAAACTGTTCTTGGAAGGGGTTGCAATCTGGATTCTGCCTGTTACCTAATGTGGGAAAGACTTGGTGTTCATTCTTCAGTTTGTCATGGATGGGTCCTTGGGGAACATGGAAACTCCTGTGTTCCTGTGTGGAGGGGTGTCAATATTGCCTGTATGTCTCTGAAGAATCTTTATCCTGCTCTGGGAACTGATGTTGATTCAGAGAATTGGAAAGATGTTCATAAATAGGTGGTTGAAAGTTTTTATGAGGCGATCAAGCTGAAGGGCTATACTTCCTGGGCCATTGGCTTCTCTGTGGCAGATCTAACAGAAAGCATTAGGAAGAATCTTAGGAGAGTGCATGGAATTTCCACGATGATCTAGGGCCTATATGGAATTAATGAAGATGTCTTCCTTAGTGTCCCATGTGGCTTGGGGCAGAATGGCATTTCAGATGAGGTGAATGTAACCCTGAATCTAGAGGATGAGGCCCATTTAAAGAAGAGTGCAGATACTCTTTGGGGAATCCAGAAGGAGCTGCAATTTTAAAGCCTTTTAATGTGCTGCAACTTTACTGTCTAGAGAACATGACAATGGTTAAGGGATTAGGTATGACGTGCTTTTCAAGTAGGTTAAATCTTTCCTCTGATTAGTGATTGAACACCAGAGATATAAAACCTATGAACATACTCTAAGTCTCTTCCCACACATAGAAATGGGGGAATAATACACAATTTAAATATATATATTTCTCAATTTCTGTATTATATATAAAAAACTATATACAATGATGCAACCAATTCCTCAAGTGTCATACTAACCCAAATACTGAATAAACAACAAATAATTGATTAAAAAAAAAGATGTAGTTTGGACAACGTATTATGCATAAAACGTTTCCTGATCTTCTACCTGCTAATTCCCTGCCTCTCAAACTGTTGTACTTAATTTTGTTGTGTATATATGTATATATTTATTCACTCTATATTTATGTTGTATATATGTTCCAATATACTTGTTTTCTTCACCATTAAAAACCTCATTCTGAGTAGGAATTATTTCATTCTTTGTCTTTATTTCCTTGATACCTTGCCTGGCAAATAATAGGTACTTAATAAATACTTATTGACTGAGTGAATGAATGAATGAATGCATAGTAGCATTACAGAATCTTTTTTCTCCTAGCTTTGTGGGCCAAGCTATTAGAAATCAGTTTTTACCTTCATTCCTTTTTTTCCTAGATATTTTGCAAAGTAGCCTTTTAAATTCTTTGTTTGAACAATCCCACCCAGTTGCCCCTGTAGGAAGATGTCAGATAAAGGGATTTGGGGGGGGGGGGAAGGAAGAGACAGGGGAGGGGCTTTCCTAAAAGTGAATAGAAAGTGTTTACAGTTGTAGAAGCCACACCATCCAGATGATGGGAAAGAGAAGTCAGCTGGTAATTAGCCACTGTGAACCTTACTCAGAATAGGAGAGAGGAACCTGCTTGTAAGATATGAGGAGAGAACATTTTTTTAGCCTAGAGGTTTTTAATCTTGGGTTCATGAACTCCTAAGGGGTTAGTAGATATATTTCAGGGGGTCTGTGAACTTGAATGGGAAAAAACCCTGCATCTTTATTTCAACAGAATTGGTTTCCTTTGTAATCCTAAATGACTAGACTACCAAGGAGGGGCATGATTGTAGAATTTAATTTTATTTTTTACAAAATCTTTACAAAAAAAGATTAAGAAGCTTTGCACCTAGCTCCAGAGAGACTTCTAATGTGTGTAAGATTCATTAATAACAAAGGCAGACTTGCCTAAATGTGTGGCTTTTAAAGCTGTAAACATACTTGACCTGTTTTCCTTACAAATTTCTTGGGAGTTTGTTTCTTAGAAAGGTATTGAGTACAGTTTGCTGGGATATGAAGAGAATGCCAGAAGTGTGGAAGATAGTGCACAAAATGACTGTCTTGGGGCTGAGAAAAGTTTTAGAAAGGGAGGCTGCTTTCAAAGATACCTGAGAAGACTTTCATGAACTAGCACAGTGAAATGAGCATGACTAGGATAGCATTTTATACTAGAGCACCAACATTGTAAAAATGAACCACTTAATTTCATTTATAGGTAGAGTTAATAAATGCTCTATTTTTCCATATTTCTCTCTTTTTGGTACTATGACCTGGCTATTTTCAATACTTGATGCAATCAGATAAATAACTAGAACAAAATTTTATGAACAAAAGAAATATTTTCTTTTTTGGTAAAGATTTTTATTCTTTTTTTTGCTTTTTTCCTGATAAAGGTATTTTATGATTTTCCAGTTACATGTAGAGATAGTTTTCAACATTTGTTTATATAAGATTTCCAATTTCAAATTTTTCTCTCTCCCTCCCCTTCCTTCCCCCAACCCTTAGACAGCAGGTAATCTGATATAGGTGTTTTATATATATGTGTGTGTATATATATATATATAATAACATGAAACATATTTCTGAATTAGTCATGTTATAAGAGAAGAATCAGAGCAAAAAAGGAAAAACCTCAAAAGAAAAACAACAGCACCAAAAACAAAAGAAATAGTATGGTTCAATCAGCATCCATATTCCAGTTCTTTTTTTGTTTTCTCCTGGATTGGGAGAGCCTTTTCCATCATGAGTCCTTTGGAACTTTCTTGTACCATTGTATTGGTGAGAAGAATCTAATCTATCACGGTTGATCAACACATATTGTTGATGATACTGTGTATAATGTTCTTCTGGTTCTGCTCATCTCACTCATCATCAGTTCATGCAAGTACTTCCAGGTTAAAATAAATCTTTTCTTAAGTACTATGAATATTGTCTAGCTTGACAGCCACTGCCCTAATAAATAAAAATCCAAGTATATGCTGTAAATTTTATTTCCTCTTGTGAGCCACCTAATTTACAGTTCAATTAAGAAGACTATATTAGACTAGTCAAAGTACAGTCTTCTAATCAATTTTTAAAGCAAACATAATCATGAAGAGGGGGCAGTGGATAAAGCACAGGCCCTGGATTCAGGAGGACCTGAGTTCAAATCCAGACTCAGACACTTGATACTTACTAGCTGTGTCACCCTGGGTAAGTCACTTAACCCTCATTGCCCCACCAAAAAAAAATCATGAGGGCACTTCATCTAATGTTCTTTATAAATACAGTATTTTTCAAAAGTATAAGTTATTTTGGTTGGATCATTTGCAACAATGACAACAAAAGGTGCCATATTGTCTTTCTAACTAGAAATTAGGTTAATATATGGAGGCCTATAGAGCCCAAACTAGACATAGCAGACTCGATTGGCTCTTAGTTACAACGAGTACATTGCTGAAGATATTTCATTATACATCACATCTAAGTTTTCTGTATTCAGCTTAGGTGTTTGTTCCCAAGAAATTGAACTTTCCTGTCAAAACCACTCAACCTTCCTGAGTTCAAATCTGGCCTCTGACACTTACTCGCTGTGTAACTGTGTGCAAGTCACTTAACCCTATTTACCTCAGTATTCTCATCTGTAAAATAGCTGGAGAAGAAGATGGCAAACCACCCCACTATCTTTTCCAAGAAAACCCCAAATGGGGTCACAGAAAGTCAGACCCAACTAAAACGAATGAACAACAAATTTTTATTTTACTACATGGAGAATGTCTACAGATATGCTATAATACAGTTAGCTAAGTTAGAGATCATTAATTTATATAATATATCCTTTAATGTAATCAAGATAAAAATTAATAAAGTTTAGATCACTGAAGTCTATATTGAAAGTTCCATGAAACAGGTATTAGCTCTTACCTTTGTTCCATGGTACTTGACCTATCACAATAACCCAACTTTTGTCCCTGCATTCCAGATCCAGATTCTATATTTTACATATTTACATGCCAAATTCAATCTAATAGTGCCTGCTTTTTCATAGAAAATAACATTCTGTTACTGTATTTGTGAAGTAAAGAAATTTATTGCTTTGGCTATTTCGAAGAAGGTCCTCTGCATGTTTCTTCAAAGAAGTGCTTCCCATTCTATATATTCCAACATAAACCACTTTACATATTAAATGGAAGAAGCAATTGTATGTGGGACTAGGGCTAAGGAATGAAGTTGGGGTGATATAATATTGCAGATAGCAACACAATAGGAAACCAGTCCTCCTAGTCTTTTATTTTGTACAATGGGTTCTTTTTTTTAAATAACTATGGATCATAGTACTGTATTTCATTTTTCTTCCTCTTCCAGGTTTAGAATCAGATTATTATATTTATCAATGCTGTGGGCTAGCCAATAGTCTTGGAACAGCAAATGTTCTCTCACCTGTTTTGAGTCTTAGGTAGTCATAATGTTTCTTGGAATAGTTATTCTCAGAAAGAATTAATTTTCTCTTATCCATAAAACCCTCATCTATGCATGCACTGTACAGAATAAATAAATAAACATGGGCCCCTGTGTTTAATATCTTCCATTATCTACATCATCATAAAATGTTAACTGTTCTCAGCTGGACAACACTATACTAGGTGTACTACAGGTTAGGTACTACTTAAGGGGACTTATGTAACAGAGAGTTACATTTAGGCAGTTCCTAAAAATCACTCATGGGCTTACTTCAGTGGGGCTTTCTTTGTCATGTGAATCTGGACAAGCCTATGTGAAGCCTTGCACTGACTTGTGGCCTGGGTGAATGAAAAACAACCAAACGTTATTAAGTAGCCAAGGTCAGTGCTGAATGATGGTTGGTGAAAAGATTAATGGGATTTTACTAGAGTTCATTTTTGAAAGAGAACAGCTTATCCTTGAGACTGAACAACTACTGCCTTTAGTTAAAAAATATATATGGGGGCAGTTAGGTGGCGCAGTGGATAGAGCACCGGCCCTGGAGTCAGGAGTACCTGAGTTCAAATCCGGCCTCAGACACTTAACACTTAACACTTACTAGCTGTGTGACCCTGGGCAAGTCACTTAACCCCAATTGCCTCACTAAAAAAAAAAAAATATATGTATATATATATATTTATGTGTATATACACATACACGCACTATACACACACACACACACACACATATATATATATATATATATATATAAATTTGTGATCAGGTTGGTTGATAGATAATTAATTCCAATGGTCATTGTAGCATAAATAAAGTAAGATTGAAGCAAGATAGAGCACAGTATTCTGGAATTCACACAGACCAAGTTTCAATGTTAATAAACTAATAGAAAAATAAAAACCATTTTACTTCTCTTAAAAAATTCTTATTGGAGGGACAGCTAGGTGGCACAGTAGCACCAGCCCTGGATTCAGGAGAACCTGAGTTCAAATCTGGCCTCAGACACTTGACACTTACTAGCTGCGTGACCCTGGGCAAGTCACTTAACCCTCATTGCCCCACAAAAACAAACCAACAAAAATCTTATTGGAAAGGATTCACAGTGATAGGGCCTTTTAAAGCACAGGATATACATAAATAAAAAGCAGTTATTGCTCAGGGCAGCTCAAAAAACAATTAAGCCTCCTTATTTTTTACCCTTTGCTTTTGTCTAGATCTTTACATAGGCCAGGTGGGCTTCCTCACAGTGGATCTCAGTGCTCCTTTTTACTTTGACTGTTTAAGGGCAGGAATGGTATTCCTATTGAAAATTGTGTTTTATATTTTTACTTTAGTGCTTGGTTTTCCTTATGTTTGACATAGTTATTTTTAATCTGTTCTCTACCAGTCAGGCTTTTGGGTTAATGACATAGCCACAACTGGCACTGTATTGTTTAAGGTAGGAAATAAGTAACTTACAGAGGGAAAAGCTAAAAATGGCACTGAGCAGTTTCATATCATATTTATTCAGTTGCAGATGTACTAAGCTTTTTTTTTTTTGCCCCCCACCGTGGGGAAATGTGCTAATAAATCACTTAAGTAAAGGGACAGGAGTGAATGTGAATATTATTTAATTAGAGTTTATATTTGTAAGTATTGGATGTGAGCCAGTAAAAAAATTGCCCAATTTACCCAGGAAATGCCCAGGGTAACTAGTTATTGCATACATGTGACTGAACAGATATTTCCTTGGAAATCTTGTTTGCCATTATTTTCCTTCCCAGAGCAAACTTGTAAAATCTTGACATCTAATCTAGGTTGCCACATATACGGAAGTTCAAATAAGACTTGAAGTGTTTGGCCTTGAAAGAGAGAATGGCTCTCTGGGTAAGACAGTTGTAGATGCTGTAACATTTTGTAGGCAATTTCTACATACAATTTGTTTCTCAAAAGTCCTATCTCCATAAAGAAAGTTTATATATATGTATATACACAGATACATATACACACATATGGCACATGCAACATAAATCATAACAATTCACTGGAACCACTTTTATCTCTGCAGGAAATCGGGAAAACATAAAAGGCTTTGGGTTGAAACTGGTTCCTTAAAAATGTCATAGTGAAATTCTAAGCATTTTTTGAATGTCCTCTGTGTATATGTCACTGTCTGGTCAAATCATATGGCCATTATAAAGAGCTTTGTAGATTGTAAAGTATTAAATAAATGTGAATTGTTATTATTGTTGTTGTTGAGACTTCGTCTTAGGCATCTAGGTTGTGTGGTGCATAAAGCTCTGAGCCTGAACTCGGGAAGACCTGACTTCAGATGTGGCCTCAGATGCCAGCTGTGCAATTCTGATTTCTTAACCTCTATTTGCCACAATCTCCTCAAGTGTAAAATGGGGATAATAATAGCACACAGTTAGTAAGCATATATTGAGGGCCTACTATTTGTCAGGCATTGTGCTAAGTGCTGGGGGTACAAAAGAAGTTAAGAACAGTTCACAGTCCAATGGAGAAGACAACAAGCAAACAAATATATGCAAATAAACTAGCTATAGGATAAATAGGAAATAATTAGCAGAGGGAAGGCATTAGAATTTAAGAGGGAGTGGGAAAGTCTTCCTGTAGAAGGTGGGCTTTTAGTTGGGATTTGAAGGAAGCCAAGGAAACCGGTAGGTAGAAATGATGAGGTAGAGCATTCCATGTATAGGAGACAGTCAGAGAAAATGCCCTGGGCTGAGAGAGTGCCTTGTTCATGAAACAGCAAGGAGGCTAGTGCCACTGGAATGAAGAGTACATATAAGATGGAAGAAGGGGGCAGCTAGGTGGCACAGTGGATAAAGCACTGGCCCTGGATTCAGGAGGACCCAAGTTCAAATCCAGCCTCAGACACTTGACACTTACTAGCTGTGTGACCCTAGGCAAGTCACTTAACTCTCATTGCCCCACAAAAATTAAATAAATAATTTTAAAAAAAAAGAGTAGGGACGGAGGCTATTAGGGAGATACTGCAAAGGTGAAATGAACAAGCCTTGATAATAGGTTGGATATGGGGCAGGGGCAGAGAATTCCATTTTGGAAATACTGAGTTTATGATGTCTACTGTACACCCAGTTCGAGATGTCTGCAAGGCATTTAGAGATATGAGACTGGGGATCAGCTGAGAGGTTAGGGCAGAATAGTTAGACTTGAGCATCTTTCACATAGAGAGGTTGATTAAATCTATAGGATTTACACATAGTAGTAACTAAATGAATACTAGTTTTCTTCCCCCAGGGGATTAAAATCTAAAGTAAATAAATTATAAGCAGGATTGACTGGTAAAAATGGGGAAAATCACATCTCTATCTCCTACCTCGCAGAGCTGTTGTGAGGAAAGGGTTTCTTTGGGTCATAAATTTAGAGGTGAAAGTAACCATAATGATTATCTAGTCTTCATTTTCTATAGAGGAAAGTGAGTCCCTTAGAGATTGAATGACTTGTCACAGGTCATGGGTAATAAGTGCCTAATTCAAAACTAGGTCCTCTGATTCCAAATCCCATTCCATCCTTGCCGGACCACAAAGTTGATAAGTTAGGGAGGCAGTGTGGTCTGGTATATGCAGCATATAACTTTTTTTTTTTTAAAGTGAGGCAATTTGCCCAGGGTCACACAACTAGTAAGTGTTAAGTGTCTGAGGCCGGATTTGAATTCAGGTCCTCCTGAATCCAGGGCCGGTGCTCTATCCACTGAGCCACCTAGCTGCCCCAGCATATAACTTTTAATTGTCATCATTGCTATTGTTATTATCTTAAATCCATCATGAGTTCAGGTCCTCTCTTTCATTAAAAAGATAATCACATCATTGTCTCAAAATATTTAGTCATCAAGTAGTTATTGACTCAAGAATCTCTCCTAATTTGGCCTGCTTTGTTTTATGACTTTGCCACTGCTGACTGCTTCATCCCAGAGGAATAGGAGACAGTTTATTCCTCTGGTAAATAAACTAAAGAAGGCAGAACACATTTCCCAACTGCTTTCTTTTTAAAAAATAAACACAAGCCATATATATTTAGAACATAACATTGTATGGTATTTTCTCAAAAAGAAGAGTAAAATTAAATAATGCAATGGAAAGAAGGCTGAATTATGACCAGAGGACCCAGTTTTGAATTCTGGCTCTGCCACTTATTGCCTGTGTGATCTAGAGCAGTGAAGGCCATCTGGGCTTCAATTCTCACTTATGTAAAATTATTGGGTGAATTTTCTTCCTGTTCTAAAGCCATGAGAACCTATTCATTTGCTCTTGATTTACTGCAGCTTCATGGTGCAGTGGATAGGGTGCCTGACCTGGAGTCAGGAAGACTCACCTTCTTGAGTTCAAATCTGGTCTCAGATAGTTACTAGCTGTGTGACCCTGGGCAAGTCACTTAACTCTGCTTCAGTTTCATCATCTGTAAAATGAGCTGGAAAAGGAAGTGTCAAACCATTCCATTATCTTTGCCAAGAAAAGCCCAAATGGGGTCATGAAGAGTCAGACGACTGAAAAATGACTAAACCACAACAACTTGACCCATCTTTGCCTTAATGGTACTCTGGATATATGATTCCTATAAATCTGCATTGAAATTTATGTGCTAATTTGGGCCAGCCATGCCTTTCTCTGCCATAGTCCTTGCTTAGTTATGTCCCAGACCATACCTGGTGGCTAGGAAGTTTTTGGCAGTAGAAACAGTATTTTTTTTTTTTTTAGTGAGGCAATTGGGGTTAAGTGACTTGCCCAGGGTCACATAGCTAGTAAGTGTTAAGTGTCTGAGGCTGGATTTGAACTCAGGTCCTCCTGACTCCAGGGCCGGTGCTCTATCCACTGCGCCACCTAGCTGCCCCTAGAAGCAGTATTTATTATTTAAAATACCACTTTATATAATCTGGCAAGTCCCTATGACAGTAGGCATCTGATTGTCTTCAGCAATGAAGTTTTGGATCTATCACCTCATGGGCCTCTAGTCCCACATTTCATTGTAGTTTTCCTATGCTGAAAAAGAGGTGACACCAGGATTCTAAGGCAGGCATCAGATGAAAGGAAGGAGGCTTTCAGAAATAAATGTTTCAGGGAAACTCTAAAGTATAATTAAAAACATTATTTTTTTCAGCATTATTGGCTTAGGGAAAAGAAAAGAGCAGTAGCTGAGGTCAGTGCGTAATCCATTACCTCAAAAGAACTATGTTTCATCCCTGGGTACATAGTAGATGACCTCATGAATTGCTGTGGTACCCTGCCCCTTTCCCTGTCCCTCTCCCAGGCATTACTTGGTGGCTAGACTACTTGTCATGAGTCTCTCTGGCTTTAGCTAGGTCAGTCTATTGCCTGCAGATATATTCTCCAACACCAGGCCATCCTTGAAGCCTTTCCAGCTTGGTAAGACCTGCCAAAGCCTGTGTTCTGCTGGCACAGCCTTCAGGAGCCCAGGGTCACCTCTATGCCATGATGAAGCCCTGGAGCAGCATTTTAGTGAAGGGGAGACAATGACAAAGTGAAATTATGGGAGGAGGAAATGAGGCAGAAGAGGTGCTGCCTCCAGGGCTAAAAGAGAGGGCTACAAATTAGTTAGAAGCACTGCAGAGATAAATTACTCTAATGAAGGCTTCTCCATCTGTTATCACTGAGGACTGTATGAGCTGCTCTGGTGGGTACATCTAGTCCAGGGCAGTAGAGGGTCTCTCAGTTTAGGATAATGTTGCCCTAGACTTTTTCTTGTTGTTTTTTGTTTGTTGTTTTGCAGGGCAGTGAGGGTTAAGTGCCTTGCCCAGAGTCACACAGCTAGTAAGTGTCAAGTGTCTGAGGCCAGATTTGAACTCAGGTCCTGAATCCAGGGCCGGTGCTTTATCCACTGTGCCACTTAGCTGCCCCGTCCTAGACTTTTTAAGAGTCTTAGCTCTGGGGAAGCTAGGTGGTGCAGTGGATAGAGCACCGGCCCTGGAGTCAGGAGGACCTGAGTTCAAATGTGGCCTCAGACACTTGACACTTACTAGTTGTGTGACCCTGGGCAAGGCACTTAACCCCAATTGCCTCACTTAAAAAAAAAAAGAAGAAGAAGAAGAGTCTTAGCTCTTATTTTTCATCTTTCCCTTAGCTTCTGTTCTTCCTGATCTGACCATTCTGCCCCACTGGTCATATAAATGGTAAAAGTAGAAAATCTGATCATATAGCTAGTCCCTAGCACAGTACTTAGCACAGTATTAGTGGGTACTTAATAAATGCTTATTGATTGATTAATCAATCCACATTGTACTGAGCCTAGTATATAACTTAGGTAATTGGATTGTAAGCTTCCTGAGGACAGGAACTGTTTCTTGTTCCTTTTTATATTCCCAGCTTTTAGCAGAGTGCCTGGCACACAGTAGGAGCTTAATAAATGTTTATCAATTAGTAGGCCCTTATTTTGGCTTCTCTAAAAGGAAAGCCATATGAATATGCAGGGTATTCCAAAAATCTTTATGAGTTTTGAGAAGTATAAAACTGTACTAAGACTTTTGGGACACCCCGTATATGAATGTGTAAGATGGATTTATTCTGTTCTATAGATTTATTTTGAGAGATTGTGATTTCTTAGTGATATTAGACTATAGAATGTGGGCTCATTTATATCTGCTCTTTTAAAGGGTGTTACATGTAAATTAAGATAGATTTTTAAGTATGAAAAGATTTATAGATTTGAGGAAAATGGAAAACGTGATGTTATAATTCATCATTGAAATATACTTTTTGGGGCAGCTAGATGGCGCAGTGGATAGAGCACCAGCCCTGGAGTCAGGAGTACCTGAGTTCAAATCCGGCCTCAGACATTTAACACTTACTAGCTGTGTGACTCTGGGCAAGTCACTTAACCCCAATTGCCTCACTAAAAAAAAAAAAAAAAAGAAATATACTTTTCTTTCACTTGAGAAATGATGACAAACATAGTGGCGGCCATGAGAATTACTGACTTTAAGAGGCTACCCTGTTCAATCCATACCTGATCAAGGATGAGTGAACTTTTGCAGCTTGGGACTCTTCCTCACCTTTGTGCCCTGACTACCCCGGCTTCCTTCAAGTCTCAACTGAAGTCCCATCTGCAGCAAAAAGCTTTTTCCCCAGACCTCCTAAATTTTTGTCCATTTCCCTTTAAGATTATCTCCAATTTATCAGTCTATGTCTATTTTGTTTGCACTTGGTTTTTTTTTTCATAAAAGTTTTTTTTTTATATAAATATAAATATAAATTCTTGTTGACTTGATTCTACTTTGAAAACCTACAGTAAGGGGGAATCCATAGTGAGGAGAAATCCATTGGGGAAAAGAATAAGCATTTATATAGCACCTACTTTATGTGCCAGGGGCAGCTAGGTGGTATAATGGCTGGAAAACTGGGCCTAGAGTCAGGAAGACTCATCTTCCTGAGTTCAAATCTGGCCTCAGACACTTAGTTGCTGTGTGACCCTGGGCAAGTCGCTTAACCCTATTTGACTCAATTTCTTCATCTGTAAAATGAGCTGGAGAAGGAAATGGCAAACCATTCCAGTATCTTTGCTAAGAAAACCCCAAATGGACTCAGAAAAAGTCAGACACAACTGAAATGACTGAACAACAACAAGCTATATGCCAGGCGCTGTTTCCAAATATCTTATTGATCCTTAAAACAACCCTGAGATGTCATTCTCATTTTACAGTTTAGGAAACTGAAGCAAACAGAGAACAAGTGATTTGCCCAGGGTCATACAGCTAGTAAGTACCTGAAGTTGGACTTGAACTTAGGTGTTCAGCACTCTATCCACTGTGCTACCTAGCTATCTAGGTAATCCATCACCTCCCAAAGCAGCCCATTGCCGTTTGGGGGTAACTCTAGTAATTAGGAAGTTTTTCCTTACCTGAAGCCTAAATTTGCTTCTCTCCCATGACCACCCTTTGTTTCTTCTCGTTTCACTCTCTACGGCCGAGTAGATGAATTCTAATCTTTTTCCCACTTGATGGCCCTTCAGTTACTTCAAGACAACTGTCACCTGACCCTTACGCTTTCCCTTGAGCTGGACATCCCTTGTTCTCCTGGTTTGAATATGTCTTGTTCCATCAGCTGATCTGCATTCAGATCCGTAATTCTGCCTTTCACTATCCTGGTCTACCTCTTCTGGACACTCACTACCTTGTTTACCTTTCCTAAAAACTATGGTGCCCATAATGGAACACAGCCTTATTGATGTGGCTTGGTTGGGGCAGAGTAAAGTGGAAGATTCTACTCCAAGTTGGGATTATTCCATTTCATGGGGTTGGGAGTTGGCTTGATCGTTGCTTGGCCCTTTGGGCTCAGTCATCCAAACAGTTCCAAATACACTCAATGGTACTCTCCTCTGGTAGCAGAAGTTGTATCATGTTTGAAAATGCCACTTGAAGTTATAATAGCTTACATTTGAGTTGAAAAGACAATGTATATATATATTAAAAGATAAATAAGAAGATGTTGTTGTGAAAAAAGAATAGCATGATGCTTGAAATCAGAAGACTTGGGTTTGCAGTTTCATGCACAATCATTGTTTTTATTGTACCGTGTTATGGAAATGCTTGTTTTGTTCTGCGAATTGAAAATAAAATAAATTTTTAAAAAAGACTTGGGTTTGAATTCCTGTTCTGACACTTAATAACTCTATAACTGTCAAGAAGTCAAAACTTCACTGAGCCTTAGTTTCCTTTATGGAAAATGGAGATAATAATAGTTGTCCTGTTACAAGGTTCTTTGAGTAGAGTGCTTTGTAAAATAAATTATTATTAATGTGAGTGATTAGTATTATCAATAAAAGTCAGCATATGCTTATATGCAGAGGAGTGGTCTGGTTAATAAGAGCTACTGAGAGTTTTGAGAAGAGAATGATCACATGCTTGTTGTGGTCAGAGTAACAGTTTCTTTTCTTCTTTTTAAAGTTTTATTTTTGACAGCAGTTTTTACCACCAAAATAAAGATTAAAAAATGCTCAGGGCCTAGTTTAGGGGAATAGAAAAGAATAAATAAATAATTAAACTTTCAGCTTCTTTGAGGGTTTTCATTTTGATTTAAATACTACACTGGTAAGCTGTCTGAGTATTTTTCAAGGTAATTTAAGTAGACAGATGTGTTTGATGAAAAACTTAGTGGGCAGACTCTCTCTTTTGAGTAATGAATATGGAAATTACTAGTGTAAGTTAAAAATTACTTTCATTGGTTTCATAGTGATTACATGTTGCTCACAAATGTAATCATGACATTTTTACAGCTAAGTAGGACAGTGGATAGAGTACTGAACCTGGAGTCAGGAAGACATCTTCCTGATTTCAAATCTGGTCTCAGATACTTATTAGTTGTATGATTCTGGGCAAATCACTTAACTGCTTCATTTTTGTCATCTGTAAAATGAACCAGAGAAGGAAATGGCAAAAGACTCCATTATCTTTGCCAAGAAAACTCCCAATGGGATCACAAAGTCAGATATGACTGAAACGACTGAACGATAACAAAAAATACCTTTTATGAAGCTTTTATGAGGAAACTATTTACAATTCACTTATCAGTGGACGTGGTACTAGAGACAATATAATTCATAAAGATACTTTTAGGTCATTATTTAGTGTTAGCTGGTTCCAACAAGCTTTCTCCTAAAGCTGCCAAAAAGTAACAGAATTAATTAATATGGGATTTATCTTCTCTTCTCATCCTTTCACACCATCTAAAGGCCCTATGAAGCACTGGCTCTGTGACTTTGCTCATACTGTTCCTTGACCTTGTAATTTCAGTTAAGGACCTCATCACCTCTAGTCTAGACTCCTGCAATAGCCTCCTGATTGGTTTTCCAACTTCCAGCTTCTCTCCCCCCCAAATCTATCCTCCACATAGCTGCCAAAATAGCCTAGAACATTGAGCTGACCATGGCACTCTTCCCCTTAAGAATCTTCAGTACAGGGGCAGCTAGGTAGCACAGTGGATAGAGCACCAGCCCTGGATTCAGGAGGATCTGAGTTGAAATCCTGCCTCAGACACTTGGCACTTACTAGCTGTGTGACCCTGGGCAAGTTACTTAACCCCAATTGCTCCACCACATACACACACACACACACACACACACACACACACACACCACAAAAAACTCAAAACCAAAACCATAGAATCTTCAGTCCTTCCCTCTTGCCTCAAAGATAAAACAGAAAGTCTCATTTTGTCCTTTAAAGCCTTTTACAGTTTCATTCTAGCCATCCTTTCTTGATTATTTCATATTATTCCCTTTTATATGCTTTATCCTTTTAGCCCAAACTGACCTACTTCTTGTTCTTTGTTGTTCTTTGGCCTTCTGTTTCCTGTCTCCATGCCTTTGTATAAAGCCAAGAAATGTATGCCTAGCATATACTTCCTATTCACGTCCCACCTTGGACAAATCACTTAACTTTTCTGAGCCTTATTTTCCTCAAATGTAAAGTAATTGTACTTATCTCAAAGGGCAGTTGTGAACATCAAATGAGGTAATATATTATAAAGTTATTTACAAACCGTAAAATATTATATGGATATGAACTCTTATCATTAATATTAGTAATAACAATACTTTCTCCTTTATTTTGATGGAGTTAAGAAGGAAATGGTCTTGGGACAAGTTATTACCCCCTTTTAATTCTTTTAGATTAAATATTCATTTGAAAGTGACCTGTATATCATCTCACACCTATCAGAATGGCAAATATAACAAAAACAGAAAATATTGGATGTTGGAGGGGATGTGGGAAAGCTGGGACACTAATCTGCTGTTCGTGGAGTTTGTGAAAAGATCCAACCATTTTGGAGAGCAATTTGGAACTATTCCCAAAGAGTATAGAACTATGCATACCCTTTGATCCAGCAGTATCCCTGCTAGGTTTATATCCCAGAGTTATCCCCCCCAAAAGAAAAAGAACTATTTGTACAAAAATATTTATAGCAGCTCTTTTTGTTGTGGCTAAGAACTGGAAATCAAAGGAATGCCCATCAATTGGAGAATAGCTAAACAAACTGTGGTATATAATAGTGATGGAATATTATTGTGCTATAAGAAATGACAAGCAGGATGACTTCAGAAAGGCCTGGAAAGACTTGTATGAACTGATGTATAATGAAGTAAGCAGAACCAAGAGAACATTGTGCACAGAGACAGTGTGGTAAAAAAATATGAAAGTTTTTTTTAACAGTCGGTTAGGATAACTGAAAGACGCCAGTTTTTTTTTTAAGGACCACCCTTTCGGGGAGGAGACCAATGGCATGAGCTACGCACGCCAGTCCGTCTGCTGCGCACGTCAGACTGCCTGTTAGCACTCCACTTCCGGGGTGGGAGCTTAAAAGGCAAGGAGAGAACGGAAGTGGGAGTTTTTTCCTGCTCTGCTGGTCTCCTGACTGTACTGCACAGACGGTCTCTCTCTCCCCAAAGGTGGCCTTCTCTTTTGGTGAGTTTTATACGTTATATAGATTAAGCTTAGACTTAAGACGATTGTATTGTGTTTCTACTTTCCTATCCTTCTAATCAACATCACCTTGTGACTACCATACAATAAATGGTCTATCTAGAAAACCAGAAGCTTCTTCCATTTACTAGTCTGGGAGATAAATTAAGGGAAAGGTTAAGTAGGGTACATTTATGATCTAATATCCAATTTTAAATCTCACAACAGCAATATTGTTTGATGAAGAACTGTGAATGACTTGACTATTCCCAATAATACAATGATCCAAGACAATCTCAAAGGACTATTAATGAAACATACTATTCACCTCCAAAGAAAGAACTGATATTGATGGAACAGATTGAAGCATGGTCTTTTTCGTTTTCTTTAATTTTTTTCTTTTAAGCAAGTTTTCTAGTACAAAATGACAAATATGGTAACGTTTTACATAATCCTACATGTATAACCCATTTATGTTTGCTGCCTCAGGGAGGGGCGAGGGGAGGGAAAGAGGGATAAAAATTCAAACCCCTTATTACAAAGGAAAAAATTTTTAAAAAATTAAGGTGCTGGGGCAGCTAGGTGGCACAGTGGATAGAGCACCGGCCCTGGAGTCAGGAGTACCTGGGTTCAAATCCAGCCTCAGACACTTAACACTTACTAGCTGTGTGACTCTGGGCAAGTCACTTAACCCCAATTGCCTCACTAAAAAAAAAAAAAATTAAGGTGCTAAAAAAATAAAAAAGAAACTGACCTGTATACGTGGATAAAACAACTTTGTTTTGTAATTAAATAAAATTGGTGAGATTTAAGCTGATCTCTCTAAATGTCTTCAAAACACCTTTGGAACAACTCTAATACTTATCAGGACAAAAGGGATCATATTCTCTTCTCACATGGTTTTGATTTCTTTTCTTAGGTCCCTGTATTTTTAAATTTATTTTTTGTTCCACATAACTTGGAAATTATGAATATATTGTAAAAAATTATGACTTAATGTTATATCAGGGTGATGGTGGGCCATAATTCTGTCTATGACCATGGTCTGGTTCCAGTAGTTTATTTGTTGATTTTCCAAAGATATTTTGAAGTCTGCATCTGTTGTAGTACAGGCATTTGTCATCTGTTATTTTATGAGGGTTAACTAAGTTAATGTTTTATACTTCTAGCCACCAGGTCATATATTGCTGGGTATTTGGTAGATTTTAGATGCATTCTGCAGTGATGTGTTACAGTTTCTTTGGTGTCCTTGCACAGTTTACATTGCTCAATATAGCTTAGCTCCTTAAGGATAACCTGTCTATAATATTTGATGGTGATATCCACTCTTTAATTGCCATCAAGAACCCTTCCATTTCTATAAACAAATCCAGATGATAGCCATTTGGTTGTTACTTGTTGACATAGTGTTGGTTGAGTTCATGTGGAAATCTTCCCTTGGACCTTACACAAGCTTTTCATCCATCAAGTCGCACTCCTTAATCACATTTTTTGATTGTTAGGTATATCAGTACTCCACAGTAGTTTGTAATCTATCCATGCTTTCTCATCCTGTACATCTTGTTTTTTGTTATCATGTAAATCTTGGGTTTTTTTCTGAATACCAGTGGAGGACACATGTTGTCTATCAGAGAGACAGAGACAGAGAGAGACAGAAATAGAGAAGGTCCAGGGCAGAGCCTTAGGGCATGATATGGATGATGTAACAAAATAGACTGAGAATGAGTGCATTGGTAGGAAGGGAACCGGGAGAGAGTATTGTCTTGAATATCCAGAGATTATCCAGGAAGAGAGGATATTTAATAGAGTGAAATGCAGCAGATAAGTTGAGCAGGTCTAAGGCTGAGAAAAGATCATATTTTTATAGTTTAGCATATCTTTGGTAACTTTGCAGGGAGCAGGTTCAATTTAGTGATGAGATCAGAAGTCAGATCACAAATGGTTGAGGACTAAATGAAAGGAGAAGTAAATGAAGTGTATTAATAGTTTTCTTCTAGAAGTTTGGCTGAAAAAAGAAGCGCTTATAGGATGATAACATGAGGGGATAATAGAGACTAGTAAAGGGTTTTTTTAAAATAAATTTTTTTGTGAGGCAATTGGGGTTAAGTGACTTGCCTAGGGTCACACAGCTAGTGAGTGTTAAGTGTCTGAGGCCACATTTGAACTCAGGTCCTCTTGACTCCAGGGCTGGTACTCGATTTACTGCACCACCTAGCTCCCCCCCTTTTTTAATAATGGAGAAGACAGGTGTATTTCAAGGTAGAAGGGATGGAGCCATTGAATAGGGATAGCTGGAAGATTAGAGGGGACAGGATAGAATGATTGAGCTTGCAACTGGATGGAGGAAGGTGGAGGGAATGGGATCAAGGGCATATATAGAGGGGTTAGCCTTAGCAAGGGAAAGGTTATCTCATTGGCAAAGACTTGGGGAAAAGAGTAGAGAGTCAGAGATATTTACATACAAACAGTTGTCCTGCTAATTTTTTTTTTTAATTTAGTGAGGCAATTGGGGTTAAGTGACTTGCCCAGGGTCACACATCTAGTAAGTGTTATGTGTCTGAGGCCGAATTTGAACTCAGGTACTCCTGACTCCAGGGCCGGTGCTCTATCCATTGCGCCACCTAGCTGCCCTGTCCTGCTAATTTTAAATGACAATTTTTATGTGTTCAAAATAATCTTCCATGCTTTATATATAGTCCTGCTTTATATTTCATCGTGGCCTGGACATGACCCTGGGTTCACTTGGTTTTGACAGTGGAACACGAATTAGGGTAGGTTCCACCAAGCTGTAAGGTTTTTTTTTTGTTTGTTTGTTTTTTTAGCACAGGTCTCTGATGAGCAAGTATGTCTTCTTCCGAGGATTAGCCAATTTTACTTAAAGTCTCCTCACCAGGTTGGTTTCAGGGTGATTAATTTTGGGGTCCTAACAGCTCTCACAGGTCATCAATCAACCAAGCAGCATTTCATGAGAGCTTACTATATTCTGGACACCGTGCCAAATTTTGGGGATAGAAATACAAACAATGAATCAGTTTCCAGAGAGGGTATTATCTGCTTCAGGGGAGAGGCACCTACATCAGTGGGAGGTAAAGAAGTTTAAAGCTTCTAAGAATTCAAAAGGAAGTCCCTAAATATCTCTAAGAAGTCCTACCTGTTAAAACTCTGGTAAGATGGATAGTCACAAGGCAGTAATCTTGTGAACTGTATCAGTAGAGGGAGCATCTTTGTGGATGAGATCAGTTTGCTATTATATGTAGAGCAGCATGCTGACAATAAGGCACAAGTGAGATACAGAATTTAGCTAAGACACTCACTGCCCTTAAGGACCTTAGTCAAAAGAAAAAAGCATAAGCCTAAGAAAGTATCATCTTGTCACTTATACACTTAAGATGCAGACTAGTGTAATTCACTTTAAATTCAGAAAAAAAAGTGCTTAGCAAAGTGCCTGGCACAAAATAGGTGCTTAATAAATGTTTATTGACTCACTGACTGACTGAAGAAAGTATGTATTGAGTTCATTTTTTAAACGGTTTAAAGGAACATGGGGCATGCTAGGTTGGGCAGTAGATAGAGCACTGGCCCCGGCATCAGGAAGATTTAAGTTCAAGTTTGGCCTCAGATACTAGTTGTGTGATCCTAGGTAAGTTAGTTGACTTATATCAGCCTCAGTTTCCTCATTTGTAAAATAAGGATTATAATAGCCTCCCAGGATTATTATGAAGATCAAATGAGACAATAATTGTCATCATAGTGGGCAATCTATAAATGTTAGCTATCATTATTATTATTTAATAGGTGAGAGTTATTTTCTGGTTTAAATAAAAAAATACCAGCATAGATGCACTGTTTGAGAATACCATAGAACTTAAACTTCATAGCATGCATAAATGTTGTTTTATATAGAATTGAAGTTGTACAAAAAATATTTGTAACAAAATTGTTGCTAATACAGCATATCCCCAAAGTCTTAATTTATTAAAGCTTAAATCTGGACTAAGACTGTTAGAACACTCCTGGATAAATGTGGAAAAATGAAATTTTACCTAAAACAAAGCTATAACATACACAGAAGATGGGAGTAGTATCTTTTGTGCTATTTCTAAAGTGTTCATTACACAGAGGTGTGACTGTGCTTCAATTGGACCATAAATGTAAACAAGTTAGAAAGTCTTTAACTTTTCAATAGTATCCATGAGGTTGAGGTTTAACATGTTAAGTGCATGGATGACTCTAGATAAAAATATAACAAGATCGAACAAGAATCAACAGGTCTCTATTAATTTTTGCATTGTTTAATAACTTAATCTAAAAGCACTTGTTTTCTTATTTTATTCTGTTTAAATAGTTTATGTTGAAATGCAACCATCTGGCATCTGAAAAAACATCTAGTTTTATTACCATTTGAATATGTTTGATACTTCTATTTAATCCCAAACTATTTTAATTTCTAAAATCAGCTTTCCTGTGGGAAGGAGAAAGAAGAGAACGCTGTCAATATTTCTCTAAAAGCAACTCTGACTACCTTTTCCCTTTCCTCCCAACCTGTGATGCTTATTTCTAAAATTATAAACATAATCTATACCTATAATGACACAAAAAGATACGGTTTATTCTGTTCTGCATCTTGACTTTATAGATTACACAGCACAGTAAAAACCTAGAAATACTGGTCCTGCTACTTGTGGATACTGACTGTGTATTATATGAATTGGCCACATTTCTGTAACAAAAAACCCCCAGTGGCTTAAATGGCTTAAAAATCTATGCTTGGGGGGCGGCTAGGTGGCGCAGTGGATAAAGCACCGGCCCTGGAGTCAGGAGTACCTGAGTTCAAATCCGGCCTCAGACACTTGACACTTACTAGCTGTGTGACCCTGGGCAAGTCACTTAACCCCCATTGCCCCACAAAAAAAAACAACAACACACAAATAAAAAAATCTATGCTTGTCTACATAACACAACATAATATGTAATAAGCGTTACCTAAACATCTAAGGACACTGGGTTTTGAAAACTGCTGATCTGAATGAAAATATCATGAACTTTTCTTGGAGTCCCTCCAGGTTGGAATCATCTTGTACCCAATGCAAGGCCTCAAAATCTGGCCTGAAATTCCTAGGATTAAAAAACTACAAGTTTAAATTAAAATGGGTATAAACTAGCCCTTCACTTTTCTAAGGTAAAATAAAGTACACCTCATACACATAGGACATCTTAGTTGAGATCTAAATAATCACCCTTAGGAATATAAACAAAGGCTTTCTCCTCCAGGGTCATAGTTTTTCCAACTCACATAGGTGTTTTACACATCCCTTCTGTAATTTAGTTTACATAATTAATTTTAATTACCTGTAAATAAAGGTTGACTAAACAAATAAATTTCAGTTTACTCTTAATTGTGGTGAACATAAAATCAGAATTGATGTTGTTCAAATTGATTGGGTTCTATTGTATTGATGTTTCCCCAAAACTTTGGTTGTGTTCTGCCAGGAAAAAAATGAAATAGTATATTATCAGAAATAATATGTTATCCTACTGTCAAGAGGTTTTAAGTTTGAGCCTATTGCAAAGCCAGAAGGAATGGACTAGCTGACCTCATAGAGTCCTTGCCTGCCATATGATTTTATGAAAATTTTCAGATCACATACTTGCAGAATGGTAAGATTCTAACAGAAAAAGAGTAAAAGAATTATCACCTTTGCTTTACAAAGAGCCTGGCACATAGTAAGTACTTAATAAATAATTTTTTCATTCATTCAGAGTGGAAATAAGGAGATGCTACAGTGTCTACCATTAAAATTGAGATACTATGAACATTAAACTATGTGCTACTAAAACTTCTCTGGGAGTAAGAAGGTAACAGTTGTAGTATATCATTTAACAACAACCAGGTGGCGGTTTAATATATACTGAAATATTTATAACAGCACTTTAAAAAAATTGTAAGGGACCAGAAACAAAGCAGATGCCCATCTACTGGGGAATAGCTAAACATATTGTGGTAGATGAAAACAATGGACTATTACCATGCTGTAAGAAATGATGAATATATTGAATACAGAGAATCATGGGAAGACTGTACGAATCAATTAGACATGTGAGTATAATTGATTTGAGGGCTCTAGGTTTTCCCGACATTTTATTGAAGGTTGGAAATATGCTGAAAATTTAATTGGCACAGCTATCCTTAAATTAGAAAAACTCAAAGGCTTATAAGTTTAAAGTTTATAAGTTTGCTCATTTTACAGATGAGGAAATTGAGGCCTACTCAGCTGACCCTAGGCTTAAAAAAGACTATTTTGTCTGTCATCTTGATTCCTAGGATTCTTGCACTCACAACCCCTTATTCAATCTTTTTTTTTTTTTTTTTTGGCGTGGCAATGAGGGTTAAGTGACTTGCCCAGGGTCACAAAGCTAGTACATGTCAAGTGTCTGAGACAGGATTTGAACTCAGGTCCTCCTAAATTCAGGGCTGGTGCTTCATCCACTGTGCCACCTAGCCGCACCCCCCCCCATTCAATCTTGAAGAAAACATAGGAACTCTGAACAGATGACATGAAATTCTCTTTTTTCCCCAAACATTTTACATAATAAGATCTCTCATTCTAGGACTAAGACTTTAGAGGAATCTGTGAGACTACTAAAAAGGACTTCTTGCTAATAATAATGATTCTTCAGAGCTTTAAATTTCATAAATAGAATCTACAGTCTGATGAAGGCATTATAACAATGACCCTTCCAATTATATAATGCTTAACAAATATAAAATATTTTTCATTCATTATCATTTTATCATCATAACAGCCCTTTGAATTAAGACTGGGAAGGCATTACTATGCCTGTTTTATATATGAAATTTAACTATATATTTAACTAATTTTGGAGGTATTTTTTAGTATATGAGTTTCATGATTTAAAAATTTTTTTAAGAAAATTTGAAAGAAAGTCTCAGGAGGGGGCAGCTAGATGGCACAGTGGTTAAAGCACCGGCCCTGGATTCAGGAGTACCTGAGTTCAAATCCGGCCTAAGACACTTGACACTTACTAGCTGTGTGACCGTGGGCAAGTCATTTAACCCCCATTGCCTAAAAAAAAAAAAAAAAAGAAAGTCTCAGGAGCCCTTCTCCGCTCCTGGGTAACAAATCATGCATACATTATTAAAGCATGTAGAGCACTCAAGAGAGTTGTGCCCCCCTCCCCCCATCTTGGTCTCAGCAGAGCCTCTCCTGCCATGAGGGGGGAAAACAAAACAAAACAAAACATTGTTACCTGTATTTGATAGGGAAAAATTCAAGGAAGATAAAGTAAAGACTTACTTTAATGGAGCTACTTTGAGTTGCCAATGTTCCTTTAATGTCTGGATAGAATGTACTATAAATATAATGGGGCTGTCTGGATAGCCCTCAACTCCCTTACTAAAAGTTAATAGGAAGTCTTTGTGAGTGCTAATTCATCCTTTTGGGAGAGAGAACATTTGTTGCTTTAGACCTTGGCCTAGTTTTGCTTTGCCTTCTTAAAACTCTGCAATTCTGACCTGGGCCATTGACACAACATCTGTCCAGTCTACTATATTTTCTTTGTATCTGTGACCTCCCTTCTGACCTGCCTGCTCTAGTGAGCCATTTTGTTCATCTTCTTTATCCATGGCTTTTCCTCTTCCTGACCTTGACTTTGCATCAGCCTCCACTTGCCTGATCAAGCACCTGCCCATCCCCTCTTTAATTAGTCAGCAGGAACACCTTCATCCTACCCTTTGCCATGCTCCTGCATACTTATTATAACACCTGTTAAACTAACCATACCCACCCTACTGTAGCAGAAAATCCACCGCTTTGAAGCCTAACTGGACAAAGTTGTTTTCAAACACCACCCCTAATTCATCCCCACTGCGTATATTTTGCTACAATTATAGATAAATAATATGACTTGATGTTTTTCTCTTATGTAATGGCCAGAGATCAATTATTGCCCACATCAAGGAAAAAAACTCAAATGGATCTGTGATCTCATCAGTGTTGGTATTTTTTTCAATGACGAAGATTGAAATACATTCATTCCTGTCCATCTTAGGTGATTCTTGTCTTTGTCATGCCTCCAATAAGTGTGCCATGAGTTATACTCAGTATTCTATGAGCTTTCTTTGCTTAAAAATTTTTTTTTAACACTACAAGGATACTAGGTAGCACATGACTTCCCACTGATGAATTATTTCTACCTTGTTTATATGGATGAGTAAACGAAAGTGTATTTGCATTTCCATTTGGGTGTTCAGATTTCACATGTCTTACACTTCCCATCAGTGATTTAGGGTTGATAAATATTTTCATAGTCTTTATACCTCTGCCTAAGACAGAGGCCCTAAATGATCAAATAAGAGGGGAAATTAATTTTTTTACTCTAGGCATAAAAGTTGGTATGCAGAGAATATTATATACTTTAAAAAAACTACTTGGGGGTGGGCAGCTAGATGGCGCAGTGGTTAAAGCACCGGCCCTGGATTCAGGAGTACCTGAGTTCAAATCCGGCCTCAGACACTTGACACTTACTAGCTGTGTGACCCTGGGCAAGTCACTTAACCCCCATTGCCTAAAAAAAAAAAAAAAGAAAAAAAAAAACTACTTGCCATATCCTTAGTGCTATATTAGTGCTATAAGTTTTGAACACAGTGGCACCTTCACTATCATCTGGTCATAATCCATCTCAGCCTCAGTTTTATTTGGATAATTTGGGGAGGAAAAAAGAACAGAGAGAATACCAGGAAAGGAGCAAATAAGGTGTGGTTTTAAGATGGGAAGAATGGAACTGTAATGAATTAAGCAGGGGCCATAAGTAGCCATGTGGAATTTTAAATGCTCTTGGTGGGAATTACAAATGGAATTGCTCAGATTTCCATGTATTTAGAATACACTTGTCCTGATCCATACAGATATAAACATTTCTAGTATAGTCTTAAAGTTGTATGAATCTAGATGGTGGGTTTTGAGTTGGACTTTTAAAAACAAGAGATGTGATTTCATTGGTGTGGGGAGCTCCCTGGGAGGAGTTTAATAATAGTACAGAGTGTTGGAGGTTCTATATTGAAGTTCTCTTCTACAGAGAAACTTACTGCAAAAGGATAGGATTCACTGCTTTGATCAAAGCATTGCCAGGGACATAATGGATTGCTAATGGCAAGTGGGTGGAGTTCCAGTAGAGGATATTTTTATTGACAGAAAATTGCTTACTTGAAAGAGAAGCTCTTGTTTTTCAGGTCACTGAAAGGTTTCAAAAAAGAGGAATTAAGCCTGTAACATCATGTCAAGATAAGAATGCTGTTATTCCATAATAATGCTATTTTCCTTTTAACTCCCTGAATGACTACAGAAACATCAAGATTGCATGGGTTAACAATCATGTACTAAATAGAAAAATACTATTCATAATAATAAATTCTCTGATCAGAAAATATTTTAATATTAATAGGTGATACAGAATAACAGAATTTGAAGGCAAAAAGGCACCTTACAGGATATATAATCCAACCCATAGGGGACAGCTAAGTGGCTCAGTATATAGAACATTGGGCTTGGAATCAGAAAAACTCAACTTTGTGAGTTCAAATCCCACCTCTGACACTTACTCCCTGTGTGACCCTGGGAAAGTCAGTTAATCCTGTTTGTCTCAGTTTCCTCAGCTATAAAATAATCTGGAGAAGGAAATGGCAAACCACTCCCGTAGCTTTGCCAAGAAGATCCCAAATGGGATTGTGAAGAGTCTGAAACAACTGAACAATAATCAAGTTCAACCCATATACAACAAGTAGTCCCCTGTGAGGTAGTTGTTCAGACTAAGAACTCTAAGAAGGAGGAAACTTACCACATCTCTTCCCTCTTTTTACATGTTGCTCCTCTGGTCTCCTGGTTCTGCCTTCTAGGCTAAATAGAACAAGCATTATCCCTCTTTGACATAAGAGCCCATGAGATAATTATCATGGCTTGGCTCTACTGACTCTGCTCTTCTCCAAGTGAAATATGCCTGGTTTCTTCCTTTGATCCTGACATGATACACTTGAGGTCCTTCAACATCCTGGTTGCCCTCCTTTGGATGCCCCAGTTTATCAATATCCTTCTTGAATCGTGGTGCCAAGAACTGAACCTAATACTCCAAAATCTGATAAAGGCAAATCACAGTGGAACTATCACCTCTCTATTCCTGGAAGCCATGCCCCTCTCTAATGCAGACCCAAATCTCATTAACTTTTTTGGCAGCCACATCGTAATGCTGTCTCATTGAGATCATAGGCCATTAAAATCCCTAGATGCTTTTCAGAACAACTGCTGCTTATTCATGCCTAGTTCATCTTAAATTTGTGAGGTTCATCTTCTTGTACTGGAGTTAAAGTCTATATTTATCCCTATTGAATTTCATCTTACTAGATTCAGCCCAGCACTTTAGGCTCTAAAGATCCTTCAGCATCCCAACACTGTTATTGACTTTGTTAGCTGCCCCTCACAGATTTATGTAATCTTCAGATTTGAGGAGTGTGCCGTTTATGTCTTTATCCAAGTCATTGACTAAAAAATTCCAATAGCACAGGACCAATCATAGATCTGTTGGTTATCCCACTGGAGACCTACTACCACTTTGACCATATAACGATTAATAACTATTTTCTCAGTTTGAATCTGTCTTGATTGTATTGTCTAATCCCTATCTATCTATTTTTTGCATAAGAATATTATTCTTTATCAAAAACTTTGCTAAAAATCTAGGTAACCTGTATCCAACTGCCTTTCCTTACCTAATACTTGAGTAATCTTGTTTAAACAAAAGAAATCTTGTTTCCAATAATTCTTCTTTTCATCTTCTGTTATGTGATGTTTGTGGATCTGGTGGTAGAGCCACAGAATTAATTGTATTTCTCTTTAAATTGGTGACTCTTCATTTGGAAACTGACTATTCATACCCCTTGACCTCTTTTCAATTGGGAAATTTACATGTTAACTTTCAATAAATAAATATTTTCTCAAAACATTGCCAGTTTTCACATATTCATAAAGCTTTGATGGAGGTTCTATCTAAGATCCCTAAGTTGTGGTATTTAAAGCAAGAATGACAGTGACTAAGTATTATGGAATACTCATTTATCATCTCTTCTCTGGACCTAAGGTGGGGGGGGGATGGAATTTCATTAATTTATTGCCAGTGTCTTCCCTGAGGAGGGTAGGCTATTAAAACATTAGGTAGATTAATACATTTTTGGTACTGTGTGACAAAATTTCTTTTAGTTTTATGAAAAGGACATTGACTAAAATCAAGAAAAGTCTTTTTTGTGGTAGAGAGTTTAGCATAAGACTTTAAAGTAATTAGAAAAACATTTCATTTAATATAAATGTCTTGTTTCAGTTTTTTCTCTGTACTCTTATTTAGCTGACATCATATTGGTCCATATATAATTTTGTTGTTGCTATTCAGTCACGTCCAACTCATCATGACCCTTTCAAAGGGGTTTTCTTGGCAAAAATACTGGAGTGGTTTGCCATTTTCTTCTCCGGCTCATTTTATAGATGAGGAAACTGAGGCAAATAGGGTTAAGTGACCTGCCCAGGGTCATACAGCTAACAAATGTTTGGGGCCAGGTTCTAAATCACAAAATTGAGACTTCCTGAGGCCACTCCAGGTACCTATCCACTTCACCATCTGTCCTTCCATATATAATACCATCAGTGAATATAGACTATACCACCCAAATGAGATTTATTTGAAGAGAAAACAATGTAAATATACAATGAAAACTTAACTTGAAATATAGGCCACACTTTGATCATATTGGGAGAAAAAGTGAATATTTATATTATATCAGGGTGACAAGGTTATTTCTTAAAGATTATTGTCATTATTAAACTTTTATTCATCATCAGTGAAACCGTAGGTGTTTTGTAGATAATCCATAGAAACTACAGTGATAATTATAACTGCAATAATAGTATTTCTACTCAAAGGGATGAGTATTGAGATCCAGAAAAATCCTAAAACTTTGTGTTCAATTTGCCTGTGAAGTCAGAATTTTAAGTTGTATCATTTTAAGATTCAGAATTTTGAGGAGCAGGTTTCCTTGCTCACATTTATTATACACATTTATTTAACTACTTCAACATAAACATAGTATATTCATGGTAGAATTATGGAGAATGTTGTGGGGGGTTGGGGTTTTGGGGAAAAGGGGAAACAATTTAAGAAAGAGGAACAAACTTCTGAGACAGCTGCACAGTGTTGTGGAAAGAGCATTAAATGATATGTCAGGAGATTTGAATCATGCTTCTTGTTTGAAATGTTTGCTTTGCCCAGAAGTTTTGTGGAAAGAGCTTTTGTCCTTTAGAATGGAATATCTGAGTTTGAGCTCAGGCTTTGCCAATTACTACCTGTGTGACCTTGGGCAAGTTTTAAAAAATTCTCTGGACCTCAGTTTCTATCTGTAAAAATAGGTACAGTAATCCTAGGATGAACTGTGTCACAGAGTTGTTGTGAGGAAAGTGTTTTGTCAGCACAACTGGGCTGGAGCTTAGAGGTGGAATAGGATGAAATCAAGCTGGAAAGAGAGATTGTACTGAAGGTCTTGAATGCCAGACAAAGGAATTTATATGTTAATTGGCATGCACTGAGGAGTCCCTGATAGTTTTTGAGCAGGGGACTGACAAGGTGACAAATGGAGTAGCTTGTTTTTATGTTTGCTTCATTTTCGTTTGTTTGTTTTTTTGATAGCATGGCATAGTGAATAGATTTCTAGTCTCTGAAGTAGGAAAACCTGAATTCAAGTCCTGGTACTGATAAAGAATGACTTTGTGATCCCTGGGGTCAGTTAACCTTTCAGTGCCTCAGGCAATTCTCTAAGATGGTAAAGTGCAGAGAATTAGTAGAATGGCTTTCTTAGTAGGGGGGTTCCTCTACCAATAAAATCACAGGTATAGTACTTGTCCTACATTAAAAAAAAATAGTACTGCTTCCACAGAGTAGAGAAGATTATATCGGGAGGTCATATATTTGTTTTAGATTCGCTTAATTGGCAGAAGGATAGGCCAATTGAGAGGCAGGTGCCAGAGGACTCATTGGGGTGGAGAAGGCAATGAAGGGCACCTATGCAGGGAACATCATGGAGGGACGGCAGCAAGCAATGGACAGCCAGGGTTTAGACAAGGGCCCTGGTCTTTGGAAGAAGCTGACCTGTGGATCAGACAGTGAAATGAGACAGTAAATCAATGTAGCTTCTTCAGTTTGGGGGATCAGATATCTACTTATTAGAACTGGTATGTGACTAGTGCAGAAATATGTTTAATGTGATTGTACATATTCTGTCTTGGGGAGGGGGGATGGAAGGGAGGGAGAAAAATTTGGAACTTAAAATCTTATAAGAACTGGTGAATGATACAGAAAGGTAGTTCCTAAAACTGAGCTACAAGGTTGGAATGGGACCAGAAGCAAGGCTGAGTTGATGGTAAACCTTTGAGAATTACTAATTTATCTACAATGTATTATATTCCTTTTGAGATTGGGAATCTGTGAGAGTGATAATGCCAAGAAGAAGAGGTTAAATATCTCCAGCTACAAAGAATAAGGAGTTTCCTCCACAGTGAACTCAATCCATCCATCATTCTCAGAACTTTTGTGAATAAGAAGTGAATTCAGTGGTAAGTGATGCCAAACTCAAATAGAAATGGGACCACCAAACAGCACATAAGGGGCTATATATTAGAAAACCACATATTAATATTATCCATGTTCTATTTTATTTTTATTTTGTTAACTGTTTCATAATCACATTTTAATCTGGTTCAGGTCCACTCAGGAGTGTGGTGGTGGTGGTGGTGGTGGGGATGAAGGCCCAGCTGCCTTTTTGCTACTTCTGCTCTAGGTAGCTCTAAGACCATACAGGGTAACTTGCTTTGTGGTAAGGAAGCTTCTCAACAGGAACTCTCTAAACCAATTCTCATCATTAACGATGAAATCACACATCCAACCCCCAGCCCTATAATGGCTACTCTGTTGATTTAATTATTCACTTCTGTACTGAGTTTCTATTTAATTTTTGTCTCTATTTCCGTGTTTAATGGCATCAGTGTGGTCTGAACTCCTAGAACACAGGAATGGATCTGAATAAGTCCTCTGAGACAATTACCAAATATAGTACCATATGTAATTAATTGCTTAATAAATGTCATTTGATGATAGTTTCTGGGCAGATGAGTATTTCCCAAGGAGTAGCTAAAGTGATTGGATTGTCACATTCTGAGTCTCATTTAGTATTTCCCACTGAGAAAGGATTAGTAAGTGATATAATGGACAATATCAGTAGTCAGTCAAGAAGCATTTGGTGAGTGTTAGCTATGTGTCAGGCTCCTGCTTTTAAGAGCTAACCTTTTTTTTTGTTTTTTTGTTTTTTAGTGAGGCAATTGGGGTTAAGTGACTTGCCCAGGGTCACACAGTTAGTAAGTGTTAAGTGTCTGAGGCTGGATTTGAACTGAGGCACTCCTGACTCCAGGGCCGGTGCTCTATCCACTGCACCATCTGGCTGCCCCAAGAGCTAACCTTTTTTAATGGAGGAGACAACATGTAAACAGCTTTGCTTACAAGATCTATACAGAGTAGGTGGAAGGTAATCTCAGTAGTTTTTTTTTTTTTTTTTAGTGAGGCAATTGGGGTTAAGTGACTTGCCCAGGGTCACACAGCTGGTAAGTGTTAAGTGTCTGAGGCCGGATTTGAACTCAGGTACTCCTGACTCCAGGGCGGGTGCTCTATCCACTGCGCCACTTAGCTGCCCCTCAGTAGTTTTTTTTAATCTCAGTAGTTTTAAAAAGATTTTGCAGATTATATCGAGGTAAGAAGATTCAAGCTAGGAAGTTTCTGCTTTCATTCTTAGCTTCTAGAAATCAAGCTGTGATTTAAGTTGTAGACTGTATTTCATGCCCTTTTATGATCCCTTATAGGATTTTTAAAAACTAATGTTCCACATGTATTAATATGATAAATATATTGATATGTAATTATATAAAATATAGAATAGAATTTCTATATTACATGTAACCTATTAATATAATAAATAATGTACTGATAATGCTCCTAGTGTTATGATGATATATTTTGTTGAGTTATAAGAAATTTCCCAGCTTTTCATCTTGGCCTCTTTGCCTGGCAGCTGTAAAGGACATGATTACCGATAAGGCTAATGAGTTAAAACACTGGCAGACAGCAGGAAGTGAGAGAGAAAGCAGCAAACTAATTTGAGCTTGTTTGAAACTAACCCTGACCTGCTTGAGCAGAGAGGAATCCAAAACTTTGCTGTCTCAGAGGATCAGCAGGTGTGTGTGTGTTGGGGGGGTGCAAAGGGGAGAAGGTAGGACAGCAACACCAGAGGTTGCATAAGTCACCTTGTACTTTTGGTGCCTGTCCATCCCCACAACAGAGCCTTGGGCTGAGAGCAGTGAGGAGTCACTACAACTGCCATTGTAGGGCCTGAGGAAGCCAGTAATTTCAGCATCCTGCCAGTTTGGGGATAGCTCATTTAGGAAATGTAGCCACCAGGTACTTAAGAACAAGCTGAAACATTGAGATAGGAGGGTTTTCTTTATAGGAAAGAAACTTCTAAAAGCTTCTTTGGCTATTTGATAATGTAAGTAGGCATTTAATGACAGGAAAGGTCTAAAATAAATACTTGATAACAACTCAGTAGAATATGCTTTTTGTTTGTAGTTGCCTTCATTATCTTAGTGTTGGTTACTTATCTGGAACTTTCAACTGTGGAGGGAATTAGGCAAACAAAGTCAAAATAGTTGTCAGAGTCCCTTCACTAAAACTTATTTGCCCATAGTAGAGTCTCTTAAGCCCTCACTTAGAGCAAATGAGCTTATTTACTAGAATTTTAAACCCAAATCACCAGTTTCCTAGGCCAGTATAGATTCTAAACTTTAAAGGGGAGAGATTGGTTGCTATAGTCAGACATAGTATCCGGAAGAAGTAACAGCTGACAGTGAAGGAGGAAAAAGGAAAAATATGATAAACAGACTTATTGTTCAGTCATTGCAGTACTGTCTGACTGTTCATGACCCCATTTGGGGTTTTCTTGGCAAAGATACTGGAGTGGTTTGCCATTTCCTTCTCCAGCTCATTTTACAGATGAGGAACTGAGGCAAATAGGGTTAAGTGATTTGCCCAGGGTTACATAGCTAGTAAGTGTCTGAGGCTAGATTTGAACTCACATTTTTCTTTTTGTTTTGTTTTTTCTTTTCTTTATTTTTAAATCTATATTATTATTATTTTTAATAATAAAACATTTATATTTAAAGTTTTGAGTTGCAAATGTATCCTCCCCTCTTTCTGATGTGGTAAGCAATTGGATATAGGCTATACATATGCAATTATGCAAAACATTACCATGTTAGTCATTCTGTATAAGAAAACCGGAACAAAAGAAAACAATAAAATAAAGTGCAAAATAGCATGCTTCAGTCTGTGTTCAATCAATATCAGTTCTTTCTTTGGAGGTGGATAGTATATGCTTCATCATTAGTCCTTTGGGATTGTTTTAGATCATTAGATTGCTGAGAATACTTAAGTCATTCACAGTTCTTCATCAAACAATATTGCTGTCACTATGCACATTGTTCTTCTGGTTAGAGACAAGACTTTCTGATGCCAGGCTGGGCACTCTATCCGCTGTACTACCTAATGGCCCAACAAATAAACCCAAGAACTCAGGAAACATGGTAGCATGGGGCCTTATGGGAAGAACATCCTCCTTGGATTTTTTCATGCATTACAGTGCCACACAATAATTTGTTCACAAAGATGACTGAGAACAGAAAAAAATAAATTATTTTAAATTTATCCTTAAGAATTAGCGGTAGTGGGGCAGCTAGGTGGTGCAGTGGATAGAGCACCAGCCCTGGAGTCAGGAGGACCTGAGTTCAAATGTGGCCTCAGACACTTAACACTTACTAGCTGTGTGACCCTGGGCAAGTCACTTAACCCCAATTGTCTCACACACACAAAAAAGAGTTAGCGGTAGTGTGGTATAGTCATTACTACTATAGTCTGGTCTCTAGCAGTGGTGTCAAATTCATATAGAAAAAAGGGGCCACTAAACAGAAAGTAAGGATCCCTATAGGATGCCTGTTGACTTAGAAAACCATACATTAACATTATCTATGTTTTATTGTATTTCCAGGTAGGGCATGCATTTAGCACCTCTGGTATAGTGGATAGATAATGGATTTAGAGATACAAAGACAGGAGTCCCTGTCCTTCGACTGACATGTATTGGCTGTGTGACTGTTAGCAACTCACTTAACCTCTCGGTTCTCAGAGAACTTTTTAATATTATCATTGTGAAATAACTGCTGATCTTTGTAGATAGAGGGAATTTCCTCACTGGGAGCTTGACAAAGGGATCATATCATAAGTGTAGCACCAAATTCTTAAGAAGTTAAGAAAGATTCCTAACAGATTTGACGAAAACAATTGAAAGTCTTGGCACTTAAAGGGATTCTGTCATATAGAAAATTCATTTCTCTGAAATGATTCGCCTGCTTTGATTTGCTTCCTTTTCCCTTCCATGAATTGCACAAAATTTGCAATTTCTAGGTGAATTTTGGGGTTTTCATTTCAATTTAAATGGAATATTTCCGTCATACATAGCTACAAGTTGAGTGCTTTGTTAATAAATGACCTAGCTGGTTAAGATAAAGACCTCAGGTGTACAGGGAATCCCAGACTGAGACTACCATTACTTCGAATAGCAGTGCCATCTAGTGTCTGGAAAGGCTGTGCTAAAACGAAATAAAGGAAAAAAGAAATTTAAAAGTCTCTTGGTCCTGCAACTAATTTTTTTTTCAAATGCAAGCTCTAAAGTATGAATATAAAATTAATATGACCATACATAATAAAAACTAATGGCTTAAAGAGACGATAATGTAGATGTACATTGTCGAAGATTCATTTAGTTGTAGTGAGTGATATATTTGAGGGGGAAGACAAATGGAGGCAAGACGGATTGAGAGTTTGAACCAGAGAGTAGTACTGTTAGTGGAAAAGAGACGATGATGGTGGAAGAAATTACAGAAGTAGAATTTTCAGGATTTACGGACTGATTGGATGTGGGGGGAGGAGGCATCTCAGAGGCCTTCTAATCTAGTGCCCTCTTTTTATACATGAACAGCTGAGCAGCAGACAAACAAAGTGGTTTGCCTAGGGCCACACAGGGAGTAAGTGGCAGAACTGATATTTGAATTTAGGTCATCCAACACCAAATCTAGCATTCTTGCAGACTCTAAGCTCAGTTTGAGTCAATACCTATGTTAGACAAATAAAGCCCAGGTGATTTTAGGCTGCATATATCTGGAACATGAGAAGTGATAGTCCCACTGTGATCTGCCCTGACCAGTCCACCCCTGAAGTATGTATGTCTTCAATTCTGGGCATCTTTTTTTTTTTTTTTTTTGGTGAGGCAATTGGGGTTAAGTGACTTGCCCAGGGTCATACAGCTAGTAAGTGTTAAGTGTCTGAGGCTGGATTTGAACTCAGGTCCTCCTGACTCCAGGGCCGGTGCTCTATCCACTGTGCCACCTAGCTGCCCCTGGGCATAATTTTTAAAGAAAGACCCATGGAATAATTGGAGAATGTCTAGAAGAGAGCAGTCTGAATGGGGGGGGGGAAGGTCTTAGAGTCATGCTTGGCATTGGTTGGAGCAACTGGAATTTGAAACCTGGAGAAGAGTAAGTAGGTTTGGGAAGAAGATAGCTGTCTTCGTGCATTTGAAAGGCTGCTCCTTGGAAAAAGGATTTGTTCTGCTAGGCTAGAAAGCAAAACTAAGTGTAATGGTTCGAAGTTGCAGAGATACAAATTAGGTTCTTTGTAAGGAAAAACTTTATAGCAATTTGTTATCTAGAAGTGGAATGGTTAAAATGGGTTTTTCCTCATTAGAGATCTAGCAGAATTTGGTTAACTACTTGTTTAGAATGAAATCAAGTAAAAAAAATGGGGGCAGCTAGGTGGCACAGTGGATAGAGTACCGGCCCTGGAGTCAGGAGGACCTAAATTCAAATCCGGCCTCAGACACTTAACACTTACTAGCTGTGTGACCCTGGGCAAGTCACTTAACCCCAATAGCCTCACCAAAAAAAGAAAAAAAAAGAATGAAATCAAGTAGACTACTGTGTGAGTTATCAATTGGACAAGATGATCTCTCCCAGTCTCCTTCCAGCTCTGAGATTCCATGGTTTTGACTGGCCTTTCTCCTACACCTCAAGGACTAGTCTTTCTGTTTCAGTAACAAAGGTTCATCTTTTTGACAATTCTGACCTGTGGCTATGGTTACTGACACGTCTTTTGTCTCTTGTGGATTAGATTTGTAAAACCTTTTCGGCTCTAAATTGATGACCCAGTCTTCCTCTGATAGTACTGATAAACTATTGACTTGCTCCTCACACAACAAAGGTTAATCCTGCTTTGGAAGGCTTTCAATTCCCTGTCCTATACTGACCATTTGGCCTTGGGGACTTGGTTGAGCTGGACAGAGAATTTATAAAGGTGTGAAAATCAAGAGAGGAAAGAAAGAATATCCAGAATAAAAGAATAGCCCACAGGTTCATTGTAGATTTTGGCTTAAAGGCAAGCTTCCTGATGGATATGGCTTAATTGACAAAATAATGATAAATAGTAACTGATATATGTTATCAGTAGGTTACTTTATAGTAACTCTATTTAATTATGTCATCAAGAACTTGAAAATAAGATTCCCCAAAGATTATCTTCTCTTTCCTGTATAAGCATAAAGATGTTTAGAACAGGGCTTCTTAAACTTTTTCCACTCATTTATTTATATTTTTTTTTGGTGAGGCAGTTGGGGTTAAGTGACTTGCCCAGGGTCACACAGCTAGTAAGTGTTAAGTGTCTGAGGCCAGATTTGAACTCAGGTACTCCTGACTCCAGGGCCAGTGCTCTATCCACGGCACCACCTAGCTGCCCCAACTTTTCCCACTCATGATCCCTTTTTGCCCAAGAAATTTTTACGTGACCACCGGTATATAGGTATATAAAATAGGTATACATAACCTTTTAACATTGTCAAATTTTTCACGACACCCACCCATATGGCATCATGACCCACCGTTTAAGAAGATAGGGTATAGGATACTATTCAATATTTTAAAAAATTATATAATTTAAAGCACCGGAGAGCACCACTCTAGTATGGGCTCTAGCAGTGATACTATACTCCCACATTATGGCCTTTCTGTTATGCATAAAGGAGTTAGTTTTTCTGGTCAAATAAAAACAAGTCTGTGAACCAGGCATTGTCACGCAGACCCTATTCCAACTGCACATAACAAATACTTAACAGATATTTGGTGAATTGAACTTAGAGATAGTTATAACAAGAAATAATAGATATGCCACTCTATAAAAATATATTAATATATTCTAGAGTCATTAAAATAATATTAGAAATATTAATTTTAAATGGTTTTGTAGACATTTTAAAGAGCAACTACCAAAGGCTAAAAACATAACTATGCCTCTTAAGATAAGAGGTTCCTATTATATTCAGAAAGTATAAGAAATTTCAGCCCTGAATCTTTCAAACTGCTTTTAATAATTTAAAAATTATAGAAATATTTTAGTATTTCAGAATTTTATATACAGTTCACACATCAGCTTTAACTAGGATGGATAGATTAAGTGTAAATGCACAAAGATAATCATTCCATTTATATAAGATAATTTTACATTGCATGTTCATATTTTAAGATTGATTTGTAGTTTGATTATTTGAAACAGGCCTAACTCCAAAAATATAAATTAAAAATTTAAAGAATGTGTAAAAATTAAATAATATCATAGATTATGACTGTTTGTATGATGAAAGATAGATGTTCTGTGTTACATATAAATGCAGAGATTTGGGGGGGGTCTGTTCTAAATAGGGTCATAAATGTAGTTTTGGAAGAGAACTTGGAAATCATTTAGTCCAACCCCCTTATTTAACAGGTGAAGCCAGAGAAGTGATTTGATTTGCCTCATGTCACTCAGGTAGTAAGTAGAAGGGCTGAGATTTAAACCTAAGTTCTCTAACTCTAGATACAGGGAAAATTCCACTATGCTACATTGTGATTTTATAGTCTTAGTTTAAGAAGTTCATTGATATTTAGGCACTCATTGATAATAAACAGCACCTCTGTTAAGTTAATAATGACTTTCCCATCAGGAATTATTAAAGTTTCAAACATTTAGAATTTCCGGCATATCTCAAATATAACTTATTTTTTTCTAAATGATGCATATTGCTAATATTTAGTAATTTCATATTTTAACAAGTTATTACGCTTTTAACAACTCACCTTTGTTCATAAAATTCATAAAATGGACAAAATTCTGGGGAAAGACAGACCCATTTTCCTGAGTGTTTAATATAAGCCAAACATTAATAAGGATAAGAACGATAAGCCAGAAAGTATTTATTTATAATGGTTGTGTTACAAGCAAACAAAAGTGAAGTAGACTAAAATTTGAAAATAACCAGCTGTTGAGAGTTTCTCGAGGGGAGAGGGTATTTAATAAAGGCCGAATGAGAAAGTTGTATGGTTTGGTGTAAACCCCCTGGTATTTGAGAGCAATCAATATAATTTGTTTTGGAGAAATATGGTTAAGGAATCAAATGTCTTAAGCATAGCTTGATGTAACAAGAGCACTTAAGTGGAAAGAGTATCAGGTATACCAAAATCACAACAGCAGGGTTTTAATTTTCTTAATTTAAAAGTTTAAGAATCAACACAAAGATGAACAAAGAACATATACTGTGTGAGGTCGACCTTTTGTGACTATTGGTTTTTTTTTAAATAGATTTTGATAATTGTGGGGAAAATGTAAGGATATGAAAACTGAAAGGGGATTTTTGTAAAATGCTCAATTCCTGGTACAGGAGGAAAGATAAATCCATTTAGAGCAGGGGTTTTTAATGTGGGGTCCATGATTTTTTAAAAAAATGGATAGTTATTAAGTAACTGATTAATACAGTTATCAAATTTAAGAAATAAAAGCTATATATAAATGACTTTCCTTATATTCCCATGTATTTTATTTTGGTCATTTAAACACATTATTCTGAGAAGCACTTGCCCACACTGCCATGACACAAAAAAGGTTAATTAAGAACTTCTGATGGAGAAGTAGAGAATGTTATTTTAAACTTAATTACTTCAGCCTTGCTGTAATGTTTTCCTACTTTCAAATTTCATTTGTGAAAGGCACCTCATGTGCCATGGCCAAAGGCCTTTAAATCCATCTCCTTGGTGATTTGATTATTGGGCATGCTCCTTGAACCGAAGGTGTTCTGAGAAAACAGTGATTGGCTTCCTTTTTCTCCAGTCCTTCATGATGTTCTTTTGTTTCTTTCATCCTGCAGGTAGAAACAAACATAAGGTAAGTATCAGAATGAGAGCAACAAGATTGGTAAAGAGTTTTTGCAGAATTCCAGACATCCAAAATTGTTCTTGTGAGTGATATATGAAACACTCTTGCTGTCTCTGACAGCACAAAATGATGTCTTAGCTTTATTGAGAGGCAGTAAGGAAAATTCAAATAAAGTGATCTCCAGAACTTCAAAAGAAGGAAAATCTGATTTGGGGGGGACTTAAGTATTCAAAGACATTCTTTAAATGATCAGTTCAATTTAATTTTTATTAGTGTTGTGTGAGATTACAGTATTTTAAAATGCTGCATAGCACAATGATAGCAAATTAGGTTTTCCTTTTGCCTTTGTAATTGTCTTTCAGATTAGGGGTACTTGTTTGAGGCAAATTTGAAATTTGTAGACCTACTGGGTCTAATCCTTTTAGAAGAAAAATTGTTTTTAAGGGTATAGTAACTATTTTACACCAGAAAGTAACTGTCTGTGGACTAGGGAGTTGATTGTTTGAAGCTCAGCCAATCTGCAAGGCGTTAACCCATCAGCAGGGGATATATCTGTAAGTAGTAGTGATTGACTTCTCACTGGCAAGGTCTAGGAGCTAGTTTTCCCACCTTTAGTAAGCCAACATCTATCAACATTTCTGGTAAGCAAGTTATTCTCTGTGAGTAATTCCCTGTAGTTAAGGGTGTGGTTGGAGTGTACTAAAGTAGTAATTTATATAAACAGTTGTAAGCTAATGCCCTGTAGGAGCTAAAGACTGCCCATCTTGCTGGTCTTCACTCAAACTGAATAACTGAGTCCTGGGAATAATTTCTTTTGAATTGAATTGCAATGGGGCATTTGACTTTTTTTTTGGGGGGGGGGGTCTTTGAATTGCCTTTTGTTTGAATTCATTTGTCCGTGAATGTGCCTTTCATAAGTAGGTGCTTATTACATCTTTGGTAATTTGTATTACATTGAATTATGTTGTTTATTGCTTTTACCCTGTTCATAATTTCTCTGATAGACATATCATTTAGGCATAAAATAGTCGGGACAATCTAAACTGCAGGGTCTAAACCAGTTTTTCATGATTATAGAATATTTCTGAATTATATCCAGTTTTTAATAAATCAGGAATGTGGGTATAATAAAATAAAGTTGGTCCACTTACCATAAGAAATTCACAATATGTACTTTTACTCCAGATTTAGTTTAATAGGCATGGTAAACTTATTGGGTGTCTAATGGAAAACCTAGCTTAATGGTGATGATAAATGGTGGTTATATGTGGAAATCCTTTCCCTGAAGGGCTTGAAGCCTGAAACTATTCCCTAAGAATAAGTAATCCCCTGGAGAGAAGAGAGTGGGTGGATTGCTAACTCTAGTTTCTTCTAATGTAGGTCATTTGAGAAGTAAGGGAAAGTAGAACCATACAAACTTAATTGGAGGGAGGGTGTGTGTGTGAGATGAGACACTTGACTGAATGGGTGAAAAGTCTGAATCTGAAATATTTGCAAAGGCCTGCTATTCTAGAATTTTCAAGTATATTTAGAATTTTGAATAAATTGTTACCAGAGCATTACCCAGAAGGTTCCTACTTTAATGTTTACTTATGACTTTAAATAACAGATAAGATTAATGTTTATCTTACTTGATACTTTTTGCAGATTAATATAATTTTTTTCTTAAATGGTTTAAATATTTTCTATGAAATCTTATTTACAACATTTATTCTGCAGTATGTAGCAAGGTCTTTCTTTTAAGGTCAAAGGCAAACTTCAGCCCAGGCTGCTGAATTATCACAAATCATGGCCTAGTTGGATCCAGATTAATGAGATTTACTATTTAATTGCACAAATATCTCTGGTCATCTTAGGACAGAAATGACTAAATGAGTTTGAAAAGACATCTTATTTTTCAATATCGAGTAACAAACTGCGTGCTATTCTCACTTATCCTTGATTTATAAATTGATAAGTTTGTTATTAAAAAATCAAGTCAAGGAAGAAACACTTGGATCTTTGAAAAACCTGCAACAGAACACAAGCAGAGTTTACCCAAGTGGTGAATTGCCTTTAATTGTGTTTGTGTTGGCATTCACTATCTTAAAAATAAGTTACATGGGATTTTGGCAAATGGACTTCAAATTAGAAATTTGACTTCAAGTTATTACTGAAGAAGTAGCTCAAATCAACACCTGTCTTGGATGCCAGGAATATACTAGCTTGTCTCCTAGAAGTATAAAGTTTATTTTATTTGTGAGGCAGTAAAACCAATTTTGAAGACTATACCCTTCAGAAAAAATTTTCTTTAAAATTCTATTTTCTCACACACTGGGACAATTTCATGGTATTTGCTGTCACAGCATGGGAAGTCCCTATCAAAGCACCCTTTTAGGTTTTGGTAGCCTGAGGAGATCTCAGCATTTCTATGTGTCTATATGAAAGAAATTTAAAGGAAAAAAAAAGTGGTGTTGTTTTTTTAAACTAGTTAATGTGTCATCTTGGTTTAGTAGAAATAGCACTGGATTGAGAGTTACAATAATTCTTTTTTTTTTTTTTTTTTTTTTTTTTTTTAGTGAGGCAATTGGGGTTAAGTGACTTGCCCAGGGTCACACAGCTAGTAAGTGTTAAGTGTCTGAGGCCGGATTTGAACTCAGGTACTCCTGACTCCAGGGCCAGTGCTCTATCCACTGCGCCATCTAGCTGCCCCCTAGAGTTACAATAATTCTAACTGTGTTTATTTGGGCATTCACTATCTGAAAATGAATTTCCTGGGGTTTCTGCAAAGGGGAGCCTCAGGTTTTAGCTTCACCTTTCCACCAACTTGGCTGTCTGAATTCGGGCAGCTCTGTCTTCCTGGGTCTGTTCCCTAGCTCTAATATGAAGAAGTTTGATTTTAGATGCTTCTAACCCTAAATAGCTTATCTTTTGAGCTGAGTACATTTTAAAAGGGTAGTGATAAACCTGACATTTTCTATAGGAGGATGGACAGGATGGTGAGAGTTCTGGAAACCTCAAATGAGGAACATTTGAAGAAACCAGGCTGATGTAGGCTGGAAGAAAATATTGGAGGGGGTGGAGTAGAGAGTGTGACAATGATGTGGAAGCTGCCTTTAAGTATTTGAAGTGGTTTCTTCTCCCCAAAATGTAGTATTCTTATTATATATTCTTCCAGAAAGCAAAACTAAGGTCAATGGGTAGAAATTACAGGTAGAAGGATTTCATTCGAATATGAAGAATCTTTTCATCACAGCTGAAATTGGCCAGCAGTGGGATAGACTTCCTTGTAATGTAGTGAGCTTCTTTCTCATTGGAGTGATGAACTAGAAGCTTGATGCCTCTTATTGGGTGGATTTTCAATATAAGAAGGAAAGAAAGGCCAGATGACCACTTCTCAGTCTGATTATATAGTTTTGTGGTCATTTCTGTGTCTGAGAAGATAACTTCCCATTCCTAATACTTAAATTCTCCAGACTGTACAGATGTTATTAATGGCATTATGGACAAATGCACCTAAGTGTAATTACATGGTTGAGGTATGCTTTATTATTTAAAGTAGTGGGATCATCCTGGCAACTTAATACAGATGTTCAAAAGCAGAAAGGATTGCTGTAGGTGTTAATTTCACAAGCATGTTTGAACCAGTCCCATTGTGATTCTGCTGTTACTTTAACTTGCGATATTTTCTTAGCATAGCACAAAGAATAGCCAGGCCCAGAATCTTAGCGTTTGAAGGGTCTTGGGAGCATCTTGATCTAAACCGTACCTATATAGGAGACCTTTCTGTAACATCCCTCACATGTGTCCAACCAGCTTCTGCTCCAAGACCTCCTGGGCCGGGCCAGGGAAATCCACTCCCTTTGGAAGCAGATCATTCCATTTTCGGACAGTTCTTATTGTTAACAAGCCTTTTTCTTGGTACTTGGTTCTTTAAGCTTCCTTATAGCACAAAAGAAAGAATGGTAGATTTGCAATTCAAATCCTGGTGCCGCCACTTGTTTGACTATAAACAAATTACTTCTTGGCTCTGGGCCACAATTGCCTTAGCTGTAAAATGGAAGGGTTGGCTTGTATGGTTTCTGAAGCCCCATCTAACTTGAAATCTCTGATCCTATGATCGCATGTTCCCAAGTATACTGCTCTGTGACTTGTACCTATCACTCTTAGCTCTGGCCTTTGAAGCTAAGTAAAACAGATTTAATCCCTCTTCTATGTGAGCCCTCTTTAAATTTAATACCCTATGGGGGCAGCTAGGTGGCGCAGTGGATAAAGCACCGGCCCTGGATTCAGGAGGACCTGAGTTCAAATTCAGCCTCAGACACTTGACACTTACTAGCTGTGTGACTCTGGGCAAGTCACTTAAACCCCATAGCCTAAAAAAAAAAGAAAAGAAAAAGAAAAAAGAAATAAATTTAATATCCTAATCCCCTTCCCCAAATCTTTTATTCTTCTGATAAAATGTCCCCAATTTCTTCATTGGTTCCTTAGGTGACATGTTGTTGAGTACGCTTTGCTTTGTTGTTGGTACTCCTCTGGACCTTTGCTTGTCTTCCTTTCCTAAAATTTCCTGCAATTGGCAGTTCAGTTTTTGTGTTTTTTCTATAAATATCTGGGGCACAGTAGATAGAGCTCAGGCTAGCAGTCTGGAAGACCTGATTTCAAAGCTAGCCTCAGACATTTACTAGCTAGGTGACCGTGGGCAAGTCACTTCACTCTGTCTCAGTTTCCTCATCTGTAAAATGAGCTGGAGAAAGAAATGGCTAATCATTCCAGCATCTTTGTTAAGAAAACCCCAAATAGGGTTTTGAAGAGTCTTACAGGACTGAACAAGAACAACTATAAAGATCCATTTAGTTAAAAGATCCACTTTGTTAACGTGTGGTTTTATTCACTCATGATAAAAGACACGGATGGGGAAAAATCACTTTATGTCTAGCATTTTAAAATTGTTTGTCATTGATGTGAAGGTTGTTTTGTTCTTTTACATGATAGAAAAATGAATGTGGCCTTGGGCATAGTGTCTCTGGATCTTAATGACCTCATCTGTAAAATGAAGGGTCAGACTAGATGACCTCTCAGGGCCTTTCCAGGTCTATATCTCCAATGTTGCAGTTATCTTATTTTCCTTATTCTCCGGTATAATGAAGTATCCTTGAGGAAAAAAATGTCAACAAATAGTATTGGTGTATGGGAAGCCTCTGAACTTTTTCTCACTTAAGGTACAGAAATACCATGCCCCCCCCCCCCCCCCCCCCCCGCATTTAGTTGATTTTACATATCGTAAGCCTTAATAAACTTAATTTCTAGATGATCTAGTGGCTGATATAAAGTTTTTCAGTTTGACATTAGGCATTCATTATTGAGTTATCTCTCACTAGAGTAATGGTAGTTAAGAAAACTTTCCTTTCTCAGGTTCTTTTTTAGGATAATGAACTACTTTTCATTAGTTGCATTATTCATTATAATGGGAATTATAAGCAGTATCTTTATCCTGTAGAGGGGAAAAGCACTCTGGACTGATGCCTTCTGTGGATTTCTATGTTGGGGGTCGCTTTGGTGGGCAGGCAGTAATGGATGGGAGAAATGGAGAGAATCTTTAGGCAGCAGAGTTGGTGCCATACGAGGTTGGGAAGGTATAGGGGCAAGAGCTCTCTCCTTGTCCTTCTCCCCTCCCCCGTGGTGGCCAGGTTAGAGTCAAGGAAAACTGGAGCTCAGTGTACCTGAGAGGTACCCCTGGGATTTGAGGCTGTGCAAATGAAATGCAGGTAACGTTCGGTTTGAAGTGGTAGTTAGGTGGCGGAAGTGAAACCTTTTAGATACGATTGTGTTGTTGTTTTTCAGTCCTGTCTGACCCTATGTGACCCCATGGACTTTTGCCCATCTTGGCAAAGATACTGGAGTGGTTTGTCATTTCCTTCTCCAGTGTGTCCTCATTTTACAGATGAGGAATTGAGGCAAATAGCATTTAAGTGATTTGTCCAGGGTTGCACAGTTAGTGTCTGAGGCCACATTTGAACTCGGATCTTTCTGACTTCCTGACTCTAGTTGTAGTGCTCTGCCTATTGAACCACCTAGCCGCCCTTTATATCAGACACTAGGCATTAAATGTAAGTTAATTTATATAGAATGGTGACTGAGGTTTGAGATATACTTATGGAAGCATAACTAATGTGTTGGGTTTGGAATCAGGAAGACTAGTCTTCATGAGTTCAGATTCAGCCTCAGACACATACTAGCTGTGTGACCCTGAGCAATTCACTTAACCCTCTTTGCCTCAGTTTCCTCATCTGTAAAGTGAGCTGGAGAAGGAAATGGCAAACCACTACATTATGTTTGCCAAGAAAACCCCAAAAGGGGTCGAGAAGAATCAGACATGACTGAAACAATGCAACTAGAGTACTATGTTTTCCATATAATCCATATTTACTTACCTCCCTTTGATTGCAAATGAAAAAAATACTAAAAGTATTCAGTTATTCCATATACTACTTTCTGTATTATTTTGTTCATGTCATTTGTTGTCTCCTGTTTTCCTAAACTCTTCTATGGAAGAAGAGTCTTTGTCTGGTACCAGGACCACATGCAAATAAGTGGTCACAGTGTTTGCTTAGGCAAATACTTTTTTTTTATTGGTCAAATACTTTTAGTGACAAAAAAGATCCTGAATGTAATGTCAGAGCCTAGTCATCTTAATTTTAACCCAGTCCCCAAGAATCAGTTGTTTCTTGAGTTGTGCAAGTGCATTCTCTTTTTATTTATAATAAAGAACTGTTAAGAACTGTCCTCTAAAAGAAAAAGCTCATGGTTTCTGTTCCATGTTTCACATTCTATTTTTTTTTTGTCCTTTTCTAAGGAAAATAACTGCCAGTTTCCCATGTCTATTTACTGCATCCTTGTATGTGGAATATTTAAAGCTTGAACACTAACCATCAAGATAAACTCCTCTTGCCCTATTAGTACACCTCAATCCTCACATTCCGTGAATAAATAATTCTCTTCATGTGAGCACAGACACTTCTGAGTTCCTTTGAGACAATTAGTCTGTATGTGTGGCTGTGGTATTAAGTGATTTCTAGTCCCCTAGGAGTAGGAACTATTTTGGAGTACGAATTCATTGAGCAGCACCCTTACTGGAGAGAAAAACATTTATTAAACACCTTTTCCCTCAGAGAATAAAGACAAAACCATGATACAAATTTTATTGATAAAAATACATGTAATACAACTTTTTCAAGTCATTGAACAAAAATAATATATTACAACATTTTCTATTGCATTCCTGTCAAAAGCAAATATAAATCCAGTAAGGTGATACTCCAGCTGGGCAGCTATGTGGTGCAGTGCTCTATCAAATCTGGACGCAGACACTTATTAGCTGTGTGATCCTGGGCAAGTCATTTAACCCCTATTTGTCTCAGTTCCTGATCTGTAAAATGGGGACTCGCCGGAGAAGGAAACGGCAAAGCACTACAGTATCTCTGCCAAGGAAACCCTAGGGACAAAAGTCCCATAGAGTCAGACACAACTGAACCACAAAATAATCCAGTCAAAAAGCATCTATTAAGTGCTTCCTGTTGTGTTTTGTGCTACATATACAGAGAAAAGCAAAAACACTATCCCTGCCCCACAGGATGCTCACATTCTAATGGGGGAGAATTTTACAGGGGGAAATGGAGAGTAATATCAAAGGGAAGGCTCTAGTAGTTGGGGGAAGCAGGGATAAGTTATTTCAGCTGAGACTTGAAGCAAGTTGGGGAAACCAGGAGGTGGAGGTGAGGAAGGAGAGCATTCCAGCGGGAGGGGTGGGGTGAACCAGTGAAAAGATGGTAAGGCCATCTTGTATTCTAGGGATACAAAGAAAGTAAAAGACAGTCTAACATGCAGACAACTTAGTACGAACAAACTTTATGTGGGATAAATTGGAAATAACAGAAAGGGGTATTAGCATTAAGGGAGATTGGGAAAGGGCTACTTGTATTTTTTTTTTTTTTTAGTGAGGCAATTGGGGTTAAGTGACTTGCCCAGGGTCACACAGCTAGTAAGTGTTAAGTGTCTGAGGCTGGATTTGAACTCAGGTACTCCTGACACCAGGGCCAGTGCTCCATCCACTGCGCCACCTAGCTGCCCCCAAAAGGGCTACTTGTAGAAGGTAGAGTTTGAAGGAAGCTAGGGGTGGGTGCTAGGAGGTGGATAAAGAAAGGCATAAGGTCAGTGTCACTGGATTTTAGAGACTTAAGTATACTGGATTAGAGTGCTGGGTCTGGAGTCAGGAAGACTCATCTTCCTGAGTTCAAATCTGGCTTCAGATACTTACTAGCTGTGTGGCCTTGGGCAAGTCACTTACCCCAGTTTACCTCAGTTTCCTCATCCGTAAAATGAGTTGGAGAGGGAAATGACAAATCACTCTAGTAGCTTTGTCAAGAAAATCCTAAATGAGGTCATGAAGAGTTGGACACAACTGAAATGATAACAAAAGTAGAAGAAGACTAGCAAGGTAGGAGGGGGCAAGGTTTTAAAGGATTTTAAATCCCAACAGAGAATTTGCTATTTGTTCCTAATAGCATTAGGGAGTCAATGGAGTTTATCTAGTAGGGGGTGGTGCCCTCCTTATCCACTTTTAGGAAGATCATTTTGGCAACTGGAGTGGGGATAGATGAGGCAGGGAGACCAACCAGCTAGCTATGGCTGTATTCCAGGCATGAGGGGATTGAGTCTGCCACAGGGTACAGCCGCAGAGTGAGTGGGAGAGAGACATACACTAGAAATGTTGCAAAGGTTAGAAATGGCAAGACTTGACAGCAGGTTGGATATGTACAGTGAGTGAGAGTGAAGCTGAGTTTTGACATTTTGTTTTGCATTTGAGTGACTGGGAAGGTAGTGGTGCCCTTGATAGTAGAAAAGTTGCTCATTACTACAGAGTTGTTCTGTGATTCACATCTCACCCAGCTTAGCAGTTACTCACTTATGGACTAAAATGGCTTAGAATTTAGAGATTCTAGGTCTTATTTAAGTACCAGGGTCCACTCAAGAACTAAGGCTGAACTTGAGTGCACGGGAGGCCACTTGGGTCTTCAGTTACCATTTCTTCATAAGGGAGGTATAGAAGATCTCACTTCATTAGCTTGAGACTGGGGAAGGAGTTTTTTGAAATTTAGAATATTTGATTTATCCTTTGGGTGAATATTATTTAATTAACTTAGAAACAAAACAGGACTTACTAAAATGCAAAAGAAAACCTTCACATTACTGAAGTAGAAAATTAGTAGCCCTCAATACCCAATGAGAAAAGGAATTTTTTTTTTTGGTGAGGCAATTGGGGTTAAGTGACTTGCTCAGGGTCACACAGCTAGTACGTGTTTAAGTGTCTGAGGCCGGATTTGAGCTCAGGTACTCCTGACTCCAGGGCGGGTGTTCTATCCACTGCACCACCTAGCTGCCCCAGGAATATATTTTTAAACTTAGAAATGAATATGTTCTGTATTTTTCTCTATAGAGACAACAGATTATAGAATAAACCCATGGTGAACTATATCTGTTTGATCTATAGATTCAGTAAAGAACATATTTTAACAGGACCAGAGATACTTATCTGGAATCAAGCTGCCTCATCGTTTTATTTTTTTATGTTCAGTATCATGCTGGCAAAAGGTTTGACAAAATTATTCTACTTATGCCTTACCAGAGTTGGAATAGAAAAAAACTTTAAATCAACCAGTACGTTATGTTGGTCAGTTCAGTCCATTAATTTCACTCCTTATTTTGTGTTGAAATTTAAGTGTTTTTGAATTGTTTATTAATTAGGCTGTAAATGCCTCGATCTAAAAAGCTATTCATTTTATTAATGTTCTTCAAAACTGTTCTGTAACTCTGATTTTGCTTAGGGTTATTAGACTATTTTGTAACATTTCTGAATAATTTAAAATTTTTCTTTGCCTTGGAATACAGAGAGGTCTCTAATACTGGATGTGGCTGGACAACCTTTTATTAGAATCAATCAGCATTTACTAAATGCCTACTGTTAGCCAGGCACTGTGCTAAGCTTTGAGGTTACAAGGACAAAAATGGATATAGGCTTTGTTCTCAAGGAGTTTACATTCAATTAGAGGAGACTACGTGTACATTTATAGATAAATATAAAACATATAGAAGGTAATTAAATGGTGGGGATTTGGGGGGAAGAGAAAATTGGTATTTGGAAGGGGGATCAGGAGAAGGCTTCATGAAGAAACTGGTACAACCTGAGATTTGAGAGAAGCTAGAAATCCTGAGAGGCAGAGGTGAAGAAAGGGAGTGCATTTCTGGCATGTGGAATAGTTTGTACAAATGCATAGAGATGAGGGATTGACTTTTGTCGAAGAGGAACAACAAGTAAGTTCAGATTGGCTAGAGTACAATCATTTTTTCTAGGCTTGTTTCAGCTTGTAATTTTCCCTTCTAAAATGTGTTAAGAAGTTGGCTAAATAGCCTAGATGTGGTTGGAAAGGGGCAAGGTTCAAGGGGATTGTTATCTCTGCTCTGAACACAATACATCAATTTTTTGTTATATGAATACTCACCTTATGGGTTTTTATTTTAATGAGCAATAGTAATTTATACCAGTTTTTCATTCTATGGACTGTTATTATGGAATTTTATGGATCACTTTCCCTATATAGGAGTGGTTTTCTTCTTCTTTTATATTATATGTCATCCTACCCCTAGCCTTTCTGTTCTGTGGCACCCAGACAAGCTGCCTTCCACCTCACATAGGTTCTCACATAGTAGAGGCATGGCAATATGAGAGATGTTGTGGAGGTAAAAGTGCCAAGATTTGGCAACTGATTGGATATGTGGGAAGAAGAAAAGTGAGGATTCCTGGATAACTAGCCTGGGAGACTATAAGAATGGTGCTTCCCATAGCAGAAATCAGTAAGTTGTTATTGTTATTATTATTATTACTTTTCACTTAGATGAGTTAGCATGGGGCAGTGGCAGTTAGGTGGCACAGTGGATAGAGTGATAGGCCTGGAGTGAAAAGGACCTGAGTTCAAATCTGGTCTACACTTACTAGCATGTGACCCTGGATAGGTCACTAAACCTCTAATCTATGTCAGTTTACTTACCAGTGTCCACCATCCAGAGTTGTAAGGATAAAATGAGATAAAATTTATAAAAAGCTTTGCAAACCTTAAAGCCCTAGATAAATGCCATCATCACCCTCATCCTCATCATTATCACCTCCTTTATCATAATCATCTACTAGAGATCTGGCCTTGAGGCTGGTAAGGTCTGGGTTCAAGGCCTGCCTTCTATCTGTATCTTGTAAGTCACAACTTCTCAATGTTCTGGACACCTCTCTAAGACTCTGGAAGGTGTTGACCTGCTTTGTTAGAATTTCCCTCTCCAGTTGTTCCCTGTACTGATGAAACCCAACCCCTATCTCTTCACTTAGGCTAAATAACATAAAATATTTTTGGTTATTTACTTTGGGATCAGCCTATATTCTGTCTGGCTTAGTAATAAACACAGTCGAATCAGAACTAATTTTTCATTCTAATAAGTTAAGAAGAAATTTGTAAGATGGGTCATGGAAAAACAGAATCTGGACTTGGGAAGAAAAGACTTCTCATTGTAAAATGTTCCCTTTTATATAAAGGTATCCATTAAACTGATTTAAGAAACATATTTTTTTTTTTTTGCAAAAGCCAAAAACCTCTTGAAGTGAAAATTGTAAAACAAATAATAGTTTTTGTTTGTGCCATATGTAAGCGACTATTGGTTACACCTCAGTCCTTAGTCATACCCATATGTTTCTTATACATAGATTTAGATATTGGAAGGATCTCAGAAGTAATTTAGTTTAGCTCCCTTATTTTACAGATGAGGACTAGAGATGGTAAGTATTTTACTCATAGTCACAAAAATAGTAAGTGGTAGAATTAGGGGGCATGATCCTAGGTCTTCTTGGCTTCAAATCCTGTTTTCTTTAGTGAATGTGGTATCCAGGAAGTCCCTTATCTATGGGCATCCAGAAAGTTATCTCATGTTTAGGATTCTTTATGGGTAAAAAAAATCCTCTCTAAACCAGTGCTCATGAGCCTTCACCTATATTTACTTTTACTAATCAGTAAGAGGACACATTAAGGTCAAAGCAAAATATTTAATGAAATACATAATAAGAAAAGGAACAACAGAAGATTTTTCTCATAAGACTCAAGTTCACTCTCTCACACATGCACACGACCATGATTGGGAAGAATGGCCCTTTCCAGGGCTCACGAAGCCATACATGCATGGGGATGACCAGGGCATATGCTTAGCAAGGCCATTCATGCTTCAGCACAGTGAAGCCTCCAGTATCTTCTGGTGACGTCATTGGTCTGTTCTGTACTTTCTGTGAGACTTTCCTATCCCCAGGCAGTCATACCTTGGCTGCTGTCCACTGGCTGTCAGAGCTCCACTGCTTCCTGTCAGGCATCATGCCCTTGATTCATTTGGCCTCCAACCACCCTGCTATCTTCAGGCTTAGCCATTATCCAATACGCTTTTTCAGTTTTCACCAGGCAAGCTGTGGTTTGTTTGCCTCTCTTCTCCAAGGAGAAGGCTAGAGTTCTTTCAGCCTCAAAGTTAGGTGGCTCAGTGGATATAACACAGGGCTTGGAATGGGGGAGACCCGAGTTCAGATATGGCTCCAAACACTTACTAGCTATGTAACCCCGACAAGTGACTACTTGCATTTGCCTTAGTTTCTTCAACTGTAAATGCTACCCCATCTCCTAGGGCTGTTGTGAGGAGGATCAAATAAGATAATATTTGTAAAGTACTTAGTGCAGTGCCAAGCACATAGTAGGTGTTTAATGAATGCTTTTGCATTTGTTTCCTTCCTTACTTCAATCTTTTCCTTCCTTCTTCCATCATCCCTTCCTTCCTTTCATCCCTTCCTTCCTTTCATCCCTTCCTTCCTTTCCTTCCTTCCTTCCTTCCTTCCTTCCTTCCTTCCTTCCTTCCTTCCTTCCTTCCTTCCTTCCTTCCTTCCTTCCTTCCTTCCTTCCTTCCTCCCTTCCTCCCTTCCTTCCTCCTTCCCTCCCATCCATTTTTTCCTTCCTCCCTTCCTTCCTCCTTCCCTCCCATCCATTTTTTCCTTCCTTCCTTCCTTCCTTCCTTCCTTCCTTCCTTCCTTCCTTCCTTCCTTCCTTCCTTCCTTCCTTCCTTCCTTCCTTCCTTCCTTCCTTCCTTCCTTCCTTCCTTCCTTCCTTCCTTCCTTCCTTCCTTCCTTCCTTCCTTCCTTCCCTCCCTCCCTCCCTCCCGTCCATTTTTTCCTTCCTCCCCCCTTCTTACAGACCCTTAAAGACTGTTAAAGACCAGGAGCCTCAGCCTCCACCCACGAGGGGACGCTGCACTGAGCCCGCAGGCTCCCCGCAGGGCAGGCTGCAGCTCCTCTCAGTCGCTCTGCCCCAGAGGTTCAGAAGCTCTTCCCCTCAGCCGGCTAAGTGCCCCTGGGCTTCTTCCTTGAACTCGCCCCTCTCTCATTGCCTCTGGGAGCCTGTTTGTTCCCTGATGAGTGGTCTCTGAGCTGACTGGGCGCAGAGACCCCCAACGGGGCGAGGTCTCCTTCCTGTCCGGGCTCTCTCTCCAATGGACAAGGAGCCTAGTGAGGCTACGGTGAGAACCTGCCCCTCGGCCCACGTGCCCCTGACGAATGCGCGTGCACGTGTGCCTAGTGTCAACATGTTCGCAACTTAGTTACAGGTTATGGGTGCGTGGACATGGCCGGTGCACACATGTATAGGTACGCACACGTGTGCGTATTTGTATGTGCAAGTGTGCATGCAATGCCATTCCAAAGCAAGGGGCGATCATTCGTTCCTCTGGGCATATCTGTTAATGTCTATCTGAGTCCATAGCCACATCTATCTACAATCATCCAGATTTGTACCTGGTGGTGGGGGTGGGGAGTACATATCCATATCGGTATTTAAATTCATCCCAAAGTAAGTTTTCTTAATTTGTTGTGGGGATTGCAAATATATGTGTGTGTGTGTGTGTGTGTGTGTATATACATACACACACACATATATGTATACACACACATATATTGCATATATATAAAATACATCTATATCCATATCTAAACTCAAACAAAATTGTTTGGTTAATTTTGTTCTTTGAGAGGTCTGTATCTATTTAAAATCATCCCAAAGTAGGCTTTGTTCATTTGTTCTGGTGGTGGTGGTGGGAGAGTATATATCTGTGTGTCTCTTCCCTCTTCCCCTCTTACCAAAAGGAAGTTCGTTAATTTGTTCCTGGGGTGTATGTCAGCACCTAAAGGTTGTGGATAGTAGTGTCTTGACGTTTGTAACAGGATTCAATCTTGCCTTTGTAACACGGAAGGTTAGATTAGGTTTTCACATTTCGCAATGTCAGGACTGCTTCCAGATAGCTATCATTGTCAGCATATGGGGCAGCTAGGTGGTGCAGTGGATAGAGCACTGGCCCTGAAGATGGGAGCATCTAAATTCAAATCTCACCTCAGGCACTTAATAGCTGTGTGATCCTGGGCAAGTCACTTCACTCCAATTGCCTTAAACTTCCTGGCCCATCTCCAGTTGTCCTGATATATGTCTTGCCACTGGCTGCGTCACTAAAAAAAAAAAAAAGAATGAAGGGGTGGGGCAGCTAGGTGGCACGGTGGATAAAGCACCGGCCCTGGGTTCAGGAGGACCTGAGTTCAAATCTGGCCTCACACATTTAACAATTACCAGTTGTGTGACCCTGGGCAAGTCACTTAACCCTCATTGCCCTGAAAATCAATTAATTAACTAATTAAAGAATGAAGGACAAACAATGACGATTGTCAGCATTTAGTAGGTTCCCACAAAATGATGGCAATAATCCTTCAATCCTAGGTAGTTGCATGGCACTTGCAATTGGATAAGGATTTTCATATATATTATCTCATATTTCATACAGCAACCCTATAGGAAATGGGGTAGATATGAGAGGTATTGTTAGCCCAGTATTATACATGAGAATAAGATTAAGTGACTTGTCCAACGTCATCTCAGCCAGTAAGTAGAAGAGCAAGTCTTGGGTCCAGAACTTGTATCTCTCAACCCAGTGTTGTTTGTAGTCTGTTGCAGTATCTCCTTCTACATAACTGGGATTCGATTGCTACTATATTGTGGTCTGAAAATTAGAAATAGATGCATATATTCCACCACAATGCCTCTTCTGTAGTTGGTCTGTCTTAAAACCTCCAGGGTACCTTAATTATAGAGGCAGAGGAGATTTGATGATTGAAATGTCTGTTCTGCTTGTCATCTGTCATCTTCACTGGCCCTGAGAGCTGTATAGAATTACACAAGTTAGAGGTGGGTGGAGTCTTGGAAATGACCCAGTCCTTTATTTTAAAGAGGAAGAAACAACAGCCCAGGTTGAGGTGACTTGTCTCTCAGAAACCATGATTACTTAGTGATTCTTGGGTCATAAAAATATATATGATGAAGGATGGAAGGCACTGAGAAAATGTGACCATTTTATTTACTTTCCTTTCATTTGTTCTTTTCTGAAATGAAGTTCAGAATTTGTTCCTGTTATATGTAAGAGAGAATACTATATATAATATTTATATGTAAAGCTCTTTTTAAAAATGGGCACAAGACAGAGAAAATGTCATGAAGTATTTTGCCAGAAATACCTTTTATTAAAAATTATTCCATATATAAATTATATGTACTTTTCTATAGTTTCTTGTCAACAGATTCCATAGTTGGTGATATTAATAGCTTTACAATTCTTATAAGAAGACTCCAAGATCTATTTCATCATATTTCAAGAAACTCAAAGCAAAACTTTGTACATAAAGGTCTGTTTTGTGTGTGTTTCTTTTATTTTTTAATTAACTTAGTTTTAACATTCATTTAAAAAAATGAGTTCTGAATTCTCTCCCTCCCTCCCTTCTATCTCCTACCCATTGTGAAGGCAAGAAATATGAGTTATGTGGGATACATACCTAGTAGTGGTATTGCTAGTTCAAAGGGTATGCATAGTTTTTTTTTTTAGTGAGGCAATTGGGGTTAAGTGACTTGCCCAGGGTCACACAGCTAGTAAGTGTTAAGTGTCTGAGGTCGGATTTGAACTCAGGTACTCCTGAATCCAGGGCAGGTGCTTTATCCACTGTGCCACCTAGCCGCCCCCGGGTATGCATAGTTTTATGACCCTTTGGGCATAGCTCTAAATTAGTGTTTTGTAGTATTTTTAATATGACTATTGATAGCTGGAATTTTTCCTTTGAAAATTGCCTGTGTTCATAATAGTGTGTTATATCTGCCAGGGGTGTTTTACACAATCTGTGAGCTGTAGGCCAAGTAACTACTTTGATTCATGGTAAAATTGTAGAATGTATTATTAAAGAGATGGTTAGTGAATATCTAGAAAGGAAAATGGGAATCAGCTATTCTTCATTAAGAATAGGCCATACTGGACATCCCCCTTCTCTCTCCTCCAATGAGAAGTATTAGATTAGATCAGGAGAATGTTCTAGCTATAGTTAGATTTTTCAAAAATCATTTGGCAGTCTCTCATGCTATCCCTACAGATAAGATGAAGTGATGTGGGCTAGATGATTGGTTAGTTAGTTAGACTGATTCAGAACTAGTTAAATAGCCAGTCAAAGAATAGGCACAAATAGATTGATTAACTTAAAAGGAATTATCTGTTGGAGTTCTCCTCAAACCTCTACTGGCTCTGTGTTGTTTATAAAGTTTTTAATGATGGTAAAAGCCATGGTTGGCATCATTATCAATTTTGCAAAACTCGAGGACATAGCTAAACATTAGATAATAGAATCCAAAAACACTTTAGCAGGCTAGAATGTTGAAGTTGTATTGAAATTGGGTATTGATATACAAAATGAGAACAGCGAATTTGATTTCTTTGAAAATTGAAATGGCAAGTTAAACAGTGGAATATGGGGGAACCAGAGGAATTTTGTCAAGTAATGAACATTAAAAAAAATTAATGCTTCATAATTTAAAAAGTTGTATGAGTATTTCCCATAGCAAATTGAAATTAATAGAAACCACTACTTTTTTTTTTTTTTTTTTTGGTGAGGCAGTTGGGGTTAAGTGACTTGCCCAGGGTCACACAGCTAGTAAGTGTTAAGTGTCTGAGGCCGGATTTGAACTCAGGTCCTCCTGAATCCAGGGCCGGTGCTCCACTGCGCCACCTAGCTGCCCCGAAACCACTACTTTTTAGTGTCATTTTAGAGGAATTGTTAATACTTTCTTTGAATAAAGAAAAGTGGGTCATAAATTGTGACCTTAAGCCATCTTTGAACCAAGTAAACAATAACATGCTATAGAATGTAGAATTACAAGGCTTTGAATTTGTAAACCATTTGTCTAATTAAAGTCGTTCTTCTGATAACTTGTAAATAACAAAAAAGACAATTTTTTTTTTTACTGAGACATAAAATACCTGATGTAAAAGAATACAAAGAAATACGGAGAGTCGTGCAGAGGTTGTGATATTCTTTTTCTTTTCTTTGTATTCCCAGCATTCAACACAGTGCCTAGCCCATAGTAAGCACTTCATAAATACTTAATAACTGTTGACAGAAGGAAGAGAGTAGAAGCACAGCAGGCATGCAGACCATGACTGTCCAGTTATCTAGCAACAATATCAGATACATAGCTGAAAAGAGATGCTATTGTCATTATTCTGTTGAAGCTGGAATATGTATATTTTCCATTTGACAAATAAGCAAACTCCAGGCCCATCTTATTTTTTTGTGATTGCCAATGGATTCTAAAGAAATTAATAACAAACATTAAAGAGAAAGCCATCTTTGATAGTTCTAATTAAGTCGTTGGGGATGTTTATTTTAACATTGTGCTTAAAGGAAGATTAATATTGTGCTTAAATGAAAAAATGAACTTTTGAATTTTATTATTTGAATATTAGTGGAGTTAGCATGCAGTGACAGTTTTTGTGCTTCGTCTTATAGAAGGGACTTCCTTCCCCATTTCTAAATACCTAGAATCACTAGAGGAATTAAAAGGTTTAGAATTCATCAGGTGGCATCTTTTCCTCTGTTTTGTATATGTGTCAATAATGTATTTATTTTGTTGTCTTTCCTTTTATTTGTGTTATTTAAAAATAGTCTATTGCTTTTTTCATTCAGTTTTAAGTGCAGTCTTTTTTTTTTTTTTTTGCAGGGCAGTGGGGGTTAAGTGACTTGCCCAGGGTCACACAGTTAGTGTCAAGTGTCTGAGGCCGGATTTGAACTCAGGTACTCCTGAATCCAGGGCCAGTGCTTTATCCACTGCGCCACCTAGTCGCCCCCCCCTTTTTTAAACATTAAATTAAAATTTATGGTTAGAAGGTACTGGCCCAAACAAACCCTCCCTTGTTAGAAAAGAACAGTAGCATATTGTTTTTTTAGTGCTGGAAAGATTGGGGAAAAATAGTCTGTGATGCTTTAATTGTATGAACATTATACTATTTGTGTAGTGAAGTTACATAATAACTTATTAAAGTATTTCTTAAAAGGAATCATAAAGTTGTACTAAGCAGAAAAGAAAAAATTACTTATGGATATGAAATTGAAAGCACATCAACTTTCTACTGAGTTTTGAGCAGTGTTTATAGTTTCCAACTGAAGTATATTGTTGCTATTTCAAGACTAACCGTGATGCAGTGTCTTAATATGATGTCTTAAATTATTTGGACCAGTGGGCCTGGCCTGATTGTAGGGCACGCTTCACCAAATTTGGCTTGATTACTTAAAATTCATTTTCAGGAAAACCAACCAACCAACCAACCCAGGATAAGAAAACTAGTACTTAATAACAAAAAACCACACCAAAGCAAACCAAAAACAAGACACAAAAAAACCCAACCACCACTCCCCACCAAAACCAAAACCATTTGCTTAACCTAAATTATATGAATAGATATTTTAGTTACTTTACATGTATATGTAAAGAAACGTCTTAAGTACTATTGGTTGGGGCTGCATATTTAATTTTTTAATTTAGCATTTTGACTAGAAAAGGTATCAGTTCTGATCACCTTACAAGTTGTTCTGATTAAGTTACATATGAACCTGATTGAATGGATAAAATATAGCAGTCTCGATTTAATTTGTAATGGTAGGTAGTAAACATGAAATGAAATAACCTTTTATTCCCTCTCTTGTCCATCATATTTCACTCCTTTCCCTAGTTTACATTTTTCTAATGAATTTATAATCCAATTTTATTTATTATGGTTATTTATAGAAACAGGTGTTTCTGTGGATAGAGTGATGGGCTTGGAGTCAGGAGCACCTGAGTAGAAATCCAGCCTCAGACTCTTTCTAGCCCTGTGACCTTGGGCAGCTCACTTAACCTCTCTCTGTTTGCTTCAGTTTCCTTAACTGGAGAATGGGGATAGTTTCCTTAACTGGAGAATGGGGATATAACAGCACCTACATGCAAAGATTATTGTTAAGATTAAATGAAATAGCGTTTGTAAAGTGTTTAGCACAATGCCTGATATGCAGTAAGGTGCTATATTGAATGCTTATTTCCTTTCCATTTCTATTCCTACCCTTCCCATTTATATCATTCCTCTGCTAGACTGCACGCTTCATGAAGGAGGAGGTTGTGTCCTAGCTAAACTTTATATATTTTTCAACCTCCAGTAGTGTTCTGAATGTAGTTGGTATGTGTTAAATATTTGTTAAACAAATTAATGAAGATTAAGGTACAGTAGGTTTTTTAAAAAATCAAACTCTGTTTGAATCCCAGCAGAATGAAACTGTTTTTTCATCATCATCATTATTATTTAATATATATAAAATTCTGATTTTTCAGTTATGATACTTCCACAAATGTTGAATGGGGATTGCATTTTCCATTTAAATGATGAAAGAATTCTTGGCTGACAGAAATATATTTGTCAAAAGGAACTTCACATATTATTTTAAGATGACTATAAATGAAATTTGATTTGTGCTGATAGTGCCTTCCTCTTTGAGATTACCCTTAGCCTTTTTTTGGGGGGGGGGGAGACATATTTTATGTGTACCTAGTTATTTCCATGTCTGTCTCCTACATTTTAAAATGTGATTTCTTTGAGAGAAGAGACTGTTTTTAATTTGCTTTGTATCCCTGGCATTTAGTATGCCAGGCACACGTTAAGTGCTTAATAAATGTTTGTTGATCTACTGATTGACATTTGAATATAGCTTCTAGACTGTACTCTGGAAAGGGGACTCCTTATTTTCATTATGCTCCTGCCATATAGTCAGTTGCTTCTTTTCAGGGTCATTTATGTTTTCCTTTAGGGAATGTCCTAGTCTATTTCTTAGCACACTGTATTCTTCTGTAGCCAGGAAGCTATATAATGAAGTTCTTTAAAAATATGAAAGTTGGGGGCAGCTAGATGGCGCAGTGGTTAAAGCACCGGCCCTGGACTCAGGAGTACCTGAGTTCAAATCCGGCCTCAGACACTTGACATTTACTAGTTGTGTGACCCTGGGCAAGTCACTTAACCCCCGTTGCCTAAAAAAAGACCAAAAAAAAATATGAAAGTTGGTTTTTACCATATCTTTATGAGGTAGATAGAATTTATATACTAGAATTAAACCACATAATTGACACGTTTAGTCCCAACCTTTACTGTCATGGGTATAGGAATCCATGTGATAAAATCCTCTCTTCCAATATAAATATGTAGTTTGCAGTCTTAGTGTTACCTGGGGGGCACTTGAGGTTAAGTGGTTTTCCCAGGGTTTAAACCACAGGTATTTGGTGTTAGAGAGAGAACTTGAACCCAGGTTTTCCTAGTGCAGAAGCTAGTTCTCTATGGCTTAATCCTATTTTCTGCCTTTAAAACTCTCTTACAGTTTCAGTCAAGTGAAAGGGGAACAAGTGTTTGGTCTAGTTCTGCATTAGGAGCTTCCCCAGGAGAAGGATTTTGGTGGCCCCAAGTACACCTTCTCCAGAATTTAATGGCATTATCTAGAGATGACGATGAGTAGAAGATAATCACTAAGAAGGTGAAAAGGTGGGAATTTATGACTACGTACCTTTGGGAAAAGTAACTTCATGTCAGGATTTGCCTTTGGTTACAGTTGTTTTTTAAGGAATAAAATTTTTAGAATGCTGTGTGCTTTCTCCTAATATTTAACTTCAAAAGACTTTCCCTTTAACTTGTAGTTTGGGGTATTGGTAATCACAACTGAATTCTCCAGCTTCTGCTTTCTTAGATTCTTCTCCTGAAGCTTCTAGTAGAAAGCATTACATGGAGAAATTAGTAAAATCTGCCCTCTTCACTGGCTGCATGCATTTTTAGGCAGCCACCCAAGAAATTGGCTTTGGGGATATTGTGTAAGACTTCAGTGTTTTGTTTTCCCAGGAATGGAATAGGAAGAGAGCAGATCTGTACACAGGCCAGATAATTGCTTAAAAATGTCACATTGCAACAGAACTTGAGGGGCAAATTAAACTTGGGCAGAGCTTTCTTAAGCAATTACCTAAGGGAACATAAAGTGGGTTCATTGTAAAGGGGTCATTTAACTAAAGGTCATATTAAAACTTAATTCAAATTAGTGTCTCTCTATACTTTAATATATTTGTCTGTAGTAATGGTAATACCATGTATTTGTATAGCCCTTGGTGGTTTTCAAAGTTCTGTCATCTCATTTGAGACTCACAACAAATCTGTGAGCTAGACAGTGTACTGATTATTATCATTTTACATTTTACAAATGAAACTGTTAAAGCTCACAGAAGGTATCTATGCTGTATGTGTGGAAAAAAAAATTTCTAACTCTTTTGGAGTTGTGACACTATTATAGGCAATCTTCAACCCCTAAAAAAACCTTACATATCCAAATGGCCCTTCTCCCAGGGTTGTACTTCTCCCTAAGAATTGGTAATCCTCAAGGCTTTGGCCTTTACTTCTTTTTCTCTACACTTAATCACTTGGTGATTTTATCTGCTTTCATGGCCTCATTTGTCATTTCTGTGTAAAAGCTACACAAATTTTCTATATACTTATAATATCTTTCCTGAACTCTAGGCTGGTATTACCAGCTGTTTCCTGGATATCTACTTTGGCGTTCCAAACTCGATTTGTATAAAATGGAACAGTCTTTCCCTTTAAACTATTCTGGCTTTCACATTTCCATGTTTCTGTTGAGGGAACCACTGTTCTTGACTTTTTCTTCAACACCATCCCTTTCTTTCTTCCTTCCTTCTTTCCTTCTTTCCTTCCTTCCTTCCTTCTTTCCTTCCTTCCTTCCTTCCTTCCTTCCTTCCTTCCTTCCTTCCTTCCTTCCTTCCTTCCTTCCTTCCTTCCTTCCTTCCTTCCTTCCTTCCTTCCTTCCTTCCTTCCTTCCTTCCTTCCTTCCTTCCTTCCTTCCTTCCTTCCTCTCTCCCCCCCCCCTTTCTGTGGGGCAATGAGGGTTAAGTGACTTACCCAGGGTCACATAGCTAGTAAGTGTCAAGTGTCTGAGGTCGGATTTGAACTCGGGTTCTCCCGACTCTAGGGCCACTGCTCTATCCACTGCGCCACCTAGCTGCCCCCCTAACACCACCCATTTCTAATCAGTTTCCAAGTTCCTGTTATTTCTACCTCTACTACTCCTCTACCATTTTCTTTTTTTTTTTTCCCACCCCTATTCTTAGCGTTACTATTCTAGGCCAGGCAATCTTCACTTCTTAATTGGACTCATAGAATAGCCTCCTAATTGATCTCTTTCCCTTCAGCCTTTTCCCTTACCAATCCATCCTTTACAGAGCTGCCAAGTTAATAAATTTATGGTACAGGTCTGACCATAATCATTCCATGATTTAAAAAACTTGAATGGCTTCATATTGCCTATAGGGAAAATTGCTTGGACATTTAATACTATCTACAGTTTGGCTTCATCCTATGTCCAGAGCCATATTTCATATTACTCCTCTTTATGAATTCTGTATTCTTTTTTTGAATAAAAGTATTTTATTATTTTCCAGTTACATGTAGAGATAGTTTTCAACATTTGTTTTTATAAGACTTCCAATTTCCAATTTTTATTTTTCTCCCTCCCTTCCCACCTCCCCTACTCCCCTAGACAGCAAGTAATCTGATATAGGTTTATATATATATATATATACACACACACATACACACACAACAACATTAAACATATTTCTGCATTAGTCATGTTATAAGAGAAGAATCAGAGCAAAAAGGAAAAACCTCAAAATAGAAGAACAACACCAAAAACCAAAGAAATAGTATGGTTCAATCAGCATCCATATTCCACAGTTCTTTTTTTTTTTTTCCTGGATCTGGAGAGCCTTTTTCATCATGAGTCCTTTGGAACTTTCTTGTACTGTTGTATTGGTGAGAAGAATCTAGTCTATCACAGTTGATCAACATATAATGTTGATGATACTGTGTACAATGTTCTTTTGGTTCTGCTCATCTCACTCATCATCAGTTCATGCAAGTCCTTCCAGGTTTCTCTGAACTCCTCCTGATCATCGTTTCTTACAGCACAATAGAATTCTATTACATTCATATACCACAACTTGTTCAGCCATTCCCCATTTGATGGACAGCCCCTCAATTTCCAATGAATTCTGTATTCTTGCCAGTTTAGGCTTCTAGTTACTCCTGGAATTTGACATTCTATCTCTGCCAGTTCATAAACCACCCCACATGCTTTCTATAAAGCTGACCTCAGGTGATCTCCTACCTCTGTAAAGACTTAGTAGATCACCCTCATTTATTAGTGATGTTTTCTTCCTCAGGTTACTTTGGATTTACTTATCTGCAAACAGGTTGTACCCCTAAGGTTTTTGAGGGTTGAGATTATTTTACTCTTGTCTTTGTATACCCTAGCTCTAATGAGTAGCCTTAGAAAGTAGTAGGTATTTAAAGAATCTGTATTATAACTGCTATTTAAAAATATTTGCTTTTAAATGTGATATGTGATTAGTGAAATTGAAAGTAAGAAAACCATTAAACTAATAAATAAAACTAGGAACTGGTTTTATGAAAAATCAATAAAATAGATAAACCATTGATTAGTTTGATTTAAAAAAAAAGAAAGAAGAAAAGCAAATTGCCAGTATCAAAAATGAAAGTGGTGAATTCACCACGAATGAAGATGAAATTAAAGTAATTATTAGGAGCTATTTTTCCCAATTATATGCCAGTAAATCTAGCAATCTAAGTGAAATGGATCAATATTTAGAAAAAATATAAATTGCCCAGATTAACAGAATAGGAAATAGAATGCTTAAATAACCCTATTTTGGGTAAAGAAATTGAACAAGCCATAAATATGCTCCTTAAGAAAAAAAGATCCTTTGGACCAGATGGATTCAAAAGTGAATTCTACTAAACATTTAGAGAGCAATTAATTCCAATACTATAGAAACAATTTGCAAAAAATAGGCAAAGGAGTGCTACCAGATTCCTTTTACAACATATGGTTGCTGATACCTAAATGACATATGGTGCCTAAATCAGGAAAAGCAAAAACAGAGAAAGAAAGTTATAGATCAATTTCCCTAATGAATATTAATGCAAAAATTTTAAGTAAAATATTAATTAGCAAGGAGATCATAGCAATATATTACAGGTGAGATTTATAGCAGGACTGGAGGGCTGGTTCAGTATTAGGAAAATTTTCAGCTTGTTGACCATTTCAATAACAGAAATCATTTCATTATTTCAGCAGGTGCAGAAAAAGCTTTTGACAAAATATACCATTCATTCCTATTAAAAACACCAGAAAGTATAGGAATAAATAAAACTCTACTTAAAATAAATAGTATATATCTAAAATCATCAGCAAGCATTATTTATAATGAGGATAAGCTGGAAATCTCAATAAGATTGAAGTGGAGCAAGAATGCCAATTATCTCTACTATTATTAAGTATTTTACTAGAAATCTTAGCTATAGCAGTGAGGAAAAAAAGAAATTGAAGGAATTAGACTAGGCAACGAGGAAACAAAATTGCACTCTTTGCAGATGATATGATGCTATACTTAGACAACAGACAACTAAAAAAACTAGTTGAAACAATCAACAACTTGAGTGAAGTTTCAGGATATAAAATAAACCTACATAAATCAGCAGCAGCATCATAGGGCAGTTAGGTGGTACAGTGGATAGAATGCCAGGCCAGGGGTTAAGGAAGATTTATCTTCCTGAGTTCAAATCTGGCCTCAGACATCTATTAGTTGTGTGACATTGGGAAAATCATTTAACCCTGTTTGCCTCAGTTTCCTCATCTGTAAAATGAACTGGAGAAGGAAAGGGCAAACCACTCCAGTATCTTTGCTAAGAAAACCCCCAATAAAGCCATGAAGAGTCAGATGTGACAACTCAGCAACAACAAAATCATCAGCTTTTCTATATATTACCAACAAAGTCCAGCAACAAGAGATAGAAAGAGAAATTTCATTTAAATAACTGAAGACAATATAAAATACTTGTGAGTCTACCTGACAAGACAAACCTAGGAGCCATATGAACACAATTATAAAACACTTTTCACATAAATAAAGCACTTCTGAACAATTGGATAAATATTAATAGCTCATGTGATAAAAATGACAATTCTACCTAAATTAATTTACTTATTCAGTGCCACACTAAAACTACCAAAATTATTTTATAGAGCTAGAAAAAAATAATAAAATTCCTATTGAAGAACAAAAGGTCAAGAATATCAAGGGAATCAATAAAAAAAAAAACTATGAAGGGAGGTAGCCTAGCAGGACCAGATCTCAAACTGTAATCATCAAAGTGGTAATTATCAAAATAGTTTGGTGTGGCTTAAGAAATAGGGTGGTGGATCAGTGGAATAATTTTGGTACACAATACCCAGTATTAAGTGACCATAGTAGTCTAGTTCAAAATAATCTAAATGCAAAGATTCAAATTTTGGGGACAAAAACTCACTATTTGACAAAATCTTTTGGGGAAATTAGAAAGATGTTTGACAGAAGCTAGGTGTAGACAACATTGCACACTCTATACCAAGATACACTCAAAATGAATAAATGATTTAGTTATAAAGAGTGATATATACAAAGTAGGGGAGCATAGAATATTTTACCTTTCAGATCTATGGATAAGGGAAGAACTTATGACCAAACGATAGGTAGAGAACATCATGAGATATAAAATGGATAATTTTGATTACATTAAATTTTGTTTGTTTGTTTGTTTTTTTTGGTGAGGCAATTGGGGTTAAGTGATTTGCCCAGGGTCACACAGCTAGTAATTGTTAAGTGTCTGAGGTCGGATTTGAACTCAGGTACTCCTGAATCCAGGGCCGGTGCTCTATCCACTGTGCCACCTAGCTGCCCTGATTACATTAAATTTTTAAAGTTTTGCACAAACAAATGCAAAATTAGAAGGAATGCAGGAAACTGGGGAAAAATCTTTACAGGTAGTTTTGCTGATAAATATTTCTCATATTTAGAGCACTGAGTCAAATTTATAAAAAATAAGAGCCATTCTCCAGTTTATCAGTGGTCAAAGGATATGAATGGGCAGTTTTCAGAAGAAATCAAAGCTATCTAAAACCATATGAAAAAGTACTCTTAATCATTATTGATCAGAGAAATGAAAATTAAAACAACTCTGAGGTACCACCTCATACCTATCATGATAGGTTAATATGATAGAAGAGGAAAATGACAAATGGAGGGGTTGTGGAAAAATTGAGACATTAATGCACTGTTGCTTGAGTTATGAACTGCTCTAACCATTCTGGAGAGCAATTTGGAACTGTGCTCAAAGGGCTATAAAACCGCATACCTTTGATCCAGCAATACTACTGCTAGGTCTATATCCCAAAGAGATAAAAAAAAATGGAAAAAGAACCTATCAGTACAAAAAGTATTCATAGCAATTCTTTTTTTGTGGTGGCTGAGAATTAGAAATTGAGGGGATGCCATTAGTTGGAGAATGGCTGAAAAAGCTGTGACATATGATTGTGATAGAATGTTATTGTGATACAAAAAATGACAAGCAGGATGATTTCAGAAAAACCTAGAAAGACTTACATGAAATCATGATGAGTGAAGTGAACAGAACCAGGAGAATGTTATAAATAGTAACAGCAATATTGTACGATGAAGAACTATGAATGACTTAGCTATTCTCAGCAATACAGTGATCTAAGACAATCCTAAAAGACTCATGATGAAACAGAGAAAGAACTAACATTATCTGAATAAAGACTGAAGCTTCCTTCCTTCCTAAAAGGACTAATATGGAAGTGTTTTACATGATTGTACAAGTATAACCTATATCAGATTGTTTACTATCTCAGAGAGGGGGAGGGGAAGAAGGAACAGAATTTGGAACTCAAAAATTAAAAAAAATGTTTAAAACTTTTAACATGTAATTGGGGAAAAATAAAATATTAAAAAATGAGCATGATAAGAGACAAAAATGGTAGGGACTTAACAGAAGAGAAGAGATTAAGAAGAAGTAGCAAGAATATACAAATTTACACAAGAAAAATCTTAACGTCACTGATAACCATGATGGTGTAGTTACTGATCTAGAACCAGACATCCTGGAAAATAAAGACAAGCAGACCTTAGGAAACATTGCTAATAGTAAGGCTAGTGGAGGTATAGAATCCCTGCTGAGCTATTTGAAAGCTTAGAAGATGATGTTGTTAAAGTGTTATACCCAATATGCCAGCAAATTTGGAAAAGACAACAGTGGCAACTGGATTAGAAAAGATCAGTTTACATCCCAGTCATAAAGACGGGCAATGCCAAAGAATGTTCAAAATACCAAACATTGGCTCTCTCATTTCACATACCAGCAAGGTTATACTTAAGATTCTGCAGCCTAGGTTTCAGCAGTATGTGAACCAAGAATTACTAGAAGTGCAGGCTGGATTTTGAAGAGGCAGAGGAACTGTAGACCAAATTGCTAACATATGCTGGATTATGAAGAAAGCAAGGAAGTTCCAGAAAAACTCCTTCCACCTTACTGACTATACTAAAGCATTCGACTGTGTGGGCTACAACAAAATGTGGCAAGTCCTCAAAGAGATTCGAATGCCAGATCATCTTACTTGTCTTCTGAGGAACCTGTATACTGGCCAAGAAGCAACAGTTAGAACCAAACATGGAACAACTAATTATTTTAAAATTGGAAAAGTGTGACAAAGCTGTATATAGTTACCTTATTTATGTAACTTATATGCAGAATACATCATGTGATGAATCAAATGCTGGAATTAAGGTTGCTGGGAGAAATAGCAACAATTGCAGATATACAGATGATATCACTGATGGCAGAAAGTGGAAAAAAATTAAGCCTCTTGATGAAGGTAAAAGAGGAGAGTGTAAAAGCTTGGCTTGAAACTTAACATAAACCCCCCTAAGATCTTGGTTCCATCACTTCTTGGTAAACAGAGAGAAAAGAAATGGAAGTAGGGTCAGATTTTATATTCTTGGGCCCATAGATCACTGCAGATAGCACCTGTAGCCATGAAATTAAAGGACGACTGCTTCTTGGAAGGAAAGTTATGGCAAATTTGGACATCATACTAAAGACCAGAGACATCATCTTGTTGACAAAGGTTTGTATAGTCATAATGTTATTTTATAAATTATTATCCTGGTTCTGCTCATTTTGCTTTGCATCAGTTCATACAAATCTTACAGTTTCTTTAAAACCATCTTTTTCTTAATTTATTACAACACAATAAAATTCCATTACTCTCATATACCATAACATTTACCAGTTCATGGGTATCCCTTTAGGTATCAGTTTAAGGTATCCCATGGTCATCCCTTTAGTTTCCAGGTTTTTGCTACCACAAGAAGACCTTTTATAAATATTTTTGTACATATAAGTTCTTTTCTTCTTTCTTTGATCTTTCTGGGAGATAGGCTTGGTTGGGCCAAAGGGAATGTATGGTTTAGTGACTTTTTGAGCACTCTGGGGTGAGAGGGACAGTGCTCCTGTTCTTGTCTTGGTCTTAGCCTGGCCTTCAGACTGCAGTCTGCTCTCTGCTTAAAGTAACTGCCTGCTTATCTAACCTTTGGGGACTGAGTTCCTGGGGATTGATTGCAATGCCTACCTAGTCCTGGGCTGAGCTGGGGGGGGAGGTGATTGTTGGCCTAACTCTGCTCCACAATTGTGACTCTTATCACCTGAATGTGGTCTAAATTCATAATCTGGGAGTGGAAAAATGGCCCATTGCTGTTTCTCCTTAGAATTTCTAATCACTGCTTAGTCTTGTGCTCTTCTATGTTCTTTGTTCGAATGGCTGTGGGTGGAATTGGACTATACTGCTTCCTCCTACTCTGTTGGCTTTGTTAGTATTCCAGATAACTTTATTTTTCAAATGAGATCTGTTGAGTGAAATGGAAATCTTTTCTCTTTTTCTATATTTCCTAGGCATATGTAAGGATAAATAGTGTGGTATAGTTAGAAATCAGACATTCCCACTCCCAATGCAAAAGAAAAAAATTGTGAGTACTCTTTTATTCATTATTCCCAACCAAAAAATCCACAGATATCCAAAACAGTTATCTTCAGTCCTCTTGCAATTTAGGGGTTAATTGTTTTGGAGTTCTGACAATGTAAACAAGGAGAAAGGAGGACTTTAATATGCTATATATAGACCACAGCCATATACGTAATTAATTCTTAAGAAGATAAATGATCTGTCTTCACCTGCTATATTTATGTGCCCTTTATACTTACTAAAATTTAGAGGATATACTGAAGTTCATATTTTATGTTGCTACATAAAAAACATCCATTGTAAATATCCATTGTTGAATTAACAGGTAGGTCATTGAATTAATAATAAATAGGACCTACCATATAGTGACCTTTATGACATCTCTGTTTTGCTTTAGTTTTTTTTTTCCATGTCTAGAATGTGGACTGTGACCTTTCTTCTACAATGTGTGTTTCCAGGATAGTGACTTGACTTTTAACTTCTAAGTTGCATCACTGTGAAAAAAAAGACAGGTGCTTATTTTCTCTTGAGAGTATAAATAACTTTCATGCAAACATCACTGAGACTTTAGTTACTTAGGCATGCCATGATCTGTTTTCTTTAGTAAGTGTATCATTTGTGGAAAGTATTTATACTTGTGACCTCCAGTCTTCATTAGTTACTAGTTACTTAGGTCATAAATACAAAATGATGGTAAATTTTATACAAGGAGTCCCTATTTAACCTAAACCCTAGTTACCTTAAAGGCTATTTCTTTTCTTGTTCACCTTCTCATTTAAGATACATTTAGGGATAAAAGATTTAAATTTTACAAATAAAATGGGGGAGTTCATTTTGTCATTATTGACTCAGGAAAGAGTCTTATGGATCATTGCAAATTGTTCCTAAGAATCTCAGTGCAATGTGCCAGGAAGACCAACAAATATCCCACCATAAAGAAGAGTATTGGGGATTACCACAAGATATCACAGATAGAATTTTTTTTTCTTTGCTTAGTATTTATTGTAGTTGGATTCTACTGAAGATTCTGGAAGAAATTAAGTAACTTTATTTTATTCAATTCAATCCCAAGTAGGAAAGGAAAAGAAAAATTATGCCAAGTAAACACAGCTGTACATTTGTTATTAGACTCTTAACATTTCTCTTATTCAGTTGAGTTATTAATATCAAGGTCTTTTCATGGTAAGCAAAGTCTAACAAGAAAGTATTCATATTCAAAGCAAATATTGTATTTGCCTCACATTTTGACTGGAACCCCTATAGCTGATGAAATAAAACAACAAAATATTGATTACCAAGTAAATTATAAAACTTCAGCAAAGATAATCTTTGGAATGAAGATAAAATCTCTCCTAGATGAGAACTAAAATAAAGCTTCTTTCACCTATAAATCACCTATTACCTTCTTAAAGGTGATTTACCAAAATACTTTATGTTTCTAGAGACCTATTCCAGATATTAAGCTTACTAGCTTAACATAGATACATTAAAAAATAAAGTCAATAGCTTTTCTTGTAACTACCATGAGTCAGAGCAATTCTGCAGCAACCTTTAGTTTGACAGAATTAGCATGACTTATCCCAGCTTCAGAAGTCTTTTTTTTAAATAACAAAAAAACTTTGTGTGTATGTGGAGGTGGGGCAGGCCTCTGATTTCTTTGGTATGAAAGTTCTCTGCACTGATACAGACCAGTAACTTGTCTCTGTTACTTATAGTCTTTAAAAATTGCCCTTGAGGGGCAGCTAGGTGGCACAGTGGATAAAGCACCGGCCCTGGACTCAGGAGGACCTGAGTTCAAATTCGGTTTCAGACACTTAACACTTACTAGCTGTGTGACCCTGGGCAAGTCACTTAACCCCAATTGCTTCACCAAAAAAAAAAAAGTTGCCCTTGAAAGCACAACTCATGTATCAGAGGCAGGCCTTAAATCTATGAACATAGGCTAAAATAGCTAACATCTATTTATTCATTCATTTATTTAGCTATTTATCTATTTACTCACTTATTTAACCATTCATTCATTCATCCATTCATTCATTTATCTACTCATCTATCCATTTATTTATTTGTTCATTCATTCATTCTTTTCATTTTTTTGCGGGCCAATGAGGGTTAAGTGACTTGCTCAGAGTCACACAGCTAGCAAGTGTCAAATGTCTGAAGTTGGATTTGAACTCAGTTCCTCCTGAATCCAGGGCCAGTGCTTTATCCACTGCACAACCTAGCTGTTCCCAATAGCTAACATTTTTATATAAATTACTATGTGTCAGGTACTGTGCTAAGCACTTTACAAATATCCTATGTGATCCTCACAACAACCCTGTAGAGTGGGTGCTATTACCATAATATCTTCATTTTACACATGAAGAAACTAATGCAGACAGAGGTTAAGTGACTTGTCTAGGATTGTACAATTAGTAAGTGTCTGAGGCCAAATTTGAACTCAGGTCTATCCATTGGACCATGTAGCTGCCCTTAGAATTTATTGGAACTATTTAGTTTGGTGATGAAATTCTTTAACCTTGGGAACTGCTAGAGATAAGTGAGATCTAAATTCATTGACAAGATCCTTAAATAGATGAATGAGGATCTTTTCAAACTTGGACATAGGAACTAGTAAACTTATGCAATTTGTTAAAATTAACTTCTAACTTTCTTACTGAGTGTTAAAATTGTTAACTTTCTTACTGAGTATGACTTTTGAATTAGATTTTTCTTGACTTTAAGGTTTAGCTCATAGTTTTGTTTTGTTTTTTTTGCGGGGCAATGGGGGTTAAGTGACTTGCCCAGGGTCACACAGCTAGTAAGTGTCAAGTGTCTGAGGCTGGATCTGAACCCAGATACTCCTGAATCCAGGGCCAGTGCTCTATCCACTGCACCACCTAGCTGCCCCTCATAGTTCTTTTGAATGCATTTATATTTTGCCACATATTCAGGAAAATTGTGATATATTTGACATTTATTTTAAATGCTCACCATTTTTCCACTCTCAGCATCTCATATAAAGAAACTACTCCAAACAAGAAGGAGACTGGTTCTTGAAGCCATGTCCCATATTTAGCCCTGCTTAGGGTTTTCATTACTAAATTTCTACTGCAGGCCTCACCCTAGAGTTATTGAGTTTGGCAGCCTCTATTTTTCTTCTACTGCTACCAGCCTGTCCCACAATCAAAAGATGCTTGAAACTTTGGGGAACTGTGTGAACCAAATTCTATGTTATTCTCCTTGAGGTTTTCTTTATTCTCTAATTGTTGTTGTTTGTCCATTCTCGAAGAGGACCATGACATTGGGGAGGTGATATGACTTGCAGTGAATTGTATTTAAGTGAGGGAGGGCTGTGCAAAGTTACCAACCTCACTCTCTCCACCACAGCCATCTGGGTCTAGTGGCAAGATATGCATCAGGATGACTGGAGATGGCCCTGGAAGTTCAAGATAATTGGGATTAAGTGACTTGCTCAGGGTCAAACAGCTAGTAAGTGTCTGAGGTGAGATTTGGACTTGGGTCCTCCCAGATTCAGGGCCAGTGCGCTATCCACCCTGTTCCCTAATAGTCGAAAAACATCTTGATCATATTTCATTGCTGTCTTCTTTCCTGTCAGTAGTTATTTTTTTAATGTATGACAAGGTTTGACTCGCATTGCCTGCTTTGACAGTCCTCTCTGTAAAGATCTTATGTAGAACCTTTGATGTTTTTCTAACCCTCTCTCTTTTTTTTTTTTTTTTTTTGGTGAGGCAGTTGGGGTTAAGTGACTTGCCCAGGGTCACACAGCTAGTAAGTGTTAAGTGTCTGAGGCCGGATTTGAACTCAGGTACTCCTGACTCCAGGGCTGGTGCTCTATCTATTGTGCCACCTAGCTGCCCTAACCGTCTCATTTTATAGATAAGGAAACTCAAATCCAGGGAAGTGAAGTGATTTGCCAAAAGACACACATGCCAAAGGACACAGCTCTAAGTGGTAGAGCTAAATAGAAACACAGGTGCTGAAGCTCCAAGTTCATTTGCTTTTTCTTCTCTACTGCGTTTTCCCCCATATTCCCTTCTGATGTGTTTTCATGCTTTTTCATTGTAGTATCCACTGGCAATATTTGATTATATATACACCAGAGTTTCTGAGATAGTCCTGATTTTAATAAATCAGTCATGCTGTCAAAAGGATTATATCCTATCAAGGGAGATATACACATAGATAAATATATATAAAATCTATACAAGATAAATACTAGGTTACTTATTAGGGAAGGAATTAATAGCTTGAGGAAAGGCTTCACATCAAAGATGGTGACTGATCTGAGCTCTGAAGGAAACTTGGGATTTAATGAAGTGGAGGTGAGAAGAGAGTATATTCCAGTCAAGGGGCCAGTCTAGAGGCAAGAGATAATGTATAGGAGAGGGATAGCAAGAAATCTAACTTGTCTGGACCATAGTGTACATGGAGATTAGTGCTACGAAGATAGGTTGGAGTCAGGTTATTGAGGGTTTTAAATACCAAATAGAGGAGTTTGAATTTGATCCTAGTGGTAATTAGGGAACTGTTGGAATTTGAGTAAGGGATTGACATGGATAGACCTACTATTTAGGAAGATTATTCTGGTAGCTGTGTGGAGAATGGAAGGGAAAGGGGAGGGACTTGAGACCAATTAGAAAGTTGTAGGAATACTCCTGGTGAGAGATGATGAGTTCTTAGACTAGGGTGGTAACTGTGTGAATAGAGAGGAGAGAAATGTGAGGGATATTGTGGAGGTTGGACCAACAAGACTTGGTGACTGATAGATATGTAGGGTAAAAAATGGAAGAGTCAAGGATAATGTCAAGATAATGAGCTTGGGTAACTATGATAATGTTAGTGTTCTTGATAAAGGAAATACGGAAGGGTTGCGTAATCTAGGCCAACCCTCTCATTTTATAGATGAGGAATCTAAGGTCTAAAGAAGCTTGATTTATTCAAAATTTCACAGCTTTTATGTAACCTTTCCTGGATAACCTTTCATTTTAACAATGAACCTTAATGACTTAACCCAAAAAAGTGAGCAGTGGTGGGACTTTCAAAGTAAAGTCAAGAATAACTTATTATTAAGCACTTACTCTGTGCCAGGAACTGTATTAAGTCTGGAAACAGAACTACAAGCAGAATGAAAGACAGACTCTGCCATCAAGGAGCTTATAGTTTAATGAGGGAAGATAACACATAAAAGGAAGCTAAAAAAAGGGGAATGAGGGAATGGTGGGAGAAGGCACCTGAGTAGGGACATGAAAGTCCAGAGTCAGGAGTGGAGCCTGTAGAAGCATGAAGATATCACTGGCCTGGGCATTTCCTTTAAAATGGAGGGTCTGAGATGAACTAATCGATTAGAGGTGGGGGCCTGGAGACAGAGTACTTCAGTGTGAATATTCCAGGCAGTGGTGTGAACTAGGATGAGGAGACTTCTGTGGCTTGGGTGAGAAAGTCTGAAGAATCAGGAGTGGCATCTAGAGAGAATGAAGACATGGATGGCCTGGGTTTTTTCCTTACAAAAAGAAACTGGGAGGGGGAGGAGCTTTAGGTTTTCTGATTCTCCAAATACTTTATTTGTGATATCTAGTGACCTTCAGAATTAAGTACAATTTGTACATTTAAAAAAGAGTTAAGAAAAAGTCTAGTTGATGATCTAATTCATCTTAAACTTTTGAAGTGCTAACATTTCTGGGTTGGCCTTTTGAATGTCTTACTTGGTGGCAATTTATTAACACCACCTAGTGTGGAGGTGATAAATATTAAGTTGGTTGTGTGGATTAAATCAGCTTGTTAAAAGAGCAAAGAAGCATGCAGGCATACATATGACCTTCACAGTTGGATGCTTTTACATGGTGCAGCTAGCTGTTTGAAAGCTGTAAGTGAACAAATTTGATTATGGGGGAAAAAGTTATCTAGCAGATGTTACAAATTGTCAATAGTGACCTTTTAAAAATATAGTATCAGGATAAAAGAACATACAGAGACTATTTTAAAGTATATTTCTAATAAAAATGAGCATAACAATTCTCTGAAAATTATCTAACCATCATTTTACATCTGTGCAAGATACATCTTGTGTGATAGTTGAGATTTTATTCATATTATTAAGTTCTTGTTTGATGGTTTGCTATAACAAAAGCCCATCTTTTTAATACTGTTATTCTATCTTTAATGCTATTATTTGTTTGTGGGGCAGTGAGGGTTAAATGACTTGCCTAAGGTCACACAGCTAGTAAGTGTCAAGTGTCTGAGACTGTATTTGAACTCAGGTCCTCCTGAATCCAGGGCCAGTGCTTTATCCACTGAGCCACCTAGCTGGCCCCCATGGCCGCTTTTAATAGGGACTAGGTGTTTAAGTTATTGGCCAACTTCCTATGTCTCTGAAGTTTAGACCGAGTAAGGATATTGGATGAGAAAATTTCTGTTACTAATGGTTCTTAGACATGTTCTCTTCTGGAACTCACTACCTCTAATTGCAAAATTTTCTTTAAGGATATTTGAAGTATCAATATGCAGCTTTAAGACCCTAAAATAGGATAGGAAGTTGGACTGAGTTAATAATATTTTATAAAAATAAGGGTGAGCTTGGGGGGATGGAGCCAAGATGGTTGAGGAAAGGCAGTAACCTCTCTGAGCTCCCCACATGATCAAGCCCAAAACCCTCCAAATAATGCCATAAGACAATTCCTGGAGCAGCAAAACCCATAAAAGGATGGGGTGAGATTATTTTTCAGCCAAAGATAGCTTAGAAAGTCGGCAGGAAGGATCTGTTGTACCGGGTGGGAGTGGAGCTCAGGCCTGTAGTCATGCCTACACAGATCTAGCCCCAGGCTAGCTGCATCAGAAAAATAGACCTCCTGAGCCTCTGAATTGGCTGCAGCAGTGGCTGGAACTAAGCTCATAGTCTGGTGAGACGGCTGAGTGGTTGGCCAGCGGGAGATTACAGGGGTTTTTGCTGGCACTGAGGTGGAACTCAGTTGTTTTATTTGTGCCGGGAACCAGGAAGCAGTCTTGAGTGGTGGCCCAGGTTGGGAAAGGGCACGGCTTGCCAGAGCTAACAACCACAGGGAATAATTTTGTTTCCGGGTTAAAGAGCAAGTAGGCTTGGAGTTATTTACAGACCAGAGCACAGGCCAGGTGAGTAGAAAGCCTTGCTCTCCTTAAATTGTACCACCTGGGACCTCCTGAAGCTTGGGACATTGTGTCCTGGAAGCAGTGCCCCACTTTAAGAAGGAATTAAAAGTCAAGAAATAGACTGGCTAAATGAGCAAACAGAAAAAGATGCAGACCATCGAAAGTTTCTTTGGTGACAAGGAATACAGCCTCAGAAGAATATAACAAAGTCAAAGCTCCTACATCCAAAGCTTCCAAGAAAAATATGAATTAGTCTCAGGCCACAGAAGTGCTCAAAAAGGACTTTGAAGATAGGGTAAGAGAGGTAGAGGAAAAATGAGAGTGATGTAGGAAAGTCATGAAAAAAAAGTTAACAGTTTGAAAAGCTAAATGGAAAAGCTCCCTGAAGAAAATAATTGCTTAAGAATTAGGATCAAGCAAATGGAAGCTAATGACTTTATGAGAAATCAAGACACAATAAAACAAATCCAAATGAATGAAAAAAATAGAAGGCAATGTGAAATATCTCCTTGGAAAAACAGCTGATTTGGAAAATAGATCCAGGAGAGATAATTTGAAAATTATTGGACTACCTGAAAACCATGATCAAAAGAAGAACTTAGACATCATCTTCCAAGAGATTGTCAGGGAAAATTGCCCTGGTAGTCTAGAAGCAGAAGGTGAAATAGAAATTGAAAGAAATCCCAAAAGGAAAACTTAATATTATAGACAAATTCCAGAGCTCCTAGGTCAAGGAGAAAATATTGTAAGCAGCCAGAAAGAAACAATTCAGGTATTGTGAAGCCACAGTCAAGATAACACAAGATCTGGCAGCTTCTACATTAAAGGATCAGAGGGCATGGAATATGATATTCCAGGGGGCAAAGGAATTGGGATTACAACCAAAAATCACCTACCCAGAAAAACTGATTTTAATCTTTCAGGGGAAAAATGGGACTTCAGTGAAAAAGAGGACTTTCAGATATTTGTGATGAAAAGACCTGAACTGAATAGAAAATTTGACTTTCAAATATAGGACCCTGGAGAAGCATAAAAAGGTAAACAGGAAAAAAAAATCATGAGGGAGGTTAAAAGGTTAAACTGTTTACATTCCTACATGGGAAGATGATACTTCTCCTCATGAACAATTTTCTCAGTATTAGGGCAGCTGAAAGGAATAAATTTAGACAAGGGGCACAGGTGGGAACTGATGATGAAGGGATGCTATCTGTAAAGCATTTATTTTTTGTTTATCTTTTTTTTGTGGGGCAGTCAGGGGTGGGGGTGGAAATGCCCAGGGTCAAGCAGTGGTGAGTGTCTTGTGTCTGAGGCTGGATTTGGGCTTGGGTCCTCCTGGGTACAGGGCGGGTGCTTTGTCCACTGTGCCACCTAGCTGCCCCATGATGGCATCTTTAAAATAAAATTAAGGGAGGCAGCTAGGTGGTGCAGTGGGTAAAGCACAAGCCCTGGATTCAGGAAGACCTGAGTTTAAATCCAGGATCAGACACTTGATACTAGCTGTATGACCCTGGGCAAGTCACTTAACCCTCTTTCCCCTGCAAAATAAATAAAAATAAGGAGTGAGAGGATTGCACTGGGATAAAAGGAAAGGGAGAGGTAGAATCGAGTAAAATATCTCACATAAAAGAAGCAAGAAAAACTTATAGAGTGGAGGGCATGATGGGGGAGGAGTGGAGGAGTGATTGAGCCTTACTCTCATCAGAATTGGCTCAAAGAAGGAATAACATACACACTAAAGTGGGTATAGTAATATATCTTGTCCTGGGGGGAAGTGGGAGGGGAAAGGGATAAGGGGGGATGGGTGAAAGTAGGGAAGGCAGATTGAGGGAGGTGCAGTCAGAAGCAAAACACTTGAGGAGGGAAAGGGTAAAAGAAGATAGAAAATAGAGTAAATATCATGGAGAGTGAGTAGGATGGAGGGAAACACAGCAGTAGTAACTGGGGAAAAAATTTGAAGCAGAGGAAGAGCAATGTAAGATGATGATGATGGTAGTGGTGGTGGTGGTGGTGGTGGTACTTAACTTTGCTGGGCTATTGTGAAGAAAACTCTTTGTCAGGTCTAAGGTAGCTATTATTGTTGTAATTATCAATCTCATGGGTGTTTTGTAAGGAAATCTCCGTTTAAAGTACTATATCAATGTAGTTTACTGTAATTTAATATAAAAAAAAGATGAGCAGGATGCTCTCAGAAAAACCTGGAAAGACTTACATGAGCTGATGCCAAGTGAAATATACTGTATACAAAATAATAGCAATATTGTAAGATAATGTGCTACAAATGACTTAGTTATTTTCAGCAATGAAGTGGTCTAAGACAACTCTGAAGGACTTATGAAAAATGCAGTCCATGTACAGAGAAAGAACTGATGGTATCTAAATACATATGGAAGCATATTTTGTTGTTGTTCTTGCTAGTGCCTTTTTAAAAAGATTTTTGTCTGTTATGTTTTGTACGCCTTCACACGTATAACATATCAAATGGCTTGAGTTCTTAAGGTGGGGATAGGGAGGAAAGAAGAGAATTTGGAACACAAAGTTTTAAAAATTGATGTTACAATTTGTGTTTACATGTAAGGTGGGGAAAATACTAAATAAATACATACAATAAAAATAAGGGTGAACTTACAAAGGGAAATTTGGAAGACCATTACTATGAGAACTTTTGTTGAAAAAGCTGAAATTTTTATATCTCTAAACTACGTTCTGTAACAGATTGGTAAAGCATCATCTTTTGAAATATATTCAGAACAAGTGTTTTTAAAAAATTAACCTTTTTATATCCCAAAGACATCCCCCAAAAGAGAAAAAGACCCATTTGTACAAAAAAATATTTATAGCAGCTCTTTTTGTGGTGGCTAAGAATTGGAAATCAAAGGAATACCCATCAGTTGAGGAATGGCTGAACAAGCTGTGGTATATGATGGTGATGGAACATTATAGTGTTATAAGAAATGACAAGAAGGATGATTTCAGAAAGGCCTGGAAAGACTTATATGAACTGCTGTATAGTGAAGAGAGCAGAACCAGGGAAACATTATGCACAGTGACAGCCATATTGTTTGATGAGAACTGTGAATGACTTGACTATTCTCACCAATACAATGATCCAAGACAATCCCAAAGGACTATTGATGAAACACTATCCACCTCCAAAGAAAGAACTTATATTGATGGAACACAGACTAAAGCATGATATTTTTCACTTTCACTTTTAAAAATTCAATCAAGTTTTCTTGTACAAAATGACTAATATGGTAATGTTTTACATAATTGTAGATGTACAACCCATATCTGATTGCTTGCTGCCTAAGGGAGGAGGGAGGGTAGGGAGGGAAGGAGGGATAATAATTGGAACCCAAAATTATAAATAAAAATATTCGTTACATTTTTTAAAAAGGAAAGAAAAAATAAAACTCAGCAATTTCCTATTGTGAGAAAAAATTAACCTTTTTTTTTTTGGTTAATAGGCACTTATTTTATCCCTCCTGCTTCCTTCCCGAGGGGAGGGAAGAAAAAACAAAACCAAAAACAAACATGTAACCACTATGCATTATCAAGGAAAACTATTTTTGAGGTATCCATTAATTATCATGAAAATGTTGAATAACACTTAGAAACTGTTTCTTTCCCCCACCACTTATTCCATAAACTTTTTTACAGAGATGGCATAATATAGTGGAAACAGCAATGGATTTGAAGTCAGAGGACCTGGCATCAAATACTAGTTCACTTGTGTTGGCCATGGACAAGTCACTTAATCTCAGTTTCCTCATCTGTAAAATGAGGTTGATCGAATTAAATAATTTGTAAGGTCCCTTCCAATGCTAACTCTGTGATCGTGTGCCTATGACTATTGGATTTTAGTTGGTAAATTTTGTAATGTCATGGTGATTTTCAAATGGAAAACCTCCCATTTAGAATTTAACAGTTTAAAATGTCTCTGGATAGAACACAACTGAGAATTAAGGTAGTCCAATACTTCTGAAGAAGACGTTTTGAATCTTCGTTCAACGTGAATACACAAGGCTTAGACTCATAAACATGCTAAGCAGTAATACTTGAAACCTAGCAATTATTAAGTGATTTTGTTAAGCTTATTATAAGGTTAGGCATAATTGTTGGTTTAATTGCTTTCCCTTTCCTTACAGATCTCTTCCTTAAAATGAATCATAAAGTGCAGTTAGTGATAAAAAAAAAATTAGCAATTAACAAGTATCAGTCCTTGCTCAATAGGTAGCCTGCCTGTGCTATAGGAGAAGGTCATTATAATGGGGGAGGGTTTCTTCTCAGAATGTTGAGTGGGTTAACTAATGAATGAAAGCACTTGCCAAGTAGAAAGTGTTCTATAAATCCTTAAAAGTAACAATTAACCCAGTTTTCTTTTCTTTGTGCACCCTGAGGTGCCTTGACAAGAAACTTTTGAATGGAGAGAGACAGAGAGACAGACAGACAGAGACAGAGAGAGAGAGAGAGAGAGAGAGAGAGAGAGAGAGAGAGAGAGAGAGAGATTGAGAAATCGAGATCTGTTCCAGTGTGTCCCGTAATTATTCTGGAGCATGGATGTGTCTTTCATGAGAATATTTATGTTTTCTTCTGGTCTCGAGAAACAGAAACTTGTGACTTTTTTGTACATAGTGTGTGCTTTATGCGCTTTTTTTTTGGGGGGGGGTTATCTTTGGATAGAGTTCTGGGCTCTGAGTCAGGAAGACATCTTCCTGAGTCCAAATCCAGACTCAGATATTTATTAGCTGTGTTACCCTGGACAAGTCACGTAACCCTGTTTGCCTCAGTTTCCCCATATGTAAAATGAGTTGGAGAAGAAAATGGAAAACCACTCTAGTATCTCTGCCAAGTAAACCCCAAATGATATCATGAAGAATCATACACAACTGATATGACTTAACAACAACATGCTTTATAGGATATTGTGTACATCTTGGTTAAAGATGGCACCAACAATTTCTGTATGAGAAATCTGGAGAAATGAGAGTCCTTTTATTTTTTGGAATTTCCCCTTCGGTCTATCTGTCCTTTGCCTTGTCTATCTCACATCCTGGTAATTTCTAAGATTTCAGCAGGTGGCTTTCAGTGGAAAATAGTCATTTCAACAAACATTTATCTAGTATATGCTATGTGCCATGCTATAGTTACTGGGACTAGAAAGCCAAAAATGATATTCACTTGGTTGTTTCTTTCCCCCTATTTCAGACAACAGGGAGTAGGGCATAAATAAAAGTAATAATAATACTAATTGTAACAATAACAAGCATTTATATAGTTCTTTAAGGTTTGCAAAGTGCTTTACAAATACTTTATCCTGACAAAACCCTAGAACTGAGGCTGGATTTAAAACCAGTCCTTTCTGACTTCAAGTCCAGCACTCTTATCCACTGTGCCACCTAGCTACATTAGTTAGTAATGCAAGTATTTTAAATTCAGGTTTTGTTGTTCTTTGGTCCTCTAAACCCCTGTGGCTGGAGGATATGAAGGGGGAATGGTATTGGTGGTGTATTTGTTGGATAGAGTGGTTATTCTTACTAAACAGCTCTGTGCTTACTTATTGTCAATCTAGAAATCCTTCTCTTACTCACCTTCTTCCACTTACCCCACACCATTTTAAAGCATCCATCCTTCCTCCAATCTCTCATATAGCTCTGTTGACCTCTTTTTCAGTATCGAATTTTAACTCTCGTACCCTGTGTGTATGTGTGTGTATCTTTGGTGCTTACTTAGCACTTCCTGATAGTAAGTGTAGAACAATAGCTAGCCTTTAAATGGTAGTGCTTTTAAGATGTGCAAAATTCTTTATATATGTTATCTCATTTGACCCTCACTACAACCCTCTGACATGGGTGTAAGAGGATACTTTTTTCAGGTAACTGTAGTAGAAATAACGTAATCTCTTTCAATCTAGATGATTTACAGAAGTTTCAAGTTTGGGGTGTTTATTTCTTTTAGGACCCTCATGTTGATATGATTCTTTTCTCTTTCTGCATGTTTTTGCTTCCCACTAGACCTTATTTATTAGTTATTATCAATGCCCATGACATTTATATTTTAGAAAAGAAAATATATTTAAAATAAGTTTTGATTAAATGTACCATGTAACATTTTTCACAGAATGAATTATATTTTATAATATTCTGCTCACCTGTATAAAAACAAAGAGAGAAAGTCTGGGAGGAGCTGACTGATTATAATCTTTGTTAGGATGACCCACATCTTTCTTGATGTAGTTAACTAAAAGCAACTTAAAATAATTTTGCTTGTAATAGAGTGAGGCCACTGGGGGTTAAAAATTTTGTTGCAGAAGAGATTAGCACATTAAAATAGAAATGGAAACTTCTGTTGTATTTATTTCAATAGCAACAATAAGAAGTCATTTTTATAGTGCTTTAAGGTTAGCTATGGGCTTTCTGCAAAAACACTGTAAGATAAGTAGCATAAATGTTGTTTCTATTTTACAGATGAGAAAACTGAAGGTAATCAAGGTTAAGTGATGTGCTCCTTGTCACACAACTTGGAAGTATTTGAATTGGGATTTAAACTCTGGTATTTTGAATCCAGTTTCATCATTCTTCCCACTATACCAATCTACCTTCCATTAGAGGATTTCTCTTTGAATTAGGATATCCCTTTATCCTAAATCAAGATTAGGGAAAACCCAAAAAGTTCTAAGAGGTTGACTTAAAAAGAAATAAACATAGGTAGTTGTGTGAATGAAGAAGAGAGAAGAGTGATCATTAGTCTGTAGTTCTAATATGTTAACCATTGCTTCTCTGACCTCAGTACTGTAGCCAAAGATAGAGAATAAGATTCTAGTTCCTGGTGATAGATTGTCTTACAAAATACCAGTATCCCTGAATAACATTGTTGCATGGATGCAGAGTAACATTGTAGATTGTAGATTGTGTAAACCAGGTGCATTTTGGGAGTAGAAAGAACATTCCTTCGCCAATTTCTTGAAACCATGTTGTTGCAGGTTCACCCAGAACAACAGCATACTTGGAATGGTGGTTGTAGAAGGGATTTGGTTTAATGAGGCTTATCTAAGTGTAGATACCGTCCTCCTGGCATTATTGTTTTTTTAAAAAATAAAAGTATTTTATTATTTTCCAGTTACATGTAGAGATAGTTTTCAGTATTTGTTTATATAAGATTTCTAATTTCAAATTTTTCTCCCTCCCTTTCCCCCTCTCCTAGACAGCAGGCAGGCAATCTGATATAGGTTATATATATATATATATATATATATGGCATTATTGTTAAACAACTTGGATCTACCACTGGCCTGTCCTATCTGCAACTTAAACTGATCTTTCAAGCCAGGAGCTGACTCTCCTTAATCTGCACTGATTTCATCACTTTTTTTAAATGCCCCTGGTAGCTTAGTGATACTTTGCTAATTTGTGCAATGTTTAGTCTTATTGTGTAGCCAGCTCTAGTTGCTTGCTATAGAGGAAAGGGTGATAGAGTTGGAGGCAGGAAATGTGCATTGGAATCTTGGCTCTGCCACATACAGGTTCTGTGACCTGGGGTAAATTATTAGTCTTCTTTGGGCCTACATTTCTTTATTTTAAAAAAAGGGTTTATTAATACTTGTATTTTTAAATAATGGTTGCAATCATCTTCTATGATTGTAGGGAAAGTGCTTGAGTCAGTAAATTTGATTCTCCTGATAAGGAGAGCAGCATGTTGAAATAATTTGCTCCATTTCTTCTCTCTCTGCTTTAGGAATTCTATATTTTACCCTTTTCTTTCTTTCTCTCTCTTTTTCTGTCTCTCTGCCACCTTGTGAATGTATAGAAATACACATATATGTATATATAAAATGCTTTTAGCAATGGTTTTACCACTTTACTAAAGGAATGAGATTCAGAAAGTAGAGTCTAAAAGTAGTCTTTTTTACACACAGATAAATTATATGGCATAAAGTAGGAATATGGTCTTTTGAAATTAGCTTCAAAATTAATCTGTTCTTTCAATTGATAGTTACTAAATGAAAGGATTTGAAAATCATGTGTAGGTGTATTTGCTACAATAGAGTCATTGTTACATAAATGGTTAGTTTTCAGAAGGTTGATTTAGAGAGTAAAATGTTCTTGCTAGATGGAAGAGGGCTGATGGCTGAGCATCAAAGTACCGAGATTAATGTTTCATTGAAATCATTGTTGGTGCAAAACCAAAAGCTAACATGATTTGGCAGTTTTTCTTCACTATTTGATGTCAGTAGTATTTCCAGTTTGCTGTTCTGTATGATGCTTCCTTTAAAATAGGGACAAATTTGCTGTTCTTGTCAAATAGCTATTTTAAAAAAACTTCGGAAAAAGCATTGATGTAGTCCTAAGGAGCTAGACTGTACTAATTTACATATTCTGCTAATTATTACTAGAAAGAGGGTTTTTTATTGTTTGAGTTCTGTTCTTGAGTTTTTTCTCTCCTGAAGAACTCTTAATATGAATCCTTGTGTTTCTCTGCAAACTGAGGTGACTGTATTTCTTGCAATTATAATCAACACATACATAATTTTAGTGGTGGCCTATGAAGTCATCTACAGATATTGAAAATACATGAAATGTCAAAGTCCTTTATGGTTATTTACTAATTTAAAATTAGTCATGTAAGCAGTTCCTGAAGCATAAGCACTTGACCTCTGAATGACTCATACATTACAAATGATAACTACTATAGGCCCTGTTCTACTGTCGTGCCACATTCCCATGGCTGCTTCTATAAGGGCCACTGTGAAAACATTTGAAGCTTTTAGAGAAATTATGGCTTCAGAAGTAGAAAAAGGAATTAAAGGTATGAAAAGTGAGAGTAATTGAGGAGAGCTAACTTCTAAGTCATAAAAATACTAGTAAATTTGTAGTCTTGTTTACAAATACCAGAAATTGGTATTGGCCAAGACTCTAATTAGTGGTCATTGATGATCAGTCAGCTATTATTAATTAACTATTAGCTAGCTATTATTGATGATTAGTTAAAGTAGCTGATAAATTTGTGCAGTTTTTCCCAAATTGTCTTTCCTGGTACTTAGTTATTTGGAATCAAATGAATAGGCCTGTTTTACAGAAAATATGGTCTTGTATTTGAACAATTTCTTTTTTAACCTTTCCATAGTAGTTCCTTAATTTTTACATGGTCAGATCTCTTTACTTTCTTATTTGAAAATAATTTGTATCTATCTATATGTGAATTAGATTGAAAGATAGACCTCTGGTCCTTGGGAAATGATATTCAGCAGTTTTTTTCCCCCAGTCAATTTCCTTTTCCTTTCTTGGAAATAAGAATTTTGGAGGTACATACACTGATACCTGTAAGAAAAGAGGGCTTTATTATTCTGAAATACAAAAATGACCTGGGTGGATGGCTCTATGGAATATCTTGTTTTTTTGGTTAGCTTATCTGCCCCTGCCCATACCCTTTTCCTCTGGGCACCCTCCCAACCCCTCTTGCTTATTTTTGAAGGAAGAAACTTCTATAAGAAGTCATGCTTTGTAAAAATTATGTCAGAAGAAAAATCCCTATTAGAAATCTTTTCTTGAAAGTACTGGCAGCAGTTAGCATTAATAATAGGACATATGAGACAAACCATGTACTGTACTTAGTTGAGCTAGTGAAGTCCATCCTTAGAAGATGACAAGAACAACCTGGTATGCCATGTAAATAAGGAAAAAAGCCAGCCAGTAAAAGTAGAAGCAACACAGAAATAAATGGACTATTAAGGAGCTGGCACACATACCAAGGCTGAATAAAGTTCTGCTTATGACTGGTGACTTTCATAAACTTGGATCAGTAATTACTTCCATCGTTTGTGAGTTCATAATTTCTAATAATTCATAGAAGCCTGTACAAATAATCTGTGAAAGGGTGTTTTTGTGTCACATATAATTTATTACTTGGGTTTATTCCCCTTATTTATAATTTTGGAAAGGATGTTATATTACCAGGATAGGCCCTAATCTTGGTTAATTTCAATCTATTTTAGGCTTTTTACAAATCTCACCCCCAAGGGAGGCTGAGGTTATGTTGAATGATAACAGAGACAAATTTGCCATTGAAGGGTCCAGATTTGTCTGCTGGGATTGGACATAATTAAAAATAGGAATTTGCTTTGGGGTACTTGTGGTAATAGATCGCAAGGTATCTTTAGCTTTAAGCTTTTATCTCCCGAGGCTGTCCCCTCTGGAACAAATGTAAATTTCCACATTTATAGTTTCCTGTTAGAATAACATCTACTTATGTAAGTCTATGACAAATACTGCAAACATTATTCCTTTTTATGAGTTCAGTTAAAACTTGATAATACTTCAGAGAACTTATTTGATTTGTGGTTTATCTTGAGAAATAGAAACTGAACATGACTCAGTAACAATATAGAATTTTTGTTTGTAAGAATTTCTGGATATTGAAGAACTGTGAATGGCTTAACTATTCTCAGCATTACAATGATCCAAGACAATCCCAAAGGACAATTGATGAAACATGCCATCTGCCTCCAAAGAAAGAACTGATATTGATGGAGCACAGACTGAAGCATGCTATTTTTCCACTTTCTTTCATTTTTTTCTCAAGTTTTCTTGTACAAAATGACTAATATGGTATTTTTTTTACACAATTGCACAAGTATAGCCCATATTCTTACTGCCTCAGGGAGAGGGAAAGGGAGGAAGGGAAGGAGGGACAAAATTTGGAACCCCAAAATACAAATAAAAATGTTTATTACGAAAATATTGCTGGGACATTTTTTAAACATTAATTAAAATTTGAAATGCATTAATCTTTTATTGCACTCTCAGGTCTTTGGTTTACTTTTATCCACTGATAGTAGATAGTCTCAATTTTTCTTAACCTTGATCTTTGAGTTCAGAGGTAAACGCAGGACATTAGCTTGTTTTTAATTTCCACTGACTGTGGGAACTTTAATCCTTGGTCTTCTGATCATCTCTGTCTTATTCAAAATTGCTTGCCTGACCTATTTGATCCTATTACTGCCTATCACCAAATCAGATTTTGAAATAATTGACTTGATTATTTTGGTAATTTTCTTAATCTTTTTAAAAGTGAAGTGTTCATAATGGATAGTTAGCCATGTTATTGATGAATCGATCTGTATTAGTAATTAAGATTTTTGAAATGATAGGATCAACCAGGATATTATTTGTTTATATACATATAGCTCAGTTTTTGCCTCCTACAGCCTAACTTTTCTTTAGACTTTAGAGTTCAAAGAAGAGGAATGTGGGAGTGGGAGGGAAAGGGCTAGATTATTCCATAAATTATAGTTTGCTTTTTCACACAAATTAACATTAAGTGGGAACTACAAAAGGATGCTAACTTCTGGGACAACTAAATGTACAGGGAGATGGAAGTGGGTTATGAGATTATTTTTGTAGGAAATGTAAATATTGTGATAAATGAAGCTGTTCTTTTTTTTCAGAATTCTCCTTTCAGAGCTGTTTAAAATCTATTTTGGCAGTATTGTAAGTAGCTATGACTATTCAGAAGAGGGATCTGTGTGCAGAACATACTTCATATACTATTGGATGTCATAGAGAGTAGTTAGTGGAATGTGATTTCTTTATTATCCTGTTGTGGCCTTTTTTTTTTTTAAAGTGAGGGAATTGGGGTTAAGTGACTTGCCCAGGGTCACACAGCTAGTAAGTGTCAAGTGTCTGAGACCGGATTTGAACTCAGGTCCTCCTGACTCCAGGGTTGGTGCTCTATCCACTGCGCCACCTAGCTGCCCCACCTAGCCGCCCCTGTTGTGGCCTTTTTTAAAACAAATTATGTGTCCAGGAATGTTGTGTCTAATTTTTTATATTATTATTTTTAAATTTCCTTATTATGCCATTCATTTCACTGTCATACACCCATATCCTATTGAATTCCTTCCTAACAAAGAGAAATAAGTAAATAAAGTTGACAGCAGTCTTGTATGATAGCATGTATAGCATTCTACAACCAAAATCTCTCACTTTTCTTCTAACAATGCTCTTAATTCTGCTTTCTTCATTTGACATAAGTTCATACAGGTCTGTCCATGTTTCTTTGAATTTCTTGTATTTATTTTTTTAAAAGCACAATAGCATTCCATTATATTGATAAGCTATAGTTTGTCAACCATCCCCCCAATCCATGGGCACCCATGTGATTTCTAATTCTTTTTGGTGCTGCTGCTGCTATGAATATTTTGGTACACATGGTACCTTTTTCTGTCTTTTACCTCTTTGGGATATATGACCAGTAGAATCTCTGGATCAAGGGGGAAGAGCTATTCAGTCACTTTTTTGAAGTGATTTAAAAATGTTTTCCAGAATTGCTGGCCTAATTTACAGTGTCACCAATAGTATCTTGAGGTATCTGTCTTACAGCCCCTCCAACATTGAATATTTCCATATTTTGGAATGCTAGTAAATTTACTGTGTGTTAGGAGATATAAGATTCTACTTTATTTATTAATTGTTCACTGTTAAATATTTTTATTTGTCTCACTTTACTCTGAAAGAGTTCATATGCATCTTCTTGGATTTTTATGAAATCATCCCTTTTGTCATTACTTATGGTAAAATAGTATTCTTTTATGTTTATGTAACATAATTTGTTTAGCTAGCCCCTATTTGATTAATACCCCCTTATGTTCCTGTTTTTTGTCAATACAGAAAGAAATGCTATGTGTGTGTATGTACATATTTACAAATTTCCTCTTTCATCTTTTTTTGGGGGGGGGAGGTGGGGGTGGGATGGAGGTGGGTAGGGTAAAAGCCTTGTAGTACCTGGGTCAGAGGGTGGATATAGTATAGTCACTTTTTTTGAACATAATTACACATTGCTTTCCAGAATGGCTGGACCAAATCATAGCCCCCCCCCCAACCATTAATCTGCCCACAATCTCTCCAACATTGACGGTTTCCATCTTTTGTTGTCTTTGCCAATTTACTGGTTGTGAAGTGAACCTCAGAGTTGTTTTGAGTTTCATTCATCATATTTTGAATGATTTGGAGCAATATTTCATATATTTATTTATTTTTGCTATTCTTCTTTTGGGAAATGTTTATTCCTATCCTTAGACTTGTGAATGATAGTCATTGCATCCATCATTTCCCAGAACAATGCAGAGTCTCCAAGATGTGTTTTTATCATCACTCAGGAGTTTATCCTAAATATTCACACAGGCAAAACAGCATATGAAGAATGTCTGTTTTTTAGATTATAATATGTAGTTGACTGGATGACTTATATAATTAGTCTGACAGTATATATTTTGGATAGACACTACAGATGAACTATGAAATGTGAATCTGCAATTACGAAAAAGCAGATAGAGGTTGGACAGTACAGAGGTGATTGCTGAAGCCTTGGAAATGGATGACATATTTGTTCTAAGGGGAAAAAAAGGAAAAGAGGAATGCAGAGAACCTTGCAGCTGGGGGTAGGGTGGAGAGCTCCAGTATTTAAAAGGGTAGGAGGAATATGAACAAAGTCAGAAAAGGACAGATTAGAGTTACTGTAGGATGAGATCTATCAGAGTCCATTGTCTAGGAAATCAAGACTGAGGGCTTAGTAGTAAGATGCTGCAGCCAGTTTAAGGATGATTATTCTGTAGTTATTTTTAGATTAAACTTTTAATTGTGAAATTAATAATTATTAACAAACAGATCAACACACACACACACACACGATTTAACAGGGTCTTAAAAGGCTGCTGTACTAGTTTTTGTTCTAAACTTTTTTATTCTGTACATTAAAAAATTATTGAGGGCAGCTAGGTGGTGCAGTGGATAAAGCACCAGTCCTGGATTCAGGAGGACCTGAGTTTAAACCTGGCCTTAGACACTTGACACTTACTAGCTATGTGACCCTGGGCAAGTCACTTAACCCTCATTGCCCCGCCCCACCCCCCAAATTATTGATACTTTTTTTGAGAGATCTTTGCCATTTGTATTGTGGAACATGAAATTGCAATTCTTTATTATGTAGCCTTGGCTTTTCTTTTTAAATATGAAGTAAATTCAACATGTATTTTTTTCAAAGTTGTCCTGCTTATCTTTGATTCTTTCTACTTTCTTGCCTTTTTGTTTTGTTGTCACTTTTTTGGGAGTATGAGAAATCTCTAACCCTAGCCCCTTATTCTCTCTGGGCCCCCTTCCTGAAAGAAAAAAAGAAAAGCAAAAGCTTTGTTTTGTTTGGGGTTGCAAGCTTCATCTTTGCTACTTTGGAATTGTTGGTTATTATATGAATCAGAATTTTAAGGTTTCTTTTCCATAGTTGTTTTTCTTTACATTATTGTTATTAATGTGTAAATATTGTTCTTCTTCTGATTCTGTTCCCATTGGCCCCTATAGTAGTCTCATTTGCTGCAGTTCAGTTACTCAGTTTTTGAGGGTTCATGACTGCTGGTCCTATATTTCCTCTCTCCATAAGCATGAATATTACATTAGCAAGTTTGTGTTTCTAAGGAGTTGGTAATTTGCCTTTTTTGCAGTTGACATAGGGTCATTTTTATTCGGGACTCCCAGAGTGCTCACTGTGTCAGTGATTATTATCAAAATTAAATGATGTCTATTCCTTATCCTATTGTTTGTTCTTTTTTATCTACATCAGGGCAGTTTTTTTAACTTGTTAGTTTCTTGTGGCTGCTTCAGAGTTATGTGCTAGTAGTACCTCACCTTATTCTTCAGTGCCCCTTGGTATTGGTGCACTGAAATATCCATTTCTTAGGATGTGAGTAAAAAATGTTCCTGGCTGGGAGGACAGTATGTATTTCACAACTGAAGAGAAATGAGTTCTTAGATCCTTAGCTTTTGAACACATAAGTCTCTGCTTATGTTTTGTAAATGTTTTAGGTTCTCATTTAGACTACTGACATAATAGCTTGAGATAATTTACACGAATTAAAAACTTTAGTACTAGGACTAAGAATGTTGTTGTTCATCCTTTGTTCTTGAAGAGAATGACATCAGTGATAACTTGCAAGCGAATAGGATTTAAGTGAGGCAGGGCTGTGTAGTCATCAGCCTCACAGGACTAGAGAATATAATGTAGAGACTGTGAATATATGATTTGTAAGGTTTTGAAAGGATTTTAATACTTAAAAATCCACTTTTAAGTATGTAGAATTTTACCATCATGTATTGTTGCATGGGGCCTATTTAAAAATTAATTCATAGAACAAATGTCTATCACATGAAAATGGAATATGTTTGATGAAATACATAATAGGTTAAGTAAAGTTTAGTTAAATGGTGAAAGTGTCCAAAATTACTTTCTTCTTAAGAAATTATAAAAATAAATTCTAGAAAAGTTAACAATCTGATTTGTTAACTTCTTGAAGAAATACTTTGTTTCAGAAACTTAGGTATTTTTGTTTGTTTGTTTTTTGTGGGGCCCAGGGTCACATAGCTAGTGTTAAGTGTCTGAAGCCGGATTTGAACTCAGGTCCTCCTGAATCCAGGACCAGTGCTTTATCCACTGTGCCACCTAGCCGCCTGCCTAGGTTCGTTTTAATGTCCAAATTTACTTGTCTTTTGGTTGTTGTAGGGGAATATTTAAAATAAGAAAAAATCTGTTCGAAGCACTTTAGAAGCATGGACTTTCAGATGACGGAGTTATGGGCTTATTACAATGTATTCTTATCTGTTCATTAAAAGTTTCCTGGAAAATGTCTAGTTGACAGTTTCTTGGTAGCTTTATTTAAATCAGTGTGTACTTGAACATAAAAATCCTTTTCATTAAAATGATTTTGGCATTCAAGTTTTTGCTAATATTGGCATGTATTTTCCTCTCTTAGTCTGATTTTATCTACTGTCTTATTTGGAAGGGTGATATATTCTATTTCATTTCTGTATGTGTATATGTAGCTTTGTAGGAGTATATATTTGTGTAATTCTACTTTGGATGTACCACATGCTAATACATATGTAGCTGAGCTCTCTGAGTCATATTACTCAGAGCCATCCTCTACCCTTTTGAGGGCAGGTACCATATTCTTACTTATCTCTGTCTTTCTCAGAACCTAGCACAGTGCTTTTCACATAGTATTTCAGTCTCTTGGTGAGCTGGGATCTTAGACCATAATCCCTCCATTCCTTATTCTTAGGATAATAGGTTTAAATGTGAATCTTAGAGGTTACTTAGTTGAACTCTCATTTTACTCATAAGGAAAATGAGTTTCAAACCATTGCAAGGACTTGTCTAAGGTAACAAAGATAAGTAGCAGAGGTGATGTTTGAATTCAAGGCCTCTGACTTCAAATCTAACACTTTTTTTTTCCGGCCATGCTGCTCTCTGTGCAAGTATTCCAAAGTGGTTTTACCTCCCAGACTGGAGATGTTCCTCTGATTAGATTTTGTGGATCCCAAGACAGTACTCCATCTGTTATTCCATGCTATTGCTCTGTGACCAGTAATATCCTTTTTCCTCTCAGATCCTTAATGATTTATAACATTTCTCCTTTATAAGACATTGTAGGTTATATGCTCTATTACAGCAGTGTAAAACTCAAAAAGTAGGGACAGCCATTAAGCCATCTGTAAGGACCCCTGCTGGCACAGATTGACTGAGAAAACTGCTTATTAAATTTTTCAGTGTTCTGTTATATTTTTATTTATTTTGTTGAAATTTTCCCAGTTACATTTTAATCTTCTTTGGTAAGTACATGTTCAACACTTGTACTTTAGTCTACATAAGTCTGCCATGTATCATTTAATTGCCTTTTTGGGTGACCTTAAGTTTTGATCCTTTTGGGATTGTGTTTTATGATTCACTACCATATAGTCCTAATATATATATATATATATATGTATATATGTATGTATGTGTGTGTGTGTGTGTGTGTGTGTGTGTATACACAAACTGATGTTAAAATATGACTGTTGTGCCAGCAAGCAACTTGGGATTGTTGAAAATGTACTATACAATTTCCAAAATGTGATCAGATCTGGGCCTCCTTTTCTAATTAGTTCTGATTCCCACTCATTCGTCCTCTGTAATCCTTCTCTAATAGTCTCTGTCTCTCTGCATTTATCTGTCTCTATCTTTCTTTTAGACTCTCCCTCTGTTTCACTCTCTGTCTCACTCTTGCTATTTCTCTTTCCTTCCTCCTCCCTTCCTCCTCTTAAGTAATTCTCTGGGCTTTTTGAACAACTGTATGTCATTTGGGCAACATGAATTTATATCTACTTTGGAATGCCTACGCTGACCCTTTGCACATAATAGGTATTTACATGCTTTAAAAAATTATTTTGTAGAATCCTAATAGCAAAACCAAAGATCTCTAATTTGAATAGGTTACCATGCACACATGTTTACATACATGCATATGCACATACATACATATATGTGTATACACAACGTATGTATCTCTATGCTTTGGATCTACTTTCATTCAAGTTCTGGTGTACACATGAATATTTGTGTTGTTACATAAGATCAAAGGAAAAAATTGTAGAAGAGCTATGTAGGGATTAGTATTTATAAGTGGTTGTAAAACCAAATTCCAATAGTTGCGCTCAGTATAGATGGTTCTTTATTTTTATATAATAGCTGTCATTTATATCTGATACATATCGAATGTTGTATATATGTGGTCCTTTTTTATTTTTACGGTAACCCAGAGACATAAGAGAATGGGTTCTTTTGCCATAATGTAGTTTTGTGGTGTGCTGGATGTCTTGCATGGTTTTAGCTTTGCTTACTTTACTTCTGAGCATTCTTAAAGTGCAAGATCAAGGACCATGTTTTTATGCTCGATTTCTTTGTCTTGAAAGCGACAAGTGGGCATTTAATAAAGACTTTCTGAAAGTGAAATTAGTTTTTGGCTGTGGGGTGGGATGAAGCATTATGATTGTGGGGAGGTGAGAAGGGTGGCACCAATGGCAGGCAGGTGTGACAGAAAAGAAGTTTCAGGGGAGGAGATCAGAAGGTATTCTTCCTGGTGGTAGGAAGATGTGACAAGAAGTAGGCTAGCAGTAGAGAGCCCTTTGATCATTAGTGGAAGGCAATGAAGACATCTATTTTAGCTAAGCAGGGCTGGGGTTGTAGTAAGGTGTGGTGGACAAAACACTGGATTTGTCAGCACCCAGAATCTCATAAAACCATTTACTGGATTTGAGCTATTATTAGATAAGTTATCAGGAAGCTCCAAGTGAGAAAAATACTACTTTCTTTAACTACCTCCACAGAATTGTTACAAGGAAAGGATTCATGCAACCTTGAAGCACTATTGAAAAATGCAAGTTATTATTTTGGAATGAGACTGCTGCTCTCTTCAAATACCTTTTGTCTTCAACAGGCAGGAAACACCTGCCTCTTCTTGTGGCCGGTGGGATGAGTTTGTTATGGAACCCCACAGAGTTGCATATTAGGCTAGAAGTGTTCGAGGGAAGAGACTTTTTCAGAACGTTTTTTGTATAGGTTATGTGTTAATTAAGCTTTGTCAAACTGGCGGTGTCAGTGTAAAGGACCTTTGTGAACCTGAAACTGCTGTCTCCTCAGGGTATTGCCTTATTAATACTGATAATTAGATTTTGCACTGAGGGTAACATTTTCTTACTCCAAAGCCTGGAAGCTTCCTGGGAAATGTGTTCCTTCTAACTTTTCAGATTCTCTTGTCTTATTCAAGTCTGTGTTAGTTTTTTTTTAAAGGATGCATATGGAATTTTCTCTATGGGAAGCTCATGTGTTGTCTGATTTGATTGAATTTCCAGAATCAAATCTCATGGTATTTGTATTTTAATTATTGGTAGAGCTTGGGGACTGTATTTCATAAAAAATGAAACAGAATTAGAAACACTGAATTATAGAGATATGAATGATAGAAAAATGACATGAGAACTAAAAGGAGTCCTAGCTATTATCTATAGTGACTGTGTCAACTTACATTTTACCACAAACTTGTAGGTTACATAACATGCTGCTTGTGTGGTAATTAACCCCTTCACATTGCAGCCTCACCAACAGAATTATATATTTTCAGATTGAAAGAAACAGATGGTTAGATTTTGGGGGTAATTCGTGTAGTTCATTCATTGGGCCTGCTATACCTTGTTCTTGTTATCTAGATGGATATAGGACCTTTTATCTAAATACTGATTCTTTTAAAATGACTTGGAAAATATTTTATAAAAATCATTATGATGATGTTTGCATAGTTTACATGGACAATCTTTAGGTACACAAGAGCCCTATTTCTATGGTTATCTTTAATGGTCTTATGATTTTCTTTCTCATCATTTCTGATCATTTTTGGAACTCTCAGATAATTCTTATTGTTTTATCAAAGTTCACATTCTTCTTTTGTCTTAATAAATTTCAAAGCAAAATACTTAACTAAGACTTCTCTCTTCTTAACAATGTTGCATTTTTATAGTGTTTCACAGTTAACAGACTGCTTTTCATACCTTGTCAAATGTGATTTGATAGACTCTAAGCTCTTTGAGAGTAGGGATTTTTTCATTTTTGTCACTGTCACCAGTGCTTACACATTGCTTGGTACATCATAGATGCCTAACAAATACTTACTGGTTGATTTTCAAAACAATCCTGTCAGGTAGACAATTGCAGATGTTATTATTTTCTAGATGAAGATCAGACTCAGAGAGAGGTTAAGAAACTTTCAAATTGCAGTTAGTTCATAATGGAGGGGGGCTTACCCCTGGCTCTTCTGATATTTTACAATGCCATACAAACTTGAAATACCTAAATGTCTGACTTTTATTTCCCCTAGTTTCTTCCTTGTTCTAGTTTTCCTTAAATACTTTGTTTTTAATTCATGGATTTGGCAGGCAAGTAACCAAATTCTTAATGCTGTAATGTACTTTGATGCTGCTAGATTCTGTATCTCACAGAATTGTCCATAGTGAACTATGGCTTTATAGTTTTGTTATTGGTATTAATCTTTATTTTTCTTCCTATAAAGCATCCACACGTACAAGAAATTGACAACTTATGATTAGGAATCTTCAGTGGCTCCCTGTTGTCCAAAGGACAAAATAAAAACTTTTTTGTAAGGCATTAAGGGCCCTCCACAATTTTTTTTTAAGTGAGGCAATTGGGGTTAAGTGACTTGCCCAGGGTCACACAGCTAGTAAGTGTTAAGTGTCTGAGGGTGGATTTGAACTCAGGTACTCCTGACTCTATCCACTGCACCACCTAGCTGCCCCCCCCTCCACAATTTTCTTAACCTATTTTCCTGGCCTTGCTTCATTTTTTACTTTCCTTTATATCCTTTTATTATCTGGGATCCCCTCGAGTGTGAGTGTGTGAGTGTGTGTGTATGTATATATGTGTCTCTTTCTCTGTCTCTGTCTCTCTCTCTCCCACAAAAGCTACTAAATTTTTCAGGCACTCTGTGGGTGAGTATCCATTGAAAACTATAGCCCACAAATTCCAGTACATTTATTTACTTTTTCCAGCCAGAGGAAACAATTCAAAGGAAGACTTACAATTAAGTAGCATAAATAAAATATTTAGAAATGATTCTTCCAAGCACACATGGGGTGTCCCTTTATATAAGTTTACCACATTTCCCATGGAATGGAGGGCCCATGCATGTAGAACCAGTTTCCAGACAATACTCCTGGGAATATGTAGCGACCCCTGTGGCCAAGACATCTTACACTTTCTACATTTCATAGTTTATGAAGTCCTTTGGATATGTTATAATGATGTTCTCTGGTGGGCATTGTTTCTACTTTTTGCTACCATCTGCTGGACCTCAGCTATTTAGTCTCTTCAGGGCCACCTGTTTCCCTTTTTACTAATCAGTCAATTAGTAAATACTTATTAAGTACCTACTTTGCGACAGTTATTATACTAGGTACTGGGGCTTTAAGCACAAAAAATGAAACAATTTCTACCTTCTAACAAGGGAGATAAGCAGTTGTATATGCACACACACATTTCACACCAGGGAAAGGAATGACTTTGACCTTTAAGGCATGAAGAAAAAAATCTGACAGTAACACATCTGAGCAGGTCCTATGCCAGATGAGGCTTGCTGCAGTAGGGAGCCAACAAAGGGATGGGACACCAAGGTGATATGTCTTGCTTAAGTATTGCATTTGGTTGCCTTCTCACACAACTAACACCACCGCCCTTTTGTGTTTACTATTTGGTTAAGGCTCATATTACTAATATAAGCAAAGGGCATGCTATAGCTAGTGGGGAGAGATTTACTTGCATAGGTGTTTTTCATGGTCCCAAAGATGAATGCATTTTTGTATTCTCCTAGAGACCGTAAGTCTAGATTAGAGATTTACTTCTGGATGACTGGTTTTCTCCTTCATTGAGTCATAGTTCTGAAGTATGAAACAGTAATGTCTTCTCTCAGGAACTGTTTTGGTACCTGGATAACATAGTGTTTTTCTTCATCTAAGAGGGGAAACAGAAGCCAATAGGAAGAATATTTGCAATTGAGTGATGTGTCTGAATAAAAATTGCATGCTCAAAATGAAAAAAAGATTAGCATGAACATTAAGTATTCTAGATATGCAGGAGAGCTAATAGGTTTCTGATTATTCTGAAGCATTCTTAATTTTGGAGATGTCTGTTGATCTTGAAGCTTTATGTTCCTTGTTATGTCATACTTTTCCAGGATTCACCCTTGATTCGCTTGTCATTTTTTCAGGGATACCAATGAATACCTTAACTTTGTTCTTTTTTTTTTTGTTTTTTTTTGTTTTTTTTAGTGAGGCAATTGGGGTTAAGTGACTTGCCCAGGGTCACACAGCTAGTAAGTGTTAAGTGTCTGAGGCCGGATTTGAACTCAGGTACTCCTGACTCCAGGGCCGGAAATACAGTCTACAACTTAAATCACAGCTTGATTTCTAGAAGCTAAGAATGAAAGCAGAAACTTCCTAGCTTGAATCTTCTTACCTCGATATAATCTGCAAAATCTTTTTAAAACTACTGAGATTAAAAAAAACTACTGAGATTACCTTCCACCTACTCTGTATAGATCTTGTAAGCAAAGCTGTTTACATGTTGTCTCCTCCATTAAAAAAGGTTAGCTCTTGGGGCAGCCAGATGGTGCAGTGGATAGAGCACCGGCCCTGGAGTATTAGTATTTCAAGTTCCTTATAATGGAATTTCTGTAGTAATATCATTTAGAAGCTTTGTTGAATTATTTATTTGACTAGTTGAAAACAGCTCAGGGAGAAAAGCTCCCTCTAGTGCTTGCTGGATAAAATGTGTAGTTGTGTAGTTTTCTCTCTGCCTCTGTGTCTCTGTCTGTCTGTCTGTCTGTCTGTCTGTCTGTCTCTCTCTCTCACACACACACACACACACACACACACACACACACACACACACACACACACACGCAAAATTTTCAGCTAGCCTCCCATATAGTGTCATGGCCTAATATTAATTTCAGTAATCTGTAGTTCCAAAGAATCACTCTTCTTTTTGGCAAATGAAATCTTTTATTTTTGGTGTCTTTGGATTCAAGGAGCTCTTTTCATTTCTTTTTTTTAAAATGGAAGCTAATATTAAAACTTATGCCTGAAAATCCTCTATTAAAGTCTTATTCTGGCATGGAGATAACCCTAGACATTATTCCAGAAGAGAAGAAGGGTAGGAAGGCCCTGTTGAGCTGGAATGGATCTTAGGGATGAACTGACTGTCTGTTGTTCAAGGACCAGTCTACCTACTTTTGGAGAAGTGTATCTATCACCAGGTTGGCCTCACATTGATGAACTTTTCAGTGATAGTGACTCTTAAACCATCCACCTAGTTATGAAAGGGTTGCCCTCTGTATCAGTAAAGAGATCTACTCTAATGAAATTACAGATCCTTGAATTATTGAGTTAAGAATAGTAGCATGTAAATTAAAAAAAAATCTATTCTTTGTAGAGTGAATTTTAAAGGGTTAGCAGGGGTCATTGTATTTTAAAAACCTCAGTAATATAAGTTTTGTTATTTGATTATTTCATTACATTGTTTCCTTCATAGTCATGAAAAAGCAACAACCAACAACTGAGGAAAAGTCACCCTTGCCCAAATTTGGCTAGAAGTACATATCTTAAGTCTCTCCAGCTGGTTTTTGTCGTCAGGGTACTGATTTCTAAGATATTGAATTACTTAGCATTGATGTACAGTGATTGAGTTTGCCTATTTTTATTTTTCAACATTTAACAACCACAGTCATATACACAAAGATTATATGATTATGTGAGAATCAAAATGTCCACGTCTTCTTTTGTGTATTCACTTAGCACATGTTTATCTTCCTGTGTTCTAGCTCAATGAAATTTGCCAGCAAGTCTGTGACCAGGGCAAAAAATATTTCTTTTGGGGGTGGTGTGATATGACAAGAGTGGAACAGAGTTTAAATATAGTATAATGCCCTTGATCATACAAATTGACTTAGGATGATGATTATAGATGGAATGATCTTAGATAAGAGGAGAAAAATTATAATAAGAAATCCTTTGTTTTTAGCTAATAATAACTTGGAATGCTCACTGTAAGTCTTTTATTTATCTATTTATTTTTCACTGTCAGTGTTCAGCTGTCTAAGGGGGAAGCTTCTGATGGTAAAAATACCAAACTAAAATGTTTTAATTATGGTGAAAGTGAAAGTTCTTCACATTGTAAGAATTGAAACTACTCAAGGTCCTGATTTATTTATTTTCAAATGGCTCTAGTTCTTTCTAGCAGCATGGAAATAATGATATTCAATTTAAAGGTACACTGTAGGGCAGCTAGGTGGCATGGTAGATAGAGCACCAGCCCTGGAGTCAGGAGGACCTGAGTTCAAATCTGGCCTCAGACACTTAACACTTAGTAGCTGTGTGACCCTGGGCAAGTCACTTAACCCCAATTGCCTCACCAAAAACAAAAGCAAAAATCAAATAAAAAAATAAAGGTACAATGTACTACTTCACTATTAAATGTCTGTATTCCAGCACTACTATTCTTGGGCAGAGGGTCTAAAACAGCTATAGGTGCCTAAGAAAGAGTTCTCTTTGCTCCCAAAGATAAGGCTAGTGGAAAAAAGAGAACTGGAAGTTGTCCTGTTACCAGCTATCTGAGATGCTAATTGCTTCCACTGTCCCTCTCCACTCTAAATCATACACACAGTTGTGAATGGTTTTCCTCAAGAGCAGGTCTATTCATATCCCCTCCTTCCATGTTCCTTTCCCCACAATAGATCCCAGTGACCTCCCTATTGTTTCTCCTTGGCATTTAAAGCTCTTTATAATTGGGGCCCCCTTCTACCTTTCCAGTTTTGTTACCCATCAGTCCCTTCCACCTATCAGTGACTCATATGGGTGACTAAACAAGCATTTTATTAAGTCTCTAACATGTGTATTGCGCCAGGCATTGTGCTAGGTGCAATCCTGCTTCACAGTGAGCTTTACAATTTAAGTGAGGGAGACAAGCAGTACATACTTAAGTATATAGAGAATAAATATTTAGTGAAGAAATAAAGACAAATACAAAGTAGTTTGGGAGAGTGGGCACTAGGAAATTGGTAGATTAGGAAAAACTTCATGCAGAATATGGTGCTTAAGCTGCATGTTAAAATTCATCCAACCAAACTGGTCTTTTTAATGTTGCAAGAATATGACATACCATCTTCTTTCTCACTGCCTTTACACAGGTTGTTGTATGTGACTGAAAAGCATTCTCTTTCCAATCTGCCTTTTGGAATTTCTCTTTTCTTTCACAGTTCAACTCAAATGCCAACCTCTACATGAAACCCTTCCTAGGTCCCCTTGGTGCTAGTGCCTTTTCCCTCAAAGTTATCTTGTTTCTTTTTTTTCTGTTATTTTGTATAAATCTATATGTGTGCATGCTGTCTTTCATGTTAGAATATGAGCTCCTTGAGGACAGGGACTGTTTTGTTTTATCTGTTTCTTCTTTTATGCCAAGTACTTGCACAAAGTTTAGCACACGCTTTATAAATTCAGGAGCACTGAGATACAATGGAAATAATGACTGGATTTACAATCATTGGAACTGAATTTGAATTCTGGTTGTGCCAGTTATAATCTATGGGCCCAAATGCCTTGAGTCTCTTAACTACTGAGCCTAATTTGTACCTTCTTTCTCTACAACCTTTGGAAATGAGGTTTTTGTTGTTGTCGTTTAAAGGAAATGCATATTGATGTGAATGTCAGCCCAAGTAAAATCTATTTAGGAAGGAAAAATCATAAAAATCTAAACATTTCATTCATTATTTATTTATTTGCCTATCCATTTATCTATCTATCTATTTATTTACTTATTTACTTTTTCAGATTTCTAACCTTTCTGGTGAAACACAATCTTTTGTTGCTTTCAAGATTATCTTGACCCCCCCCCAATATAACTGTAATACATTTTTTTTATGTCCTAACTACTTTTATTTACATAAGCCCTGTTAGATATTGTACATATAATTAAAAAACAATATAGTACTGGGTATATCAATATTGACATACTGTAAAATATTTTTATTCTTCCTATATATGTCTACCTAGTTGATTTTAAAGCAAAATCTGTTTAGGAAGGAAAATTCATAAAAACTTAAACATTTCATTCTAAAGCCAATTATAAAGATTATATGTTATCTATTTTGCTCCATTTTCAGATGTTTACTGAAATACAGTCAGATAAAAGGAACACTGGGATATTTTTTCAAACTGTGACTAATACTCTGGTATCTCCCCAATTAATAAGTGTCAAACTCCTATTCCCAGTTAATTTTAAACAGCAAAGAGAGGTCATTGAAATTAGAGCATTCCTTTTGAAAGAAATCAGAGGCTTTCTTTGACTTTCAAATCCTGAACAATTCAAGTATTTCCTGTATTCAGTGTCAGGAAATGCTTGACTTTTGAAGCAATAACGGTTACTACTAAGAGATCTTCATCATTCAGAAATCGAAAACTTCCTAGTAAAGGTGGCAAAAGCCTCTTACTAAGGACTATATTCATTTATCAAATTTAGTGTTCCTTGGGAATGGCTCCCCTCTTCAGCTGGATTCCTGATGAAAAGGTAGCTTATATCAGTATTCTTGTTTTTGATAAATTTTCTTTTGCATGGATAAACTAAACAAATCTCAAATTGTGTCAGTCTTAGATTGAAAATGATATTCTTAAAGTTAAAGGGATTAATGTGCGCAACACTACCAGGTTTCTTTGGTGCCTGCTAATTTAACTGTATATACACTAATTAAATAATATGAAGTTCAATAGCACAGTGTTCTAACATCAACAGCATTCCTACAGGAAGGAATGGCTTTGATGTCTGTGATTGTTTATTTAGGCATTCCGAGTCCCTTAGTAAATGCCTGGAAGCAGTAACAAGCAAATGCTAACCATAAAGACTATACTGTGCTGTTTCTCAATAGTGTGAGGCTCTTGAAAGTTAAAGTTGTGCAAGGCATTATGCTTTTTGGCATTTAATATGTATGAATTGGCCCTTTTATGTTTGAGAAAATTATGTTTATCAAAATGTTTCTGATTAAATATTAGAAGTTAGTATTAGTTATCTTTTACCACCTCTGTATAGACTATTCCTTTTAAAGGTCTCTGAAATGATTTGTAATTGTTGCCTCTGTAGCTTTTAGAGCTTACAAATATGGTTATAGTAGTACATCTGAAGTATTTTTACCTGTTGTCTAAAACACAAGACTTATTCCATTAACATTTAAAGTAGATAGAGCCTGTCTTTTAAAATTCTAATGTCTAGGGGCAGCTAGGTGGCACAGTGGATAGAACACTGGCCCTGGAGTCAGGAAGACCTGAATTCAAATCCAGTCTCAGACACTTGACACTTACTAGCTGTGTGACCCTGGGCAAGTCACAACCCCAATTGCCTCACCGCCCCCCCCAAGAAAAATTCTAATGGTTTACAATTTTACTTTGAATTTTGGTAATAGCCTTGTTGTAGGTGATTTCAGTATATTGTGTTAGTTCCAAATTATCTTTTGTGGCTTAATTGTGTACTTACTATGAAAATTTAAAAAAATAACCATTTTTATGTCTTAATAGCCAATACCAGATGCTACATTAAATTGCTTTTTTTTTTTTTTTAGTAAGGTAATAGACTGGAGAATTTTAGAGCTAGAAAGAACCTTAAAAATAATCTAGTGAAAAGAAATTGAGATTTAAGGGATTAAGTGATTTGCCCAGTGGCAGAGCTGAGACTTGCATCTCAAAACTATCTTTCAGGTATTTTTACATGGATAACCCATTCTCATCTTAAGAATTCCAAATAACCCAAGCAAGTTTGGTCTGTTGGTTTCCCTCTTTCTGTTTAGATGGCAATACCACATAAATAAACCATAACAAAACTTGATGTTGTTTTCAACTTTCCCCTCTCTTTAACCTTCTCCCCCCCCCCCCCCACATCCAAATGGTTGTCCCTGCCAATCCATCCTTCTTAACTGATGTTGTATCCAAAAATCACATTGTCATTGTAGGATAATATAAACATTGAAAACCCCATAAAAGAGGGTCCCAAATTCTGTACCCAAAACACATGAATTAAAGCATTTCTAGAATTGTATTGGTGAGTTGAGGAGCATTTACTTTACTAAATTAGATGAGTAATATTTGATAAAGCATGATTTGTGATCAAGAAAAACATTTAAAAAGGTTTTTATATTAATATTTTTTGTTTCTTTCTTACCTTTATTTCTAAATACATCCTTTCCAACTTTTATCCAAGAGAGAGATTCCCTATAACAAAGAATGAATGAATTAACGAAAAATCATATATAAAGCACTTACTATTTACCAAGCAGTGCTCTAAGCACTGGCAATACATATATAAAGACAAGCCTTTCCTCTTAAGGAGCTTAAATTCTTTAAAAAAAAAATTTATTTTCCTTCTGAATTTAATAAACACTAAGTCAAATGCACATTTCCACATGAATAATAAAACATAAAAAGGAGATTGTACATAAAGCTGCAGATCTCTATCATATAGTCTACTTTTCTTTTTCAGTATATAACTTTCAAGACTTTCCTGCTGATCCACAATTCTTTCTGGCCTTCTGTTCAAAGAGCTTACATTATGATAGGGAAGACAAGTTACAAAGTAGATTGATGACCAGGGAGGGACACTGGCGGGAGTGAGGGGGGGGAGGAGAGGAAGAGGGGGAGAGAAGAGAGTGAATATAAGAAATTCATAGAAACCAACCAATGTGTAATCCAGCATGTACACTGTTTTCTGATCATTGTGGTAAACATTGTGTATATTGGTTTTGCTGATTTCACATACCTCAATTCATATCAGTTTTTTCAGTATTGTTCTTATTCATAGTTTCTTATAGCACAGTGCAATTTCATTACTTTTATGTATACCATTTTTATTAATTCCCCAATCAAAAGAAATCTATTTCATCTTCATTTTTTGCTACCATAAAAACTTCTGCTATAAATATTTTGGGGCACATGGAGGTTTTTATCTTTAATCCCTTTCATATGTGTCCGGTGGTGGAATATCTGGGTGAAAAAGATGGGCATTTTAACATTTTTTTACCATAATTCCAAATTGCTTTCTGTAGTGGTTGGACCAGTTCATATTCCACTAATATTGTTTTAGCATAACTATCTTTAAGAAACCTCTTCAACATTGACTGTTCCCATTTTTTCTTATCTTTGCTGATTAGCAGAGTGTCAGGTGAAACCTCAAGGCTGTTTTGATTTACATTTATCTTTAATATGAAATTAAGCATTCACAATTTTTTGGAGAAGTTTGTTCATATTCTGTGACTTTCCATTGGGAAATGGCTCTTGGTCTTCTATATTTCTGTTAGTCCCCTTCAAGGGGGAGCTAGGTGGTGCACTTGGCTAAAGCTTTGGCCCTGGAGTCAAATCGCACCTCAGACACTAGCTATGTGACTCTGGTCAAATTATTTAACCCCCAATTGCCTTAAACATTTTGGGCCATCTCCAGTTGTTTTGCTATATGTCTTGCCACTGGACTCAGATGATTCTGGAAGAGAGAGAGTAAGGTTGGTGACCTTGACAGCCTTCCCTCACTTAAAATCCAATTCAGTGAAAGTCATGGCATCACCTGGATGTTGTGGTCCTCTTAGAGAACAAAGGACAAACACTAGTATTAGTTCCCTACAATGCTAGATATTAGCCCCTCAGCAGGGATGCTTGATGAAAAGAAATCATTGCAGTTTAAAACTCTTTGTGCTTTTGCCAGCCAGCACCATTACTTGAGAGTCTGTCAAGTCCATTCTTTTTTTTTTTTTTTTAAGCGAGGCAATTTGGGTTAAGTGACTTGCCCAGGGTCACAGCTAGTAAGTGTTAAGTGTCTGAGGCCGGATTTGAACTTAGGTACTCCTGACTCCAGGGCTGGTGCTCTATCCACTGCGCCACCTAGCTGCCCCCAAGTCCATTCTTAATGGCTTAAGAACCAACAGTATTGAAGTAGTAAGGGGAAAAAACAGTTAAGTTTAAAGTTAAGCTTACTTGGTCAGATGTTGCTCTATAACACCTGACTTCTTTCACAAGCTGTGTCTGTCATGTGAGGAGTCCCTTATCTCAAAGACATTACACAATTTTTCTTTTTTTTTTTTTTTAGTAATAAACATTTTTATTTATAGTTTTGAGTTCTAATTTTTATCCCTCCTTCCTTCCCTCCCCTTCCCCCTTTCTGAGATGGTAAGCAATGTAGGGACCAATTTTTAATTGGGGAGTGTTAGCTAAGCGGCTTGCCACAATTCTGGGGCAAGGAAGGAGACCGGCAGGCTCCCTCAAAACAGAACAGGACTTATTTTAACAAAAACGAACTTAAAAAAAAAACCCAACCACAAACAGGATCAGTAGGATCAAGGGAAAGGAAATAAAATGGGGAAAGGGAAATTATACAACCTGAAGAAATACCACCGCCCAGGAATCAGCTGAGAATACGCAGCAGAACTCCTGTCGTTCCAGTGTCCAGCTATAATGCCCAATTCTTCTCCCCCAGTCCCAGAAAAATCCCATACAGCCCCAGCCAATGGGATGGCTGCTCTGACAATCACACGACTGCCCTCACTAGGCTTCCAATCATTATAATTTTGCCAGGCCCATGTAGGTGTTGGGGAGTGGTGATGAAATGAGGTGCCCACGTGAGGTGCCAGTGCCATGGCAAAGGCTACAACCTTTGGAGCACCCTGTGGTTTGCGGACCCCCAGGCCAGTGCACGCCGAGGCATAAAAACCTCAAATAACAATTCTTTACAGTAATAAGATATGGGTTATACATGTACAATTATGTAAAACATTACCATATTAGTCATTTTGCATAAGAAAACTTGAACAGAAAAAAATGAAAGAAAGTGAAAATAGCATGCTTCAGTCTGTGTTCCATCAATATCTCTTCTTTCTTTGGAGATGGATAGTATGTTTCATCAGTAGGCCTTTGGGGTTGTCTTGGATCATTGTATTGTTGAGAATAGTTAAGTCATTCACAGTTCTTCATCAAACAGTATTGCAGTCTCTGTGCACAATGTTCTTTTGGCTTTGCCCACTTCATTATACATCAGTTCATACAAGTCTTTCCAGGCATTTCTGAAATCATCCTGCTTGTCATTTCTTATAGCACAATGATATTCCATCACCATCACTTACCACAGCTTGTTTAGCCATTCCCCAACTGATGGGCGTTCCTTTGATTTCCAATTCTTAGCCACCACAAAAAGAGCTGCTATAAATACTTTTGTACAAATAGGTCTTTTTCTCTTTTGGGGCATATCTTTGGGATATAAATCTAGCAGTAGTATTGCTGGATTACTCTTTAAAAGGATGATGGATATGGGTGTATTACTTTTGTGTCTTAAGGCCTTGTCCTTTCTTCTATTATTTAAAAATTGGACTTCTTGTGGTTAGGACTTGATTTTCTTGGATATTCATAATAAATAATTTTGTTGAAGGGAAGAGAACTGGTTTGCAGAATATCATAGACACCTAAAATCTAACAATCAATTTCTATTTTAGCTAGATATCAGTTAGTTAGGTATATAATAAATGTCTGTTAACTACTATGTTTCAGGCTCTGTGCTAAGCACTGGGAATACAAAAAGAAGCAAAAAAGGCAGTCCCTGCCCTCAAGGAAATGTAATGGGGCTGACAAGCAAAAAAATGTGATGTTTCCTATGTACTTTCTGGGCTTCAGTTCAATCACAAAGTAGTTTTTATGTTCATCCCTGGGAAGTGTAGAGGAGTATAATTACTTCTTTGGGGGAAACATAACATCTTTGAAAGTAATATTATAGAATCATAAGTTTAGATCTGGATGGGACCGTAAGAGCCATTGAATTCCACCTTTTTATTTTATAGATGAGGAAACCGAGGCACAGAAAGTTTAGGGGAGCTTGCCTAGGATAACATATGTATTTCTGTTTGAATCCAAGTCTTTCTTATTGTGAATCCAATGCTCTACCTATTGAATGTTAGCTCCATAGAGCTAACAGCTATCTCTGTTATAGTACCACAGATAGAACTTTCATATTTATGAATACAAGAATGATATCCATGTCAGAGTTTGAATTTTACCTGAAAAAACCTGTAAATATCGATCCTTTGGTGGTTTTACTTTTCTGGCTTACCTTTGATTGTTATATATTTCATCAGTCATGTTCAGAGCTATATTCTAATGTTGGTTATAGGTGAAATAGAAACGGTTTCCAACTGTACAGCTGAAATGAAGAATTTGTGTTCTTTTTTTTTTTCCTGCAGGTTCCTGATGTTATTAGCAGTATAAGGCAAGTGTCTAAAGCAGCCCTGAAAGAAGATGCCAAACCTAATAAAGATAATGAGGATGCCTTTTACAACTCTCAGAAATTTGAAGTGCTTTATTGCGGAAAGGTAACAGTGACTCATAAGAAGGCCCCATCCACCCTCATTGATGACTGCATTGAAAAGTTTAACCTACATGAACGTCAGCGTCTCCGGCTCCTGAGTGAGCAACGAAGTTCAGATTCCAGTAATGACCTTATGGTTTTTGAGTCAGAAGTACCCGTTTCACCAGAAGATGGCCAGTTTGATGAACTCGGTGAGAAAACCTCGCCTGCCTCTGGCCTAACAATGGTGGTGGGACAGACAAGTTTGTCTGGCTCTCGTGTTTGCTTCCCTGAAAGGATTTTGGAAGATTCTGGTTTTGATGAACAGCAAGAATTTCGGTCTCGGTGTAGCAGTGTGACTGCAGTTCCACAGAAGAAGGTGCCTGATGGCACCCTAAAAGTACAACCACGAAGAAGACATGCGAGTGCCCCTAGTCACGTCCAACCCTCTGACTCAGAGAAGAATAGAACAATGCTGTTTCAGGTACTTGCAGCTGGGTGTGCTGTGAGAGCTTCTCTTTGCAGCCTGAAGGCCACCAGAGAGCCAAGTTAAATTTGGCTAAACTGGCCACCTCCAAATAGTTAATTAAATCTTCTTTTTCATCCAGACTATCAAACAAGGAAGATTAGAGACAAGACACAGAACAGGAGAAAAAGAACAAAAATGCCCCAGGTTTGGAGTCAGAGAGAATGTAGGTTTGGGCCAGAGAATCTGGCTATGCCACTTACGATCTGATCTGTGTGGCCCTGGGCAAGACACTTAGCCTCTCTGGGCCTTATTATACTCATATATAAAAAGAGGGAGTTGGACCAGATGACTTCTTAGGTCCTTTCTAGATCTAAATCACCTATGGGTCAAAAGAAAGAAGACAGAATTTGAGGAAATTGGTAAGGGAGGACACTGGGACATAAACAGATATGAAAGGAGTAGATTAAAAACAGCAGTGTGGAATGAATTTAAGGAGGAAAAAAGCTTACATTTGTGGTTCTAGATCTCTCCTACAATATACTTCATAGTATCAGTCCATAAATAAATGCTGTTAACCTAGATTTGCATTTAAGAAGCCTAGGGATCTGGAGTGGGATAGCATATTCCAGGGAATTACCAACTCTTACTAGGTGTGGGAGAGGTAGAGGAAAGTTCCTAATGAAAAAAGGAAAGTCTGGATAGTCATCAGTTTTCAGAGGATCTATCTATCTGTCTGTCTGTTTGTCTGTCTATCTCTATCTATAGAGATATCTCTGTAGATACAGATGTCTATAGATATAAATATGTCTAGATAATATCAGGCAATCAAGAAAGAAGACTGAAGAATATATATATATATATATATATATATATATATATATATATATATATATATAAATAAATAAATATAAGGAGGATGGTATCAGGGCAGCATATTGATTAAATTTGTCCAGACTTACAACTTATTTGTCAAGTTTAATAAGATTTTAAGGGTTATCTTTCCCTTTTGAGTCAGTCTATATTTGTATTATAAATTCTCAGGCTAATACTATATTATTTTTGGGAAACTTGGTACTAATGGCTTTATTTCACTTCAGAGTTAAAACAGAGATCTGCTACAAACTCATTGTCTTACAAGAAAATAACATAGTTAAACTTATACATTTATACATTTTTTCAGAAGGAGGGAAATAATTATGGGGAACCAATATTTCATAGCTAAAAGACTGAGAATGGTTGATATATATGGGAAAGGTCAATTCAGTGTATGTGCATAATTGAATATTTTATTGGTAAAGTGAAATTTTAAGTACTTTTTCATTGAAAATAATCAGTATGTCTTTATTTTCAAGGTTGGGAGATTTGAAATTAACCTAATTAGCCCTGATTCCAAGTCAGTTGTTCTTGAAAAGAATTTTAAAGATATATCTTCTTGTTCTCAGGTATGTATTACAGGAGATGATAATTTTTAAACAAATAGCCCATGTAATACATGTAAATAGACCTGAAAATCACCAGATCCAAAAAAGCTGTGTTTTAGTTTCATGTGTGTATATTATGTAATCTTAGATTACCTACTCTCCCTTGTCTTTCCCTCCTCCCCGATAAATAGTGTTTCTCAAAATTTTAAGTAGTGAGAATGGTGGGTATGATGTGATCATGCTTTTTTCTTTGAACTAAAGCTGATAGAAAAAAACCTAGTATTTTTAACCAATTCTGTCACAATTCCCATTCGTTTACTCCCTCCTTTCACCATCAGCCCCCTCTTTACCTCAGTGCCCTAGTCATTGGAAAAAAAGAAATCTGACAATTCAAATATATTAGTTGATGATTTTTACCTTTTTTAAAATTTGAAAATATTTTAAGCAAAGCACAGTAACACTTCATAGTGAAGTTGCCTTGTAAGTCACTGCAGTAGTAAGTTGTCTTGTCTGCTTTACTTTCCTTGTCTGATTGCATGGCCTTACTTTCATCCAGCTTTCTCTTCTAGCTTTCTTTAGATTCTACTTGGTTGAAGACAGCAGCTGTTTATGAGTGAGAAGTACTGCTTTCTTTACTGAAAACATCATGTTGGTGTTTTAAGACCCACTGAGCTAATGAGGTCCTCTGAATATGAAAGTTTTGTGTGTTTTTCTCTCCATTTATTATGGAACTAATGAAAGATTTTCTTTTGGTCACTAATGAACAGTGTCAGGTTCAGATTCCTTTCACTTTGTGTAAGGAATGCTAGCTATTGGATCACTTCATGCTACAGCATCAACTTCCTCTTTCTGCTGCCTTTAGGCTAACTTTAGTGTCATAGGAATCACATTAGGTATTTGCAGGTTTGGTTTAAACCCCATTCCTATTTTTATGCTGGCATCACATTTGCTTCTAAAATAGTGTAGCCCATCTAGCCAGTTGCTGCATGAGTGAAAGTGCTGGCTGGATAGAGGAAATTGGAACAAAGGCTAGAGCATTCCGGCTAGGGCCAGAATTCTTAAACTTTTTCCACTGGAGACCCCTTTTTGCCCGAGAAGTTTTTAAGCTACCCCAGGTATATAGGTGTATAAAATAGGTATACAAAACCATTTACTGTTGCCAAATTTTTCAGGACCCCCATTATTAAGATAAGTAGGGATGGCTGGTCAGAATGAAGTGCTTTCCTCAGTAATTTTTAAAATTGTGTTTTGGACCCACATCCCTAATATTACAACATCCATGCCTCACAAGTTGCATGATTTTGTGGAAAGAATATTGTGCGGTAGGTAGAGAAAACTTGGTTTCTAGTCCTGATACTGCCATTTTTCCAGCTCTGAAAAAGAACTAAACAGTTACTCTGATGGGTTTCTTACCATTGTGTGCCCTGTCAACTAACTTCAAATGCTAAAAGCAGGACCAGTGTGGTATGAGTGAATGATTGCTTCATGCAGAGGTGAAAAAATAGCAAATATTTGTGCAGGTAGTATTTTAGTTTCCATAGCAAAGTTTAAAAATTTCTTGCTCTTTTATGGAAATTCACTACAAAAAATGCCACATTTATAAAAAAGGGAAAATAAAGATTTTTAAACTGTGCTTTTTATGTACTGGTGTTATTTACTGCTTCATAACCAATGTGTAAATTTAATCCTGCATGTATATTCCTGAAGACAGTTTTTAGAGGAATACTCCATCTTAGAACAACAAATATAGTCAAAAGAGCTCATAAGCAAGTGACAGGAGAGCTGTGTCTTAATTTCTTTTTTTGAGGGAGGAATGGTCAAGAGTGGAGTTAAACCACCAATCAGCTAGCTGTGTAACTTTGGACAAGTCATTTCTGATCATAGGATCAACTATTTAGGGCCTCAGTTTTGTTCCTTATGAAATTAGAAGGAAAAGTCCCTTCCCAGCTCTAAAATTCTGTGCCTTTTTCATTGTTTATATTTAATATTTTTCACGAGCTACAGAGCAAAATATAATAAGCATATAACAATAATAATCAATACATATTTAATGTTAACCTAACAACAGCCTGTGAAATTGGTAATAATAATAGTACAGGTATTATTAACTCCATTTTACTGAGAGGAAGCAAAAGGGAAGAGAGATTATAAGTGACTTTCTTAAGGGTCAGTAAGCGCCCGAGGTGGGATTTGACATTAGGTCTTCCTGACTCTACTTTTATCTACTGTGTGCTACTGCTTCTCTTTGAAAGTTCTTAATTTTTCTCCTGCCCTTTACCATCAATGTAGATGAGACTACCTTCTTCTGCCTTCTAGTTTTAAGGTGGCACAGTGGATAAAACACTGGCCTTGGATTCAGAAGTACCTGAGTTCAAATCTGACCTCAGACACTTGACACTCACTGTGTGACCGTGGGCAAATTACTTAACCCTCATTGCCCCACAAAACAAACAAACAAACAAACAAAAAACAAACAGGTGAAACACTACGAATTCTCTAAATTTCATATTTAAAATTTTTTTTAGCATCTTGTCATCTTTCCTTATTTTGGTTTCATAAGAAGTTTCTTCTGCCTCTTGCTAAGGCTAACACAACTTCGTGTGCCCTTAAATTCATCCCCTCTGCCTTTTCTAGGATCTTGCTCATCCCCCTCCCACATATCTTCAATCTCTGCCTTTTTTCTTCCCATCTGAACTATGAACCTGCTCTGATTCCCCAGTTCTTTAGAGAAAAAAAACCCTTCACTAAACCCTACTTACTCAAGTTTTTTGGAAAAAGTAGTTTACATACAATGCCAAATAATCATGTCACTTCTTGTCTCTAAATCCTGTGATAACTATGATATTATCCTTTGCAATTTGGCTCCTGTCTCTGCCACTCTATAAAAAGCATTCTTCAGAGGTCACTAATAGTCTCCTTATGGCCAATTCTAATAGCCTTCTCCTTTTTTGACTACACTGTAGCATTTGACTGTGCTAATCTCTTCCCCACTACTCTCCCTGCTCCCCCGCTCCCCCGCTCTCTTTTTTGGTTACTCTTTCCTCTTGATTTTTGTGACAACACACTATGATCATTTTCTTCTTTCCCTTTTGATCATGCTTTTTCTGTTGTATCTTCTCCTGGCCTTTAAGAGGGATTTACCCCAAAGTTCTTTCCTCAGACACGTTTTATACTTTGTTTTGGGAAGTTCACCTACTCCCATGGCTTCAATTCTTACCTCTAAGCTGAGTTTTAAATCTCTACCTTCAGCCTCTCAGAAATTATCTTTATTTTTTCCAGTCTCCTAACTCTCTTCATACCAATTGTGTTCTTTTCTGCCTTGTAGCTTGTCTAACTTTGCAAATTCGTATCTGTCATAGCTTTTCCTCTTCTATGCCTCCATTCCCCAACTAATATATTTTAACCTCCTTGAGGACAGGAATCATATTCTGATGACTTTTTATCTTTTTTCCTATTCCTAGCAAAATAGTTTTTTTAGATAAGGTAAAACATTACCATATTGGTAATTTTCTACAAGAAAACTTGAATAAAAGAAAAAAATGAAAGAAAGTAAAAAAATAGCATACTTCAGTCTGTTCTATCAATATAATTTCTTTCTTTGGAGGTGGATAGTATGTTTCATTCATTAGTGGTCCTTTGGGATTGTCTTGGCTCATTGTATTGTTGTGAATAGTCAAATCATTCACAGTTCTTCATTGAACAATATTCCTAGCAAAATACTTTTGCATATTGTTGACTCTTTACAAATAGTTGTTGAGTGAATGAATAAGCTCCCTTCTTTTTCTGGGAGACTTTTCTTATAATTGAGAACCAACTTTGAAAACAGACTTTATTGCTGTAAATAATCAAGAAAATTAGATACCTCCCCAGGCATCATACAAAACTTGTATCCCACTGGAAGTAGACAAATGGATTTCACATACAAACATCGGTATTCCCTATGTTCTAATATTGGACTTCAGTGACTTCTTAAACGGTATGTGTGCATGTGTGTGGGTATGTATTAATTTCTAAGGACCCTCACCTTTCTTTTCCTTCTCCAGGGTATAAAGCATATTGATCACTTTGGATTTATCTGTCGGGAATCTCCAGAACCTGGGTTAAGTCAGTATATTTGTTATGTGTTCCAGTGTGCAAGTGAGTCGCTGGTAAGTGACCTTTTTGTTATTTACTCCTCATACTGGCAAAATAAATTATTAAAAAAACTATTTTCATTTTTTAAAAAATTTAACTAAAGAAGCAATAATAAAAACAGAGGGAGCATGGATGAAACATTTAAACTCAGCATATGTGATAAATGTTTATTAGCACCTGTTGCTTTGTGAAAGGAAACAGGGATTGTGGATGGAGAACTGGCCTTTTTTTCAGGAAGACCTGGTTTCAGTTCCTGTTTTTGACACTGACTGTTTGACCATGAGGAAGTAACCTTTCTTTGTCCTTGGAAAGATTGCCTTAATACAGAGGAGTGACTCATCAGCATGGATGGAGGAATTTCTCCATAGGGAATTTACCCACACCAATGAAATCACAGGTCTAGATCAATTAAAAAATGCATATGCTAGACTCTGGATAGGTATGCTAAAGACCCTATTTTAAAGAACTTACAATCTAAGGTGGGGGTGGGAAACACACACATCTTCAATTAGTGCTATATGTAGCTTGTTTGTACATTGCTGTTTGCATATTGTTTCTCCCACCTGATCGTGAGCTCCTTGGGGGCAGGAACTGTCCTCTGCCTTTCTTTGAAGCCCCAGTACTTAGCACTGTATTTGGCACATATTGGGTGCTTAATAAATACTTGTTGAGTGGCTGACATAAGTAGCTGTAAATGTAGGAGACGGTATGATAAATGCAAAGGAGATGTTCAGGCAAAATTTTGTGTTTAGTAATTTTGTGGTTAGTTTGACAAAGGAGAGATCACTTTCTTTTTCTTTTTTTCTTTTCTTTCTTTCTTTCTTTCTTTCTTTCTTTCTTTCTTTCTTTCTTTCTTTCTTTCTTTCTTTCTTTCTTTCTTTCTTTCTTTCTCTTTCTCTCTCTCTCTCTCTCTCTCTCTCTCTCTCTCTCTCTCTCTCTCTCTCTCTCTCTCTTTCTTTCTTTCTTTCTTTCTTTCTTTTTTTTTTTTTTTTTGGTGAGGCAATTGGTGTTAAGTGACTTGCCCGGGGTCACACAGCTAGTAAGTATGTCAAGTGACTGAGGTCATATTTGAACTCATGTCCTCCTGAATCCAGGACCGGTGCTCTATCCATGAGCGATCACTTTCACACCAGAGGGTTTCAGACACTGTAAAACAGCAGAATGGAACATGAAAACCAAACTGTAGGCATGTTGGCTTTCCCAAGGTTATGCACTTCATTGAACTTAAAAAATTCCATCACTTTAAAATGTGTGTGTATGTGTGTGTGTGTGTGTGTGTGTGTGAGAGAGAATACAAGGGGAGTCTACTTCTCTTTCTCTTTATTCATTGTAAGAGGGGAAAGAGGGTTGATTCCTTATTCTTTCCTTCCAATCTGCTTTCAAGAGTAAGACAACAAAAACTAGTGAAGTGCTGGAAAATAAAGTTTGGGTCTTTTTTCCCCGCTTTCTCCTCAGTTTCCTAAGTGATGGTTTATTTTGATCTTTATCTTGTCTGTAGTCTGGGTATTTTTTTCCTGGGTTTAAAGAAAAGATTTTTCCTTCTTTTACACTGCCTTGTTTTCTTATCTGAATTTTCCATGTTTTGTTTTATTCTCTCTTCCCATCCTCTTTTATATATTTCCAGGTAAAAACAATCAGTTTTGTCGATTAGAATACAGGAACCGACTAAATAAAACAGGCTTGGTTAAGAGTTTAAAATTTTACTTAGATTTTAAAAAACCATCCATATCTCTTACCTGTTCTTTACTCAGGCCATTTCTAGTATATATTTAGTACCAATTCCCTCTTTCCCCAACATCTGTAAGTACCATACCATTGCCCAAATATTGTTGTTTGTCTTTCATTCTGAAAGAGCCATCTGAGTTCAGTGGCAAGATATAGATCAGTATGACTGGAGATGGCCCTGGTGACTGTGAAACGTTATAGGTACCCCATCGAAGCACACAACACACAAAACTTGGACATTGTCTCCAGGAACATATACATCCTTACAAACTATACGTGTACAATCTTGGACATCAGACCCATTGTTCAACCCTCCCAGACCTCAGCCCCACTGCAGCCTTTATCTGCTCATTATCTCTTGGCAGTGATAGAGACTGAATGGAGAAGCGGAGGGAGGACGGATGGACGTGTCTGTACTTCCCAATGTAGGATTGATAGTGTTTGGTTTGCAATTTCTGTCTTCTCCCAAAGACAGTGAAGGCTGTGCCCATAGCTGAGGGTTTTGTTCTGATGTCTAATATGAGTTCAGTCAGTTTTTAGGTGCTGGCAAACCTCTACTTTCTATGATTATGCTGAAGGGAAGAAGAAGTTAATTAGGTCCACTTTTCTTAGTTAAATCTATCTTTACTTCATACTTTTCTTTGGGGGAGGGGAGGAATGGGGAAGGAATGGAGTTTGTCTAATCTCCTAAAATACCCTAGTACATTTTGTCCAATCTGGAAAAAAGAAGTTACCCTATAGGATCTGTCTCTGGCCTTAGTGCATTTTAATGATTTCAAGTGATATTGAATATTTCTGTAGCTTTGGTCATTTCTCAGGCATATTATAGTTTTGGTAGAGGGAAATCAGTGTAAAAAGCTTGGGTACCTTCAGCATTAATATCCCAGCAACACTGTGACTAAGGAAACAGACTGGACTGGCTGTGAATGTCTTACCATTGTATTGAGATTATACTGGAATCTCAATTTCAGCACATTTGTTTTTAAAACAAGATGATTCCAGAAACCAAGAACTCTAGTCGCCGTAATTATGTTAATAAAACACAGTACAAGATGGAGAGGCACCAGAACTATGAGATAGAAGAGCAGTTAGGTATAAATTTTCCACATAATGAGGGACAGCTGAAACAGCTGACATACAAGGATCAAAAATCATTTAAGCATTATTGTTTCAAATGACAATCCATGGATATGGCCTTGGTAGGTGTTTAAGACAGTGCATTACATAATCATGCCTGTAGCCTTATCTTTTTTGAGGACAGAATACACAGGAAATATTATTTTTTCTGCTCTTGTACAGCATAATGCAATTCATTCAATGAAATTTCTTTGATTTTATAAACTGTATATCAGAAGTACAAGAATGGTTTACTTCTGGATTAGTATAGTACATAAGCTCAAGGAACCAAACCATAGGATTCAAAAAAACTGAAATTTTTGTCAGATGTTCCCTATCCTAAGGTGGATGAAATTCACAGAACCCCAGAGTTAAAAGGGACCTCAGAGGCATCTAGTTCAACTCCGACTTGAATGAAAATGGCTTTTCCAACATTGTTTACAAGTGTTAATTCATCTTCTGACTGAAAACCCTCTAGCTGTTGGGAAATTTTTACTTATGTTGTCTCTTAATGTCTCACTGCAGTTTCCTCCAACTGAACATAGTTCAGTAATAGAGATGAAAAAAGGTAAATTACTTATCAGAAAATTTGAGACAATAGAGTCATGAATATTCATGAAATACATGATACTATAAAGAAGCAAATATAACATGGGAATGTATTGACAGGGCAACAATATATGAAGTTTGGAAAGTTATTCTTTTATACTTGGAATCTGTTAGACTCTTTGCCAAAATCCTATATTCATTGTTGAATCTGCATATATAAAGATATGGAAAAGCCAGTAGAAGAACAATAGAAATAGAGAGTATATTATTTAGATTTTTCCTTTGCTCCTCATCATTCTCCCAGTCTGGTGGGATGTGGGATACTTACTCTTAAATGAGTCTCTTCTTCCTCTCCTCACCTCCAACAATATGCTCCTTGTAGTCAGGGACTCCTGCTTTTTTTTGTGTTTTTATTCCCAGTACAATGCCTTGAACATAGGAAGTAAATAATAAATATTTATTGAATTGATTTGAAGAAATGGAACAATAGTTCATAGGAAGAAAAGTTTAAAACTCTGTGGTTGTTTAGCCTAGAAAAAGAGAATAGAAAAGGATGGCTTAATAAGGATAGTTACAGGGATTTTTTAAGAGAATAAAGCAAATGGACTTAGTATGCAGCAAACTAGAACCATACATCTAAGGTCATTAGACCATTTAAAGTTCATGGACCTGGGGCAGCTAGGTGGCGCAGTGGATAGAGCACTGGTCCTGGATTCAGGAGGACCTGAGTTCAAATCCAGCCTCAGACACTTAACACTTACTAGCTGTGTGACCCTGGGCAAGTCACTTAACCCCAATTGCCTCACCAACAAAACAAAACAAAGTTCATGGACCTCATCTAGAAAATCCTCTTTTATTTCTTCATGTGCCTTTTTAAGAAATAAAAAAAGCATTCTTTAATTTATTCATTCACCAGATATTTGTTAAGTACCTACAGTGTGTAGGATACTGTGCTAGGTACTTGGAATGTAAAGATAAATGCTGCAGAGCCTATGCCTTGCAAAGATTTTTGCCTCTATGGTGATGAATCAGTGAAACAGATTGCCATTTTGTTCCTGTTGCTTTGTAAAATTAGGATTGATAACCATTCATCTTAGATGGCTCACATGTTTGTGCAACTGCATGAGGTAAGAGATGGAACCAGACAATACCTTGAGATCCTTTTAAGCCTTATGAGATTTTGAATTATTGGGATTGCTTAAAAATGCTCAGTGGTAAAGTAGATAGAGCACTGGGCCTGGAATCCGGAAGACCTTAATTCAGATTTGGCCTTAGATATTGTGTAACCCTGGACAAGCCACTTAACCTCTGTTTGCCTCAGTTTCTGCGTCAGTAAAATGGTGATAATAATAGCACCTATCTTCTAGAGTTGTTGTTAAGATTAAATGAGACGGGGCAGCTAGGTGGCACAATGGATAGAGCACCAGCCCTGGATTCAGGAGGACCTGAGTTCAAATCCGGCCTCAGACACTTGATACTTACTAGCTGTGTGACCCTGGGCAAGTCACTTAACCCCCATTGCCCCACAAAAAAAGGAGACTAATCCTTAAGTGAATTTATTAAAAGGTAGTGCCTCCCCCAAACAAGCAAATAAATCCACAAAATTGACCATACATATAGGTGTCATTCAAAATAGTTTTTGGAAAATGGAACACAGTGAAGACAGGCTAAGAGGATGTGTGTCATACTTTACCCTCACAAATTTTGGAGTCCTTGATTTTTTGAAAATATACCATAAAGTGATGCCCATCACTTGGGGAAGGGCTGAACATATTGTGGGATGGAATTAGGATAGAACACTACTGTGCTGTAAGAAATGATGAGCAGTGTAACGATTGGAATGACGCCACCTGCTGGATACTTACTGTAGCAGAGTTCTGCCCATGAAGCGAAGGTCTTTGAGGGCAAGACCAGGAGTCTTTTCTTTGGCGGGGAGGAAGTGACGCAGACTAGTGGGAAGAGGAAGGAAGAGACTGGCGCTCGGTCTGGCGCTCTTTCCTTTGGACTCTGGTGGAGAGCGGAGCTAGAAATGTGCTCTCCCTTTAATAGATAGGAATCTAGGCCTTTCTCTCTCTCTTTACCAAATTCTTATTCTCCTTAATAAATGCTTAAAAGTCTAACTCTTGCTAAAGCTTATAATTTATTGGCGACCACTCATTAGATATTTTAGACAGTTTAGCTAGAATTTTAGCCCTTAACAGATGGCTGACCACGAAGAGGAAAGCTAACCCTCAGTCTTCTTCTGATCTGCTGGTTGGGTAAGAAATTTCCCCTCCCTCTCCCTTTAACTGCTAAGTACTGGTGTACTGGCTGTGTTTTTCCTTTGAATTTTTTCGAATGGACCTTTTAAACTCCCTAATTATCCTATTTTTGATTTTAGTCTGTTTAACCAGACAAATGGGGGATAAGATCATGTTAATGCTTTGTTTTTGTGGATTTTCTATTTTTCTTTTTATTTTTGTTAAAAGAGCCAGCAACTTACTCACACAAGGAAATATCACTCCCTCTCCCAACCATGCTTTTTCAGAGAAACCTGAAGAGATTCCTGCAGCTTTTCCCAATTCTAACACTAATTGTTGCTCTAATTTTGCATGCCTGGAGGCAATGACCCACCCTCTAGAAGTTTTTAATCCCCTAGCACCTGGAGGCAAAGTGGGGGAAGAGGAATCCAGGCCTGAGTTCAAAATCAAGTCTGATTCAAATTGCCCTGGTCCCTCCCCTCCTCTCCAAACCCCACCCTCTACTCCTCCCATGGCCAAGCCCATTGCTTCCCCTGCCTGGGAAGTCCAGAGATTTGATGCGCATGCTCAACTTTCTCTAACTACATTTGCAGCTTCAGGCTCAGCCCTTCCCCAGCCTGGCTGTGCTTCTGAGACAACCTTAGAAAACCCTTTAAATTCCAGATATACTCGTTTTGTTCATAATTTTGCTAACCTGCTTTTGTCTTTAATTAGTAATCTTATAAAGCATTTGTATGGTGAAAAGACTGACAGACAATATAGAGGGGTTAAAGAAGAAAAACTTAAGCTGAATAAGAATGACAATCAACATAGTTCAAGACTCTGCTTCTTTTGGCATGGAAGGGTATATATTGTACAGAAATGTAGAAGCAAGCAGCAAGGTATTGATATGAGTATTGGGGATTTTAGATATCGGAATCAAAAGTGTTCTGAATTCACTCAGAGTAATAGTATCAGTTCAGAGGTTACATAGGATTTCTATGCTATTATATATACATTTTGAAATTAATGGTATGGGTTTATTTTCATAGAGATTTTCATGCATTTGAGATTGTGTTTTATACTTAGTTTCTAAAACAAGGAGAATATTTGTAAAAGCTTTTTATAGTCATGTGATCAAGTTTATATTTTATAATACTCTTTGATATTAAGTTCATATTCATTTAGATTTCCCTAGTTTGAATTTCATTGTCTATTATTCCACGTGTATTTTCTTCTATTCATTCATCTATCTAATTTTGAAACAGGGTTTTGATTTCATAATACAATGTTAATTCTAGGAGTATTGTGCTCCCATATTCTGAGTTGTTTGTTTTTGTTATTTTTTTTTTCCTCAACTGATTATTTGATCAAACTCTTTAAAGCATTTCCCTGGCAAATTGGTTGCCATGGCAAGTGTAAATTGATTCTAGAAGTATTATTTTTGATAAGCATATTCCCAAAAAAAAAAAAGAGGGGAACATTTGTAAAAGTTTTCTTTTTTCAAAAAAAAAAGTTCTTTGAGATTGTGTTGTGCTTTAACTTTTATTTAAATATGTTCAGATTTTTCAAAAAAGTAATTGTATACTAAGTAAAAAAAAGGGGTATTATTTGAAATTGTTGCATAATTATATATTGTGTTCTGAGTCAAGATGTATTCACATTTTTTGCAATCATTTATTATCCTCAATTTTTAAATCCATATGAGATTTTAAATTATGGGAATTTATCATTTAAGACATTAATTGCCGTTATTCTGAGTTATCAGATGCCAGTTGGCCAAGATGCCATCCAATCACAAAATGAGAAATACATGTAAGAGCAGACACTGAACTGTCACATGAGGGGAGACATGCATGAAGTCAAGGTATGGCTGAGAGAACGGCTTTTGACTATTGTTGAGGTTGGATTCTCTTGGTTTAATATTTTATTTTATTTTTCCCCACAATATTGTACAGATGGCTGGAAGTATTCATCCCACCCATCTCACTTCTACACCTGGCTTCTATGCTCCCTCCTATATGCCTGATGCCATGGACATCTCAATCCCATGCATCTGATTAAGTCTGACTCAGTTTCTTCCAATATGTTCGGTGGCATGGACATATATTCCATCCACCTATTTTAAGCCTGGCATACTGTATGGGCAGTACATATTGCTCAAGTGTGGGAATGCTCATATCCCATCATTTCTCTGTTCTTTTATGGTAACCCCCATAATTATCTCAGGTGTCATGATAAATAACAGTGTTGAATTTGGCCTTGACACCTGTTACCAATTATATTAGATTTTCTAATTTCTCATAATGGCATGAGGATAATTAGGCAGATGATGCAAAAAGTGATGAAACAAAGATAAAAATTATTTTTAAAAATTAATATCGCAGCAATTGTCTTCTCAATTACCCTCCATAAGGGGGGACTATAGTAAGATTATAATTTTAAAGAATGTTTCAATTTTTGTTTTATTATATGTTTCATGTGTAACGACTAAGATTCTGTATTCCCTTAGACATGTTTTTGAGAACTTTCATTGTTTGATTTGATTATTGACAAAGCTGTTTTAAAGTTGTGTTAAGCTCAATTTTGTAGGAAATTTTCCTGGCTGATTACCAGCATCCACACATCAACCCCTGAAAAGACTTCCATTCCACGACTACACCTAGAGGACATCTGAGAAAAGACTTTCAGAGATTTTAAATGAACAGTTTTGATTTGTTGTTTTTGTTGTTTTTTCTCTTTCTGTTATAATATACACCATCTGTAACATGTATTCTCTGCAGAGGCCCTCCCTTTGCAAGACTAATGTCAAAGCGTCGGTTCATGAGGACAAAAAAAAAAATCGCCCCTCTGGACAAAACTTTCCTCTCTTCCTTTTCTATATTGTTGTTCACATATTATTAGTTAGCAATAGTTATTATATTGTTTTTACTGTTCCGTCAAGGAAACATTTTGTTTCTTGAGGAACAACAGGGGGGACTGTAACGATTGGAATGACGCCACCTGCTGGATACTTACTGTAGCAGAGTTCTGCCCATGAAGCGAAGGTCTTTGAGGGCAAGACCAGGAGTCTTTTCTTTGGCGGGGAGGAAGTGACGCAGACTAGTGGGAAGAGGAAGGAAGAGACTGGCGCTCGGTCTGGCGCTCTTTCCTTTGGACTCTGGTGGAGAGCGGAGCTAGAAATGTGCTCTCCCTTTAATAGATAGGAATCTAGGCCTTTCTCTCTCTCTTTACCAAATTCTTATTCTCCTTAATAAATGCTTAAAAGTCTAACTCTTGCTAAAGCTTATAATTTATTGGCGACCACTCATTAGATATTTTAGACAGTTTAGCTAGAATTTTAGCCCTTAACAGCAGGATGCTATCAGAAGGACTTATGAAAAATGCAATCCATCTACAGAGAAAGAACTGATGGTAGCTGAATACAAATTGAAGTATGATTTTTTTTGTTCCTCTTTCTAAAGTGTTTTTTGTCTGTTTTCTTTAACAGCTTAACTAATGTAGAAATGTTTTACATGACTGTACATGTATAACTTATATTGAATTGCTTAAGTTTGTAAGAGGGGATAGGGAAGGAGAAAGGAAGAGAATTTGGAATACAAAGTTTTAAAAATCAATGTGGGGGCAGCTAGGTGGTGCAGTGGATAGAACACTGGCCCTGGAGTCAGGAGTACCTGAGTTCAAATCCAGCCTCAGACGCTTAACACTTATTAGCTGTGTGACCCTGGGCAAGTCATTTAACCCCAATTGCCTCACTTTAAAAAAATTTTTTTAAAAAGACAGAAAAATCAATGTGAAAATTTCTTTATACATGTAACTTGGGGAAAATTCTAAAAAAATAAACAAACAAATAAATAAAAGAAAATATACCATAAAGTAACTCATCCCAAGGGCCCTATGAGTAAATCCATCTTACATGAAGTTTTCCCAAGTATACATTTTAGGAGGATAAAAGTAATACATCTGACTCTTAATATGTATAGTCAGTGCCTTGTACATACAAATATGGAAGTTGACCTAATACTTTAAATAGTACCTTATCCTTAAAGTAGTCCAAAGGGTAGGGGAGAGTTTAAAAAAAAAATGTTCTAAGCAAGATTTTAATTTTGAATATCTGAAGTGTTTCTGGCAAGGAGTTATTGCTCTCAATTGCCTGCAGGCAAACTATAGAGTTTGACCTTTTTCAGTTCTGTGGGGTGTGGGAAAACCACACTACCGTATTTGTGGTTGTATCACAGAGAAGGCAAGGGCACAGCATAAACAACTGAACAATGCCTGCAGATGAGCTGTTACTTGGCCCTCAAGTGTAGCAGCCAGGAAATTTAGAGGGCTCCATTCAAATCTCCTGATCCAATTGAATGAAAGAACAAAAAAGAAATGAATTGGCCCAAGATGCTGCCAGGTCAGTGGTGGGACCCAGAGCTTCGTCAGTACCTAACATGGGTCAAAAATAGAATGATGCTCATTTAGAAACTCTGAGGAGACAACATTGACCACAGAATATTTGTTTCTGAATTGAATAGATTACCTGAGTCATTCCTTCCCTCTCCCACGCAAAACCATGTCAAAAGTAAAATTATATAAGAGTAGGTAACTACCACAACTGATAGTTGTTCATAGCAGAACAACAGACATAGCCAGCAAGCAAGCTGTTCTGATATATGTTGCCAATGATCTTTTTAACTTTCAGAGATCTGTCAAAATATTTAGTTTTAAAAGCAAACTAATCTGTGATCAAATGAACACTCAGTCAGACTGATTTGAAAACTACATCCAGGCAACCAGTAATCAAACCTCACCTTAAATCCCATTGTTTTGTCTGTTCATGAAAAGTCTCATATTGTTGGATACATTTTTCATTTGCTACCATAAGAGCAACCTTTTATAGGATTGAATTTTGTTTCTTCTTGTAGGTTGATGAGGTAATGCTCACCCTGAAACAAGCCTTCAGCACAGCTGCTGCCCTTCAGAATGCCAAAACCCAGATTAAGTTGTGTGAGGCCTGCCCAATGCACTCTTTGCACAAACTCTGTGAAAGAATCGAAGGTATGTTGACTTGGCCTCCACAAAAGAAGTTTGAGTTTTGCTTGGCACATAGGAGGTGTTTAATAACTACCCGATGACTTGACTTGTATTTGCTAAACCAGAAGAAAAAGTTTCTACTTTTGTTAAATGATTCTTTGTTTCTGACTGAAGCATATGTTGTATTTCATGGATGTTCAGGTGGAGGAGATAGAGAAGAGCTGCCCTTAGCAAGGTTCTCTGACCCAAATAGGTCTTGAACAAATATTTGTTGAAGGGAACGAAGACAAAAATCTCATCTAATAAAATGTTGCTTCGGTCAGTGATTTCTTTTTTGTTATTGAGATATTTATTCTTCTGAATAAAGATTCAGAACTGTAAGAAAGACTGAAAACACATTCTCTAGGGAGAAAGCACGGCCAAGGTCTCAGGGAAAGAAAGAAAAAAAAGCGATTTTGTGAAAACTCATATTTGTATAGAATTTGACTTTAATTCTTGAAGAGGATTCCATTCTTAGTAACTTTGAATATAATGACATTTCTTAAGTGGATTTAGTGATTAAGGGTTGATTCCTGGTACATATTAAAAACCATTCAAATTTGAATTATTTGAAATTTCATGAGGTCATGGTCTTACAGACTACATTCCCAAATCATTTGTCAGTCTGGGCTACCTGTTTAGGGGAGGGAAATAAAATATTGAAGGTAAAACATTGTTAACACAAAAAATTGAATATCCTATTTTAGATATTCTGGGGTCTATGGTAATTTCACTGCTAAATACCATACCTCCCCCTCCAGACTCTTATTCATTAGATTCACACACAAAAAAATGAGAAGTAAGACAGCATTACAGGAGGAAGGGGGTTGTTAGTTTCATATAAATAGTTCTGTCGATCGCTGGGTGACTTGACAAACAGTGTTACAATAAGATTTTGTGACTTGGCAAATAGAGTTTTGTTAGAAGGTGTATAATGATCCTATTGAAATGAGTTTGATTGGGATGATCTTCTATGGGATATACTTGGAATTGGGCTAAAAGTTATGTAGGCTTTTGTTGCCATAGAGATACCTCCCAATGTTTATCAGCAAGAAATGGAACTGCTAGGATGGTTTTCAGAGAATTCTAGAATAACTATACCAGAAAGAGGAGAGTAAGAAAGGAGATTCACAGCTCATGAAGTGTTATCCATCTTGGTGAAATGTACAGAGAAGTTGTGCACCTACATGTTCCCTTTTCCCCTTTTCTCTTCAGTGAGACAATGTGAACTGCTGAATTGCAGCTGCTGAGGACAGTGAGGCTATTTGTTCTGCTAATAAGGACAGTTGCCAAAGGATAATTGGAAAAATATTCCAGTTATGACTTAGCGATAGTACCCATATCCTCTGCTTCTCTTTTAGCTAGTTGGCACATTGGATAGAGCACTAGACCTGATGTGAGGAAGACCTGAATTTGAATCAAGCCTCATACACTTACTAGCTGTGTGACTTGGTGGAAGTAATTTATTTCAGTCAGCCTCAGTTTCCTCAACTATAAAATGAGGATAATAATAGCACTTCCCAGGGTTGTTGGATCAAATGATGTGAGGATCAAATGAGATAATATTTGTAAAGTACTTAGCACAATGTCAGGCACATAGTAAACACAATAAATCCCAGTATTTTCTCTCTCCTTTCCTTCCTTCCTCCCTCCCATCTTTTTTCCTCCCTCCTTTTTTCCCTTTCTTCACTCCCTTTTATATAAAAGAAATTAGTCACCACTGATACCATTTGCATAATCCACACTAGCATTGTGGATAGAGATGGGATACTGGTCAGTCTGGAAGAAGTGTGAGATGTATCCATCCTCTAGCAAAAGGCATTCGGGAAGTCTGCCAAATAATGATTTCTCCCCTGGAAGATCACAGAGCCTTTTTCAACACTCTGCAATCTTGTTTATTAGCCAGCTTGAAGTTGATTTACAGGAGATAATGTAAACAGATAATAGAACCTGGAGAAAAATTTAAAATCCCTGTCCTATAAAAGATAAACAACTGGAGGCAGAAATGAACTTCTTCAGGACAATGGGCAGAGAGGAGATTTCCATCCCACAAATCTCCTTTTAGATTCTTGTGTCAGTGTCTGTCTTTTTTCTTCCTATGTTGGGAACAGTTTCCTAAATGCTTTTCCCCCATATGAAGTTTTCCTCAAAAGGTATTGAAACCGTCCTAGAGAATTAATTGGTTCAGAGAACTAGAGGCTCAAGCTGTTGACATTACTTCCTTTTCACCTGAGTATACACAGACATGAGGAGCCGCAGCCACTCTAGGATGCTTGACTGGCTGATGATGATGGCAACTTGGAAGTAGAGGATCTGTGATTGCATCAGTGTTCAGTGTCTTCACTGCCCATCCTTTGCTATGACTATGTCAGTCTTTCAGCATTTCATTTCATTCCAACGTCAGACCTAAACTACCAGGGGCCTGGCATGACACAGGCATATCCCAGAACACTCCTGTATTTCTACCTCCATTTAAGTAGCTTATTCAGTGAGAAGGATATTTACAGAGCGAGGGACTTCCTCTATCCCTTTCACTTACTGCCATCCTATTTATACCTCTACATTGGGATTTTATTGCATGTGTGTCTTATAATCATATTTTTGCTATTTCCAATATAATTTCCTTTTAGAAATTATTAAGGTACTTTGAATAGGATGCTAATATAAAACTGGGTCAAAGAATCAAAGGGAGTGTTTTTGCTTTTTAAAATGACATAGAGTAGGCCTCAGAATGTTTGTTGGCCAAAGGAAGTAATCAATAGCGGGAGTAATTGAAGAAGAAAGAGAAAGTAGAGATAATCAGTAGAGCCAGATCCTAGAATATCTAGGAGGTATTGAGTCCTTTAGTATTCTCAAGGATGATGAATACTCCAGTTTGTCAGGAGTTTGTAATTCTTTGGAACTGGGAGGAGAAAACAGAGACAGGTTTTTTTTCTGCTCAGTTACGAAGGAGAATAAAGATTTGTAGTTGTGAAGGAACTCTTTAGGAGTATCAAGAACCAGCCAGAATGCAAAAATATGTAGCTTTGAGATGACTGGAAGCCAACATGGATACTGAACTCAGGAGCATGGAAGCAGGAATGTTAGTGGTTGTATTGAGTTGTAGAATCAGATTGAGATGGAAGAGATCTTTGAGGTCATTTATTCCAACTAATTTTCTAGTTGAGGAAACTGAGGCTCCGAGAGATTAAATGATTTGTCCAGGGCCATAAAAGTAGTAAGTGGCAGAGAAAAATAAATATGAGTAGGTAGATGTTGAGCTTGTTAGACTCCTTGGTGTTGCATTTTTGGAGCTGGTTTAGAGTACAGGGAGCATGTGTTAATTATTGCAGGCTAGAAACGTTATCATGAGTTAGTAAGTTTGTGGGGTGCACTGACTAGAGACTGAGAGTCCATGGTATTACAGGGCTTGACTTCATGTGCCAGGGCATGTGTTCTTGGTAGTCAAGGTTATAGCCTTGTTACTAGTAACTCCATAAAATATATAATAGTGTGGAGCAAATAAAGAGAATTGTAATATTTAGTTCAACTTAGCTGAATGAATGGAACAGCTGAATTTGCCTTCAGTTTTCTGGGGAATGCCAGTTGTGGGAAGAGTACAGCGGACAGTCTCATGCAATGGATGTCTCATCCTGGTTTGGAAGTGACACTGCCTTCTCAAAAGCCATTTCAGAAGAGCACAATTTCTTTGAGGTTTTACCAAATTCTTGGCTTACAAGGATTTGAGGCCTAAAACAAGCGAGAAGATGGTTGAGAGTGCCTAGCTACCCCAAATGAAGTTCATGCTATCAGGTCTGGACATTTACAACATCTTAGAGTAATGAAAAAGAGTTCCTGTCTGTTATCTTTGAATAGTCCTGTAGAAGAGGAGAGAAGATTCAAGACTGTGTAAAATTGCTATCTAGCTATACTATCTAAAATATCTAATGAATGGTCGCCAATAAATTATAAGCTTTAGCAAGAGTTTAGACTTTTAAGCATTTATTAAGGAGAATAAGAATTTGGTGAAGAGAGAGAGGCCTAGATTCAGTTATCTATCTCAGGGAGCCAGTGTCTCCTGCTCCACTTCGGTCCTTGTGAAAGAGAGCGCGAGAGAGCAAGACTCACCCCTTCTTTGTTCCACAAGCCTCCTCTGAAACTGGGAACATCCCATCCACACACACACACACACAGCTCCAAGCTAATTGGCTGATAGCTTTGATAGACAGTACCCATGAGCAAACATCACTTCCTGACACCAAGGAACTGACCTTCCAAGCCACATGACTTGCCCTCAGACGCCTTCTCCTCATGGTGGAACTTTCCTACAGTAACTCTCCAGCAGGTGGTGTCACTCCAATTGTTACAGTCCCCCCTGTGCTTCAAGTGAAGAAACATGATTTCCTCACATGAAGCAATAACATTACAGATGCTTATGACTAACCAAGTAAAGGGAATGAAAAGAGAGAAAAAGGAATTGAGCAACACATTGACAAAGGCTAAAGGGGGCACGCCCCTATTAGCAGGTGGACATCACAAGCAGAAAAATGAGAGGGGGCACTCCCCTTTAGTAAGTGGACATTATAAACAGTGTATACAATGTGGAAAAGGAAAACAGGGAAATGTCCATTTAAGTCTTTGGAAGTCTTTTCTCGGATGATTCTTGGGATGTCCTCTGGGTGTAGTCATGGAATGGAAGACTCTTCAGATGTTTGGATGCTGGTAATCAGTCAGGAAAATTTCCTACAAAATTGAGCTTAACACAACTTTTAAATAGCTTTGTCAATAATCAAATCAAACTGAGAATTCTTAAAAACGTCCAAGGGAATTCAGAATCTTAGTTGTTATACATGAAACATATAATAAAACAAAAGTTGAAACATTCTCTAAAACTTAATATTACTACAGTCCCCACTGTGGAGAATAAATTGAAAAGACAACTGTGATATTAATTTTAAAAATAATTTTTATCTTTGTTTCATCATTTTTTGCATCATCTGCCTAATTATCCTCATGCCATTATGAGAAATTAAAAAATTTAATATAATTGGTAACAGATGTCAAGGCCAAATTCAACACTGTATTTATCATGACACCTGAGATAATTATGGGGGTTACCATAAAAGAACAGAGAAATGATGGGATATGAGCATTCCCACACTTGAGCAATATATACTGCTCATGCAGTATGCCAGGCTTAAAATACTTCCATGCTACTGAACATATTGGAAGAAACTCAGTCAGACTTAATGAGATGCATGGGATTGAGACGTCTATGGCATCAGGCATATAGGAGGGGGCATAGGAGCCAGGTGCAGAATGAGATGGGTGGGATGAAAACTTCCAGCCATCTGTACAATATTGTGGGGAAAATAATTAAACCAAGAGAAACCAACCTCAATGTTTGTCAAAAGCTGTTCCTTCAGCTGTACCTTGACTTCATGCATGTCTCCCCTCATGTGACAGTTCAGTGTCTGCTCTTGCATGTATTCCTCCTGTGATCAAATGGCATCCTGGCCAACTGGCATCTGATAACTCAGAATGAAGGCAATTAATGTCTTAAATGATAAATTCCCATAATCCAAGTCTCATATGGATTTAAAAATTGAGGATAATAATGATTGCAAAAAATGTGAATGTACCTTGACTCAGAATATAATATACAATTAATGCAACAGTTTCAAATACCCCCCCTTTTTTACTAAGTATACAATTACTTTTTGTGAAAAATCAGAACATATTTAAATACAAGTTAAAACACAACACAATTGGGACAGCTAGGTGGTGCAGTGGATAGAGCACCAGTCCTGGATTCAGGAGAACCTGAGTTCAAATCCGGCCTCAGACACTTAACACTTATTAGCTGTGTGACCCTGGGCAAGTCACTTAACCCCAATTGACCTGCTTTAAAAAAAAAAGGAAACACAACACAATCTTAAACGAATAAGACTCTTTACAAAAATAAGCTCATACTATTGAATTCAAAATGTAGTTGCAATAGCATAAACAAAACCCTTATATAACATTTAAAATGACTTTAAAATTAAAAAAATTTTAAAAATACATAAAATACCCAAACAGCATAGTATTATATTATATAATATATCCCTATTTATGGCAATAATAACTTAGATTACATAAATATGAGAAAAGAAAAAACTTTTGCAAATGTTCCCCTCTTTTTAAAAAAATATGCTTATCAAAAATAATACTTCTAGAATCAATTTACACTTGCCATGGCAACGAATTTGCCAGGGAAATGCTTTATAGAGTTTGATCAAATAATCAGTTGGAAAAAAAAAAGCAAATAATTTAGAATATGGGAGCACAATACTCTCAGAATTAACATTATATTATGAAATCAAAACCATCTTGCATTGTTTAAAAAATAGAGATAAATGAATACAACAAAATATACATGGAAAAATAAAAGACAATGAAATTCAAACTGGGGAAATCTAAATGAATATAAACTTAACATTAATAAGAGTATTACAAAATATAAAGTTGATCACATGACTATAAAAAGCTTTTACAAATATTCTCCCACTTTTTTAAAACTAAGTATAAAACAGTCTTAAAAGTGTGAAAATCTCTATGAAAATAAACCCATACTGTTAATTTCAAAATGTAGATGTAATAGCATAGAAATCCTATGTAACCTCTGAACTGACATTATTTCTCTAAGTGAATTTAGAACACTTTTGATTCTGATATCTAAAATCCCCAATACTCATATTAATACCTTGCTGCTTCTACATTTCTGCAAAATATGTACCTCTCTGTGGCAAAAAGAAGCTGAATCTTGAACTATGATGATGAGACTTGTCATGTACATCTGTATTCAGCTTAAGTGTCTCTTGTTTTTTTTCTCTATTGGTCCTTTCATAATACAAATGCTTTATAAGGTTACTAATTAAAGACAAAAGCAGATTACAAAATTATAAACAAAATGAGCATATCTGGAATTTAAAGGGTTTGGGAGAACCACAGCAGGTTGAGTCAGAATCACAGTTTAGTTGGGGTAGGGCTATGGTTGTTTGCTCTTGTAACAGAGTAGAACCTGGAAAAGCAGGTAGAGAAAGGTGTGCATGCACAAGCTCATGACCTGAGAAACGTGGATTATATCTTGTGACTTCCGGGCAGGAGGATCAAGGGGCATGGCCATGGGAGGAGTAGGAGGTGGCACAATGGATAAAGCACCAGCCCTGGATTCAGGAGGACCTGACTTCAAATCTGGCCTCAAACACTTGACACTTACTAGCTGTGTGACCCTGGGCAAGTCACTTAACCCCCATTGCCCTGCCAAAAAAAAGGGAAAAAAAAAAAAAAAGAAATGGTCCCTTGCTTTGGCCCACCAGCCCACATTGATTCTGACAAAGGCACACATTTTACTGATTCTGTTTTATCCCAAATTTACTCTTTCCTGGGAGTAACTCCAAAGTTCCATACACCCTACCATCCACAAAGCTCAGGCCAGGTGGAACATATGAGCTTAAGAGCATGATTGGCAAATTGTGCACTGAAACTCATTTGAAGTGGCCTGATATTCTACCCTTGGCACTGTTCTACCTGCACAGCAGGCTAAGAGGAGAACCACATATATCCTCCTATCCAAACAAAACCTTTTTCCCCAGTATATACATCATTGGTAGGGGGAGATACCTCTGTTGCTTCCTATATACAGGAATTACAAGCCAGACCACAAGAACTCCATGAGGCAGGAGCAGCAGTATAGGCTGGTCCCTTGGACTTCTCCTTACATGATTTGAAACCAGGAAACAGTGTATATATCAAAAATTTTCAGCAGACTAGTGGGACCCAGCCAGCTTGGGAAGGTCCTTTCCAAGGTTTGCTAACAACTCCAACTGCCATCAAAATCGGAGAGAAGGACTCATGGATACATTGCTCCCATGTGAAACCAGTACCAGCACATATAGACCATTGAATTTCATTGTCTCTTATTCTTCCACGTGTATTTTGTTCTATTCATCTATCTCTCCAATTTTGAACCAATGCAGCAAGATGGTTTGGATTTCATAATTACAATATTAATTCTGGGAGGATTGTGCTCCCATATTCTAAATTGTTTATTTTTTCCAACTGACTATTTGATCAATTTCTATAAAGCATTTCCCTGGCAAATTGGTTGCCATGGCAAGTGTAAATTAATTCTGGAAGTATTATTTTTGATAAGCATTTTAAAAAAAAAGAGGGGAACATTTGCAAAAGTTTTTTTCATATTCATGTAATCAAATGTATTATTGCCATAAATAGGGACATATTTTGCAAAATAATATTATAATATGCAATTTGGGGATTTTAGATATTGAAACAAAAAATATTCTAGACTTACTAAAAATTTAATTTAAAAAGTTAGTTTAAATGTTATATAGGGGTTTCTTTTTTATGCTATTGCACCTACTACATTTTGAACTCAATATTACGGACTTATCTTTGTAGAGATTCTTATTCTTTTAAGATTGTGTTTTAATTTGTATTAAAATATGTTCTGATTTTTCACAAAAGTAATTGTATACTTAGTAAAAAAGAGGTTATTACTTGAAATTATTGCATAATTGCATATTATATTCTGAGTCAAGGCACATTCATATTTTTTGCAATCATTATCTTCAATTTTAAAATCCATATTAGACTTGGATTATGGAAATTTATCATTTAAGACATTAATTGCCTTCATTCTGAGTTATCAGATGCCAGTTGGCCAAGATGCCAGCCCGTCACAAGAGGAATACATACAAGAGCAGACATCAAACTGTCAAAAAAGGGGAGATATGCACAAAGTCCAGGTACTGCAGTGCTTTGGGAAAGACCAAGAAAACGGCTGTTGGCAAGAGTTGAGGTTGGATTTTCTTGGTTTAATTTTCCTCCACATGGCACTGGGTGGCTGGGTTATGCCATCTCATTTGACACTTGACTTCAATTCCCCCTCCTATTTGCTTGATATCATGGTCATCTCAATCCTATGCATCTGATTAAGCCTGACTACTCTGTTCTTTTATGGTAACCCCCATAATTATCTCAGATGTCATGATGAATGCATTGTTGGATTTGGCCTTGACATCTGCTACCAATTATATTAGATTCTTTAATTTCTCATAATGGCATGAGCATAATTAGGCAAATGATGCAAAAAGTGATGAAACCCCAAAATTTTTTTTTCTAAATTAATATCACAGTTGTCTTCTCAATTTGTTCTCCACAGTGGGGAGTGTAGTAATATTAAGTTTTAGAGAATGTTTCAATTTTTTGTTTTTATTATATGTTTCATGTGTAACAACTGGACAATCTCTAAAAGATTCTGAATTTCCTTAGACATGTTTTTGAGAACTCTCATTGTTTGATTTGATTATTGGCAAAGGTATTTAAAGTTGTGTTAAGTGCAGTTTTGTAGGAAAATTTCCCAGCTGATTACCAGTATCTGAAATACCTGAAAGACATTCCACAACTACACCCAAAGAACATCCCAGGAATCATCTTAGAAAAGACTTCCAAAGACTTAAATGGACATTTTCCTGTTTTCCTTTTCCACATTGTATACACTGTTTATAATGTCCACTTACTAAAGGGAAGTGCTCCCTTTAGTTTTTCTCTGTTTGTAATGTCCGCCTGCTAAAAGGGGAGTGCCCCCTTTAGCCTTTGTTAATGTGTCATTCAATTTCTTTTTCTTTCTTTTCATTCCCTTTACTTTGTTAATCATAAGTATTTGTAATGCTATTGCTTCATGTGAGGAAATGCTGTTTCTTCACATAAAGCACAGGGGGGAGTGTGAGAATCGGAGCACCACCATCCTGCTGAGAGGGACATTGTAAGAATCAGAGTGCCCCTCTCCTCCCGAAAAGAAAACATGTGACTTGGCATCCACGAGTCGCCTGGCATCTGGAAGTTATGCCTGTAGAACTGCCTGTTTGTCTTGTCAATCAGTGCTACCAGCCAGTTAGTTTGGAGCTGTGTGTGAGGACAGCCCTGCTTCCTGTTTCACAGGGGTCTTCTGAGAGAAGTAGTGGAGGTGGCTGTTGGCGGCAGGGACACACTCTCTCTCTTAGATAGCTAGATGAAGGCTGTCTTTCCTCTCTCTCTCTCTCTTTGCTAACCCCTGATATACTTTAATAAATGCTTAATGCCCAAAGACTGGTGCTAAAGCTTCTAATTTAAGGCGGCCACTCATTAGATTTTTTTTTTTTGGTGGGGCAATGAGGCTTAAGTGACTTGCCCAGGGTCACACAGCTAGCATTCATTAGATTTTAAACATCACAGTTAGAATTTTAGGCTTGTTAAGTGGATTTAAAATCGGTTGGATGACTAGGTGTAAAACATGTTGATTGATGATTTGATGTTTTCCTTGAGCAAGAGCTCCAGTTGGAGTACTCCTGAGAGGTATATCTTTGGTCTGCTGCTGTTCCCTGTTTTCCTTAGTGACCCAGATAAAGACATAGATAGCAGATTTATTTATCTTATTGGGAAGAAGATCGATTGTTTTGAATATATAGCTGTGAAGATAGGCATTAGTGACTGATTTGGAATGAAATTTGTTCTATGATATATTTCATATTTCTTCTGATTTTTTTTTAGGCCTTTATCCACCAAGAGCCAAACTAGTAATACAGAGACATCTCTCATCATTGACAGATAATGAACAGGCTGACATTTTTGAACGTGTTCAGGTAATAAGATTAAAAAAATTTAAAAGTTGGAGATATGTAATAGTAAGTGACAGCACCTGACTATGTGTTTACAAGATTATTTTACTCTTATTCCCCTTACTAAAGTTACAGATGGATGGGTCATGTTCTTATCACTTAATAAGTCATTTCTAAAGTGTAAATATAGACTTTACTGTAAAAAATAGCTAATATTTTATTTGCTTAGTATTGATATTTTCTTTTCCAGCCAAATTAAGAGTGAGAATAACTAAAATAATAGAAGCTCCATTGCTAAAAAGTTGTTTTTGTTTTGTTCTGTTATTTTCATCAGAAAATGAAGCCAGTAAATGACCAAGAAGAAAATGAACTTGTAATTCTGCATTTGAGGCAATTGTGTGAAACTAAACAAAAGACCCACATCCATATTGGAGAAAATCAGTCGGTAAAATGTTTTTTTTTTTCTTCTCTTAGTTGGTCTATGTCTATATAAAGTCCACCACTATAATATTGAGGGGTCTTTTGAAAATTGCTCAGATTTAGCCAAAATAGCAGAAGGGGTAAACGAAAATTTTCTTTACCTTAAATTCTAGTATTCCTTTGCACTAAAATCCTGGGAACTATATATACTTTTTGTAGATCTTTCAGTTTTTGGAAGTTTTATAGGAAAGCTACTAACTGCATTAGAACTATGATTTTAAAAAACATTGTTTTATTGATTTTAAAAAAAAAAGATTAGAATGTTTCTGGAATAGAATCAGATGACATATGTGTATAAATAATACAGGACACTAGAGCTATTAGGTGTATTATTTTGTTTTGGTTTTCTGATTAACCTAATAGAGACTGCAGGGTAGTCATGAGATCATTGGATTTGGAGTCATAAGACCTAGGTTTAAGCCCTTTTACTGCCTTTTAGTAACTTTGTGATCTCAAGCAAGTCCATTAACCTCATTGAGCCTTCTTTTTCTTATCTGTAAAATTATACTACCCAACTCACAAGATTTGTCATGCAGGTACAAATGTGAACTCTAAGTAATGTTATTTGAATAAATTCTTAGGAACCCTGCAAGGTACATCAGCAGAACAAGAAGTAGTAACATGATCCTATGTTTATGAAAACTCCTTCCACAAACTAAATCACAGTTTAGCTCTTTTAACCATACTCATTCTGGGGGAGAGGAACATTAGGCACAGTATAATCTTTAAACAAAATGACGTTACAAATAAATGCAAAGTAAACACAGATACTGTTTCTTGTTTTACCATACAAAGATCAGTTCATAATTTGTTATGCTGAAGGGACATGGGAAAGAGCATGAACTTTGTGCCAAAAGTAGCTTTCCCTCTTGACATTTTTATTTCTTCTGGTGGTATCATCAGTAAATTTTAGAGTCATCTATGGTTCATACTCTCCAGTCATATCTAGTCAGTCACCAGGTGCTCTTTATTCTTTCATCATATCTTGCATGTGTCCCTTCCATTTCATTTTCATTGTTGTCAGCCTAGCTGAGGCCCTTATCACTTTGTATTTTCTCTGGCTGTCCCTCATACATGTAATATGCCCTCTCCTCATCTTTTTTAAAGCTTTTTTCCAATCCTTAATTCTAGTGCCTTCTCTCTGTTGAATATTTTCTATTTATCCTGTATGTAGCTTAATGGGATGTATTTATTTTCTTGTTGTCTCCATTAGCTTGTTAGCTCCCCAGAGGGCAGGGGCTTTCTTTAGCCTTTCTTTGTATCAGGAGTACTAAGCATTGCTGTTGTTCAGTTCTTTAGTCATGTCTAACTCTTGATATATTGAACCTATGGAAAATAGGGGGTTAGGTTCATGGGACCACCAAAAATTCTAATTTTTTGCTGAGATTGCTGAAAATACATGCTTCTGCATTTAATTTCTTATAACAAAACATTAATTCTGATAATATGTATTTTACTTAATACAATAACCATGAAAAAAACCATAAAATACAGGGTAGAGGAGAGGCAGTGCTGAACAGGAAGGGTCTGGGGCAGTGATAGCAGAAGAACTTGGAGGTGAAAAAGAGAAGGGGGCAACCTGCCATTTTTAAACTCCCTTTTGACTCTTTTCCCCATAAAAAGTACATGCCTTAGGGTGAATCCCCAGCCTCAAGTCTGACCTCAGAAGTCTGACTGTCTCTCCTCATGGCCACACCCTGGGAGCTGCATGGGCAGAGGTGGGAGATGAGACACTAGACTGCCCTAGCATCAATGAGAAGCTAGGATAACCACCATCTCATTTACCCTTTTTTCCAATTCCCACAGTGTGTACTTAAAAGGTTACACAAGTCCTTTCTAGAGCAGATTCACAGACGCTTTTATGAATACTTTTCTTCTTTTTGTGGATATAAACTTATACTCATTGGGCCTCTCTTTGTTTTCTCTACCACACATAGCCTAGAATGTGTGCAGTTACCAACATGAAAGTGGAAATGAATAAAATCACGTGAAATCTTGAAGTCACAACAGTTAAAGACGGGCCCATTGAGGACTGACTGTGTCTTGCACATAGCTGGTGTTCTGTTGTAGTATAGATAGAGGTCATCATGTCCCATCCCTTCTTTTTGTGGGTGAGGAAACTGAGGCATTAAATCTAATACCTTCATTTTAAAGAGTTTACAGATAAGGAAACCTAGGCATAGAAAGATTAAGAAACCTGCCCATGTACAAGTTAACTGGCTGATAAACGCTTTACCTGTGTGCTTTTGGTGCAGCTATGCAAGAACCTTTAGATAAAGAATGTAGGTCCACTTATTCTCTGGTACTTTGTCCCTTTGAATGTCTTGCTGCTGTTTTCCTCGGCCTGCTTCACATAAAACCATACAGCTTATAAAAAGTCAGATTATAGTGGTAATCAAAACAATATCAGTGACTCTCAGCCTATCAAAATTTAATCACTTCTTATTACCTCTGGAAGAAATGCACCATAAAGACTTGCACTTTTTATCTTAATTCCTTCTTTATATTTGCTCTTAACACCTGAAAGTTGTGTTCTTTATATGCCACTTCTATACAATTAGAACCACTGACATGTACCCTTTATTTAGGTACAGTAGGATTCTTAGGGTGCCTAAGATGTACAATAACCCAAGAGAAGGAAGAAGGCAAGCATGATTAAATGTTACAGTGAAAAGAACATTGTGTTAGGAGTTAGAACACTAACCTCTAAGCCCAGTTCTCCCTTACCTTGTCAAATTACCTGGTACTGGTTGCTTCACCACTTCAGACTTTAGTGTCTTGATTTAGGATGGGGGGTTGTTGAGGGAGGTCAAGACTAGAGATTTTCTTCTTTTTTTTGCAGGGCAATGAGGGTTAAGTGACTTGCCCAGGGTCACACAGCTAGTAAGTGTCAAGTGTATGAGGCCAGGTTTGAACTCAGGTCGTCCTGAATCCAGGGCCGGTGCTTTATCCACTGCGCCACCTACCTGCCCCAAGACTAGAGGTCCCTGTTTCTATGATTCTGTTTCAGAATTAAAATTCATCTTTGTTCTTTTACAGACTCTTTCTAATAATACAGTTCCTGAAAATGTGGGTAGCAGTGGCAGATTCAAACTTGACATTTTGAAAAACAAAGCTAAGAGATCCTTGACCAGCTCTCTGGAAAATATCTTCTCAAGGGTAAGTTTTACAAGCTAGAGTTAAGTACTTTTCCATGTAATATTGACTGTAAATCAATGCACACTTTCATCTTCTTATAAATAGGCTAACAGACTCTTAACTTGTCATCATCAAAATTAATACCTTTATTTAAGTGAACTCTAAAGAAAATTGCAAACATGATCTTTTATATATGGTGTTATTATGTCATTCTTGTACTTGAATTATTTGTAGAGTTTGAATAGTAGAGACACATACATAGAAAAGTGGAAAGTGGAAATAGGATATTGAAATTTTAATGCTTCAAGAATCAGTGTATTCAGGGGGCAGCTAGGTGGCGCAGTGGATAAAGCACCGGCCCTGGATTCAGGAGCTCCTGAGTTCAAATCCAGCCTCAGACACTTGACACTTCCTAGCTGTGTGACCCTGGGCAAGTCACTTGACCCCCATTGCCCCGCCAAAAAAAAAAAGAATCAGTGTATTCTACATAAAATTGTTATGGAATTTGTACTTGTCTTGGATCTAAAGTAAAATCTTGAAACTGAAGAAGTCTATATTGCGGGAAATAAATTTATTAGAATATTGCTTATACTTTAATATTAATAATAGAGTTAGAGTGTCTTTCAAGAATGCAATAAAATGATCATTGTAGATTTAACTCATGTCAAACAACCTACAAAGCCTTCTCAGGGTATCAAATCAATTAGCCAACACTTATAATGTGCTGAAGGGCCCATACTCAGGTGGTAGTTGTGTGAGTGGAGAGAAGGGAAGCTATATCAGACATGTTATAAAGGTAGAAATAAGACATGGCAGCAGATTGGGAATGTGGGGTGAATGCTAGTGAGCAGTCAAAAGATGACATCCAAGTTTCATGTCTGAATAACTAGGAGAATGGTGGTGTCATTCACAATAATAGGAAAGTTAGGAAGAGGGGAGGGTTTGAGGAAGAAAGATAATGACTTTTGTTTTGGACACATTGAGTTTGAGATGTCTATGGGACATCCAGTTTGAGATTTATAAGAGGCAGATGATGATGGGAAACTGGAAGTCAGGAGAGTGGTTGGGGCTGGATATCTGAATCTGAGAATCATTAGCATAGAGAAGATATTTGAAGCCACAGAAGCTGATGAGAGCACCAGGTGAGAAAGTATAGAGCAAAAGATCTTAACCTTTTTGTGGCATGCCAGTCTGGTGAGGTCCATGGACCCTTTCTCACGGTAATGTTTTCGAATGCATAAAATAAAATACCTAGGATTACAAATGAACCTTGGGGAAGGAGAAAGAAGGTGACCAAGTAGAGAGCCTTGGCTTGACTGAAGGAAGATCCAGCCAAGAAGACTGAGGAAGAGTGGTCAAACAAGTGGGAAAGGAACTATTGGAGAGCAGTCAAATAAATTTAGGGGGTATTTATGAGAAGAAAGTGACTTACAGGGTAAAAGTTTGCAGAGAGGTCAAGAAAGATGAGGCTTAAGAAAATGCCATTAGATTTGGCAATTAAAAGATCATTGGTAACTTTGGAAAGAGCAGTATCATTTGAATAAGTTCAGAAGCTAGATTGCACAATGTTTAGAAGAGAGTGAAAAGAGAGGAAGTGAAGGTACTGATTGTGGATGGCTTTTCCCAAAAGTTTTGATATGAAAGAGAGGAGAAATATAGCATGATAGCTGGCAGGGATGGTCAGACAAGTGAAGGTTTTTTAAGGTTGCATAGACATGGGCATGTTTGTAGGGAAGGAAGATATTGAAGATTAATGTGGGGATAACAAAGAGCAAATCTGCTGGAGACAGTGAGATGAAATGGGATCAAGGGCACATTGATAGGGATTTGTCTGGAGGAGGAGTAGGGCCAAATCTGTGTGTGGAGTGAAGAAGAGAGGCAGAGGTAAAGTCATCTGGGCGATAGAAGATGAGGAGGAGCAGACAAGCTTTTGGTGAATAACTTTTGTTTTTTTGCTAAGATTATGACAAGATTCTCAACTGAGAGTGCAGTATGGAGTTTGAGGAGAGATAAAAAGGTATGCAATTAATTAGGGTATGTTTTAGTGACATGAATTTGTAGTGGACCCAGACATTATGGTGTGTTTTTGTTTTTGTTTTTTTTTTCTGGGGCAATGAGGGTTAAGTGACTTGCCCAGGGTCACACAGCTAGCAAGTGTCAAGTGTCTGAGTTTGGATTTGAACTCAGGTCCTTCTGAATCCAGGGCCATTGCTTTATCCACTGTGCTACCTAGCTGTTCCTATTATGGTTTTATGGTATTTTCCGACTCTGCTCAGCAGCAGAGGAATATGAACAATGAGAATAATCCAAGGATATAATTTTTTTAGGTATAATCAGTGATATAATAAGGGGGTGAGGAAAAGTACTTGAGTGTAGAGGATAGTATATTATTTGAATTGTTTCCTAAGACCAAAGTCCGTGCAAGCTTGGGAGAAGTGATCCATCAAGGTCTGCAATTCACGCTCTGAGTGACAGGCAAGTGCAGCATCATTGGTGAAAAGCAGGTCTCTAAGGGTGCTACCTCTCACTCTGGTTTTGGATCTCAGACGTGAAACATTGAATAAGCCTCCGTCTGACCGGGAATGCAGATAGATGCCATCAGTTGACGAACCAAAAGCATGGCGTAACAGCATGGAGAAGAAAATTCCAAACAGTGTGGGAGCTAGCACGCGTCGTTGCTTGACTCCACTGTTTATGCTGAGTGCTTCAGAGGTGTTGCCTTCGAACTGTACGACACCCTGGATGTTGCAATGAAAGGAGTGAATCAGGCTATGGAGTTTAGGAGGGCAACCAATTCTCGAGAGAATTTCGAAAAGACCTTCTCTGTTAACCTTATCAAATGCTTTGGTCAGGTCTATGAAGGCAATGAAGAGGGGTTTTCTTTGTTTTCTGCACTTTTCTTGCAGTTGGCAAAGCGAGAAAATCATATCAATAGTTGACCTCCCTGCTTGAAAGCCTCATTGTGATTCGGGGTAAACATGGTCGGCAAGTTTACACAGTCTAAGCAAGATGACCTTGGCAAACATCTTCCCAATGATGCTGAGAAGTGAAATTCCTCTGTAGTTGTTACAGTCACTCCTGTCTCCACTGTTCTTATGAAGAGTAATTATATGGGCATCACGCATATCCTGTGACATTTCACCTTCTTTCCAACACAGGTACAACAATTCATGCAGGGGTTTTAAGAGAACGTTTTTAGAGCATTTGATCAATTCAGCTGTGATACCATCTGCACCAGGAACTTTTCCACATCTTAGGGAGCTAATTGCGTTCTCAAGTCCCTCAAGTGTGGATACATTGTCCAACTCCTGTAGTACAGGGAAGGACTTCATTAATCTTAAAAAGACAAAAGTCATGTGTCAGAGTGCTGTGTCACTTCCATTGATACACATCGGTAGCTGCCAGTTGGATGTCATAAGCCAATTCTTGTATCTTGGTTCTATTGTCAGTGACAATTTGTCACTTGATTCTGAGATTAATCAGAGGATTGGGAAAGCTACTTCAACCATGGCTAAGCTTGCCAAGCGTGTCTGGGCAAACAGTGAACTGACAAGATGAACCAAATTTGCCATCTATAGAGCATGCGTCCTGAGTACCTTACTGTATGGCAGCAAAACATGGACTACAAACACTAGACAACAGAAGAAGCTTAACAGCTTCCACATGTGCTGCCTTTGGCGCATCCTTGGCATATCCTGGTCAGATAGGATCACCAACACAGAAGTGCTCCAACACACGCAACTTCCGAGCATCTACACGCTACTGAAACAAAGACAGCTGCACTGGTTCAGTCATGTGCACCACATGCAAGATGGGTGCATTCCTAAAGACCTACTCTATGGCGAGTTAGCCCCAGGCCAAAGACCTGCTGGACGCCCCCAGTTTCGCTACAGAGATGTATGCAAGCAAGACTTGAGGGCTCTGGGAATAGACATCTGCAGCTAGGAGGAGATGGCCAAGGACCACGCCCATTGGAGTTCAGTACTCAGGAGCAGCTTGCACGCAGCTGAGATGGGCCTCCAAGCTCTGGAGGAAGAAAAACGAATGAGACGAAGGAACTGATGGGCAACAGAGAACGCAGTTTTCCAATGTCCTCGTTGTGGCAGGAGCTGCGGCTCCCGTATCAGAGTACACAGCCACACTGTGGCCTGTGGCTCTTCAAGGCGTTGATCCATGGTCATCCGTGACTGTTGGAAGCCTACTACTACTACTATTCCCTAAGACATTGTGTTAGATAAAGGAAGAAAGTGTAGCCAATGCGAGTTGATGGCCTGGGGGAAAAAACCAAGGGATGAAGGATTGGAGATTACAATGATAATGAGTCACAAGGTAGAGGGGAAAATGGAAGAATATAAGACTATGATTATATAAAGGAATTTTAGGGATAATGAACATGAAAGTACAACGCTTATGAGTGATGGCAAGATTTTGTGCATGACCATTTGTGTGTAGTTATGGAGGAATGGAGGAGTAGAAAATGAGTACATTGAGGAACTAGGAATTTAGGGTATTTGAGGGAGTATCAATATGTATGATGAAGTCTCCTAGTATGAGTACAGGAGATGGAGAGGAGAAAAATAACATCAGCCAGTTATTGAACTCATTGAAGAAGAAACATTTCCTAGGGTTTCAAGAAAACAGCTACTGGAATCTTGATGGAAGAAATAAATATGTACTAGAAGCAGCAACTGGAAACAAGGAATATTTCAACTGTCCCACTGTAATCAGTGAGTGGAGGGGAGGGCAGGAGTGAAACTGAAGCTAACATTGGAAAGGATGGCCAGGGATGCAGGAGGGAGCCAGATCTCTAGAAGATGGAAAGAGTGAAAAAGGAAAGATTTAAGATGAAAGCAAGCTTGTTAACTACAGAACAAGCATTTCAGAGAGCACAGTAAAATGAGTAAGTAAATCTCAAGTGGGGCATTTGGAAGGTAGTTTGAAGGGAATGAGTAAGGGATCAGGTAGTAGGGAACGGCATTTTGTACAGTGACAACTGGGAGTTCAGAATCACTTAAATGAAGAAAGTATGAGCTAAGTGGTAGCTATTATGAGTGGAGAAATGAGGGCAGATATGAGAGATGTAAAGATTTAGAACTAGAAGAACCTCAGAGGCATTTGTATACGGGAGCAGGATGAGTGAGAGTGAAGATAGTGAAAGTTTACCCTGAGGTTTTGAAACTAGTGAGGTTTTGAATTTTGAAGCGATTGGAACTGTGGTGTCTGTTTTTGCAAAAAAAGTAAGTTAAGACCAAGAGTTACTAAGTTGGGGTCTGTGAACTTTAAAAAGTAAAAATAAAAAATATATGTAACTATTTCAGCAAAATTGGTTGCCTTTATAGTTCTATGCATTTAAAAATGTTATTCTGAGAAGGAGTATTTGGTTCCACCAGATTGCCAAAGGGTGGGGGAGGAGAGGTCTGAAACACTAAAAAGGTTAAAAACCCTGGCTTTTGGAGGAAAGATAATGTGTTCTGTCATGGGCTCTTGAGTGTGAGATGCCTATGGCCATCTAGGTTGGTGGAAAGTGTTCAGCAGATTTGTTGGTGCTGTGACATTGCAGATTATGAGAGAGATTAAAGACTCCTCTGCATAAATAGTTTAAGACTTTTCTGAGTGAGATTCAGAGATGAGAGCAAATCATTGCTGTATTTACCAACTACAGTTATCCCTTCCACATTGTGACCTTCCCCATTGTACTTTTGACCTATCGTGAGTCAGCATAAGTAATTGAATGGGAATTTTTTGGGAGTTTTGCAGAAGCCCCAGACAACACATAAAGGCCAGCAGATGACACAGAGCATATAGCCAAATACTTAACCCAAATTTTACAATAAGGTACTGCAAATATCCTACAAAAGAAAAAGAAAAATATTCAGATTTCTTCTCTGGTACAAAGGGGAGGTGAAAAAATTTTATGAATATTTTCCAGATCACAGGGGTGCCCCTCTTAATCCCTTCAATATGGAAAGGATAACTGCATTTCATATAAGTAACGTGGTGGTGCCATGGATAGAGCACCAGGCCTGGAGTCAGGAAGATCTGAGTTCAAATTTGGCTTCAGACACTTATTAGCTGGGTAACTGTTCAAGTCACTTAATCCTGTTTGCCTCAGTTTCCCTATCTGTGCCTGGGCTAGAGCTCCAATATCTTTCCCAAGAAAACCCCAAATGGAGGCACAAAGAGTTGGATATGACTGAAAAACAACTCAACAATAAAAATGTCGCAGGAACTAAGTTCATGAAGAATACAGTACAGTTGATGTATATCATATATATTCTGGGAAGGTATAAATTATGATTGTGTAAAATAATGGTTTTGAAAACTGTAGATACAAACATGTTTCATATCTACAGTAGATGGTAAGGGTAGAAAGAGTGATGTCAGTTTGCAAGTGTTTTGATTCCACAATATAATGCTTTAAAAAAGAATAATATTATATACTTCATTATATTTTGTGAGGATGCCTCTTCTGGTTATTCTCCAAACAGGCACAGCAGTAAGGGTTTAATATAATGCATAAATGCCTTTTACCACTTTAAAGATAGATTTTTGCATATACAGGGGTACAGAATGATATTATGAATTGGTAGTTTCTTAACCAATTAAAGTATTTAAAATAATAGTAAGCATCAGACAGCATATGATACAGATTTGTAAGAGATTATAATAGAAACTATGTCCTGGAGTATAGATGCTGATTGAACCATACTATTTCTTTTGTTTTAGGTGCTGTTGTTTTTTTTCTTTCTATTTTGAGGTTTTGCATCACTGCTCTGATTTTTTCTCTTGTAACAGGATTAATGCAGAAATAGGATTAATGTTATTATGTGTATATATATATGTGTGTGTATATATATATATCTATATGTATATGTATAGAGATATATAGATATAACCTATATCAGATTACCTGCTGTCTAGGGGAGGGGGGAGGGAGGGGAGGGAGGGAGAAAAATCTGAAATTGTAAAGTTTGTATAAACAAAAGTTGAGAACTATCTTTACATGTAATGGAAAAAATAAAATACCTTATACATAAAAAAAAAGAAATAGTCACTTAATGTATTTATAATATCTAAAATAGCTATAGTTGAGCCACGATTTTTAACATTAATAAATAATACAAACACATTTGGAAAAAAAAAGAAACTATGTCCTACAGTAGGAAACTAGTTAGCTTTAGGAATTTTGCATATTTGTATAATAGAAAATTAAGGGAAAAATTTCTGATATAATTTTGTAGCCATTGTTTTTCTTTATTTTGGGGGGGAGGGGCTGGTGTTCAAAGTGCTTTCTAGACATTAACATTAGTCTGTGAGTCTTGAAGATTAGTTTTAGAGCTTAACCCTCCAAGGGAGTTCAATGGTGAATGTGTGAACATTTACAGTTGTGCTGATATATATCTTGCTATTGGACCCAGGTGACCCTGGATAAGAGAGTGAGGCTGGTGACTGCAGAGCTCTCCCTCACTTAAATCCAATTCACCACAAGTCATGACATCACCTCCCAATGTCATTGTCCTCTTTGAGAATAAAGGACAAACAAGGACAATTTTTTTTAAAGAAAAAATGAGGAAAGCTTATCAATAAATTAAAAAATTTGCAAAATAAAATATGCCAAAGTCAACATCCCACCATTTTTAAATTTTTTCTAGTTATTTCCCTGACCCCAATTACTTCACTTTTATTTTGAATATATTTTGTATTTACTGATCTGTGAAGATGTATTCCACCTCCTCTCCCCCCTCCCCCTATCCCTACCCCCAGTAAAAGGTAAGCTGTTGGGGGAAGCTAAATAGCACAGTGGATAAAGCACCGGCCCTGAATTCAGAAGTACCTGAGTTCAAATCCGGCCTCGGACACTTGACCCTTACTGGCTGTGTGACCCTGGGCAAGTCACTTAACCCCCATTGCCGTGCAAAAAAAAAAAAAAGGTAAGCTGTTTGAGGGTAGGGACCATCTGGCTTTTGTGTTTGTATATCCAACATTTAACACAGTCTGGTGCATAGAAGGTATTTAATAATGCCTTTTAATTAATCCTAGTTCTGTGAATTGGAAAGATTGAGATATTAAATTATTTTGTAAATAAATAACCCAAGAATCCTCTGATAAAATATAAATGAAAGAATCATTTTTTCTTCAGTACAACTACAGGTCTTTTGTGGCAATTGCTGGCATATGAAGTAGGGTCTTTAAAATGGAATGAAGCAAATGATATTTGAATAAAAGTGAGGTGCTCTCATCTAATACCAATGATCTTCATTTCTCAGTAACCTGTGGAACTCCCTAATGCTAGTACAGGAAATTGTGAGTGTGTGTGTTTGTGCTCATACTATACTGTTCTTCCAAAAAAACCCCCAAAGCATCAAATATTTAATGATTTGAAGGTGTATTAATTCCTTATTACCATACGTGGAACTTGTTATTATCTTCATATCAAGAAATCTGTATTTTAACAAAAAGAAATTGCCTGCTAAGTTTTTTTCAGTATACTATAAAGACATCTGTCTAATCTATCCTCATATATTATATTTTTAACTAATTGTAATTATAATTATATAATAAAATACCACATAATTTTATATTATGCAGTTATATATTATATACACCAATATGATACACATAATAATATATTAATAAGAAATATTATTAATTATATATAAATATACAATCATTACACATTACTATACTATTATAGAATGTTATGGCATAACAGAATAATATATAACATATTGTATCATATAATTTAATATAATATTATGTTATTATAATATAACATTGTAAAGAATTGGTCACCACAACATTTTACAATTATATATTATATAATTATAATTATAATGACTAAGTCAGATTCACTGGGCCTCTTTATGTTCAAAGATCCTAGTTTAATGAACTATGGAGAAAACAATGCTGTAAAAACATGAATTCCACTTGTAGGTAATAATTCCTTCTATTGGTATATGGTGCATTAAGGCTAGACAGCTACTTATCCTGGGGTGTTGTAGAGTAATTTTATGTTTCAGTTGAGGATTTGATTAGGGTCATAGGATCAAGGAACTGGAAGAGACTTTGGAGGTCACCTTGTTCAACCCACTTCTTTTTTTTGTTTTGTTTTGTTTTTTTTTTTTGGTGAGGCAATTGGGGTGAAGTGACTTGCCCAGGGTCACACAGCTAGTAAATGTTAAGTGTCTGAGGCTGGATTTGAACTCAGGTACTCCTGACTCCAGGGCCGGTGCTCTATCCACTGCGCCACCCAGCTGCCCCTCAACCCACTTCTTTTACAGAGAGGGAGATGATTAGAAACCCTGAGATCCTTTGTAGTTCCAGTATCCTATGCCCCTTTGATAGTTTGACATCTTTCTTATTTAATGTTCAAGGTGATTTGAAATCCTTCCTCTCTACCCCACCAAGTTCTCATGCCTGCACTGGAAAGACTGACATAGCCTGTAAGCCATCCCTAGTAGTAGAGCAGCAGATTTGTTTTGGTCAAGGTGGTGCACTGTAGACTTTGCATTTCAGATTGTGAGACCTAACAAGGTCTTACACCATGCAAAAAAAAAAAAAGAATAAGCTTATTTTTTGTCATTTGGAAATAGTTTGTGTAATATTCTGGGTTATTTAGTGAAAGTGTGTTTTTGTTGTTGTTGTTGCGTATCCAGACTTGCCCGTTTCTTTTCTCTGGGTTGTGTAGTTAGTATAAGGCTGACATTTCTAGTCATATGGTTTGGCTCACAATCACTACTATTTTTAGATGTCAGGATATTTTGTGTAGCTAACTACAGTTGTTTGTGAAGTAGGATTGCTGTTAAATTTGTAGAGAAGCTCATTAGTAATTCAAAATTAGTCCAAAGGGAAGTATTGATAATGCCAGCTATCCAGCTATAAGCATATTTCAAAGTAAGGGCCTGGGGGCAGCTAGGTGGAGAAGTGGATAAGGCACCAGCCCTGGATTCAGGAGGACCTGAGTTCAAATCCAGCCTCAGATGCTTGACACTTACTAGCTCTGTGACCCTGGGCAAGTCACTTAACCCTCATTGCCTTGAAAAACAAACAAACAAAAAAACAGAAAAGAAAGAAAAAGAAAAAAAATCCTTGGAAGGGTCTAACAAGAGAAGCTGGTTTTCAATTATGTCTTTTTTTCAGTATAACATTTGGCTTCACCTGCTTAAAACACATAGTCTCCTTGGCAGGTCAGACTAGAATTGTAAAATAAATGTTCTGTCTTTTATTATATGAAAAACTATGACTATGACAAGCCACTGTTAGTAAAGCAAGCTCTTTGAGGCTTTTTCTCTCTAGCAGTGGTAATTTTGTATTATATTGTTTAGAAGGAAAGAAGTAATGAATGAACAAAAGAAGGAAGGAAGAAAATAAGCATTTATTAAATGTCTACTATGTGCTAGGCACTATTCTAAGCACTTTTCAAATAATATCTCACTTGATCCTTACAAGAACCACCCTGAAAGGGAGGCACTATTATTCCCATTTTACAGTTGAGGAAAATTAGGTAGATAGAGGTCCAATGACTTGCCTAGGGTCTCACAGTTAGTAAATGTGTCTGAGGCTGGATTTGAACTCATCTCCCTGACTCAAGGCCCATTACTCTGTATACTGTACTACCCAGTGTATGAGCAGTCAGGAGGCAAATTTAGACTCTGATCATGGCCCTTACTTGATATGACTTTGAACAAGTCACTCAATTCTTCCGAAATTCACTTTCCACATCTGTAAATTGGGGATAATAATAATGTCTTTGGTAATAAAAGACTGAAGAGAACTCATTGTTATGCTGTGGAATTCATTTATCTAATCCATCCCCTTTCCTTCAGATAGGATAGCACTTAAATAATCTAAAACAGTTGATGGTTAACCTTGAGGAATAGTGTTTTTTAAAATTCCAACATAAGCTTACATATTTTTGGTTTTAATTTGGTTATAATTTCATTTTAATTTAATAAATAGTCCCCATTTTCCTGTATTAAAAGCTTTTCATATATTTGAAAACTGTTATTAGATTGTCCTCTTTTCCTTCTCTTGAGCTTTCCATCAAAGTTTTATTTGCCTAGCCATTATTTAACTTCATGGCTCATCTTTGAATCCCATTCAGGTTCATTGATACTTTTTCTAGTTGTAAACCTGGATATTTTCTAGTGTTCTAGTAAGGACCTTTCCAGGGCAAAGTATATTGGAAGAAAGATATTTCTCATGTGCTCTGCTTCTGTTTACATTTATTGCAGTATAATCCTTGTGTTTTTAACTAAAGTACTATATTGTTGACTCAGGAAAAAAAATAGAAATCCTGGCCAGGTATGCAAGGTTTAAAAAAAAAAAAACCCAAACCAATAAATTTTCCCTTTTACTTACACAGAAGACTATATACACAATAGGAGAAGTGGATACATATCTGACTGGCATACCATTCATTCAGGTACTTTATTTAGGCTATCATATTTTGATACCTCAGGTTTTCTTTTTTTATGTACAAAAGTAAATCATTGGGGCAGCTAGGTGGTGCAGTGGATAAAGCACTGGCCCTGGATTCAGGAGGACCTGAGTTCAAATCCGGCCTCAAACACTTGACACTTACTAGCTGTGTGACCCTGGGCAAGTCACTTAACCCTCATTGCCCTGCCCCCCCCCCCCAAAAAAAGTAAATCATTTCTGGAATTTCAGCTTTCTAAAGATACATTAAGCTAATATGTATGTAATGTTATGAATCCTAAGCACATATTTCACAAAGATCTAGAATTAATAGATTTTTTTTTAAAACAAATTCAAGGTCCCATTTTAGTACTGGGGATAGGGATTTTCTTTTTGGCCAATAAAGCAAGGTAGGTAGACTGCTGAGAATTTCCTAGTTAGGACTACTTACCCAGAATCTGGTAAGTGTTATATTTTTTGCCTATTCTCCTGTTGTTCCTGAAATGATAATATTTCAAACACCTTCCTCATAAGGTTATTGTGAGAAAAGTGCTTTATAAATCTTCAAAATGTTATATAATTATGATTCAGTTGAGTTACTATTAACCTGCTATCCTTAGTGTCACGGATCTAATTGTCTGATGTCTTGGGTTCATCTCCCTATTGTTGGCTCATTGTGTTGTGGGGACTATAATTATACCTATGACTAAAAAATTTGGGAAAATTTAACCTATAATTTCCTATATACCTATTCCTTGCTTATGTTGAGAAGTAAGAGCTTATAATTTTAAATTTTCTTTCAAATTAAGTATTCTTATATAGTGGATAGAGCATTGGGCCTAGAGTCAGGAAGACCTGAGTTCAAATGAAGACTCATATACTTACTAGCTGTGTGACTCTGAGCAAATCATTTAATCTCTGTCTGCCTCAGTTTAATCAACTGCCAAATGAAGACAGTAATAGTACCTACCTCTGAGGATTGTTGAGGGGGATAAAATTAGATAATATTCATAAAGCACTTAGCACAGTACCTGGCACATAATAAAAGCACACAGTACCATAGGCGTTTAATAAACGTTTACTTCCTTCTCTTCCTTCCCTCCAAACATCCAAGGGGGGGCGGGGGGGGCGGGGTATGTGGTTGGGGAACTTAGACATTTGATTATTTAGAGTTCATTGGAGGAAACTTTTATTCTCTTGGAGCAAACCATAACTCTACTCTTTTTGACTATACACACATATGTGTGTATGTGTGTGTGTGTGTGTTTGTGTGTGTGTGTGTATATATATATATATATATATATATATATGTAAAACACATTTGTATTTGATACCTATGTATTTGTGAGAAAAGCAGCTTTAGAGATGGAAAGTTGTTGTTGTTATTGTCATTTTCAGTTGTGTCCAACTCTTTTTGACCCCATTTGGGGTTTTCTTGGCAAAAATACTGGAGGGGTTTGCCATTTCCTTCTCCAGCTCATTTTACAGATGAAGAAATTGAGGCAAACAGGGTTAAGTGACTTTCGCAGGGCCCCACAACTAATAAGTGTCTGAAACCAAATTTGAACTCAGGAAGATGAGTCTAACTCCTGGCCTGGCAGTCTACGCATTGTGCCACCTAGCTGCCCCTGAGATAGAAAGACCTAGTTAAAGTCCTGCCTCTGAAACCCATTAGTTATGTGATCCTGCGGATGTCACTTAACAGTTCAATGTTCTAGGCACTCTCTAAGATTCTCAGTTCCCAAAGTTTGCTGATCTGTAAGCGTTTTTCTAAGTATGTCCGAGGCATTGTACTAAGCACTAGACATAAGCCCACAAGGAGCTTACCTTTTAATGAGACAACATACATATAAGTAGGTATATACAATATTTAGACAGAGTAGATCAAAAGTAATTTCAGAGGGGATGGCACCACCCACTGGGAGCATCAGGAAAGACCTTTTGCAGAAGGTAGAATTTGAGTTGAATCTTGAAAGAAGCCAAGGGAGCTAATGGAGATGGGGAATATTAGTATTCCAGGCATGGGGGACAGCTAGTGCAAAGACATGGAAATGGGAGACAGTATGTTACATGAGGAATACTGGGAATCCTCTACACTGATAAAATCACAAGTCCAGGATCCTCTTCTCTTCTTCCTCGCCAAAACTATAAATGTTACAAGTATATACTTGTAAAAATTTTTCTTCTATTTCCTAAATCATTCTCACTTCTATTTTTTACATTTCCAGTTTTTGCAGCTTTTAATTTTTCATTGTAGATTGTTTCAGCCACCCTCTTTATGGAGACTCGCTAATAACAGCTAGCATTTATATAGTATGTTAAGCTTTGTAAGTCTCTTTACACTTATTAACCATTTGGTCCTCAGAACAACCCTGTGAGGTAGGTAGTATTGTTAGCCTCATTTTCAAATGAGGAAGCTGAGGCAGAGACAAAGGTTAAATGACTTGCCTACGGTGACAAAGCTAACAATTATCTAAGGACAGATTTGAACTCATCGTCCTGATTCCAGGCCCATATTACTGGCTCTCATTCCTACTTTAATTCCTTGAAATACTAAAATGGCAGAACCTTAGAGTTAGAATGGATATCACATATCTCATCTCTTCTAACCCTAACTTAATAAGAATCTCCTCTACAACATCCAAAAGAAGTGACTGTTCAGCTTTGGAGATGCCGTTGGTTAAGGATTAGCTGAATCTGGAGGAAGCTCATCCCGCTTTGGAGCAATGCTAATTGTTAGGATGTTTTTCCTTATATCACACCCAAGTCTGCTCTTCTGAAACTTTATAGGAAGAATTACAGAATGTCCAAGTTGGAAGGAATCTTAGTAGCCATCTAGTCCAAACCATAAATGAAAGGCACTCCCCTATAACATAACTGGTAAGTAGTCATCCATACTTTGAAGAATGACACCTCACCACCTCTGGAGGCAGTTCTAAGCATTAGGAAGTTTTATCAGACATCAAGCCTAAATGATTAATCTTCTGTCCATTTTCCTGGTTCTGTCCTTGGGGGCCACACAGAACAAATCTGATCTCTCCTCCAGGACCACCCTTCCAACACTTGAAGAAAGCTGTCTTTGTCCCCACGATGTCTTTTCTTCTCCAGGATAAACTTGTGCAGTTTAAGAAGCATCTCACTAAATGAAGTATTGAACAAAATGCCCTCAATTAGTATTAATCTGTTAACTGTGCTTATAGCATGCTTTGTAGTCTGGAGACTGTCCTGGGAGAGTGGAGTTTAATTAGAAATTTAGACAAGTACAAACTAAATGAATAGCACCTTTGTTCATTGTTTTGACAGGAGGCCCATTATGAGCTAATGTGTAAGGGATGAGCTTCTGGGCTCTGAGAAAGTTTCTCACAGCCCAACCCAGGTCCAAAGAGCAGGCCTCTATCACTATGAGACCAATCTTAAGGTAACTGTGGGTGAGCCAGGCTCTTTATCTGTGTCCTTTATCCTTTACTTTGCCTTCTCAACAAACTATGATGTCCAAAGACCCCAAAGCATAAATCTAGGAGTGGAAGTAATAGATAAGAGCCCTTGCTACTTAATACCCATGTGACCCACCTGTGTGACCTTGGACAAGATTACTTAACCTCTTTGGGCCTCAGTTTCCCTATATGATTAGGTGTAGGGTGTATAATTCCTAAGAATCCCTATAACTCCAAATGCTAAGGTTCTAACATAGTGCTTGCGTGGTGTAGGTTTGGTGAATGAAAAGAAATCATTCATACATTTATCCAGGGGCTTGGAACTTTGTTCTCTGCTTTTTGCCATGTTACAGCCCACAGAGTATAAAGGAGTTGAACCGGTCTAAAATAACTTTTTGGGATATTCTTATTTGTCCTTATCTATATTTGTTGTGTCTGAGAAAAAGCAAAAGTCATATTTCTTCTGTTGTCTTCTTACTTTCTTCTTATATATAGATAGTATGGTATAATAGCAAGAATATTGAAATTTTGGAAATAGGGAACCTAGGTTTTAGCCCCAGTTGGGGAAGTAATTTAAATTCCATAACTCCTTGTTTCCTCATCTATAAAATAGGGTTGAGGAAGAGAACAAGCATTTATTAAGTGCCTACTATGTACCAAGCACTGTGCTAAAAACTTCATAAATATCTCATTTGATCCTCACAACAACCCTGTAAGGTGGGTACTATTATGATCCCTACTTTACAGTTGAGGAAACTGAGGCAGACAGAGGTCAAACAAATTACTTAGAGTCTGTGGGGACCAATTTTTAATTGAGGTGTGCTAGCTAAGCGGCTTGCTGCAATACTGGGGCAAGGAAGGAAACCGGCAGCCTCCCTCAAAACAGAACAAGATTTATTTTAACAAGAATGAATTAAAAAAAACAACAACACAAACAGGATCAGTAGGATCAAGGGAAAGGAAATAAAAATGGGGAAAGGGAAATTATAATACCTGAAAAATACCACCGCCCAGGAATCAGCTGAAAATACGCAGCAGACCTCCTGTAGTTCTAGTGTCCAGCTAGAATGCCCAATTCTCCTCCCCCAAACCTAGAAAACACCCCACACAGTCCCATCCAATGGGATGGCTGCTCTGACAGTCACATGACTGCCCTCACTAGGCTTCCAATCATTATAATTTTGCCAGGCCCATGTAGGTGTGGGCGAGTGGTGATGACTTGAGGTGCCAGAGCCCTGGCAATGGCTACAACCAGTGGGTGGAGCACCATGCGGTTTGCGGAGCCCCAAGCCTGTGCATGCGGAGACATAAAAACCTCAAATAACAATTAATTCTTTACAAGTCAAACAGTTAGTAAGTGTCTGAAGCCAGCTTTGAACTCAGGACTTCCTGACTCTAATCCCAGCGTTCTATCCCCTGCACCAGTTTCAATAATAAAAAAATATCATAGATGTTTTTTCCTGTTAAATCACATTCATTTGTTAATATGATCCTTCTCTTCCCCTTAAGATTGAGCCATCTCTTTTGAACAAATCTCAAGATAAATGAAAGCATGAAAAGTAGCTTAGCAAAGCCAGTCAGCACATCACATCTCTCTGATGAAAGGCATGTTCTTCCAAAACAGTAGCTCCCTACATCTGGGTCTGTGCTTGGTCATTATAGTGACAAGGATCTGGCTTTGTTTTTATAGGTCTTTCCGTTTACTGTAACATTCACTGTTATAGTCATTGTGTATATTGTTTTCTTTCGTTTACTTCTCTTGGTATCAGCTTGTGTCTTCCTATGATTCTCTAAATTCTTCATATTCATGGTTTTTTTACCACTCAGTAATATTGTGTTACATTTATTTACCTACACATTTTGTTTATACATTTCCCTATTGATGGATACCTATTTTATTTCTAATTGTTTGCGCCACAAAATTATTGTTATGGTATATGGATATAAGGCTCTCAGGTCAGGAGCAGCATAAGATAATACCCCCAAACTAGCTTGTGGGATTCTGTCGTGAGATACAGAACCAAGTAAAATATTTAATTCTTGTTTTCCCACAGGGAGCTAACAGAATGAGAGGCCGTCTAGGAAGCATGGACAGCTTTGAAAGGTCCAACAGTCTTGCTTCAGAGAAGGTACCAAATGAAGGCTGAATAAATGCTACTGTCTTAGGACTTAATCGTTCGTTGCACCCTTGAGTGGTGAACAACTTGCTTGGCATTAACCCCTTACACACAAGATACATACTACTATTTGAATTTTAAGTATGTGTTTTACATTTCTGAACTTTATTGAACATTCTTAAAGTTGACTAGATGGTAACATCTTTATGCACTACTGATCTTGAAGAGTTCATTTGGACTCTATTGGTACTTGGGGACAATAAATATCTCCCCTTTTTATAGATTAGCTCTATTACAACAAGTATTGCCATGTAGAATTTTTCTTCTTGGTGATACAGTTTGTTCCTTAGTACATAGAAATTCTTATAATAATGAGCTGTTGTTATAGTACAGTTTTGCTGTATTCCAGAACTAATTTTTTTGTTCTCTTTCTCCTCTCACTTTTTTTTTCTCTTAATTGCAACTTCATACTCACATTTTTCTTTTAGGAAAAACCTTTGGTTTTTTTTCTGCTGGTTCTTGATGATCCTGAAAATTGAAGCATATTCATGTTAATTTCTTTTAAAGTATATATGTCATAATTTGAAGTTCATTCAAACTAATTTATTTTTAAACATATAAAAGTAGTTTTAATAAATTTTTTATTTCTGGAGTTTCCCTAACTAAGAATCTATTCCAAACCTTATTGGTCTTAGGAGTCTAAAAAAACATGATTTATATAGTGACTGTTCTGTAACATATAAACAATGTACCTGTCTGAATTGGAAGATTTATTAGGCTTGTCCATGCAATATGAGACACATACCAGCATAGCTCACTTTTCATTTATTTCCTGTTTTTCATGTTTTTCAGTTTACCTCAGGCAACATGTAGTTGGACAATAGCTTACCCAGGGGACAAGGATGCATAACAGATTTTATTATTTTATTTTCCTGATGCTGCTGCTGCTAAAGCTGGACAATCAGACTGTGTTATGTTGTTTTGACAGTACAGGAAATATGCAACTGATATGTCAAGGAAATTAGCAGACACATATACACAAACCCCACCCGCTTTTGGTCATGGTCTCTTTTCATCTTTCTGCCAACAGTCAGAAGTACAGTAGCAACAGCATTTTATTGCCACAAAGTGTCAGAGGAAAGAATACCTTGTCTCATCACCACTTTCTCATTTTGGTCTGTCTTTACGGATGCTTTTGTCCTAGAGCAAGCTTATCAAAAGAAGTCGGTCTTGCTACTCCTGATTAGCATGCAGCATGGCTTAAGTTTAAAAAAAAAAAAAGGAGATTTGCTCATGGCCCAGGAAGAAGAAGAGACATCCTTTCTCTTTTGAGCTATATTTGGTCAGGCCTGCTATGCTTTCTGTGAGAAAGCAAGGCCTCACTCCCCTTTGATTTCTTCTCAGGACTGTTCACCAGGTGACTCTCCACCAGGCACCCCGCCAGCCTCCCCCCTGTACTCAGCCTGGCAGACATTCCCTGAAGAGGACACGGACTCCCCTCAGTTTCGAAGGCGGGCACACACATTCAGCCATCCCCCCTCAAGTACAAAGAGAAAGATCGCTTTACAGGATGGGCGATCTCATGGTGTTCGGTCTCCTCTCCTGAGACAGAGTTCCATTGAACAGTGCAGGTGAGTCTGAACTTTCCTTCCTATTGGACTTGGCAGTGCTGATTTTAATGAGAGTTGTGCTGGGAGAGAAATGCTATCACATTAAAATGCATACAGTGTTAATGCCCTATTTTCTGTAGAGGGAGGAGATAAGAGTTCTATAGGCTTAATCAATGTGTTAAAAATAGTATTATAATATTGGTTATTCTGACTTGTGCATTATGCATATTACTTGGAAGAAACCATTCCCCAACTAACAGCTAGAAAACCTGCAAGCAGAGGTTTAAGATACATCAGCAAGCTATTTATGTTTAATAAAGGGAAAAAATTGAAGGGAGTTATCATGGAGTTATTTTCACTGAAATTTGCTGACTTACACAAGTTACTCAATGGCTTCTAGATGATGACTACAAAGAAATGACGTCAGCAAGTTTTAAAATAACTAATCACTAGAACTTCCTGTTCACATAAAATCAAATGACAAGATAAAGACATATACTAAATTAACCTTGAACTTGGGATAATAATTTTGTTAAATGCAAAATAATATGTAAGAGATGATTCTTTTGATTTTTGATTTTCCTCTAGAATGAAATAAGGAAGCCTGATTAATGAAAACTATGTATACAATAGTTGATAGGAAGTATAGTAACTTGAAATAACCACTGTCAAGAATTTATGTTGACATGGTATTTCAAAATTAATTTTATTATGTCATCTTTATCATGACATGATAAGTGTTAAAATTATGTTCTGGGGTTGTATAATAATGTGCATTCTTAATACGTCCTTCTCTTCTCACTATGTAACTGAAATAAAAATTTGTTTCCCAGAACTCAGATTCTTTCTCTTCATATTAGATGTAAGAAGTTACTTAGACAATATGTGGTAGGCACTATAGAGAGGATGACTGTTAAATCTTATATTGATTATTGTCAACTTTACGAGTGTTCAAATTTCTAGAAATTATTACCACTAAAGATGGCACAAAATGTTTTGAAGGAATATTACAGGAAAGTAAGTAAAATAAGGTAAAACCTCCTCCCTCTTTTATTCCCATGTAAAGATATCTCTTTGCCTCAGATTTTGTAACATCTTTATAAAATATGAAAGATATTACTTTAATATTAATTTAAAAGATATTATGATGAAAAGTAAAGCAAAAATTACATTTCTATTTACCTATGACAGTTAATCTCTTCTTTCTCAGGATGAAGTCTCTTAAGCCCAGTTCAGGAGTTTAAAATGAACATTCCTACTAAGTGGATTCTTTCAGTCCCCAAACAGACAAAATACTTTGAAAAAATGTGTCAGTTAAAATAATTATCAACCTATCTTTTTAAAAACCGGGAAAACAAGGGATCACTTTGAGGATAAGCTAGTGTAAGAAGGTGTTGTTTGTGGCAATGTGGTAAAGGTTAGCATATTTATTTTTTCCAAATCCTGTGTGGACTACATCTGTAGGGACCTTGGCTGAATAAAACTAAATCAATGAATATGAAAATTGGTGTTCCATTAAACTGAAACTTAGATACCGATTTCCAAATCCAAAATATGTTGTTCTTTTATTTTAAGAAAACCGTACTATTTTATTTAAAATAAATCAGGCCTTTGAAGTACTGATAACCTTTTCCTTGTGGAATTTGTTTCCTGTGATTATTTCCCGTGAAACTTCTCTTACATGTTAAAACAAACAACATTTTATCCTAAATTTTTAGACTACTTTAAGGGCAAATGCATGATGTAAGAAATACTGCATAAATTAGGAAGCATTACATTAGATTGTGAAACAAGGTATTGCATATAGAGAGTGATATGTTAACTTTCTCATTATCCGGTCCAGTCCCACACTTTCATTTTTTAATGCGTAATAAATAATTGCTATCAAGAGTCTGTTTAAAAGATTTTTTTCTTAGTGAATAAAAGCCTTAACTATTTTACCATAAATTAAAATAAATGTACTGTATTTTCTGTGCTTAGTGTTCTTCCATCAGGTCGACGCATTCACAAGGAGAGTAAATCTTCTTCCTCCAGTCTTCCAAGTCTTCATACTTCCTTCTCTGCCCCTTCCTTCTCTGCCCCCTCTTTCCTGAAAAGCTTTTACCAGAGTTCAGGTAGACTGTCCCCACAATATGAAAATGAAATAAGGTGAGAGCAGTAGCCTCTGTTGGCAAAGAAAAAAAAATTTCTAGAGTGCTTTTGGTATACTGATATGCTAATAAAATTAATAAATTGTGGAGTGACATCTATGTATTCTGCTTTGTGCTAATTTCTAATGTTTTTCTAAATATTTGATTTGTTTCTGGTTTAGTATCCTAACGAGAGAGTTTTGAAAATAGAAAATTAACCAAAATGAAGAACCATTGTTTAAAATCGGTAGTTTTCATGCTTTTTTCTACTGTGGACCCTATCTTAATCTGCCCCCCCCATCTCAGAAACCTTAAATTAGGTGTGGTGGTAAAATGAGAACTGGAGCTGACAATATTAAATAACCACTTCTTTCCATGAATCCCTAGACCTGCCTCTTGAAATCCCCTAGTTCCTTAGAACAAAGTTTGAAAGCTACTGATAAATACCTCTGCCTAAGGAAGGTGATTGATGCACGTTAGTCATTTTTTTTATTGGTTCAAGGAATTAACTATTATATGACTAATATTCTTTGACATAGACTTAATTTTCTATGTTTAAGTGGATAGGATTCCAGAATCCACAATTCTAAATAGCAATTGGGAAGATGGATGGGGTAAGTGGGTAGGGGAGTGTTTTGATGGTGTTTTTTCATTCTAAAAAGGGGGATTTAAAAAATTGTTTACTCATTGAAATGGTCAGTCACAATTAATAGTGTATGAGAAGAGGAAACAATGAGGTTGCATTTAAAAACAATATATGTAATATCTTATGTAAACATTTATTAAACTCCCACTTACTAGGTTCCAGGTACTGTGCTAAATGGTAGGGATACAAAGAAAGGTAAAAGATAGTGCTGCTCTCAAAGAACTTATGGTTTAATGGGGGGGGGGTGGCAACATGCAAATTATGAGGCACATACAAGATATGGAGATATATGCATATATATGTATATATGTATAAATATAAATATATATATACACACACACAGAGCAAATAACGTATTTTCAGAGACTAGACACTAGCAGTTGGGGAGACCATAAAAAACCCTATGAAGAAGCTGGTATTTTAGCTGGGGTTTGAAGGATGCCAGGATGAGAAGAGAGCACATTCCAGCTATAGGGGGGACAACCATTGAAAATGACAGAGTCAAGAGATAGAGTGGTCTGTTTGAGTAACAGCAAGGAAGTCAGTGTCCCTGTTTTGAAGAGCACATGGTGGACAGTAAGATGTAAGAAGACTGGAGAAGTAGGAGGGTGCTAGGCTATGAAAGGCCTTGAACTCAGAGGATTTGATCTTTGATTTTGGAAGTAATTGAGAATCACTACAGTTTTATAAGTAGGGAAATGACATAGTCAGACCTGTACTTTAGGAAAATCATTTTAACATCTGAGTGAAAAATGGACTGGGATGGAGAAAGGCTTGAGACAAGGAGACTAACCAGCAGGGTATTGCAGTAGCCCAGGTGTGAAGGGATGAGGGCCTGCAATATAGTAGTAACAGTGTCAGAGGAGAGAAGGGGATGTATGTGAGAACTGTTACAAGGTAACAGACACAATCAACAGGCCTTGGCTAAAGATTAGATATGGGAAGTGAGAGAGAGTTAGGAGTTGAAGATGATACCTAGGTCTTGAGCCTGGGAGAATGGGTGAATTGTTGTTCTCTGAATACTAATGAGGAAGTTTTGACCAAAGGAGTGTAGGATATGGAAAGATGAGTTCAATTTTTGACACATTGAGTTTAAGATTTCTATCCGACATCTTGTTCAAGATGTCCAATAGGCAGTTGGAGATGTGAGATGGAAATCAGTAGAGAGGTTAAGGCAGGATAAATACATTATACAACAAATTATAGTGGGCTCTGATTCTGCTTCATAGTGAGCAAGGGTCCGTTAGTATAGGAGTTGGCAACTTTGAAAATGCAGTGCCATATTATGTTCACCTAGCATGTGGAGAATAGGAGATGGTGGTGACTCTATGTTGACTTGGCTGGGAGATGCTGTATTGATTGTCCATTCTTGCATAGAAATGATACTTTTGAGTGTGGCAGCTATTTTATGACTGTCTGTATCATCAAGAGAGAGGGAGTAATAACTAGTTTATGTGCTAGTTAAAGTGAGCCCACATGACATTTTTGTCATGGGTGTTTCATGTGGTAGCCATATGTTAACAAAAATAAAGTATTTCATAAACCCTGATACCTAGCTCTACTTTAGAGATCTCTACAACAACTGTCTGTTCTCCAAGTATATTTTCCTCCACACTGGATGGAGAGAGAATATTTTTTAATTTATGTAGTTTTGAATCTTGACTTGCTGTAAACTAAGAACAGAATTTGATTCGTAATGAGGGAGGTTGGGGGAAAAGCAGCATTACAGATTTAAAAAAAAATAATTTAATTGGAAATTATATTAACTTAATGTAGCAAAAATATATTTAACCAGACTGATTCTTGTGAAGTATGCAATGAGTTTAGAGTAATCTGTTTTGTGTTCCTAAGTGTTCAATGTAGGCTTCGTTTGCACAGTACCCTCTCTTCTCATCTACTCCTACTTCTATCCCTTGATTTCAAGACTTGGGATGAATCATATGAGACATCTAAGGACAGTATTGGATAAATCAGTTGTGGTTTATTATTATTATTTTGGTGGGAAGTGAAGTAAGAGAAATGGCAGGGAGAATTCGATTTTGCAAAAATGTTATGCGTCCAAATAATAAAATCTATTAATAATATTGCAGGTTAAATTTTGATAGGGGAATGGAGAGAATAAAACTAATTATTTTATCTTTTAAAAATATTACTATGTGGGGTGGCTAGGTGGCGCAGTAGATAAAGAACCGGCCTTGGATTCAGGAGTACCTGAGTTCAAATCCGGCCTCAGACACTTGACTTACTAGCTGTGTGACCCTGGGCAAGTCACTTAACCCCCATTGCCCAGCCCCCCCCCCCCCAAATATATATTACTATGTGCCATTTTTAATTTGGGCATTTTAATTTTTCTTTAATCTTGGATTATAGTATTTGCATTTGCATATTCTCTCTAGACCAGTTTTATTATTTTATTTTATTGTGGGGCAATGAGGGTTAAGTGACCTGTCCAAGGTCACACAGCTAGTAAGTGTCAAGTGTCTGAGGCTGGATTTGAACTCAGGTCCTCTTGAATCCAGGGCTGGTGCTTTATCCACTACACCACCTAGCTGCCCCCAGACCGGTTTTAATGAAGGAATATTGAATGCAGAGGTACACACTAAATTTCATTGGAAATTATTCTTCTGTCTATCAACTTACTTCAAAGGCCATGTTTAAATACAGTGGAGTACTTTGGTAGTCTTGGAATCATTTATGTGAAGTTAATTACTTTATTTCCTTACAGCTGTGGTATGACATAGCACCCCAAATCAAAGAACCCTAAACTTTTCTGACCAAGCAGTATGAAGACTTTATATCCCATAAGTCATGTATACTGGGTGTCTTAAAATGCCCAGGGCTGTTTTAAGGTTTAATAAGTTAAAACTGCTTTAAGACTTTTGGGATACTTTCTATTTAAACTGACCAGCAGAGATCTGGGATTGGATAGTTTTCCAAATTGGTATCCCAAACAACAATTTGCTTCATCTTAAACTTTATCTTATCTTTCCTATGATACGTGAAAGTAAGGATAAAGTCATATTTAAATAAATGATTTTTATTTTAGTTAGATGTCATTTTTCTTAGGACATGTGCTTCATGGGTTCTTGAGTTTCTGTGACCAACTAAGATGCCCATGTCTAAAGCCATAGGATAATAATGCACAGCGCCCTAACAAAGTAGATGAATTCATAAAGATTTGTTGCTCACAATAAGTATACTTCTCCAGAACCATTATCCTCAACCTTGGGTATTTAAGTTCTTTTAATTTCCTGATTTGGTGATATTTATATCATGAATATCTCATTGAAAGTAAAAAGTAGAGTAACTATTTTCTTTATTTTATCTCATTTGCAAAGTGAAACATAGTGGAATAATGACCAGTTTATAAAATATATTTTATGTCAACCTGTTTTTATGATTCATAAAATTTTATCTAAAAGGTTCTAGATTAATTTCTTTTTAAGTTATTACTACCAAATTTCATAAATTCAAAGTAAAGGATAATTATTCATCTTAATTTTCATCATCTTCTTATTCTTCTTTCCTCCTCTTTGGTAGGAAAATGAGATATTCTAGGGAAGATGTCCTGATATATCATAGTTTTCTCGCACTCAACTGATGAAAATAGTGTAAGCTTTGATTTGGTATCATATTCATTAAATTATGTCAATAAATCATCAAAGGGTCTTGAAACAAACCTTTTCTTTTTTCTTTTTTGTGGGGCAACAGGGGTTAAGTGACTTGCCCAGGGTCACACAGCTAGTAAGTGTCAAGTGTCTGAGGTGAGATTTGAACTCAGGTCCTCCTGAATCCAGGGCCAGTGCTCTATCCACTGCGCCACCTAGCTGTCCCCAAACATTCTTTTTTTTTTTTTTTTGGTGGGGCAATGAGGGTTAAGTGACTTGTCCAGGGTCACACAGTATCTGAGGCCAGATTTGAACTCAGGTCTTCCTCAATCCAGGACCAGTCCTTTATCCACTGTGCCACCTAGCTGCCCTGAAACAAACCTTTTAATTTATTTACCTTCATCTTAGACATGCATCTTTATTGTTGTGCTAATGACCTTCCTTGTTTCCTTATTGCACTAGAATGAAGGACTCTGCTTCAGAATCAAGGTGATTAGAAGTTTAAGTATGCTAATGTGTCATGAAAGAAGAAGGCTCATCAATTTTATTTAATTCCTATTGTCATGAATCCCCTTTCCCTACATACCTATTTTTTTAAGAATATAGTATTACCATCTTTATTATTTTTAAAACATTTATTGCGTATCTGTTGGGTGCATGACATTGGTTTGGGTATTCTGGGAGTTATATAATTAAGAGGATGTGTTCCCTGTTCTCAAGAAGTTTACTTTATGAATTTTTTCTTAGTAATTCTAATGAGAACTCTGTTTCTACTCTTCTTCATGTTGACATTTCCAGAAAACTACAATGGTCTCCATTCCAAGCCTGGTAACATTGATAATAAAACCCTTCTTTTGTGGAGCTTACTGCATAACTGTAGATAGTAACCTGAAAAGAAACACATCTTTATAACATGATATTTGTTTTTCATGTATTTTATAATGGCTATCAGATGAGATTAATTGTTTCTGACCATTTTGGTACTCCTCAGTGGATCAGGGAGAGAGTCCTTAGTAAGCTAGGTTTATAGAAAATTAAGTCCAAGACTTGGATCTTGGTTCTTTATTCATACGTCTGTTTAACATCTCATCTAAGAGTTTGACTACAGCTTTGATAACTCAAAAGAAAATATCTTTATTTCTTTTGACCCTCCCATATGCTTTGTGGATAAATGTCCATAATTAGTGATAGATTAATTGTAGCTGTATCACCTCAGGATTATTTCCTAGAATTCATGTAGATATTATAACAGTATGATTTTTGAAAACATAGTAAAATTAATTTCTAACTTTATCATTCTACTTCTTCAACTTTGGTGGTAAGAAGGTTGTGCATAAGCAACTTTGCTGTGTCATTATCTGTTTTACTTAACGAAATTGAGAAATCTATATTAGTCTGTGGTTTAGAAAAGGAAGTTTAATACTTTGGTTATTTATATTACTTATATCTTTCATTGTTCCGTTGACTTAATATAACCTCTGTGATTTGTAAGAGTTTGTCCATACATCAGATCAAACCTGCATTTATTTAATCAGTAACGGTTTTCTTTAGAATAGCAAAACTGCATGAAGATAAAAGCCCATGTAGATGATGTACAATTCAGTGAATTGCTTTATCATGCTTTAGAGAATGTACCCTTTTTTTTTAGCACATTGATGCAGTCTCTCTTGAAATATCTTGAAAGCAAAATACTTTCTTTACTCCTTTTGAAAACTGCTTTTATTGCTGATCAGACTTAGTGACACCCACATTTTATACATTTAATTTTGTCCTTTTGTGTTCTTTAAGTTAAGTTTTAGTTTCAACTAAAACCTGTAGCTTTCATTTAATCTTTCTTGGCTACCAAGATTGTTACAGTAAATGTTCCATTCTGATATGGTGCATTCTTTAATATCTATAGAAATCCTTTTTAGAAAAATGGCATATAAAGCTGTTTTCAAGGAACAGCACAAAAACATAACAAGCAATTTTGTCAGTATGTAGTATCAGAGCTTCTATGTTGTCTGTGTTAATTTGTGGTACTCTGCAGATTGCCTACTCTGTCATTGGTTCTCAAATTCAAAAATAGTTGGTGTGATGTGTTGATTCCCAGTGGGTATTTACTATAACTCCTGGAATCTGACAGGTGCATTATTACATTTTGTTTGGGACAGATCCTATTAATTTGATAGCTCAAGTGGGGAAATTTTGTGCGTTTTTATTCAATTGTATGTTCAAGGTTATCTTGGAACTTAATTATTTCATATCCAACTCAGCATGAAACACCTTTTGATTGGATGTAGAGAGAAGGTTTTCCCCTACTTTGTATAATGGGAGAAGGAATCTGGGACTCTTTTTGTCCCTTCTAGATGACCGTGAAAAAGGATGGCATTTGTAGTTTATAGATAACTATTACATTATTATAATCCATTTTAAGAAAGATTCCTCTTGCTTTATTTATTCTGTTGATTAGTTTTTCCCCTTTCTGGTAGATAAGCTGCTGGCATACAATATTTTCCATAGACACTTTTGCTAGGGGAAATGTTACACATTTTTGGAAACTAAAATAGAAGAGAGGAAGAAAAGTTGATAGAGGAGGGTATGTGTGTGTGTGTGTGTGTGTGTGTGTGTGTGTGTGTGTGTAAGTAAATAGTGAATATTAGTTGTTTTGACCATTCAGCTCTTTATATGGAACTTCTGACATGTTAACACATTAGTCCACTTATAAAAATCGATTGCATAACTTTTAAAATGCTGTTGTTCCAGAAGGAAAGGAAACAAGGTTATTTGCATAAAGATACAAGCGTTAAAAATGCTCTCTCAGCATTAAAAAAGGAAATAAAATAACTCAAAGAATTTACAGTTGTTTTAACGGCTAGTCCTGTAGAAGGGCTAGAGAGAAAAGACATTTTTATTTGTAAATCTGCTAAGTTCCATTTCCCCCAAGTGTCCCAAGATTTCTAAAATGGGTGCTAAACTGGGCTAGAATTATATATAATTTTTTGTTGTTGTTTTTACAAGCCATTTTGGCATACCTAATAATTGCATACCTAATTACATATCTTAATTTGATTGAATTAAAGGAGAAGTGAGAACCAATATCAGAGTTTGGAAAACACCCCACTACATTCCAACCCTACCCCCAGCCTTACTCCTCCATGTCTTGGCATGAATAGTTTTTTGATAAACTATTCTTGGATGAGGTGGAATGAAGGAATCTGAGTATAAACATAATTGGATCAAGAGTAATTCAAATGGTTTTGATTCTTGGAATTGCTGTCTTGTGCTCCTGGTTTTAGAAGCAAGGATGTCAGATAGCTGAGGGGCTGAATATAAAGTATCAAAATAAAAGCAAATTGCTATAGTAAGTTATACATATTTACCAAATAATAAAATGGTAAAGAAACTTAGTTTCTGGACCAGACTACATGTTATCCGTCTTAATCTGTAACAGCAGTTTTTTAAATTTCCGTGGTAAAATAAGATATTTTTTCAAGGTATAATTGTTTAAATACATAAAGTCATTGAACCCTTATGCATATTCATCTTTTAATTAGTGTTTTAAGCCATTTTATGTATTAACTTCTCAATGTAGGTTTCACTAATTAATGGATATCAAGACTTTTGTTTCATTTGTTCATCAGTGTAAAAGATGTATCGAAAGTATAAGAAAACATTTGGTTCAGTGATTTCCTTTAAGTTCCTTATGTTTAGAAATAAGCCATAATGAAATGTTGGATAATTAAAAAATGTGCTTCATCTGACTATTTTGTGATTTTTTCTGAAGGTTTTGTTTTTTATAAGAGATTAAAAGACATCAAGGCACTCCAGTTTAACCTGTTATCTTATTAGTGTTTCAAATACTGAAGACACTATTAGTGATGACTTGGAAAGAACTTTGAAGCATTATCAGAATGCCAAGATTTTATTGAATGTGTGAATTAATTTATCTTGATTGTTATTTGAGTTAAGGCTGTATAGAAGTGATTCAGCAGCTATTGGGAAGTCTATTCTTTCAATTCAACTATCCATAGCTTATTGGCCATTAAAGTTTATAGTAAATGAGGACATTTCTACTATATTTGTTTTACAATATAATAAAAATTCTTGCTTATTTGTCAAATTGTTACGCATTTGAAGTTTTCTTCTGGTTTTTAAGCACTTGGAAAATATCTTTGTGGTTTATTTCTCAAGTTAAAATAGTTTCAACAAAAAAGTCTTAAAATGTACCCTAGCTACAATGTTGTATTATTATACCATTGCCCCATTCCATGTCTTCCAGTCTTATTGTCCTAGATTAAAGATTCATGCCCAAAGAGAGGTAGCATGTGCTGAATGGAGTGTCCCATCTTTTCAGCTTTTTAATATAGTTTCCCTTATGTATTGTAAGCCCTGTTTAAACTGAAATACTCCATCCCCCAAACATACCTTGTACTTTTTTCCTACATGCCTTTGCTACCTGGCCTGGAACATTCCATCTCTTCTCTTTTGCCTGTTAAATTTCTACCCATCTTTTAAAGCCCAGTTCAAATGCCATCTCTTCCATGAAGCCTTCCCTAATCCTTTCTGTTGATAATTACCTTCAAATGCATTTATCCTCTGTTATTATCTGTTTTACTTATCTGTTTATGTATCTTCCCCTAGTCAGTAAGATTCATGAAGATAGGAACCATGTGTTACTAAACTTCCCAGTACTTAATGCTTTGCATATAGTGAATGCTTAATTAATGGTTTTTGAATCGAACAATAAAAAAACCTCATAACTAAAGTGGGTAACTGATCTTGAAGTATTATTTTGATACATTCCTGTTCTCACATTAATTGAGAAAGCAAACATCTCTTTTTTTGTCTACTTTACCTGTTCCTTTCAAGAAATACCTTTCATGACTTGCTAAATGTGTAGAGAATATAGTACAACACTATCAGACTAGGGTATTTGTATCCTAAGTTATACCACAGGCAGCCTCGTTAAGGGTAACTTCAGCAGTCCTTAAAAAAGAATGTAGATACTAGTGCTCTCAAAAGAGGAAGTGAAGAAGAGCGGACTCACACCAGTTATTTAAGAATATATGATGACATCAGTGTGAGTCTTCTGTACAGTGACGCATATCACAACCTCTGGATATTTTGTGAATTCCTGTGGCAAAAACCAAAACAAAACAAAAAAACCCTAAATTCTCCAATGATCTTTTAGGCTGGTAGTTCACTTATAATAGATGTAAGGTTAGTCATTATCAACCTAAAGTTTTTCAGCTTCTTACAGCTGGTTAGAAGTTGGGATCTACTGGCATAATCTTTTTTTTGGCAATCCTGCTTCACCTACATGGCATAATGCAGAACTGAAGTAGAACTTTGATAGAGGAAAAAACAGCATTTATTCAGTTTCTTTCAGCAGTTCACTTCAAAAAATGTTTACAAGTAACTACTGTGTGCTAGACACTATGGTAGGCACTAGGCATCAAAGAAAAAAATGGTGGTACCAGGGATATTTTCCATAGACACTTTCTCTAGGGGAAATGTTATATATTTTTGGAAACTAAAATAGAAGAGAGGAAGAAAATTTGCCAGGGATACATACACTCCCAAAAGACCAGTAGTCCCCACCCTGGAGAACTTAATATTCTCTTTGGAGATACAAGTAAAAATATGAGTAAATACAAGATAATTTTAAGAGGGAGAACACAAACAACATGGAGAATCAAGAGATGCTTACCCTTAAGAGGTAACCCCCTTGGAATAAGGTTAGGAGTCTTTTTTTTTTTTTGGCAGGGAAATGAGGGTTAAGTGACTTGCACAGGGTCACAGTGTCAAGTGTCTGAGGCCAGATTTGAACTCAGGTCCTCCTGAATCCAGGCCCAGTGCTTTATCCACTGTGCCACCTAGCTACCTCCTAAAGTTAGGATTCTTAGTGATGTATGTGAGGGTGTACTTTCTGTGAATGGAAGATCAATCAGTTATCAAATACTTACTTTGTTAACAGGGGCAATGCTTGATGCCAGAGAAGGTAAAAACTGAAATAGTTTCTGTTCTCAAGGAAACTACATTCTGAGTAAAGCATGAAGGCAAGAGATGAAATATCAGATTGATCGGCCGATTTGGCTGGAACTCATTGTATGTCAAGGAGAGAGATGTGTATGTCCAGAACAGTAAACTGGAGCCAGACTGCGAAGGGCTTTCATTCGAGCAGTCAGTCAGTAAGCTTTTATTAAGTGTGTACTCCACCGGGCACTGTTCTAGGTCTCTACTGTCAAGGAGCTTATATTCATATATGTATGTAGATATTTGTATGTGTGTGTGTGTGTGTATGTGTGTGTGTATGTGTGTGTGTGTATGTGTGTGTGTGTGTGTGTGTGTGTGTGTGTGTGTGTGTGTGAGAGAGAGAGAGAGAGAGAGATAAAAAAATAAGTGGATACCTTCAAGATGTTATCAGCAGAGATGGAAGGTCATTTCAAACTAGACGACACTGGTGGCTGAGGGGACCTGTGAATGCCTCTTGCAGAAAGTGGGATCTGAGCTGAGTCTTGAAGGAAGCCAGGAGGAAGAGGAGCTGGTGCAAAGACATAGAGTAGGGAGATGGAGGCAGGAAAACAATTAGGAGGTTATTGCCACTTCCAGGTGGGGTTGTGGCTTTGTGAATTGAGAAAAGGGAACGTATTTCAGAAATGTTGGGGCCTAACTGGATATGTGAGATAAGTGAGACAATGAGGAGCTGGGGATGATGCTGGAGTTGTGAACCTTGATAACTGGAAGAAGTTTGTGTTGCCTTTGACAGTATTGGGGAAGTTTCTCACAACTGATGCAGTTGGCCCCAAAACAGGACTTCCAGGATTAATAGCTAGCCAGCTGTCTTATATATAGTTCATGTTCAGTAAATGCTAAGTTGTTGAACTTTTATTTTGAACTATGGAAGTGCTAGCAGGCTTTCACAGTTGCTTAGGATATAAAATGATCTAATTCTGAGAGTCAGCAATTCCTTTCCTTTTGATGGATTTTGACCTCTGGTTTCAGTGAACATGGCATCAGAACTTAAGTAGTGGAGTTGGGTGCCATAAATTCCATTCCTGCCTCGATTATTGTATTGCTTTGATCCTGAAGAAATTGTGTCAAGTAACTGTTCCTCAATTTCTTGGTCTCATATTTAGGACTTTTTTTCCTCATCATCTTCCCAGGCATATTGAGCAAGGTTTTTTAAAATAAAAAAGAACCAATAGCAATTTTTATGTTCCCAGTTATGATTATTATATTATCTTATTGTTGATTTTATTGTTGGGTCTCATGTATAACTTTATGAATTAAACAAAAATTCTGTTGGCTAGAGATAAAAACTGAGAATAGGACAATATTTCTTGTGCAGTGGAATGTATAAAGTTGGCCAGCACTTTTTAATATTGTTTGGTGTTATCCAGCTTAAGTTTTTTTTTTACTCCAAACTAGCAGTTTGGAGATGTTGACAGTCATTGGCAAGGAGGTGATGATCACTGCAATTTCCTTATATAATACAGTGAAAAGATAGAGGAAGAAATTTGTCCTGCGATTTCCTTGCTCTTCTCTGAACTTGTAGAAATAGTTGATACTACAGGCATTTAGCTATTCATTTTTATACATTATTACATTGCTTTGCTAAATTACAGAAGTTCATGTTCCAGAGATTCACAAGGCAAGTAGTTGATAGTTATTTGTAAATATTTTTCTCATCTTAGAATATTGGATAGAGATTTATGTGTTCTGTGGAATGAGTAGAAACAGAGATGACCCTTTCATTACTGAGCTTATTAGCTCCGGTATAGTTAATTCTCTATACTATTTGGCCAGTTGTGAAGGGTCCTTGGGCAGAGGGAAGGCAACCCTTGGTTATGCATTATTTCGTATTGCCTGTGGCTCATATACTTCAGGGTTTTTGTTTGCCTGACATGCAAACTGTGAATGACTTGGCTTAGCATTTTCTTTAAAGCTCTTAATGACCAATTTCAAGTACCTTTCTAATCTGATTGTTTGTTTCCCACAGTGATGGGGAGGGAAGGAAAAGGACTTCATCTACCTGTAGCAGCGACTCCTTAAATGTTGGAGGGATCCCTGTCACTCCTCGTCGCGTCTCTTGGAGGCAGCGCATTTTCCTTCGAGTTGCTTCACCTATGAACAAATCTCCCTCAGCAATGCAGCATCAAGGTTTGTATGATATTAATGAGAATCTCTTCTGAACATTATTCTTGAGAGAAGAAATTGAAAATTTTGATACAGAAAGAGGTTTATGTTATTTCTTTAAAATTTGTTCTTCTTTATATTATGGATAGGCAGGTAAATATAGAGAATAATTATTTCCTCTAGAAGGAATCCACCTTATTAAACCAATAGTGTTGCCACTGGGACTGAGAAATACCACAAGGTGCCACTGGCAGGCCTAAATTATTATGAAGAATTAAAAAAAATCAGAAAGATGAAAAGATGAGAAAAAGCTAGACATTGTAGATACACACATTGTTTTGTGGCTGTGGTTGGTTGTTTTGCTTTATGGTGTCTTTGCACTTCTCTCTGTGGAAGCAGACAGTAGTATCTCAACTGCTTAAACATTGTGTGGGATACAGAGGAAAAAAGTGAAACAATCCTGGACCCCAAGGAGTCTACATTCTGTTGAGGGAAATAACATCCACACCTCTGAGTAGATTTCAAATATATAAAGAATAAACACAGGGCAGCTAGGTGGTGCAGTGGATAGAGCACTGGCCCTGGAGTCAGGAGGACCTGAGTTCAAATCCGGCCTCAGACACTTGACACTCACTAGCTGTGTGACCCTGGGCAAGTCACTTAACCCTAATTGCCTCACCAAAAAAAAAAAAAAAAGAAGAATAAACACAAGTTATTTTGTAGGGACAGGTAACAGCAGATGAAGTGACCAGAAGAAAGCTTCATGTAGTAAGAGGGGGGACTTGGGCCTCTCTTTAAAGGGAGCTAGGCATTTGACAAGGCGGCTGTCAGGAGGGACCATGTTCCTTCCATAGGGGACAGGCTGGGTCAAGGTATGGAGACAGGTGATGGAATGTAGCCTCCCTTGGTAGAATGTAAGCTCCTTGCATATATTCTTTCAACTTTTGTATTTGCATCTTTTATCCCAGAAGATGCTTAATAAATTCTTAGTAAGTGACTGTGAGGGACAGAAAAAAGTACAGTTTGGTTGTACTGAACAGTGTGTAAAGGGAGTAATGTGGAATAAGTCTTGGAAAGGTAATCTGGAGCCAAATGGTGAAGGGCTTTAAATGCCAAACAGCAGTTCATATATGTCTTAGAGGCAATAGGGAGCCCCAGGAGATCCTTGAGCAGGGGAACATGATATGGTCAGACTCATGCTTTAAGAATATCGCTTTGGCAGCTCTGTGGAGTGTGGTTTTTGATTGGTGGATTCTTTATGGATAATAAAAAATTTACCTTCACTTATGATGTTTTTATTAGCTGAAGAAAATTAATAGTTTGTTATCTATAATATCCCATTATGTTATTACTTTATTCAACAAATGGTTATTATGAACTCATAGAATGCATTAAGTCATACAAGGTGAGTGAGAAATATACATTAAGCACTTGATAATCTAAAATGGAGATGAGACATTAAAACATATAATTCACTGGTTATATAGAAGTGCATCATGCTTTAAATCAAATGATGAATCAATGAATGAAAAAGCACTTATTAAGTACTTACTACAAAGAGAAAAAATGAGATAGTCCCTGTCTAAAAGAGCTCATCCCCGAATTGAGTTGAAGACCATACATAGCGAATGCTTAGCTACAAGTCAGATGGAAAGCTCCAGCAGTCCTCAGGGTACAATAGTGCAATGGATGTGTTTTGAGTATCCATTTTTCAAGTCTACTATCTTCTTTTAAACATTAAAGATTTCCTTAAGCACAGTTCTGACCTTGTCACCCCTCCCCTCAGCCACCGGTGAATTCCAGGGGCTCCTCTTCCTTTCAGGAACAAATATAAAATCCTCTGTTTGGATTTTAAAACTTTTCACAACCTGTCCCCCTTTTTATCTTTCCTGTGTTCTTACACTTTGTTCTCCTTCAGATGTCCTTTGGTTCAGCAACACTGGCCAGCTTGCTTTTCCTTGCACACAATGCTCCATCTCTCCACTCTGTTTTTTCATTCTCTGTCTCCCATGTCTGGAGTGCTCTCTCCTTACTTACCTCTGCCTCTTGGCTTCCCTGGCTTCCTTCAAGACTCAACTCAAAACCCATCTTCTGCCAGGAGGTCTCCACCCCTCCTAGTGCCAGCCCTCTGAAATGACTTCTTCTCTACTGTGTATGCCCATAATACATATACATATTGTCTCCCCCATTAGAATGTGAACTTCTTGAGGGCAGGGACTGTGTTTTTGCCTTTGTATCCTTAGCATTTAGTACAATGCCTAGCATATAATTAAGTGCATAATTTTTGCTTGTTGATGGACTGAACTGAGTGGACCTTAGTTCTGAGGGTGGATTTAAGAAGAAGCTATATTAAAATTATTTATTAAATAATTTAATAATAATGACTTAAACCTTAAGGGTTGACTTATTTCTAATGCACTTCAGTGTTATTTCTTGCAGTGTGATAAGTAGATTTATCACAGAAGTCCTATACTATGAGGAGAAAGCTAATTTAGTTGGAAGCACTGATCCTGAAGGTATTCTGAAAGAAGACACTGTGCATAAAGAGGAAGTGGTACAGTTATGTGTACTTTTGTTTCATTATAAGAAGGAAGTGTGTTAGGGGAATTCAGTCAGTTTACCTAAGTCATTGATTCAAATAGCAGTCTGAAATGTTACCAGAGAAGTAAGTCAGCTTTTCTGAAAACACCCACTTGTGGTACATGAAAGATTCCCAACAACAGAAGGTAAATTTTGCAATTCACTTTGCTAATAAGAAGTGCATGTCATTATTTTCTTTATAGATGGACTTGACAGAAACGAGCTACTTCCTTTGTCTCCTCTTGCTCCAACCATGGAAGAAGACCCTCTTGTCTTGTTCTTGCCTGGTGAGGATGAACCAGAGAAGGTTGAAGGGAGAAGAAAATCTGAAGAACTACGAAGTCTGTGGAAAAAAGCTATACACCAACAAATTTTGTTGCTTCGAATGGAAAAAGAAAATCAGAAACTGGAAGGTTAGCCACTCATAGAAACAGGGCCAGAGAAGATAAGGCTGTCATTTAAGGATGTCATTTGTACACTCTCCTTGAATAGATTCGCTGCTTTTTTCAATGATGTATTTGTGTTGAATAGTCAATATGTAAGAAAAGTCTGGCTTGAGGTGAATTAGAATTTGATTTGTACTTGAGTTCTGATAAGAGGTCAGTTTCAAATATAGAACTTAAAACATCAAAAGATAAAATAAAATTAGGATCCATGTATTATTGAGTTTAACTCAACTTTTAGTGATTTTAAGTGTGAAGCAAAATATGTTTAATTTTGAGGCAAACTATCTACTGTTTAAATATGATTCTGCAACATCAAGCTTATTAAAATCTACATAGGATTAATTTCAGTATTTTAATAGATCCCTCTTATAGGTATAATGTAAGAGCATTAGCTTCCTACCATCTATTAGAAATTCCTCTCTTTGTGGTGTTTGTGATAATTTGTCCATTAAGAAAAAGCAACACGAAAGCAATTTGTCATTCTTTTCTTTGTTAATACCTTATACCTTTCTTTCTCCTCTCCATTCTGGCTCTGATTTATAGAGGCATCTAGGAGGTGTAATGGCTAGAGTTCTGGGCTTGGAATTAGGAAGAATCGAATTTAAATCTTGCCTCAAACACCTTACGGTGTTTGTATGACCCTTGGCAAGACTCTTAACCTCTATCAGCTTTAGTTTCCTCTCCTGTAAAATGGGGTAATATTAATATTTGCTTCACAGCATTGTGAGGATCAGATGAGACAAGAGTAAAGTGTTTTATAAACCTCAAATACATATAAAAATGCTGTTGTTATTATTTGACTACATGTACATGGGAGTATAAACCTGCCCTCATATAATGATCCTCTTTCTTTTCTAAGAACCTTCTAAAATAGCTTTAGATAATAACAACTCACTTTTATGTAGCACATTGTTTCACAGAGTGCTTTACAGAGTGCCCTACAATCCTGTGACATAGGCATTAAAATTATTGTTATCCAGATTTTGCAGATGAAGAAATTGACATTATGAAAATTACTGTCATCTGTAGAGACTTAAGGTGATTATGGTTTTTTAAACTATGAAATCTAATAATTAGTGCTAAGTCATAGTTCTTGAATATACTTTGGTTTAACATAAGTCTGTGAAGAGTCAAGAAAAGTTGGTAGAATTCTAAGTAACTAGTCATGAAATTGTATCTCATTAACATTGGGAGAGGTGACTTCCACAGGAGCAGTGTGATGTGGTCAGACCCAGCAAGGCTGCAGTTCACTCACATCCCTGCTCTTTTAGCTATGTGACTACAGTAGGGTCACCTCATTTTCCTGCCCCTTAATTTCCCCAACTATAAAGTGGGGATAATAATGTTTTAGCATGTACTTCACATTAGCTTCAAATGATTTAAAGTATATAAAACTTTGCCAGCTTCAAAATGCTATACAGATGCTAAATTTTATTATTTACTATTAAAAATTCTAAATTCAGATAGTGAATTTTTTATCATGGAATCAGAAAACAATACCTTCATTTTATAGGGGAGAGGAAATTAAGGTTCTTGGGGTGGGGCAAATTACAACATCATAAAGAGATCAAGGGTAGAGCCTAGGTTTTTAAACTCTCAGCCTTGTACTTTTCTCATTACTCTGTTTTGATTACTAACTAAATACATTAGTACATGAAAAAAATATATTTATTTTTCCATATGGGTGTCTTGTTAGGTTGTTAGTTCTCTATACCCAAGAGGACAACAGCCTCAGTGGAGTTCTAGAGGCATATAGTAGAATTCTGGTCAATGAAAGTGCTAGCTCCTAATTTATTCTTACCTGGTGAAGATGTCCCAGAGGAGATGAGAGGGAGGAAAAAAAATCATAAGAATTATGAATTTAGTGGAGAAAATTTAAACAAATTCTTTTGAAGGATTTCCCTAATAAAACTTAACATGGGGCCAAATTATTTACCATAATTGTTTTTTTTAAAAGTGCTTTTTACCTAAAATGTATCTGGTAAATGTCTTAGAACATAATTAATAAAAGTGGGAGCCAGTCTATGTTTGAAAGCCATCTAGTGGCAAATGTTAAAAGACACAAGCTTTCTGCAGTGCTATCACTATATTTACTGTTTCCTATTTTAAACATATTGGCATAAAAATAAGTTTATCCTATTGTTGTTTTTTCTGCTATCGAGGACTCTTATTTTTGATAGAGATTTGTTTTGCAGAAGGTAAGGTGTTTTTTTTTTAAGTAATATATGCTTGAGTGAATTATTCTGAGTTGGTCCCTTCCCTAAAAAAAACCCAATTTTTTCCCCAACTGACCTTAATAAATAAAACCAAAAATGAATGTAAAATGTTTTCTTCTCTATTCCCTATTTAAAATCAGGCAATTATTTAGGAAAGAGCCAAAGTATATACATTATTTAATTTTTAAAATATTGGGTTTTTATTTTGTTTTAAATATTTGTATTTCATAGGAATATTAGCAAGGGACCTTAGATTCTATCTAACTCACAGCCCTCCTTTTGCAGATGAGGTAACTGAGGCCCTGGGGGAATAAATGACTTGTCCAGGGTCACATAGTTTAGCATCAGAAGCAATATTTGAACTCAACACCTCTCATTCTAGAGCTAGTATTCTTTCCCTGTTCTATGCTACCTTGTTAGATGAAATGAGGTACCTTTGGGGCTCTTAAAACTTTTTGAAAACAGGAATATTTTAACCTCATTTAAATTGTGGTTTTTCCCTTTAAAACTTTATTAAAAGCGTGCCCACATTATGCTGACTGGTTTATTCTCTGAAAAGTGGAGACATATTCAGTATTTTCACTTGGTATTGGAATTTCAAGAGAGCAGAAAGCTAGCTTTTTGAAAGTAGTAAAGGCACATTAGTTGTTGTTGAATATGTCAGGCTATATATAGTTCTCACATTCTTGTTAATATTTGTAGTTTAGAGCAGAAATGGTGGAATAGATGGGAAAAATTTTTTCATGCATGCCACATATAAATTATTTAGACTTTAGGGACTTTTAAGAATGCCAGATATGGGGCAGCTAGGTGGTGCAGTGGATAGAGCACTGGCCCTGGATTCAGGAGGAGCTGAGTTCAAATGTGACCTCAGACACTTGACACTAGCTGTGTGACCCTGGGCAAGTCACTTAACCCCAATTGCCTCAAAAACAAAGCATGCCAGCTATGTCACTTATGGCTTATCATTTTGATTCAGGGATTGGAGTCTTCTGTCTAATAATAATGCTAATAATGGTGATTTGCCTTTATTTGCACCAAATAGTCGTGTTGTTTATATGATAAAGAATAAAATATACTTAGAAAATACTTAAAAGTTTTTACATAAGATATTTATAATGTGAAGGACTGTTTATATATGCATAATTTTAAAAATTTACTTTAAAAAAGTTTTCTGTTGAGAAGTTTTCAGTGGCCAGTTCCTTTAAGGTACTTGTAATGGTTTTACTATAATTTCAAAATTTCAGAACAAAAGAAAACCCGCAGCTTTGGTCCTACAACCCACCGTAGATAGTACATTGTGCTAGACGCTATTGTTGTTGTTCAGTAGTTTCAGTTGTGTCTGCCTCTTTGTGACCCCCATTTTCTTGCTTTCCTTTATTTTTAGCGAGCCGAGATGAACTCCAGTCAAGAAAAGTTAAATTAGACTATGAGGAAGTTGGTGTATGCCAAAAGGAAACCTTACTAGCATGGGATAAGAAGTTATTAAACTACAGAACTAAAATCAGATGTGATATGGAAGATATTCATATTACTCTTAAAGAAGGTATTGGGGACCAGGGATTATGGTATTAGTTTTTCTTAGCAATATCATACTTTGTAGTTAACAAAAGTTTTTATCTTGTCTCTAACCAATTTGGCAGTTGCTAAGAATACAGTGGTAGTAAAGCTAAAGCAGAAGTTTAACCTTTGCATGAGTCACTCATTTGTACTATGGACTTCCCTATCAATCCCAGCTAACAATTCCCAACTGTGTGGGATTGGTCACAGGGGAAAGAAGGTGGGCCCAGAATGCAAGCTCTACCCATGTCCTGCATGTACAAAAGAAAATTCATTGCTATCATCTGGCTGTAGTAGCTTTTTATGGTTCACTTAAGTGTGTATATATATATATATACACACACACATATATATATATATATATATATATATATATATATGTTTTTTTTTTTAGTGAGGCAATTGGGGTTAAGTGACTTGCCCAGGGTCACACAGCTAGTAAGTGTTAAGTGTCTGAGGCCGGATTTGTTAAGTATATATTTTTAAGGAGATTGTGGGGAGAATATATACGTATATTGTGTGGTCCTTAGTCACATGACACATAGAATCAGTGTCTGAAAGTTGAAAGGGACCTCAGAGATTTGACAGACCAACCTATCTTTAGTTGTGTAATTCTTGGGGGGTTTTGCCTTTGAGATAAGTGGTTTTAAATTTTTTTCCAAGAACCAAACTATGTTCAGAACTTTAAAAACTGTATTATCATCTGATCCTGAATTCATTGTATTAAACAGAAATTCTGTCCAGCTATCCTCCAAAGTTTAGCCCTCTTCTTCATGAAGCTTTTCCTGATTCTACCCTCTCATCCCTCCTCAAATTAATGAGATTCCCTTTCAGTTTTCAAAACACTTTGTGCTGAAACTCTCTAATGTACTTCCCACATAATATTATGTTTTTTAGTTATTCCCCTACCAGATTGTAAACTCCAGGAGAACATGGACTATAGCATCTCCTTTGTGTCTATACCTTTGTGGCCTTTTTAAAGTGTTGAATAAATGAATGGTCATCTGTTGATTTAATGCATTAAACAATTACTAAAACTCAAAGAAGAGCCTGAAAGTGTTTTAGAATTCTCTGAAAATTGGTGCTCTTGTTTATTGGCTACATTAGTGATGAATTTTAAATTTTGATAGAAATGTTTTTCTTTGATCTGGAAATCTTAGGAAAAGTAATAGAATAAATTTAAAGGGAAATAATAGATTGAAGAAAAAGCAGATGAGATTTAGACTTGTAAATGCATAATTTAAAAATAACTTTCAGAGTTATTTTTAGAAAAATTCAACTTTTAAAAACATTTTATGAGTCATGGGATGAATAATTAATGACATATTCAGGTGTTAAGATTTCTTTTAACAGTTAATTTTAACTACCTCCAAATGGGTCGTCTATTATTACTCTAGCAACACAAGCAACTGAGAATACTTAACTTATTATATTGACTTATGCAGTAATGAGTTCAGGAACCAGTTACAAGCCTCATATGTCTTCTTTACAAAAATTTTGAAAGCAGTCATATTAGACCCAAAATAAATTAAATCTAGCAATCATTAAATGCCCACTGTATGTAGTACATCGTACTAGACACTATTGTTGTTCAGGAGTTTCAGTTGTATCCTATTCTTTGTGACCCCATTTGGGATTTTCTTGGCAAAGATACTGGAGTGGTTTGCCATATATGATATTATAAATTAGATCCAGTCCCTGCCCAGTGAAAAGTTAGTCATTATGTTAAAAAAAGGTTTTCCTAAGCAAAATAGCCCCTAAGATATTAACCATTATTCTCCCCACTCCCACCCCTCCAGTGACTGAATGCCATTATTTTGAGCTGGCCAAAGAATTTGGGGATTTTCTCTAGTTGTACCTCTACTATATGTGACTCAGTTTACCTCCTATTTTCTCTTTTGTTCTCCTTTGAAGAAGTCAATGTTCTACATGACATACCCTGCAGAGGTGTTGTATGGGATTACCTTCAGACTGTCAGCTTCAAAATATGATGTGTAATGAATAAAATAACAGAGCTAGAAGAAACCTGAATATTTATCTAGTACAGCTTCCTCATTTTGTATACATATGAACATTTATTCAAAAACTTCAACTAAAAGATGAAAATAGTATATTCACATTAAAAATTTAGAGATTTCTTTGTAGGATTAAAGTGATTGATTGTCTTGGAATGTTTTCTGTTCAAAAGATAAAGTCAGCTACAGGATTAAACTTGTTTAAATTACCCTTCTGTCATTATTTAATGCATTACTTAATCTTAGCGGGTGGCATGGCCTAATGTTGCTACTGTCAGCATTGCATACAGTACTACTAATACAATTTTGCAAGTTAATTCAAGTGTTTAAACTTTTGTTGGTTTTTCCTTTGTTCTTAGGGGTGCCTAAAAGTCGCCGAGGAGAAATTTGGCAGTTTTTAGCTCTACAGTACCGTCTGAGGCACCGGTTGCCAAGTAAACAACAACCTCCTGACATTTCTTATAAAGAGCTTTTGAAGCAGCTCACAGCTCAGCAACATGCTATCCTTGTAGATTTAGGTATGGTTGCCATATTGATAAATAGCTTACGAGAGCACATATCCTGTCCTTTTGTTGAAGTTATTAATGGCCCTTTCTTTTTGAGAGAAAGGACATGCATATATCCAATTCCATTCTGTTTTCTATGGATTTTAGACAATTCTCTGACAAAACCTTTTTGAAGGTAGTTCCATTTACCTAACTAAGTTCTTATTTCTCTTTCTTCTCCATTGGGTTGTGTTGGCAGAATAGATTTCTTTGAGAGTCCTGTGTGGCAGGCATTCAGTAATTATTTGTTGAATGAATCTAGGAAACAATAAAAAAAGACCTAGAAAGAATGGTGGCAAGGGCTATGAACTAGGCTAATAGAGAGGGATTTTGGAGCATAGATATCCCAGCCAGTAGATTCCATGCCTTTTGGAGTGAAAAATGATGGGAGCAAATTATGAGGAAATTGAGAAATAATGACAAAGGAAGCAATCTTTCAAGGCTAAGGTTTAGTGAGGAAAGGGCATATGAAGGTGTATGTTTGTGTTGTATTTTGGTTAATTTTTTAAAAAATGAAGTAACAATATAACAGAACTTTTATTTTTTTCCTTTAAAAGGGGAGGAAATTGATATTACTTACAACCATCTGTATCCCTTTAGCCTTTTCATATTATTATATCACTTCTTTCTCTTGTTTACACTATAGATTAACTATCATTACCAATTCCTAGAAAAATCACTCAAGTACATATGTGGGAAAGAATGCAAAAAAATTTTAGATTGGCATCTCAGCAAGTTCTGATAGAGAGTAATTGTTCAGCAAAGGCATAAAATCTTAGAAGCTACCATAAGGCCTCATTTTATTTTGAATGAAGAAATATCATGCCAACACTGTTACAGTTTTGGTGGTGGAGATGCATTTGTTACAGTACTTAGCTGTTACCATTTCGAGATTTTTGACTAAATTGCTCTCTAGCTGAAGTTTCTCTACATTAATTTCATGCCCAAGGTAGATTTTTGAGGGAAATATCTTTGCATTTTAAAAATGTTTCTCTTTTTTTTCCTTTCTTCTTTTTAAAAAATTTTTTATGAAAAATAAGTATTATAGAACAGTTACTCAGGCACATGTTCTGTGGTCTTACAGAGGCAATTTTAAGGACTTTCCAAGATAATAGCATGGAGCTTAGAGGAAATTCTGGGGAGAAAAGATTTCCTAAATGTGAAGATAAATGGAAAAAACTGCCTCCAGTGTCAGGTTCCTAGAAAAGGAGTAGGAAGTCTGTGTATGGCTGACTGGATTTCCCCTTCAAATTAGATGATGATAACATAGTTTAAGAATTCTTTTTAAAATTAAAACATGAGCCGTGCGGGAATTATTGAACTTAGTAACAAATTTGGAGCCTTGGGTTTCTTTGTGTTAAGACTTCACTTCAACACCAGTCAATTCCCCCCCCCTCCCCAAATTAATTAGCAGGTTGTTTTAATAAGTTTGCTGAGGGGAACTGGGTGGGTGGGCATTGTAAATTTGTGTGGTGACTAGAACGCTGGATTTGGAACAGAATAATCTAGATTAGCTAGATATTGGTTAGCTCTGGTTTCCTTTTACATCTAAACATTGAAGTTAGCCTCAAGAAAAAATGTGCACATATGCATGTATATATATATATATATATATATATATATATATACACCCAAATATATACATATATAATTTTTTTCTCACTCTGACAGGAAGGACCTTTCCCACTCATCCTTACTTTTCTGTACAGCTGGGATCTGGGCAGCTATCCCTCTTTAACCTTTTGAAAGCCTATTCTTTGCTGGATAAAGAAGTGGGTTATTGCCAGGGGATTAGTTTTGTGGCTGGAGTACTACTTCTGCATATGAGTGAGGAGCAAGCTTTTGAAATGCTCAAGTTCCTCATGTATGACCTTGGCTTTAGGAAACAGTACAGACCGGACATGATGTCATTACAGGTGAGTCATTTCTTTATAATAAACAAAACTGGATCTTGATCGCAAATATCTAAGTAATAATTCCATTCAGATTTAAGTTGGGTCTGAGACCTTTATTAAAATCTTGGAGTGAAAATAAGTATTGAAATGTAGGTAAATGCACTATTCCTATTGTTTTACTGGTTTTTCTTAGGATTTGGGGATGTACTGTCTTCAGGAATAATTATAGATAACATTCCATTTCTATAGTATACCTTTTAAAGAAAGGTCCTGAAATAATCAAGCATTTAGAAAGACACCATGCCTACCAAAACAAAGGAGGACCTGAGTTTTTAAACTTGGCTTTAAAAACCACTACTAGATGACCTGTAATATCCTTTCACTCTCTGATCTCTGATGCTATGATAATACAAGTACAGCCACTTTGAGAAAACATGTGCCTTTTAAAATTTCTTTCTTACTTCCATCTCATTATTTGGGTAGGATTACAGATCATTTCTGAAACTTCTTTTTCTTTCTCTTGGTTATTGAAATAGCAATTTTCCTGATCAATGTATCTTTTTTGAAATTAACATGAAAGCTTCATTAAAAAGCAAACCAAAACATAAAATGGTTCTTAGGTTTTTCCTATGAGGAAGAGAATTTATTTTCTTTAGTCCTTGAAAATGTGGGACAAAATTACAGATGCTTTTTTTCATTTTTCCTTGGCTTTTTACTTAATTTTACTTAATTGGCTTTAGCCCAATTGCAGCTCAGAACCACTAAAGTCAAGGAATCTGTCAGCCTGAGCCTCTCCCCTTACCAACAAATGCTATTTCCTCCATGTAGTCTTTTCACATCCCTCCAACTGGTAATGATGACCTTATTTGCAGGTAGCACTTTGATTATCCTTTTAAGTTCAGTTCTCTGTTATTTTGTATTATGTGCGTTCTCTTGGAAAGAGTGATGAATTTGAAGTAAGAGGATCTGGTTTCCCATCTTGGCTTTGTCTCTTAATACTCATGTGACCTTGAGCAAGTCAATTAACTTCTCTGTGCCTCAGTTTTCTTATCTATAAAATGAAGGGGTTAGACTGGATGATGTCTTCTAATTCTACATGATCCCTTCTAATTCTACATCTATGATCTTGTATCTCCTTACTAGATATTAGTTTCATGAGCATGGAGACCACATTCTTTAGTATCTCTTTACCTTCTCTAATGCCCATCCTGCTTTTCCAATGTATAGACCAAGAGAGGGAAGTAGGCATATTCTCTTGCTACTTGTATCCTTCTTTAATCCATTCTTGTGCTGTTATCACTTAACAAACCCTCCTCTATATCCCGCTATCCAGATTCTTGTTGCAGTTATCTCTGGGCTCTCAGGTCTATCCCCTTCTTTGTCTTAGTATTCACTTCCTCCTTATCCCTTTGAGCATATGCTTACTGTTTCCTGAACTCAGCGCTGTCTCTTCTGCATCTTTGCCTTTCCTTTCATTCCATCTCTTTTGGACCATTACCTCTCCTCAGCCTCCTAGGACCTTCACCTTCCATCAAGGTTCAGCTGAGATGTGATATTCCAAAGGAAACCTTTCCTGATTGTCCCAATTGTTAGTGTTCATTCCTTTTTCATATTTTTTTATATTTACTTGTCTGGGTAAGTATTGAATTCAACATCCTTCTCTAGGTCATCTTCTTGAGGGCTGGGACTGTTTTTTAACATTGTCTGTGTTTACCTAGTGCATTGCAGTACCTAATAGGCATTTAAGAAATATGTATTGAATTGACTTGGATTGCAGTGAAATTGAAATATGTCTACCCCATTAGCCAGCTCAGTGCTCTCTATATTATACATATTAAAATCTTTTTTGTCAAATAAATGTACTTGATTTCCATGTATGACCCTGACATATATTTTCTTTGAACTAGCTTAAGCTTGTAGATAAATCATAAAAATGTGATTTTTGTGTTATAACCATTATTTTCCGGAATAAGAACAACAGAATATTTTGGATGACATGACTCAAATTAAGTATGAACTTTAAAAGTTTTACCTGTTGGCTTCCTGTAAACTTTATTATGACAAATTAATTGTTAGGTGGTTTTAAAGCTGGTATTTCCAGGTTCTAAAACTAGAATCTACCTCTTGAAGTACACATGAAAGCAATATATTTTTTCAATAGGAATTATTGAAATATATTAAAATTCTTCTAAACATTTCTATTTTACTTAATTAGCTCCTTTGTTTTATAGCTATACTATTATATGATCATGGCAAACACTGGTAAGAAGGAATTAGAATTAGCAACAGCTCAAGTTTCTGAGTGTATATTTTAGCTGGGCAGTTGTAGTGGGCAGGCCTATAATCCTTGCTACTGGGGAGGGGGGACTGGCTTATTATTGGGCTTGGGAGTTCTAAGGTGTAGTGTGCTAATAAGCTTATTGGATGTTGGCACTAAGATTCCAGCAGGCTGCCTAAGGAGGAGTAAACCAACCCAGGTTTTGAAATGAAGCAGGTTGGGGGTAGCTAGGTGCCTCAGTGGATAAAGCACCGGCCCTGGATTCAGGAGTATCTGAGTTCAAATCTGGCCTCAGACACTTGATACTTACTAGCTGTGTGACCCTGGGCAAGTCACTTAACCCCAATTGTTTCACACACACACACAAAAGAAATAAAGCAGGTCAAAGTTCCCCTGCCAACACTGGGATATGGCCAGGAAGTGACCTTTCACCTCTAGCCTTGGTGAGATCAGGATTCTCAGTGTCAAAATAAACAAATGTATATTATACCTAAAGATCAAATGCCTGGCTGAAAGACTGAGCAGGAGAGAGCAGTTAGCAAATTCATAAATCATTTGTTTAAATTATTGTTTGTAAGACTATGATCAGTAAGAAAATAAACTGGATTTCATAAGTATGTACATGAATTTCACATTAATGCACAAATAATACTATGCAAAGTAATCAAAGACAGAATATCTTACTTAACTAGTTTGCTTTAGGGGTAGAAATGTCAAGAATTGCATTTGAGCTGACCCTTGAAGGATAGAAGTGCCTATGTGTGATGTATACTTTCATTTATACAAATACATGTATGGAACTTGCTTGTCATTTATGGATAGGTTTTTAATGACCCTTTATGATCTAAATATACTTAGGATTCTGAATCACCCATAAACTTATAATACTAATAGGATTGCTTTGAGAAAGTTTTTATGAAGTTTAAAGAGTAAAAAATACCACCTTTTTAATGAAGTGTAAATTGTGTACTTTTGAAACACCAAAACAGGCATGTAACATTCTTCCTCTTAAAACTTTAGATTCAGATGTATCAGCTCTCAAGGCTCCTTCATGACTATCATCGAGATCTCTACAATCACCTTGAAGAGAATGAAATCAGCCCCAGTCTTTATGCTGCCCCCTGGTTCCTCACATTATTTGCCTCCCAATTTCCACTAGGATTTGTAGCCAGAGTTTTTGGTAAGAGACTACGAACTATAGTCAATTGAGCATTTTTATTTATTAGAAACAAAACACTACCTAGCCATATGGCACCCCATTTTTTATATCTTGTGTTAACGTTGGCAAATTATTATTAGAATCTGATCCTTGTATCAGCTATACTGATAGTAATTTGAAGCCATTTGAGTCTTAAATAGAGTTGAATGGAGAAACTCCAAGAATTGAGCCATTGCCTTTGGACAGTCAGCAGTGAGCTATTATTTTCATATGTTCTTGAAAGATAAATCAACGTCTTATTTTCCTGAATCTGAGCTGAGCACTCATATAGTCCTGATTTCTACATCTTTAGACCTGACTTTGCTCTACTTTTTCTTTGCTCAATAGACATCTTCCTTTTCCATCTAAGAACCAATGTTTTCTAATGAGATTATTTACCTAAGTATCTTTGTAAATGTTATTTTTAATTATCTGTTTTTATTGCTATTGGGGTGATTATTTTAATTCCTCTTTTTGTTGTTTATCCTGGCTTCTCTTTCAATGGTATTAACCAACCGGTTACCCTCCCTCATCCTCCCCCTTCCCCTGCCACAGCCAAGAGGCAGGTTAAAAGAGTGCTCACATGTCTAGTCGTCGATATATGACTGAACAAACACCCTTATATAACTCTAGCTGGGCTGTCTATGCTCCTGAAGGGTGGGCAGTCACCTGTTTTCCAAATGTCATTTTGAAAAGATTCAGCTATTTGTTTGTGGCAGTTTCCAGCAACTCAAAGCACTTCCTAGAGAGTCACAACTTAGGTCAGCACTAGCATTTTGGATTGTGGCAGTTGTCGAGCACCATTTGTCCTCCAGATTGTTTGTAAGCCATCTTGTTAAAAATTAAAAACTTACTAGTCTGCTCTTTCTAAGACTTACCTTTTTAGCCAGGGAGTCTATAATCAGATGCAAAGAGAAATAAAAATGGCCTAGAGAGCCAGAACCTTAAAATCCAGCAAATGTTTATTAGGTGGTTGTCTATATGGGGTGCTGGACTGTGCAGTGGAGATGCCAGGACAAAAACCTGAGAGGCCTTTGGCCTTGAAGACTGCCCAGGGGAGGAGGGGACTGAGGAACTTTGTTTGTCTTTGAAGGAGGAACCTTTAACAGGACCCCCACAGTATAGGGAGAGAAGGAAATTTTTAGGGGAAATCCAGGTGTTGATTGCCAGGGCTTAACCATGTCAGGCCAGTGCCCAAGTTCTTCACTCACCACCTCAAGGAAGCATGGCTTATGGCCTCTCCCTTTCTGTGCTTGTCAGTGAATGCACTTATTTCTCCTCAGCTACTTAGCAGTAACACTTTTTCTACTAAGGATCTGCACAAATTAGATGTGAATGTACGTATGTATATGTGGTTAAGCCCCTCTTCTTTCTTTGGATTCTTCTGTTTGATCATGTAGCAGTACTTAGATGTAGGGATTGTACAAAACAAATAAGGCATGCATAGAATCTTAGATCAGTAGCTGGAAGGAACGTCAAAGGTCACATATCTGGTCTAGCCCCCTCAATAATTTACAGATGAGAAAACTGAGGCCAAGGCAGGTTATGCGACTTTCTTAAGGGTGCCCAGGGTAGCAAGAGTCAGAGCTGGGTCCTCTGACTCCAGAGTCTGTGCTGCCTCCCCTGTGGTTATAATGGAGAAACCAAAAACAAGCCCAGAAACAAACCAACCAACCTTTTTAGGCTTTTCTTTTCTACTCTTGCCTTAGATTCCTTTGGAGTTAAGGAAGTAAATAGAATTTGGCAAAACAATATGAACTTGGGGCAGCTAGGTGGAGCACTGGCCCTGGAGTCAGGAGTACCTGAGTTCAAATCTGACCTCAGACACTTAACACTTACTAGCTGTGTGACCCTGGGCAAGTCACTTAACCCCAATTGCCTCACTTAAAAACAAACAAACAAACAAAAAACCAATATGAACTTCAGTTCCATAGAAGGACTTGTTTTATTTATAGCACTGCCCACCTTGTATTGTCCTCTTTGGATTGCAAAAGGATCAGTCTAATTCTTTTTAAGGGACAGATCATATGATCATAGGTAGATCTGGAAATGACCGTAGCAGTTTATCTAGTATAACTCTCATTTTATCATTGAGGACACCGAAGCCCAGGAAGATTGAAATGATTTGCTGAAGGTCATACAAATGACCAATGTCAGGAGTCAGGATCCAAAATCAGGAGAAATGGAGGCACAAGCTCTTTTTAAGTACTTAATAATCACTTTAGGTTCCTTATTTAAAAAGTAACACACAGATGGAATTTCATATATAGTTTTATACTAAAATATTTAGTATAACCTCAAATCCAAAGAAAAATAATGAACTAAGAGGAATATAGTATGAGTATTTACCTACATTCTAGGACTCTGAATTACAAGCCTCCAGTTTCTCTTCCGAGGATGATTAATATTGTTTACCCAATGAGTTTTCTCCAAACTGTTCACATATGATTACTGTGCCCAGTGACTTCTAGCAACTTTGTTTTAGTCTGTCTGTTTAGGCTAAAAAATTTTATAATTTAGACTAGGAGAAGATTGTTATGAAGATCAAGTGATATAATATATGTAAAGAACATTATGAACTTTAAAGCAAATGCTTTTCCTCCCTTTGTTTTCCTATTGAATTCCTACCCATCCTTTGAGGCCCAACTTAAATGCTGTCTCCTCATAATTCACTTGGACACAACACTTATAGCCACATTTCACCAATCTGTTTGGATAACGATTTGCAGAGTTCTTTCCATACAAAAACTATGTTTAGTAAGTAGTACAACTACTATTATTTCCATTTTACAGGTGAGGAAACTTATCCTCAAAGTAATCCATTGACTTATGCATGGCCTCACAGTTAGTAATGGTTGGAGCCACAATTCACAGCTGCCTGCTGATTCCAAGTCTAGTGGTTTTCCTGCTATATTGTGCTTGTTTTCATGGAGCACTGCCTTATCCTCATTGTTGCAAATAACCTTTGTTTAGCCCCTTTCTAATGAATGTATCATGTATTATTATAAATTATGGTTCTCTGTATATAGACCTTTTCTTTTTATTAGATTTTAAGCTCTGTGAAGGCAGGGACCATGTCTGGCTTAAATTCTGCATTTCTCTTCCTGCTTTTACACACAATAAGTGCCTGATACATTTTTTTTTTGAATTTAAGGTATAATTATTACTTCTCAGTAGCTCTGTGGTTTCAGAGAGGGCTCATGTTTTTCTTATGCTTAGGTATCCATGTTGGTAATTAGTTAAATTGTGTCTGTGTCTGTGTTTTTTCAAAGGCTCTCTGGAGGTTTTCAATAGAAGAAAATAAAATTCGTAAATTAAACTCATCTAAGGATGACATCAAGCTAAGAATCAATCAGGCTTTCCTGGAAGACCTTTAATTTTTTTCATTGACATAGATGCTTTTCTCTAAAGAAATTTCATCTGGAGATTCAGTTTCCCTTAATATGTCTCTCTGAATCCTTTCATTTTTCACTTCTCCCTTTCCTCAGAGAAAATCTAGTCCGTCTCATTCCTGAAAGAATTCACTAAGATTAATGTGATACGTCACTGGGTAAATTTCTTATGGCTCACCTCCAAAGGCTGATATTGTAGATCTGCAAAGAACACTTTCCATCACTTCCAACTTTGAAAGTCTTGGAAGATGCTCTCTTGGGAATGCCATAAATGTCACTGTGAGGTTTCTTATAATGTCAGTTGCTGTTTCCTTCTTTGAATTCTAATAAACCATGGTAGCTCAGGATGGGGAAAGCATGTTTGATGACGAGGAATTAACTTAATTACCTCTCCTCTTCTCTGAGGCTCTTTGTTTTGCCATGAAACATTGAAATATCTAGAGACAGCATCACATAGTTGATAGAGAATTGCCTTTGGACTCAGGAAGACCTGGGTTCAAGTCTTGCCTGTGACATATTCTAACTCTGTGACCTGGAGCATGTAACATTAAGTTATGGTCTTGTTTTTGATTCATTGTTATTTATAGTAGTGGAGGAGGTTTTTGACCCCATAGGTAAAATCATCAGTCTGGAATCCTTTCTCTCTTTTTCCTTCTCATTCTCCCTTCCATAGTTATTTAGAACTGGGGGCAGGCAGACATTCACCACCTATTTCTGTATGGCCCAGGAACCAAGAATAATTTTTACATTTTTAAGTATGATAAAACTTTTAAATGTAAAAATGATTTTTAGCTCTCTGACAAAAACAGGTTACATGCTAGGTGGTAGTTTGTGAATCCCTGATCTAGATAGAGAGATCTGGGAAATAGAGGTAATTATTTTTCAGTAATAATTTTCCACTAAAGTGTTATTCTCAAAGTGTCATGGGAAGTATTCTGAAAGCTTTGTCAACAGAGTATCAGTTTTAATGGGGACCTTACAAACTGGAAAGGTTTGAAGCACTGGTTGAGTGGAGACTTTTGTGTCAACAACTTAGCTAAATTCAGATAGCACAATCACCAGAAGGTAATGATTTGATATTTCTTTTGGCTCAAGCAACTAAAAAGGGCATCAGCTTACCAAGACATGGAGGGCTTATGAGTGTCATTGGTAGTGGGAGCTCTCACATGGATGAACTCTCATGGGTTCTGGAATGTTGATATAAGTTAATCATATCAGACCAAGTGCTGATGTTCTTTGGTAAAGTGGAAAGAGTACTTAATTGTATTTGGTGCCAGAAGACCTCAGGTTGAAGTCTCAGTTGTGCCACCTTGATTTTTTCTGTTATAAAATGGACACATTACCGTCGCTTCTTACTTTACAAGATTTTTGTGAGGATCTATGTCAAGGGTTTTGTAAATGATAAAATGTTATATAAACTTCACTTATTTAATTTTTTTTTGGCGGGGTAATGAGGATTAAATGATTTTCCCAAGGTCACACAGCTAGTAAGTGTCAAGTGTCTTGAGGTAAGATTTGAACTCAGGTCCTCCTGAATCCAGGGCCAGTGTTTTATCCACTGCACCACCTAGCTGCTCCAACTTCAGTTATTTTTACTCAATTCAGTGAAAGTATATTCAGCTCCTTTGGGGTGTAAGACTTTGTGAACTGATGGGGATGCAAAGAGTTAAAAAAAAGGAAGTCCTGGACTTCCAGGGACAGAGCCAAGATGTTGGACGAAAAGTCATTAGACGCACAGAGCTCCTGACACAATTACCCCCCAAAACAGCAATAAAACAACCCCCAGAGCAGTAAAACTCACAAAAAGAGGTGCTGAGATTATTTTCTAGCCTAAAACAGCTTATACCCCATGCTGGGCTGTAAGCAGAGTCTAACCCCACAATCACACTGACATAGTCCCCAGGCAGGCTACACCACAGAAACTTACCCCTGAGCTTCCAAATCAGCTGCAGCACCAGCATCTTCTGGAACACAGCTTATGGTCCAGTGAGAGGGCTGAACGGCTGGCCTGTGGGCATGTGGGGGGAATACAGGGGTATCTGTGGGACCTAAGGAAGAATTCAGCTATCCCACCCCAGTGGGGAACCAGGAAGAAATCTTGAGCAGTGGAAGGCCCAGGTCAGGGAGGGGTGCAGGCTCATTGAAGCTAAGATCAACAGCACACATAATTCTGCTGGCTGGTTAATTAGCAAGTTGACTTGAGGTTATCATCAGACCAGAGAACAGGCCAGGTGAGAGAAAAACCTGCCCTCCCTCAAACCAAAACACCTGGGACCCTCTGAAGCTTGGGACAGTGTAGCTTGGAAATAGGGCCCCACTGTAAGAGGGAGTTAAAAGTCAAGTAAAAGACTGCAAGATGAGCAAGCAAAGAATGTGGAGAATTATAGAAAGTTTCTTCAGTGACAAGGAAGGTCGAAGTGTACCCTCAGAAGAGGATAACAACCTTAGGGCCCCTACATCCAAAGCTTCCAAGAAAAATATGAATTGGTCTCAGGCCATGGAAGCATTAAAAAGGGACTTTGAAAAGAAAGTAGGAGAGATAGAAGGAACATTTAGAGGTGGAGGAAAGAATGGAAAGAGAAAAGAGAGCAATGCAGGAGAGTCATGAGAAAAAAGTCAACAGCTTGAAAAGCCAAATGGAAAAGGAGATACAAAAGCTCTCTGAAGAAAATAATCGCCTAAGAATTAGGATTGAAAAAATGGAAGCTAGTGACTTTACGAGAAACCAAGACAGTAAATCTAATCCAAATGAATAAAAAAAATAGAGGGCAATATTAAATATCTCCTTGGAAAAAGAGCTGACGTGGAAAACATATTCAGGAGAGATAATTTGAAAATCATTGGACTAGCTGAAAACCATGACCAAAATAAGAGTTTAGATAGCATCTTCCAAGAAATTGTCAGGGAAAATTGCCTTGATATTCTAGAAGCAGAAGGTAAAATAGAAATTGAAAGAATCCACCGATCACCTCCTGAAAGAGATCCCAAAAGGAAAACCTCCAGGAATATTATAGCTAAATTCCAGAGCTCCCAGGTCAAGGAGAAAATATTGCAAGCAGCTAGAAAAAAGGAATTCAAATACTGTGGATCTACAATAAGGATAAAACAAGATCTAGCAGCATCTACATTAAAGGACCGGAGGGCATGGAATATGATATTCCAGAGGGCAAAGGAACTGGGACTACAGCCAAGAATCATGTACCCAGCAAAACTGAGTTTAATCTTTCAGACAAAAAATGGGACTTCAATGATAAAGAGGACTTTCAGGCATTTGTGATGAAAAGACCTGAACAGAATAGAAAATTTGACTTTCAAATACAAGACCCTAGAGAATCATAAAAAGGTAAACAGGAAAAAGAAATCATGAGGAATTTTAAAAGATTAAATTGTTTACATTCCTACATGGGAAGATAATACTTCTAACTCACAATAACTTTCTCAGTATTAGGGCAGATGAAAGGAATAGGCTTAGACAAAGGACATAGATCTGAACTGAATATGAAGGGATGATATCTGTAAAGCATTTATTTTTTGTTTATTCTTGTTTTTTGTGGGGCAGGCAGGGTGGGGTGGCTTATGTCTGGGGCAAGATTTGGGCTTGGAGCCTCCTGGGCCCAGGGCTGGTGCTTTGTCCACTGTGCCACCTAGCTAACCCATGATGACATCTTTAAAATAAAGTTAAAGGGTAAGAGGAATGCACTGGAAGAAAGGGAAAGGGAGAGGTATACTGGGGAAAAGTAGCTCACATAAAAGAAAGAAGAAAAAGCTTATGGAGAGGAAGGGAAGAGGGGGAAGGAGTGGGGGAGTGAGTGAACCTTACTACCATCAGAATTGGCTCAAAGAGGGAATAACATACATACTCAAGTGGGTATAGTAATATATTTTGCCATGAGGGAAAGTGGGAGGGGAAGGAAATAAGGGGGTTGGGGGAGAAGAGGGGAAGGAAGGAAGGGCAGATTGGGGGAGGGAGCAGTAAAAAGCAAAACACTTTCAAGGAAGGTGAAGATGTTGTGCATAACTACATATATATTGAATTGCTTGATTTCATAGGGGGGTTGAGTAGGGAGCGAGGAAGAAAATTTAGAACACGGAATTAGCTCAAAGACCTTAATCTCATCAGAGTAGGCTCAAGGAGGGAATAACATACACACCAAATGGAAGAGGAGTAATCTATTTAACCCTACAGGAAAGTAGGAGGGGAAGAGGATGAGGAGGAAAGGGTGAAAGAAGGGAGGGCAGAGCAGGGGAGGGGGCAGTCAGAAGCAAAACACTTTTGAGGAGGAATAGGGTAAAAGAAGTTATCATGATTGATTATAATGGCAAAATGTATGGTACCTACTTTGCTGGGCTGTTGTGAAGAAAATTCTTTGTCCCCACCCTCAGAAAATTTACCACTCTCTCTCCTTGGTGTAGTTTAACAGGCACCCTGATAAGTATGGAACAAGACGGGGTGAGATAGGTACAAAAGAAAGATCTACACAATTTCAGGGGAGATGGAGCTCCCTTTCAGCTGGAGGAATAGGACTTAATGGAGGAGGCCATCTGTGGGATCTCTGGCCAGGTCAAAAAAACCTCCCCAGACCTCACTTTTCTTATCTGTAAGATGAAGGAGTTGTACTAGATGACTTCTAAAATCCCTTCCAGCTCCAAAACTTGCTTCTTATGATATCACAGCACCCGAAGTGATCCTCGAAGGAAGAGAATGATTCTGAAAAGTGAAGCTGAGGAAGCAATGTATATTCGTAGGCATGGAGGACAGCTTGTACTAATGTATACAGGGCAAATATGGCTAATCCTCGAGTGTGCCAGGAACATAGCCTGATGTGAAATAGTACATAAAGGCAGGTGGGGCCAGAGTATAGAGGTCCTTGAAGCCAGGCTGGGGAATGTGCATTTTATCCTCCAGGCAAGAAAGAGAAGGGTTTTGATCAAGGTAATTACATGGGTTACATTTGTCCATTAGGACAGAGTTGTAGATTAGAGCAAGGAGACTATTTACTCAGTCATCATAATGAGATAATAATAAAATGTATAAGTTAATGGAAAGGAAAACTATTAACTATGAAATGATTTAGAATCTTGGCTTTTTCATTAACTAGCTATATGACCTTGAGCAAGTCACTTTTCTCTGACTCAGTATTCTCATGTGTAAGTGAGAGATAATAGTACTTGTATTACCTGTGGCTTGGGGGCATTGTGGAGAAAACATTTTGTGAATCTTAAAACACTACCTCAAATTAAGTTGTTGTTGTTATATTGAATGATAAACTGGCTGTTTTATTCCCATCATGTTTCCTGTGTTACATGAGGTGATATTTACTTTTCTTTATTCTCCTATTTAGCATGTCATTATCTTTATTAATAGGAAGGGAAAGTTCCTTTTCTAATTTCCCACTGTGATGTCAGTGTAGTAAATTATTTGTCTAGTTCATTTTTAAAAAAAAATAATGGTGATAATGGTTTAGTTGTAACTGATCATATTACTTTTCATATTTCCTGCTGTGAAGAAAAATACCTTCAGATGTTATTGAGTGCCTTTCCTTCTTTCCAGTGAGTTGCATTGATTTTGGGTATTTATGTTTTTAAAATATGTATAGATTTGTAAGTAAATATGTACACACAGAGATATAGGTATATGCAAATGTGTATAGAATTTGGATTTTTATTGTGGCTTTATCAACACGTTTTACTGGGCCAGATTAAAATGAAAATATTTGCTTTCCAGAGTTAAATAAAAAATTCAGAAGCATTTAAACCTGTCATTTTGGAGGGAGCTAGGTGGCTCGGTGGATTCAGGAGGACCCGAGTTCAAATCCAGCTTCAGACACATGACACTTACTAGCTGTGTGACCCTGGGCAAGTCACTTAACCCTCATTGCTCCCCCCGCCCCGAAAAAACAAAAACCCAAAAACCTAAGTCATTTTGAAAAATCCTTGCTTAGTTCCCATAAATTAACAGTGCAACTTCTTTAAGAAAAAGAAAAATTTGAAGTATTCCTTGGCCTATCTGCTGTGATAATATCAAATGGCATTTTACCAGAGAGCATTAGTCTTATCACCATTAAAAGATCTAATTAAAATGATTTTTTTGGTTTTTTTTAGATATTATCTTTCTTCAGGGAACTGATGTTATATTTAAGGTGGCCCTCAGTCTACTAAGCAGCCAAGAAGCCCTTATAATGGAATGTGAAAATTTTGAAAATATTGTGGAATTTCTTAAAAACACAATACCAGATATGAATACATCTGAAATGGAGAAAATAATTACCCAGGTAAGATGTAATAAAAAACCTGACAGCAGGATTTAAAAACAAATAACTAGACTTGTGAGTTCATTTATGTTGAGAATTCCCAATGAGAAAGTTAACTAGCGCTACTATTAATACATGAATGAAGATCAGCAACTCTTTTATAAATTAGAGCTTTAAAATGGTTGAATGGGACATTGATAGATTAAATGGTTTCTGTAGGGTCATAAAATCAGTATGTGTCAGAGGTGGCATTTGAACAAGGGTCTTCCTAACTCTAGAAAAATACAAGTTGGTAATTTGTATAACAGCTTCCCTGCTGCTGATCTATAAGATTATAGAACCTAGATAATTATTTAAACAGTTTCTTATAATAATTATATAATAAGTCTTAGCTTTGATCTGAAGTGAGAGTAATCCAGGGGGCATATACTCCTGTTGCCACCCATTCAAGGCACAAGAAAACTTGTCAGTTGAATTTCTGCTTTTCTTAAAACTGTTGACTCTTGGAGGAAGCCCTTTCTCTACTTGTCTAACTCCTCCCTCCCCCAGGGTTCTTTCCCTCAGAATTTCTTAACTGTCACCTTGGTTATAGTTTAGCAAGTGTTGTAGAAAAGTTAGGTTATATTTCTAACCCATATTACAAGCAAATTATAGTTTTAGAGCTAGAAATCACTCTCAGAGTTATCTAGCGTGCTTTCTGCTACATTGAGGATGCTAGGAAATTACTTTGGCTCTCATGGATTCAGAAGCCCCAAATGTAACACTATTAAGTGTCTTGGATGATGGATTCATGGCCATAGCCCGGAGGGAAAAATACAAATAGATCACACATTGACGCATTAAGGATTACACATAGATGTAATATATCATGATATAGAATTTTATGTACCCCCATGTGTATAAAAAACCACCATAATTTGGGGGCTGCAGAGTTTATTAGGATAAATTTTCTGCATGTGTAATTTGCATAATGTATACTTCATGAAACTGAACCATAGAGCCCAATTAAGATGGTTTAAGGACCATGAGTGTGGTCCTTTTGGGAAGGACACACCTTAAAGTTTACCCCGTTAGGGATATAAGGATAGCTAGACAGAGGCAAGGCATAGGTCACCCTAACTGAATATATAGTCAAGTGTCTATAAACCCATTTGGGTCAATAGATAGATTATGGTGAAGTCCTCTACAGAGAAAAAGCTTGATTTTCAGTGATTAGAGTCTGGGAACAAAGTGATAATGAGTCTTGACAGTGACAGTGCTAGGGAAAACTGTTTACCTATGGAAGGTGAGGAACCATGAGGCCAGGTATTCCCTGGCAAGAAACACTGTGAGCAGAAGCCAACACTATGATAGAGCTGAGTCATAGAGAAGAAGTAAACAATGGGCTGAATCACCTAACATTTGGGAGGGAGACAATTCCTACTTTTTATTCCCACTTTTTCATTATTTTCTTTGAGATTTTAGATGTTTTATTCCTCCAAATGACTTTTGTTATTCTTTTGTTTAACTCTGTGAAATTCCCTTTTGGTAATTTGAGTAGTATAGTACTAAATTTAAATTATTTTGGGTACTAATGCCATTTTTATTATGTTGGCATAGCTCAACCATGAACAATTATTGTTCCTCCAATTCTTTGCATTTTTGTTTCTTTCATTGTAATTGAAAAGAAATAGTTACAAATTTTATATGTATTTTTTGGGGGGGCAGGGCAGTGGGGGTTAAGTGACTTGACCAGAGTCACACAGCTAGTAAGTGTCAAGTGTCTGAGGCTGGATTTGAACTGAGGTACTCCTGAATCCAGGGCCGGTGCTTTATCCACTGTGCCACCTAGCTGCCCCACAAATTATATTTTAATTGCAATTTGTACTTATATTTCTAAAAGTCTTGAGTGTACTTTGGTGGATTGATTCCCAGTTATACTATCTCTAAATTTTATGAACTATATGAAGTCCATAACATGTAACCAATGTTAACTCCCAGTCATTTTATCACAGGTTTTTGAGATGGACATTTCTAAACAGCTTCATGCATATGAGGTTGAATACCATGTGCTACAAGATGAACTACAGGAGTCCACCCATTCCTGTGATGAGAGTGAGCCCCTGGAAAAGCTAGAGAAGGCTAATAACCAGCTGAAGAGACAGAACATGGACTTATTGGAAAAATTACAGGTAAACAGATAAAGATGAATTTAACAATCATTTATTTAGAGCCTACTCTATGTGCAAAGAAGTGGCCATTGTGCTTGCCAAGGCTAACCCTTCTGTATATGCACTTGATCTTATTACCTCCTGTCTTCTCCATAATATTTCATCCTCTTTTACTACTAGTATTTGTAACAAGTTAAACTAGAATACTTTCCAATAAAATCAGAAGTGAAACAAGGATATTTGTTGTCACCATATCATTTTGTCATAGCACTAAAAATGCTTGCTAAATCAATAAGTATGAAAAATAAATTAAGGGACTAAGCAGAGATAAAGAATAAACAAAATGACCACTTTTGTAAATGTTAGATGGTATAAAATAACCTTTAAGAATAAACCAAAATTAATTGAAACAATAACTTTAGCAAATGTATAAGATAGAAAATAAATCCATAAGAAACCATCATTAACAACACAACATAAAACCAGTTAAGCCTAGAAAGAAGAGATTAAAAAGAAATTTCATTTAAAACCACTATAGAATATGTTAAATACTTGGGAATCTACTTTCTAAGATATACATAAGAATGATTATAAATACAATTACAAATACCTTTTTATAAAATTGAACCTAAATAATTGGAAAAATATTCATTGCTCATGGCTAGGATTAGCCAATATAACAAAAATGACATCAGGTCATAAAATGACCTAAATTAATTTGCTTATTTAATTCAATACCAATCAAATCACCAGTGAATTTTAATGTTGTTGTTCAGACACTTTTCAGTCGTGTCTAACTCTTTGTGATTCCATTTGGAGTTTTCTTGGCTATGATACTGAAGGGGTTTGCCATTTCCTTCTCCAGCTCATTTTATAGATGAGGAAATTGAAGCAAACAGGGTTAAGTGACTTGCTTGGGGTTATACAGATCTAGTGTCTGAGGCCAGATTTGAACTCATGATGATGAGTCCTCCTGACTCCAGGCCAGGCACTATCTCTACTGTGCCACCTAGCTGCCTTACCGAAGAATTGCTTTATAGAATTAGAAAAAAATAATAATGAAAATCACATGGAGGGGGAAAAAGATAATAAATATCAAGAACAATAATGGAAAGAAATGGGAATGAAGGCGACCTAGTTGTGCTCAATCTCAAACTATATTCTAAAGCAGTTATTATTAAAACAATCTGGTTCTGGTTAAGAATCAGAATAATCAAAGTTGATTTGGACATGATTCCAGAAATAGAGGTAGGGTTTGGTGGAAGGTGCTGGAAAAGGTACCTACACAGCGGCAAAGTAAATGAGTGAGTGAATAAAAAAGCATTTATGATATAGAAGAGCACTGTGCTAAGTAAGCTCTTGGGGACACAAATAGAAAAGTCAAGACAGTCTCTATCCCCAAGGAGCTTCTGCACAGGGGAAACGACACATGATCTTTAGATGTGACAGCGAAATAGATGGTGAGGTATTTTCTCTGATGCCTTCCCATTGATCCTATCATATCGTATCCTGTTCTGAAGTTTAGACATTGGACATTGTCAAGGACTTGGGTGTCAAGAACGTGGCTTTTTGTGTCTTCTGGAGCCTTGGTTGCTGCAGGGGCTGCAGTAGTCCTGCACAAGTAGTTCCAGGTTGAAATCCATGGCAGTTGTTTTCCTGTATGTTGGCTTAAGGTGCTGGACTAGTTGGAAGCAGGACCACTGGTTTGCAGATCCTGTTGCTCCCAGGGCTCTTGGCCTTATCTGTCAGTAGGTGAAAATTAGTCATTATTTGATGAAGAAGGTGACCCCTTTTCCACAGTGATTGCTCCCCTTAGTGATGGGTGATAATCCTGGGTTGGAAACAGAACTAGAGGTCTGAGGGATACTGCTCTTCCCAAGGTTCTTAGGTTCAGGATATTAGGGTAAGCATATCAGGATCTGAGGGAAGGGGCAATGATTGTGTTTTGACTTGCCTGGCACTTGTTGTTTCCTGTCTCCCTGTCAGGATGCCATGTTGCTTCATTAGGCTACTTGCCTGTCCTGTAGTCAGCACTGGAGGGGTAGCCATATTTGCAATCTTTTCTGGAGAAAGTCAGGTTATTGCGAATGTAAAATCTTTGGGAGGAAGTGGGAAATGGTAGGAAAATTTGTCAACAATAAAATAAGTTAAAGAGGAAGGTAGAACAGGATAGGGACTGATAAAGAATATGGCTTAAGTGGATGGCTGTGAGAGAGCAGGGGAAAGAGATTTTCTCAAAGGATTGTGGGTGAAAGAGGCTGGAATTGCGAGCCATAGCATGGGAAAAGTCCAAGTTTATACATGTCCACATCCTTCTGGGTTCTCTGATCTATTGTGTCAGTATGTTTTCTTCCAAACACTGTGAAAGAAGGGACTGAGCCAGCAGGGCAATTTAGTTGGACATTTAGGTTGGATAGTACCTGATGATTGAATCTCCACAGTTAGACTGAACCTCACCTTTAGAACCAACTTGGACTTCTTATACCAAAATGATAGGAAATGAGTCATATTGAGAAGGGACATAGAACATGCTCTTGGCTCCCTGTCTCTGTTGGTTCTCATGCATCAGGGCTACTGGGCTTTTAGTACTTCTGGCTCCTAGAGGCTTCAAACTTTTTTGTTTGTTTCTCAGGTGTAAATCCTCTACAGACTCTTGAACTCTTCAGCATTCAGGACTTCTGGTTCTAAAGCCCCAGACGTGTAGTATTTCATAGAGGCATTAAACATAATAATGAGTTTAAGATTTGGTTCCTTGATGAAATTACCTTACAAAATGAATGGGTTGTACTAGATGATTTCTGAGTCTTTTTCCAGTTTTAACATTCTGTGATGCTAAGTGTCAGTATCACTTAGAATAGAAATTTAAAATATGTGTGTATACATATATGTTGTAGGGGCCAAATTTTAATTGGGAAGTGTTAGCTAGGCGACTTGCCACAATATTGGGTCAAAGAAGGAGACCAATTGCCTCCCTCAAAAACAGAACAGGGTTTATTAACAAGAACGAACTTAAAAACACAAGCAAGATCAGTAGAATTAAGGGAAAGGAAAAAAAATTGGGGAAGGGAAATGATACAACCTGAATAAATAACACCACTGCCCAGGGATCAGCTGAGAACACAGGGCTGCATCCTGTCATTTTCCAGCTTCAAGCTAGAATGGTGAAACTCCTCCCTTCTCCTTCCCAGCAGACCCCAGGCTGACCACGCACAGCCCCGAGCCAATTGGCTGGTAGCCCTGACTGACAGTCACATGACTGTCCTCACTGGGCTTCCAGTCATTATAATTTTGCCAAGCCCATGTAGGCGTTGGTGAGTGGTGATGACATGAGGTGCCAGTACCATGGCAACGGCTACAACCAGTGGGTGGAGCACCGTGCTGTTTGTGGAGGTGCGGTGCCTGAGCCCCAGGCTGGTGCACGTGCTGGGGTTTAAAAAATTCTAGCCAAAAGATGGGGTCATAAAAAGCTCAAATAGGGGCAGCTAGATGGCACAGTGGATAGAGCACCGGCCCTGGAGTCAGGAGTACCTGAGTTCAAATCCAGCCTCAGACACTTAACACTTATTAGCTGTGTGACCCTGGGCAAGTCACTTAACCCCAATTGCCTAACTAAAACAAACAAACAAACAAAAAAACCCCCTCAAATAACAATTAATTCTTTACATTCCCCCCTTTGTTTCGTCAAGAAACATGGGGTGTTTCCTTGATGGAACAATAAATAATAAACAATAAATAAAAAAATAACAGAATATCATAACCTATGCTAACAAACAATATACTGATAACAATATAGGAAAAGGAAAATACATATTACAGATGATGTATACAGTAACAGAAGGAAAAACAAAAACCAAAAATGTTCATTTAGAATCCTTGAAATCTTGTCTTCGTTGAGTGTTAAGATGCCATCAAGGGGACTGGATTCTGGTCCGGATTCTGGATTCTGGTTGTCTCTGGATATTTTTACTTCTTTAGCTATTGAACTGCTGGATTTCCACTAATCTTTAGTATAGCATTGTCAGTGATCAAATTAAATATCAAGAGTTCTTCAAAATGTAACTCATATAGAACAAATTTAAACTTGATACGTACAGCATATTACAATGTATATACACGTTTACATAATATATGTATGTAATTTTAAAACAGGTGGCTCATGCGAAAATCCAGAGCTTAGAATCCAGCCTTGAAAATCTTTTGACTCGAGAGACCAAAATGAAGTCCTTAATCCGATCTCTGGAACAGGAGAAATTGACCTACCAAAAGACCGTGGAACAAATCAGGAAGCACTTGCCAGCAGATGCCCTGGCTAACTGTGAACTGCTGTTGAGGGAAGTAAACTGTAACCCAAATAATAAAGCAAGAACAGGAAATAAGCCATAATTTAAGAAGTGCCACCTTAGCAGGCAGTGCAGATAAAGATACTGAAGGAAAGGAGTCACGTGCCTGCTGCTAGACAGTCTCGGGAGACTCAGTGGAATGGAATCACCTAAAACTAGTTTGGAATCTCCAATAGTATCAAGTGGGCTTTAATCCCAATATGCAAATCCCAAACTATTAAAAGCATTCATGCTGGGTCTTTTTGTTGCTCTTATTGATTGTGTACATAGACATATAGGGAAATTAAAAAAAAGATTCATGCTTTCAGATAAGATAAGTAGATAATATAGAGAGCATATTTTTAAAAATGTAAACTTCACCAAGGGGAAGAAAAAAGCAAAACTTCCCTTCACACATGTGAAATATTTTTTGTCTTTGTAGTAAAATAAAGATACTGAATCTTTATATATTGAATAATACTTGAAGAAATGAATGTATTTTTCTCCAAAGAACAGCATGTTTCACTTTCTTTTTTTGTGGAAAATCTGTGCAAATGCATATGTGCTTGTCATAAATTCTATTGACTTGTATATGGGAGGATTATGACTGTGACTGACAGTCACTTTCATGTGACTTTTCAGGGAATGTGGTACATATCCATCCCTGTCTGTTATTGTGCCATCTTTATTTAGCATGTTCCTTCCACATGCATGTTCGCTTGGGGTAGGCATCATTTTTTAGCATTGTAGCTAAATTGAATACAAAGATGCTGTGCCTGGAATGCCCAAGGTAAGGGGAGGAGTTTGTAATTATATGGTTAACTGGACCAATGTTGACAGCCAAGCTGGGTCAGTCAGGCCACAAAATAGCATCCACTTTAGAACCTTAACTGTTTAGCCTGTCTACATTTGTTGCTCAAAGTAACCCAGTAATTGTGAACTTCCCCTTTACTTGGTGCTATGTAAACACAGTCAATAACAAGGATTTACTTTCTTTCTCTCCAAACACATTTCAAAATTCCAATTTTTATTCTAATTGTTTTGAAGAAGGTCTGAGAAGAAGGAAATTCAGATTTTCTCTGCCAGTTGTAATAGTATGGTATTTCTTTTCTGCAATTAACAAAATTAATAGACTATGATCTTCTTACTTTTTCCATGTAAAATTGAGCAAAACTGTGAACTGAATTAGGACAAACTTCTTTTAAAAAATTTCTTAACGGAGAATGGAAAATGTAGCCTCATGTCCATCCTAGGACTAGCATTCTAAATTCTGACTCCCCACATTTTATCCCTGCCCATATAAATTACTTAGATCTTCAGTCATATATCAAATAAGTGGAAGGAAAGAAATTAGTCTTCAATTGCACACACACACACACACACACACACACACACACACACACACACACACACTTCCATATAAAGAATCATTTCTTAAATAGCATCTACAAAAGGAGACTCAGTAAAGTAAATGATGAAGCAATTTTTGCTTTTCAGCAGTACTTAGCATCTCTGTTTTTTAAAATACTTTTATGTAATTGCTAACTCATTGCCTGGACTTTGTCTTGTGTGAGATGTTTACCTTGCAATGGACAGTAGAATACTAAGAGAGAAAAGTGCCGAAACCCACCCACCTCTGAACCTTGTTTGTGCTTTATTGTCATGAAGCCGATTACAGTAGTACCGGTGCTGTAAAAATGACATTGTTTTTGTGTTTCTGAAGAAAAAGTCTTATCAATAAAGTTATGTAGGTTAAAGTTCTCTTTCATTAGATGGAAAGTCTGGGTATCTCATGAAATCTGGGCAACCAACTGATTGGTTCCTATAGAATATTCTACTGGTGAGGAATGATTTCTCTGGCAGCAGAGAGGTTTTCTTCCTATTTTGAATTTAATAAATACATTGATAGACTACATATATTTTTGTTATGCTCTGGTACCAGGATTTATCTAACAAGTATAGACATGGAGCATCCTATTTTGACTGTGCTGAATTAAACCTAAGTAAGCTAAGGAGAAGGCTGCTTTGTGGTTTTGTTTAACATGAATTTTAGTGAACATGACTATAAGAGAGAGAGTCCTTGGGAGCGGTAGTCAGTATAGTGTTCAGAGATTAAAGTGACTCAGATTCTCTTCAAAAATGGATATCTTTTTCTCTTTGTGATTTTTAGGTTGCACCAGTTGTTCTTTGCCCTTTGTTTCATCTCCATCAAGTTAATGTAATGTCTGATTAATTTCCAATAAATGCATTGCTGCAGTTTCTTTCCATGGCCTGTTGGATCTGTTTTTCATCTTGGGGTGGGGGAGTTCATGGTCAAAACCTGTCCAAAGGAATCCAAGGAAGGAATTTGCTACTTAAAATCAACATAGTTTATTGCCAGTTATCCATCACAATGCAGGCTGAAGCATAATTGATAAAAAAGCAAAAGAAACAAAAAAAGTTTTAAAAGGGAACCAACCACTTGAACTGGTTTAGGCTTAACTTCTTCCATTTTCCCAAACCTCTATACTGAAATACAAAAGAGAAGAATGAATTGATCAAACTTACAGAGCAGCAGAAAAGGAGGGAGCCTGGATGATTCTCAAATTCAATCAGCTTCTGGGTAATCAAGGCTTGAATGTCAAATCTGCTGTTAGTAATAATACATGATGTGTTTTTGTAACATGTCTCTTTCAGAAAATTGTCAAACATTCATCATTTTAATAAAAATGTGCTGTTCCTTTTCTATAAATTTCTGGAACTAAAGGCTTTAACTGTGTAATACCATATCCAGTAATAAGGCATATGGAGTAGGAATAAACCAGCCAGGAGTTGGCTGCACGGGGAAGAGCCCTGAGTCTTGGAGTTGCACAAACTGGTTCAGCCCCTTGTTCCTACCTCTATTTTTTCCAACCTGTTTTGTTACATGCAGCCTTCCTCTCCTTTTTATGCTAAGACCCTGCCTGTATTGTAGGCTTTCCAGTAGCTTCTGTGGATATTGTTTAACTTTACCATGGGGAGGTGATGACTGATTCCTGCTGTAGAGACAGCCCCAGAAAGGGCATATTTTTTAGAGGATGAACATTTCATTTACCATATGTATTAAACCATGTGCAAAAACTCAGATGGGATCCTTTAACAGATTTGAAATGTACTTTTCATTTTTACTTTGAAAGCAGCTAATCCTGAAAATTTGCTTTTCTTTGTGGAAGCATAATAAAATTAGGATACAATTTTCTTCTTCCTCTAAAAGCAGGCACTTGTACCATCAGGCACCTGGGATATGTCAGAAAACATACACTTATGATCTGGGTTCAAGTAGTAAGTCTGACACAAATGGACTGTGTCATTTCAAGAAAGTCTTAACAGTTCTTTGTAGTTCATTTCCCTCGTCTCTAAAATGGGGATGACACTGTCAACTATACTGCTTCTGCAGAATTGTGAAGATAAAGTGAAATAATTTATGTAAAGCATTTTCAAGCTGAAAATTGATAAACATATGTCAACTATTTATGTATCATATTTCTATGTGGTAGGTAAAGCAGATTGGGTCACAACCAGCTTGTTTTGTGGCTGATAACCATATGATTTGTTTGGTTTTTAAATATGGTATCTGGTGAAGGTGAGTACCATAATGAATGGAGTAGACTGGTTCTGAATCATCCTGGTTTATAGAACAGAGCCTTCCAGGAAAAAGACCCAAAGTTAGTGCTTAATATACTTTTCTTAAAAATGTATGAGGAGTGGGGCAGCTAGGTGGTGCAGTGGATAAAGCACTGGCCCTGGAGTTAGGAGGACCCAAGTTCAAATCCAGCCTCAGACACTTGACACTAGCTGTGTGACCCTGGACAAGTCACTTAACCCTCATTGCCCCGCAAAAAATAAAATAAAATAAATAAATAAATAAATAATGTATGGGGAGCAGGGCAGCTAGATGGTGCAGTGGTAAAGCACCAGCTCTGGATTCAGGAGTACCTGAGTTCAAATCCGGCCTCAGACACTTACTAGCTGTGTGACACTGGGCAAGTCACTTAACCCTCATTGCCCAGCAAAAAAAAAAAAAAATGTATGAGGAGCACAGCATAATGGAGACCCAGAAAGACCTCTGACACACATTGGTTTGGGGATCATCAGCAAGTCACTTAACCTGTTAGTGCTCTAGGCCAAAGCCGCTGCTTTTTTTTTTTTTTTTACATATTTGCACATTAGTGATGTTGTAAGAGAAAAATCACAACAAAAGAGAAAAATGCAAGAAAGAAGAAACAGCAAAAAAGCAACAACAAAAGTGAAAATAGTATGTTTCAATCTGCATTTAGACTCTACAGTTCTTTTTCTGAAAGTGAAGAGCATTTTCCACCATAAGTCTTCTGACATTGTCTTAGATCATTGTATTGCTGAGAAGAGTTAAGTCTATCACAACTGATCATCACAAAATATTGTTGATACTGTGTACAATGTTCTCTTGGTTCTGCTCATTTCACTCAGCATTAATTCATGTAAATCTTTACAGTTTTTTTCTGAAATCCATCTTGCTTATCATTTCTTACAGCACACCAGTATTCCATTCTATTCATATACCACATCTTGTTTAGCCATTCCTCAATTGATGGACATTCCCTCAATTTCCAATTCTTTGCCATCACAAAAAGAGCAGCTATAAATATTTTGTACAAGTGGGTCATTTTCCCTTTTTAATGATCTCTTTAGGATATAGAGCTAGTAGTGGTGTTGCTGGGTCAAAGGGTATGGACAGTTATATCCTTTTGGGCGTGGTTCCAAACTGCTGTCCAGAATGGTTGGATCAGTTCACAGTGCATTAGTTTTCCAATTTTCCCACAACTTCTCCAACATTTATCATTTTCCTTTTTTTGTCATATTAGCCAATCTGATATGTGTGAGGTGGTACCTCAGAGTAGTTTTAATTTGCATTTTTCTAATGAGTAGTGATTTAGAACATTTCTTCATAAGGCAATAGATAGCTTTGATTTTTTCATCTGAAAACTGCCTGTTCATATCCTTTGACCATTTCTCAATTGGGGAATAACTTCTATTTTTATAAATTTGATTCAGTTCTCTAGATATTTGAGAAATGAGGCCTTTATCAGAAACATTGGCTGTAAAAATAGTTCCCCAGCTTTTGTAAGCCAAAGTTTCTTAACTGTGGATTGATTCCCCATGTTGGGTTGTGTAACAATGTGGCGGGAGGGGGGGGGTCAGGAAAAATTTGGCAACAGTAAAAGATTATGTCTACCTACTTTATATACCTATATATTGGGTCAAGAAAAAATTTCTCAGGTGAAAAGTAGTCGCAAGTGGAAAAAGTTTAAGAAGTCCTGCTCTAGGCAACTTTATACGTTGCAGAGAGGGCGCTAACCTGTATTGTCAGTGGGAATGTCCTCATCCAGAGAGTACCCTATACTTGTGAAGTCACAGTTCCAGTACCTATCCTAAAAATGCATGCTATTTTTAGCAAATACTAAAGTTGTTTCTGATTGTATTGCTCAAACATTGTTCATTCCTATATAAAGTTTATTTTATACACCCATGTTACTTTTCTTCTCAATTTTACAAGAATTATGAATTCATAAATGCTATTCATGATGTTATTCAGAAATGATCATTTCAATTAAACATACAACTTCTACTCTGTTCATGTAAAAGTCTCAGAAGGTTTATGCAAAATGAAATTGAGGTAATTGATATTTTGACATGTATACTTAGGTTTATTAAATTTTTTCAACATACTGTTCTACTGTTTCTCCTAGCATGTCCTATTCTTCATGCTACCTAATTACTGTTCCTACTATATTAGGTGCTTAGAATATTCATGAGGTCCCATTAACTCTATTTATAATGATCACCAACTTTTAATGTAATATCACAGGGCAATAAATGATGTCCCAATGGCCTGAAAGAATTAATATTTCTCATTCTTCCTCCATTCCCTAAATGCCCTACTTATTATTAGGAAATTATTTAGGGAAAAGATAGCTCACTTCAAATATCTTATATACGGTTTTTAAAAAAATGACAGTATAGGGCAGCTAGGTGGTGCAGTAGATAAAGCACTGGCCCTGGATTCAGGAGGACCTGAGTTCAAATACGACCTCAGACACTTGACATTTACTAGCTGTGTGACCCTGGGCAAGTCACTTAACCCCCACTGCCCCGCAAAAAATAATAATAAAATAAATTTTAAAAGATAGTATACATTTTTAAAAGTCTATATAAAAAGACTATAAAAAGCATATACATTTTGAAAATGTACTAACCTGGTTTAGTAGCAATGTAGATGTCAACTCCTTATGAGTAGGGACTCTTCCTTCCTTTTTTTTTTTTTTTTAGGAGCAGGTAGCAAGTTTATTTGGTGAAAGCAGAGAGCAGGTAAACCAAAGAGGATATGTGATAGGGTTTGGAAGGAAGGATGTTGGTAACCCTGACAACGTAGTTAGTTGCTTCAGGGGGCAAGAGGATCATTTTCACACTGAGAAAGTTAGGGGATTCTTTGTGGAAAGGGATTCTTTTGTTCTCAGCCATTCAGCACCATCCGGACTAGCTCTTCATAGTTGATACAACTGTTGCTGTCCTCATGCCCTGCCACCAACACTTCCACTTCTTCCTGTGTCATCTTCTCACCCAGAGTGATGAGGACATGCCATATTTCATCCCCCAAGGCTGTGCTATTCCCTTCCTTATCAATCACCCGAAGCCCCTCTACATAGTCTTCATATGTGCCCTGGTCCTTATTCTTTGCTACGGTCTGCAGCATTGGCAGAAAGTGTTCAAAGTCCAGCACCTTCACATTCATCTCATCGCTCTTGGAATTCCCTAAGACCTTGAGCACCTCAACATTGGTGGAGTTCTGGTCCAGGGCCCACATCACGTGTCCACACTGACTGTATAAGATCTTTCCATCCCGTGTGGTCAGCTGGAAGGCCTCCTTGAACTCAGCTGTCTGATCCTCTGTGAAGTCACACATTTTGGCCACGCAGCTCATTCCTAGTGCTGTTGCTGCTGCCACCTCTGCTGCTGCTTCTGCTGTATATAATGGCTCCATCTCTTCCTTCCTTCCTTCCTTCCTTCCTTCCTTCCTTCCTTCCTTCCTTCCTTCCTTCCTTCCTTCCTTCCTTCCTTCCTTCCTTCCTTCCTTCCTTCCTTCCTTCCTCCCTTCCTTCCTTCCTCCCTCCCTTCCTCCCTTCCTCCCTTCCTCCCTTCCTCCCTTCCTCCCTTCCTCCCTTCCTCCCTTCCTCCCTTCCTCCCTTCCTCCCTTCCTCCCTTCCTCCCTTCCTTCCTTCCTTCCTTCCTTCCTTCCTTTCTGTCTGCCTTTTTATCCTCAGCACTTAGCATGATGCCTGGCACACAGTAGGCTTAATCATTGTTTATTTAATTAAATTGAAGGGCACTGAACTGGGAATTGGGAGACCAATTTTAGTTTCACACCCACCACTAACTAGTTGTATGACTAGACAATCACTTGATCTCTCTGGCCTTCACTTTTCCTCATCCTCTAAAATGATGGACTTAATGTTAATGATCCCTCAGGTCTCTTCTACTTCTGTGACTTGGATTAATGTCATAGACTCCGAACTGTTCTTGTTACCAGTCAGTCATTCTCTATTCCAATTCTTGCTTCACCCATCTTCAGAAATACTTTTTCTAATGCACAATACGTAGCAACTCATATTTTCAAGTGCTTTGAGTTTTGGAAAATGATTTACTTGTAGGGTCTGCCTTTTACAGATGAAATTAAGGCCCTACCTTGCCCATGATCACAGTAGAAAGTATTTGAGGTGAGATTTGATTCAAAAGTCCTGACAATATTGTTCCCTTGTTCAAAAATCTTCAATAGCTTTCTATTGCCAATGAAAAACTTCTTAGCTTGGAATTTAAGGCCTGGCATAGTTTGGCTGCAGTCTCTATTTATGGCCTTATCTCAAACCATTCACATTCATAAACTCCTCAGCATCTGTAAAAGGATGGAGTCAGACCAGATAGTCTCTGGGTTCCTTTCTGGCTTTTAAATCTGTGATACATCCTAGTTAACCTGGACTGTACTCCTTTGCCTCAGTAACTAGAAGAAACCTTAGTGATCTATCCTATATTCTAACCCCTTCATTTTATAGATATCCTCTAAGATCCCTTCAATTGTAACACAGCGATTAAATAGCTGTGATTTGTAAGTTACAACACAGGCCTATTTGCCTTATGATAGTCAAACATTATCAGCAAGTAATTTTGATTTAGTAGTGACTGCACTAAGTTAATCAGTTCAAGCTTGTTTGTGTACAAACCATTCACCTGGAATAAGTGGCTTTTCTTCCTGCCTTTTTGTACTAATCCACAAAAGGAAAGGTGGATGGTTGTAGTGAGATTTCATTCTGATATATCTGTTGCACAGATAGGTCTCTGGGAACTCCAAGTTCCCTTTGTGGCTTAGCCTAAGGGCTATCACTAAGAATGCTTTTCCTGATTCTCCCAATTTTTAGTGTTCAAGGGCTGAAAGACAATGACTGTCTTTATTTTGTATTTTCTTATCTGTGTGCATGTTGTTTTCCCTCAGGAAAGTTAAAAAAAAATTTCGAGGGTAGGGACTTTTTTGTTTTTTGTCCTTTTCCCCTCTCCCCTAGCATGGTACCTAATACAAATGAGTGCCTAATAAGTGCTGAAATTAAAGGGTTGAAGCAAATTGACAAATAGCTTAAATGATTGGCCACAGCACAAGGAGGGTAGAACTTCTGACCACTTCTGATTCCGTTCTCTCTCTCTCTCTCTCTCTCTCTCTCTCTCTCTCTCTCTCTCTCTCTCTCTCTCTCTCTCTCTCATAGAAGTATTTTATTATTTTCTAGTTACGTGTAAAGATAGTTTTCAACATTTGTTTTCATAAGAGTTTTAGTTCCAAATTTTTCTCCTTCCCTTCCCTCCCCCATCCCTAAGACAGAAAGCAATCTGATTATATGTGTGATTGTACACATATGTTATATGTGTACAATCACTCTAAACATGTTTCTGCATTAATCATGTTGTAAAAGAAGAATAAGAACACAAGGGGAGGGGACAGCTAGGTGGCACAGTGGATAAAGCACCAGCCCTGGATTCAGGAGGACCTGAATGAGTTCAAATCCAGCCTCAGACATTTGACATTTATTAGCTGTGTGACCCTGGGCAAGTCACTTAACCCTCATTGCCGCCCCCCCCCAAAGAACACAAGGGGAAAACCTCAAAAAACAAAAACAAAAACAAAAAAAGAAATGGTATGGTTCAATCTGCATTCAGAATCCACAGTTCTTTTTTCTGGATGTAGAGAACATTTTCCATCATGAGTTCTTTGGAATTGTCTTGGATCATTGCACTGCTGAGAAGAGCCAAGTCTATCACAGTTGATCATCACACAATGTTGCTGTTACTGTGTACGATGTTCCCCTGGTTCTGTTCATTTCATTCAGCATCAGTCCGCTTAAATCTTTCCAGGTTTTTCTGAAATCTGCCTTCTCATCATTTCTTATAGCACAATAGTATTCCATTACATTAATATACCACAGCTTGTTTAGCCATTCCCCCAATTGATAGGCATTTCCTTAATTTCCAATTCTTTGCCACCACAAAGAGAGCTGTTATAAATATTTTTGTACATGTGAGTCCTTTTCCCTTTTCTATGATCTCTTTGGGATACCGACATTATAGTGGTATCACTGGGTTAAAGGGTATGCACAGTCCCATAGCTCTTTGGGCATCTGATTCCACTCTTAATGATATCATTAAGAGAAGACTTAAGTTAACTAAGGGAGGCAGTATGGTCTAGTAAGAGACTAGATTTGGAGTCGAAGGACCCATATTAAAATTCTAGTTCTAGGGGCAGCTAGGTGGCACAGTGGATACCACTCTACAAGTGCCCTTGATTTGATCCCCCTCCTGTCTTCCGCAGCAGATTGCCAACATAATCACTTTCTCTTGAATCTTCAGCCTCTTCCTATCTCCTAGTTACTTACCTACTGCCTTCAAAGATGCCCAACTCAACCCCATCCTGAAAAAAAAAATCTTTACTAGGCCCTACCGTCCCCTCAAGATATCATCCTATATTTCTCTCTTCTCTTGAAACTAAACTCTTACAAAAAGTCATCAGCACTTGTTTCTGCTTTCTCTCTCTCATTTATTCCTCAGGCAGGTAGTGTTGGCTTCCAATATTATCACTCAACTGGAACTACTCTCTCCAAAGTTATTAATGATCTGATTTTTTAATTGCCAATGTGACAGTTTCTTAAAAGCAATGTGATGGGGTAGCTAGGTGGTGCAGTAGATAAAGCACCAGCCCTGAATCCAGGAGTACCTGAGTTCAAATCCAGCCTCAGACACTTGACACTTATTAGCTGTGTGACCCTGGGCAAGTCACTTAACCCCCATTGCCCCGCAAAAAAAAAAAAATAAGCAATGTGATGTTGTGGAAAGAACACTTGGCTTTTGGTGTCAGGCACTGATTTTTAATCTTGTGCAATTTATTATTATTACTATGCAATTTATTACCCTTGTTATAAATTCTGTTATTTATTACCCATGTGTCCCTAGGCAAGTTGTTTAACTGCTCTAGTTTCTAGACTTGAACTAGGGGACCTCTAAATTTTATAATCTCAAGGAAGTGTGACCTGAATTTTGTAAGCTTACATTAAGCTTTTGTTGTGGAAAATGAAACAGTGAGTTGTAAGTGACTTGTTTGGTGGTTGGATGCCATTGTTAGGCTCTAAACCACAGAACTGTACTCCCCTTCCTTAGTCATGTTGCTGCTTCAAATAATTACTCAAAAACGGCAAAAGAATCTTATTAAATATGTTGAACTTAATGTTTACTACATTGGAGTTCCTTGAAAACCTACCTTGCTTCTTGCATCCCAAAGTAATACAGTGTACTAGTCATAAATGTAACTTTATTAAATATAATTATTATTAGTATGAAGTGCTTTATCTTCATGTTATTCCTGGCCTTTCACTTAGACTATCCTAACCATCTTGCAGAGATAAGTGGGTTGGAGATTTCTATTCACACTTGCTGTATATGGCTTCGTTATGATTGGCATCATGAAACATCTGAAAGAGAAAAAGGAATTGCTAACATTGAGTTGAGATATGGTTTAGGAAATTTTCCAAATCGAGAGCAATGGAATTATTAGTGCTGGATGACATTAATTAGGTAAAGCTTCCTGTAATGTTTGCTATTTCCCCAAAAGGACTATTTGAAAATGACATGAATTCAATCCTTCCCCAAAGGATCTGAACCAGGGAACTAATCCCACTGGTTATGAAAATTGAAAAAATGAGGGAAGTACTTCTGCACACATCTCTCTTGCACAAGTTATTATAGGCTTCCTTGGAATTACAAAGCAGACTATATTGTGGTTCAGTTCTTGGGGTTCATGTTTTCTATGACCTGTTTCCCCAATTCTACCTTCACGGTCCTGGTTGAAAATGTATTTACTTAAGGGAAAGGAAATCTAACTTAGAATTTGGAGGGAACCTGGAAACTTCTTAAAGGTACTCATTCTAGCAAAGTGTTTTCATTTTCAAATTTTATTGATATCTTTTCTTTTTATGTCTCCTTCATTTCTGAGCGTATACCTTCCTCTCCACTACACAGTGAGCCATTTCTTATCGAAAGAAATAAAAAATGACAGGAAAAGAAGCTATTCTCACATCAACTGAGACTCATGATATGCAAAGTTCTATACCCTTCAGTAAAGAAGGGAGTGTGGTACATTTTCTCAGCTCTTTTCTGTGGCCAAGCACGGTCACTATAATTCCAGTGTTCAGTTTGATTTTTTTTGTTTTCATTTATTTTGTTGTGGTCATTGTGTATTTTTTCCTGGTTCAGTTTATTTCACTTTGCATCAGCTTGCATGTCTTTCCATATGTCTCTTAATTCTTCATATTCATTGTTTCTTATGGTAGAGTTTTATTCCATTACATTTGTGGAATTTGCTTTAGCCATTCTCTAACCTGTGGAAAGCTAAAAAGTAGCCCGTTAAAATAAGGATGTGGATGAAGTTGAAAGAGAAGTGGAATTAGTCAGGAGAGAGAAGGTATGAGGGATTAATCAGTGGTAAAAACCATTTGAATGATGACCATGGGCAAGGGTTTTTTGCTTTCAGTTTGGATTGTCTGACATCCACTTTTTTTGGACCCACTTTTGTTAATCTGTAAATCTCAGGCCATAATGTTAAAAAATTTCACCTAACACTTCATAAAGTTTTGACACATTGATTAATTTTGTGGTTTAGCATGGGTTTTTATATTAATAATAATAGCTACCATCTATAGAGTGCTTACATGTACTATACATTGTACTAAGTGCTTAACAATTATCTTACTTGATCCTCACAACAATCCTGAGAGACAGGTGCTCTTTACAATTCAGGAAACTGAGACAGATTAAGCGACTTTCCCAGGGTCACATAGCTATTAAGTGTCTGAGGCTGGATTTGAACTTGAGTCTTCCTGTCTTCAATCCTAGTGCTCTATCTTCTGTGCTTCCTAGCTGCCCTGAGATATTGTATGTCTCTAATTATGAACCATATACATTAATTCTAACACCCCCCCAAAGTCACCCTTTCTGAGTCAGAACTTTCACTATGCAATTATCTTCATGGCATACTATGTGTAGCAGCAAAATGGTCTTCTGCTCAAACCCAACCCCCTGTGGTGCCTGAAATTTTCACTATCATCGTTTATTCCTAGTGAAATCATTGAAGGTCCCTGTTACAATGCCTATCTGAGAAGAATAACCCCCTTTATGCTTTAGAACCAATTTGTCAATCAGATTAGTAAGCTAGTCACTTAGCACTTGTCTCCAGTGGCTGGGTAAACTTTGACAGAGCATATGGAGGTTAGGAAAGATCTGGAGCAAATAATTGGCTTTCTTTGGAAGTGGAAAGAGACAAGGGAGATGCACAGCCTCAGGAGCCTGGGAATCAAGGGTGAAGAGTATTAAAAAGGCAGCAGAAGGAAGACTGTCAAGGATAAACTTGATTTGCTTTCCAAATTGTCCAACTTTGCTGCCTGGGTCAGTTGCTGGACTTTCTCTTAGCCATTGCACTTAGTACCTAATGTCAGATCTGGAAAACCTAAGACACGCATAAGCAATGTGGCTGTTACAAATTTAATTAAGCAGCTGCTAATTCTGCAGGGTTTTAGCCTTTAAACTGTGACTATCCAAGTACTTAAATTGTAATCTTGTAGTTCCCTCTAGTGGGCTCAGTGATCAGTCAGCCTGATGATTCTGGGATTCTTTTTCCCTTAAGTATACATAACTCAGATGTGTATGGGGGGGATCTTGTAACAAATTTGCATCTAGGTTTAAAAAAAATTAATTAGTTTTAATCTGGCTAAAGTATGTAGGAATTTATTCAGGTTCTATGTTGGCAGGGTTGGTTGTTATTGTGAAACCTAACACTAGATGTCACTGTTGTTTCAATTTATTTGCACTCATTGATGATGTCTTTCTCTGGAATGATGAAAGAAAAATCATATGGCACCAAAAAGATGTTGTAGTTCATTCTTTAGCTTCCTGGCAAAGGAGTGAAGCTCAACTATGTTACATATATGAGAATTTAGTCAACTTATAAATACCTCTGGAGAAAGGATCAGTTATCCTCTTTACAATTTAACAATAAATTCACTCTTAGGGGGCCAGCTAGGTGGCGCAGTGGATAAAGCACCGGCCCTGGATTCAGGAGTACCTGAGTTCAAATCCGGCCTCAGACACTTGACACTTACTAACTGTGTGACCGTGGGCAAGTCACTTAACCCCAATTGCCCCCCCCCAAAGAAAAATCACTCTTAGGAAAAATTTTCCCCTGTATCAAATCTAAGTCTTTGGTACTGAAGTTTAAATTCACTTTCATCTCTGTATTCAGTAAAGATAGAGAAAACATTGACCCATTAACATTTCCAATATTTCCTCTCTAAGAATTCTTTATAGGCAAGGAGTTCGGTGCTCGGCCCACATTCTTTCTCTCCTCCAGACCTTGCCCTTATAGTTGGGACATCAAATATTCGATTTGCTGCCCCCTTCAAATGATCTAGCCTCCCAGTCCATTGCCTTGCTCAGTGATCTATGGTTTGACTTTACCTTAGCCACACAGAAGAATGGGTATACCCTAGATTTCACTGCCCCCTATAACTGTACCACCTCCCTTATCTTGAACTCAGAGACCACCCCCCCCTCCCCCTGCCACCCTGATCATAGTCTCCTGTCCTTTTTCTTTCATCTCTTCTCCCTCTCTCAAATTTATTTTTTGTCTGGACACTAACCATTAGTCTCTTCCTGTTTTATTCCATTGTCTCTGCTCTGGCCTTAATTTCTTCTTTCCATTTACTTCTTGACTCTATGGTTGATCAGTTGGACTATATGGATAAACTGCATGACTTCCTTCTTTCTTTGCCCTGTTGTCTTTCTCATATTCCAAATCAAATCTTCAACCATGGATTACCTTCCCCACCTGCCTTGTCCATTCATTTCTGAGTGATAGAGTATGTCTACTGTAGATTCATATTGTCCAATCTCAACTGCCCCCTCACTGCTTCATGGAAAAGTCTTCATTTTTCCCTTGTAGACCATCATATTATCCTCAGACATTTCCCCAAACCTCTTCTCTTCTCAAGTTCTGAATACCTCCTCTATTTTCCCTTCCCCACAGCAGATGTTCTTATCCTTACTTTACTGAAAAAAAAAGATGCAATCTATGAGCTCTCTTTGCTTCCCTGCCCCACAACACAAATTTCTTTTTCATTTTCTCTTATCTGTTTTTTATTTTTGATGCTGAGAAAGAGGTTGCCCTTCTCCTAGCCATGTCCAATCCCTCTACCTATGTATGCCCTTGCCCCTATCCATTTATTTCTGTCTTCTCCAGGAGTTTGTCTCATCTTTTCCCCCATTCCCCTTTCCCTCCTTCATTTATCATCTTCTGGTTCTTTATCCATTTCCTACAACTTTGCCTAGTTCTCCCTAATTTTTAAATCCCCATTTGACCCTTCCTTTCAAAGTATCCTACATTTTTTGTTGTTGTTTTTGTTTTTGTTTTATTTGTTGAGGCAATTGGGGTTAATTGACTTGCCCAGGGTCACACAGCTAATAAGTGTTAAGTGTCTGAGGCCGGATTTGAACTCAGGTCCTCCTGACTCCAGGGCTGGTGCTCTATCCACTTCGCCACCTAGCTGCCCCAGTATCCTACATTTTAATTTCCTTTCATTGACAAACACTAGAAATAATTTTCTTGAACTTCTGCCATTTTTCCTTACCACCCACTCAGTCCTAAAGTCCTTGTAATCTTGCATCCAGCTCTACCATTCAACTGAAACTCATTTCTCCAAGTTACCAGCTATCTCTTAATTGTGAAATTTGGTTTCCTTTTTTCATATTTCCTTGATTTCTCTTTAGCTTTTAATGCTGTTGACAGCTCCTTCCTTCTGGATACTATCTTCCTTTGGTTTCTCCTGCCTCATGAGTATGAGTGTTCCTGAGTGCTCAACCTGTGCCCTCTCTTCTCTCTCCTCCTTTAATGTTTGCTTGGATATTATCTTGGTTCCCATTAGTCCAAGAAACATCTTTGCAAAATGACTCCCAAATCTGTATATCTGGCCCTAATCTTTCCAATGACCTCTAGGCATAAATCATCAGCTGCCTGTAGTATATCCTTTCAATATCTCAAATTTGGCATGTCCAAAATGGAACTCATCTTTTACCTTAAACTTGTCACCCTTGTAAACTTCCCCTTTTCTGTTGAGAGCATCACCATATTTTCTTTCTTCCTTCCTTCCTTTCTTTTTTTTTGTGAGGTGATTGGGGTTAAGTGACTTGCCCAGGGTCACATAGCTAGTAAATGTTAAATGTCTGAGACTGGATTTGAACTTAGGTCCTTCTGAATCCAGGGCTGGTGCTCTATCTACTGCACCACCTAGCTGCCCCTATACATCACCATATTTTCAATCATCTGGGTTTGTCAACCCGGAAATCATCATTGACTCTCTCCTCTTCTTCCCTCAATCTAATTGATTTACAAGTCTTCTTGATTCTACTTTGACTATATCTCACATTTTCCCACTCATATACCTGCCATCTAATTTAGGCCCTTTCATCTGGACTACTATAATAGTCTCCTAATTGGTCTCTCTACTTCCAGTTACTCCTGTATCCAATCCATCCTCCATGAAACTGCCCGAATAATGTTCCCGAGGCCTAGGTCCTACCACGTCATTCCTTTGTTTCAGAATATTCCTTGGGGGCGGCCGGCCCTGGATTCAGAAGTACCTGAGTTCAAATCCGGCCTCAGACACTTGACACTTACTAGCTGTGTGACCCTGGGCAAGTCACTTAATCTCCATTGCCCCACAAACAAAACAAAACAAAACCCCCCCAAAACCCTATTCCTTGCGGGGCAGCTAGGTGGCGCAGTGGATAGAGCACCAGCCCTGGAATCAGGATGACCTGAGTTCAAATCCAGCCTCAGACACTTAACACTTACTAGCTGTGTGACCCTGGGCAAGTCACTTAAGCCCAATTGCCTCACCCCCCCAAAAAAAATACAAAATATTCCTTGCTACATTCCATTGCCTATAGGATAAAGTAAAAATGCCCTAAGTCTGGCATTTCAGGCTTTACACTATTGGGCGTCCATATTCCTTGGTATTCCTACTGTTCCATTCACCTGACCTACTGACTATTCCCCAAATTCGAAAATCTACATCTCATTTGGTGTATTTGCACAGTCCTGTTGCCATGTCTGAATAGATTCCCTTTTTGTCTCTACCTCTCAGAATCTGCATCTTTAAGGCACAATTAAGGTATCACTTTCTCTGTGAAGCCTTCTCCTATTGCCCCAGTTTTTAGTGTTTCTTTCTTTTCAGTTTTTCTTGTCCTGTATTTGTTTTTATGTTATGCCTCTCCAATATGATTTTAACTTCCTTAAGGAAAAAGACTTTTCTTGTTTGTGGTTTTTTTTTTTTATCTCCTGGGCCTAGCATAGTTCATAGAACAGGTGCTTCGTAAATAAGTCTTGGATTGGATTGTACTGAAATTCTTCTTAGAGAAAAAATAGGATCAGTTTTATCTTTCATGAACATGAGGAGACAGGGTGGCAAAGTGGAAAGGACATGGGTTCAAATTTTGACTGCTACTTACTGCCCTTGTAACCTTGAGTAGATCAACCACCTCAGGCCTCAGTTTCTTCATCAGTAAAATGAAAGGGTTGGACTACATGGACTTTCACCTCTTATAGGTGATTCTATGGTCTTTATTCTGTTTAATTTATGAAGTCTTGGAGGTATTGGGGTACTGGAAGTGAAACTGGATTTGAGTTCCAGACTTACTACTAACTAGGTGTGGCTTCAGGCAAGTTACTTCACTTTTCTTATCTCAGTTTTCCTGTCTAGAGAACGGGAATCACAATACTTCCACAGGGTTCTTGGGAAGCTAAAATGAAACCATGTATGTGAAGAATATTTAATTATAGAGTGATATATAAATGTCAAATTATTATTACAATAATTATTATTACCTCTTCAAGTTATTGAGATCCAATAGATCCCTAACCTTCTACAATTTTTCTCATGTTGTAGTCTTGGAAAAATTTCTAGGAATATCAAAAGCATAGCCCAACACTGACTGATAAATACTTTCTGTGGTCTCAAATGGGCTGCATAAAGTACTTTAATACCACAAAGATGCAAGAATTCATCTGGTGGGGTATCAGTTCAGCGGATCTCAAGCATTAAGTATCTTAGCACCCCACCCCCAATGTCATAGTAGATGTTCTTCATGGGTCTCTATAATGTTAAAAAAGATCTCCTAGTGACCAACCATTTAGTGATGAATTTCTAAGGCTCAGCTTGATCGTTCCTTGTATGAAAGATATATAGTCCATTGTGGGGCCCATATTCAAAGCCTATCCAGCTTGATTGAACTTGCCAGAGCTTGTGATCTTGTGACATTACAGCTTACATTTAAGAACCCATTGCACCACAGTGACATACTGGATCAAGTTTTAATAGAGCTGCATAAATGATGGAAAGAAAAATTAGTCTTATTATACAACTCTGTTTTGTTTTGTTGATAATGGGCAATGGAGTGCACCAGTTCTGACATTTACTTTGCCTAAACCCAGGGGGAATGATCTTAAAAGTTGAACTCTAGTATCGGATTGTCAGGCAATCTTAGCCTACTCCACATTCTTGGCAATCTGGCAGTAGAGTTCAACTTTTAAGTTTGTTCTACATGGGTAGTAGACTAATTAGCTTATTCATGAAGCTAACTTGTAGTTAGGAGGTGAATTCTTGGGTTCTCAAGATGGGGTGAAGTTCATAAAGGGAGCTAGATTTGGGGGTGTATGAGAGGAGGCAAGAGAATCAAATTGCTTGACAATTCGATTTCTTTTTTTTTTTTTTTGGTGAGGCAATTGGGGTTAAGTGACTTGCCCAGGGTCACACAGCTAGTAAGTGTTAAGTGGACAATTCGATTTCTTAACTAGAGACCAATGACAACATTTGAATGGGTGGTGAAGTAATGCAAAATTATCAAGACACCAGGGAATTGTACTTCTAAGAACTGTAATCTCTCTAGAGAAGGAAGAAATGGAAGGCACAGTTTCCCTCTTAAAGGCTAATTCAAGAATCAAAGGTTTCTGATTTTTCTGCCTTAGTGATACCACCATCTAGATGATTTTTCCTTACTGGCTGAAAGGTTCTTCCCAGATGTGATTTCCTGTGCATTTTGCTGGCTGGTTCCACTTTAATAGAAGCACAGAGACAGTTCTTATTCATCAGCCTCTAGCAAAGTGCTTTGCATGTAGCAGGCACTTAATAAATGTTTGTTGAATTGAATTGACTTGGATATTTTGCTAGTTTTTCCCACAGCTCCAAGTAGCCTTTCACTCTGAATGCTACACATCTCTCTTGAAATACCTGAATATAAATTCAGTCTGGATAAGTGGATATTGTGTAAGCAGTGGCAAATAAAGACCTACAGTTAGAAAAAGAAATATTTAAAATCAGTCTTTCTGATTCAGAAGGAACCCTCTGACCAAGGGTATTCTTGGATCTGGACAATGAAGGAGGACAATTTATTTCATCTACCTGGCGAAGCCATAATGCTCAACTCATATTCAGGTAATTAGGGCATAAATGTTTCCCCAGGGGCTTCTTGTGGGCATAAACAAAGAGAACATCTTTTTTATTATCTGTTTGCTTTCCTGAAAGCACCAAATTAGGGATGGGACTAATGGGTTGAGGATGCTTAGAGCCAGTTTATTGTGGCTTGCTGGCAGCATATCACCATCTGAAAAGCCATCCTGGTGAAAAAAAACATCACTCATGGTCTAATTTAAATAATGGCAGCGTCTTTGCAGTGATGACAGGCTGTGACACTTTATAGGTTTTAGATGACTATTCCTGCACTTTGTAAAAATGGATGAGCTGCCAGCAGACCTACAATTATTGCACACATTCGTAATTTTTAAGGGAAAATTGACTGGGCAGCTGCCATAATGCTCAGGTAAATTTAGATGTGTGAAAGTGTCCATCAAGTAATTTTTCGAGATTGTGAGCATGTTTAGATCTAAGCCAGGAAGTCTCTCTTCCTGCTTTTAAGTCACTAAAATACCTCCGTGGAAAATGAGGTGAAGCTACAAGGAATCAGAGCAAATATCTTGAGAGTGAAAAGAGTAAGAAAGAAACAATCTCCCCTCCCCCATCTGAACTCTTTAGCATGTTGGTTGACAGTTCTATGGCCATGGGTGGACCATTTGATTTTTCTAATCATTGGACTCTTGAGCAAACTGAGAATAAAAATACTCGCTCTTCTAGGGCTGAATGGTTTGTAAAAACACTTTATTCTTCCTTCAATATTTGTAGGATCTGTAATTTCATCACCATAAGTACTCCCTCCACCCACACCCTTTGAGATCCTTCTAAACCATTTGGGACTTAATAGGTTGTCTTCTTTGAATCTTCTTTCTCTGACAATCTTCTGAGATTTTCTTCTTTCTGGAGTAAAAATTCATCTCCTGGTGATGAGGCTCTCTGGTTCAAGGATGATAGACTACAATACTATAGGCAGTAGCTATACAAATAGCCATTGCCATTTCTTAGAGTCTTTCCAGCTGGGTTCTATATATGTGTCATCTTCTAGTCTTCACTTCCTCCTATGGCACATCCACTTAGCCCATCAGCTGTCAAATCTTATCAGTTCTATGTCCATACCTCTCCCATCTGTCCTCTCTGCTCACACAGCCATCACCCTGTGGTTCAGGTCCTCCTGCCTGGATCATTACAATAACATCCTAATTGGTTCCATGTCTCAAGTGTCTCCTCATTGCAATCCATCCTCTATAAAATTGTCCAAGTTATTTTCCTAAAGTGCAAGCCTGACTGTCACTTCCCTACTCAAATTCCAGTGACTCCCTAATTGCTTTATAGTCAAGTATCATTTCATGTTTATCTAATCACTCCAAAATATCTAATTTTGTGTTTTTAATAATATATACATTACTAGTACATGCATATAATTTATAAATAATAACTATACACATTGGGAATATATGCTCAACTTTTTTTAAACTTCTGGGTTATACTGTCAAAAAAGTTTAGAGATTACTGGTCTAGGGAGGCAGCATGATATAGGAGAAAGAACCTAGTCTCTGAGTTGGAGAAGCTAGGCTGTTGACAAGTCACTCAGGCCTCAGTTTCCTCATCTGTAAAGTGAGTCAAATGATCCTCTGATCACTAACTGAATTGCTAAGTTGTGAGGGATTTTTGCCATTAAAATGATCATTCTCTTTCCCCTTTACATGCAAGAGATTGCTAAGATATGCATTCTTAGGCAAGAAGGGAGAAAAAAAACAGCCTCCTTTTTTCTTTATTTCCTTCTTAGATTGTCTTCTAGCTTTGTTTAGACATGAAGAGAATTGGTCTTATTTGCTGGCTGCCTTACATAATTAACACTAGGGACAGAGAAACTTTTTTGTATCTTTTTAGAAGCTGAGTAGAAAAATCCCTAACCAAGGACTTAAGAGTATTAGAGGAACTGGTAAGGGTAGACTAGAGAATCCTGTCTTCCCATTGTACCTGTCTAGAATATGTGCCATATACCACAGTGTTGTGGAAAGAGCATTAGTCTGAAAGTTATACATATGGTGGGTTTAAGTCCTGGGTCAGTTATTTACTAGATATGGGACCTTGGGCAAATCCCTTAACTTCTCTTACATTCAATGTAAAATCAGGGCAATTACACCCATACTACCCACCTCAGTTGTAGAGAAAAATGCCGTGTAAATGCTAAAGTATTATGGAAATGTGAACTATTATTATCCTTTGCCCTCCTCTTCCAGCATGGACATGCAAACATTTATTGTTTCCTGTGGCTTGCTAAGTACAGAGAATCATGCTGAATAATAATAGAATTGGAAAGCCTGGCTGGCCCAACAAGAAATAGTGGTTGCCAAAAGTTAGTTGTAACCTTTAGTATCAAATGTACCAATGGCAGGATGGACACCATTTTTTAAAATCATAGGAAGTATGTTTATTTTTTCCAATTACAAGTAAAGATAGTTTTCAACATTCATTTTTGTAAGATTTCAAGTTCCAAATTTTTCTCCCTCCTTCCCTTCCCTACCCCATCCCCAAGATGGCAAGCAATCTATCACAGGTTATATATGTACAGTTATGTTAAACAAATTTCCACATTAGTCATGTTGTGAAAGAAAAACCAGAACAAAAGGGAAAAAACAAACAAAAAACCAAACAACAAATAAAGTGAAAATAGTATGCTTTGATCTACATTCAGATTCAGATAGTTCTTTTTTTGGATGTGGAGAGCATTTTCCATCATGAGCCTTTTGGAATTGTCTTGGATCATTGTATTGCTGAGAAGAGCTAAATCTTTCATAGTTGATTATTGAACAATGTTGCTGTTACTGTGTATTGTAAAGAATTAATTGTTATTTGAGGTTTTTATGCCTAGGTGCGCACTGGCCTGGGGCTCCGCAAACCGCATGGTGCCCCACCCACTGGTTGTAGCTGTTGCCAGGCTCTGCCACCTCAAGTCATCACCATTCGCCCATGCTATAATTACTGGAAGCCTAATGAGGACAGTCATGTGACTGTCAGAGTGGCCATCCCATTGGCTGGGGCTGTGTGGGGGTGTTTCTAGGTTTGGGGGAGGAGAATTGGGCATTCTAGGTGGAAGCTGGAAAGCGACAGGCATTCTGCTGAGTATTTTCAGCTGATTTCTGGGTGGTGGTATTTTTTCAGGTATTATAATTTCCCTTTCCCCATTTTATTTCCTTTCCCTTGATCCTACTGATCCTGTTTGTGTTTTTTTTTAAGTTCATTCTTGTTAAAATAAATCTTGTTCTGTTTTGAGGGAGGCTGCTGGTCTCCTTCCTTGCCCCAATATTGTGGCGAGCCGCTTAGCTAGCACTCCCCAATTAAAAATTGGTCCCCACAGTACAATGATTTCTTGGTTCTGTTCATTTAACTCAGCATCAGTTCATGTAAGTCTTTCCAAGTTTTTCTGAAATCCACCTACTTATCATTTCTTATAGCACAGTAATATTCCATTACATTCAAATACCACACTACTTGTTCAGCCATTCCCCTGTTGATGAACAATTCCTTGTCACCACAAAAATTGATGCTATAAATATTTTTGTACATGTGAGGTCTTTTTTTCTTTTCTATGATCTCTTTGGGAGACAGACCTAATAGTGGTATTGCTGTGTCAAAGGGTATTCACAGTTTTATAGCTTTTTGGGCATGGCTCCAAATTGTTCTCCAGAATGGTTGGATCAATTTGCAACTCCACCAACAATGCATTAGTGTTCCAATTTTCCCACATCTTCTCCAACATTATCATGTCCTTTTTTTTTTTTGTCATATTAGCCTATCTGATAGTTGTGAGATGTTACTTCAGAGTTGTCTTAATTTTCATTTCTCAAATCAATAGTGATTTGGTATATTTTTCATTAAAACTATAGATAGCTTTAATTTCTTCATCTGAAGACTGCCTGTTTATGTCCCTTTGACTATTTCTCAATTGGGGAATGACTTGTATTCTTATAAATTTGATTCAGTTCTCTATATATTTGAGAAACACCTTTATCAGAAACACTGGCTGTAAAAATTATTTCCCAGCTTTCTCTTTCCCTTCTAATCTTGGCTGCATTGCTTCTGTTTGTACAAAACCTTTTAAATCTAATATAATTTAAATGATCCATTTTGCATTTCATAATATTCTCTGTCTCATCTTTGGTCACAAATTCTTCCCCTCTCCATATATTTGATAGACAAACTATTCCTTGCTGTTTTAATTTGCCTAAGGCATCAGCCTTTATCTCTAAATTATGTACCTGTTTTGACCTTATTTTGGTATACAGTAAAAGATGTTGGTCTATGCCTAGTTTCTGCCATACTATTTTCCAGTTTTCCCAGCAGTTTTTGTCAAATAATGAGTTCTTATCCCAGAAGCTGTAATCTTTGGGTTTATCAAACAGTAGATTGCTATAGTCATTTACTACTGTGTCTTTTGTGCCTAACATTTTCTACTTTATAATATAGTTTAGATCTAGTATGGCTAGACCACCTTCCTTTGCATTCCCCCCTCCCCATTAATTCACTTGGTATTCTTAACCTTTTGTTCTTCCAGAAGAATTTTGTTATTATTTTTTTCTAGCTTTATAAAATAATTTTTGGTAGTTAGCCTGGTATGGCACTGAATAAGTAAATTAATTCAGATAGAATTGTCATTTTTATTATATTGACACCATTTTTTTCAAGGGTGTCATATCTTTTGACAGAAGCCACCACTTAGAAAAATTGGAGAAGCTTCTCTCACTAAACATCCTCTTTGGCCAAGAGGAAGTAGTGGAGGTAAAGATCCCTGTGGGAGTCAGGAAATCTGGGTTTGAAACTAGCTAAGATTTACTTATAAATTCAGCAACAGTTTAGGCTTTTAAGCATTTATTAAAGTATATTAGAAGTTAGTAAAGAGAAAGTGAGAGAGCACATATCTCTTAAAGAATGGAAAAAACCTAGCTCAGATCTATGCTAGAGAGAGAGAGAGAGAGAGAGAGAGAGAAATCCTTCTTTACCTGGCCCATCACTCTATCAAAGAGAGTCCCAGTCCATTCCACCAGAAGCACTCTATGGAACAGGAAGCAGGGTGGTCCACACACATAGCTCCAAGCTAATTGACTGGTCAAATTCAAGTCCATTGATTGACATGACTCCAAGTCAGTCAGTGAACTTCCAGGACGTGACCTTAGAAACCTCAGAAAGTTGATCTCATGCTTTCTCAGCAGAGGGCGGGGAACCCTGGTTCTCACATTAGAAAACATTCCTTTCTTTATTCCAAACACTGCTCCTTTCTTAGATTCTCAGTTGCCTTGTACTTTATGCTCACCACTTTCAAAGCCTGTCATTCTACTTAACAAAATTTGTTTCTTGCTTCTGGCCCTTTAAGACCAGACCTACCTATACTGAGTTTACCTTCACACCAATACCCATGGTGTACTCTCAGTTGAAGTCTTCAGGTCCTACCCACAGACCCATGTATCTATTTTAGACTGCATGAGGATCATTTTCACTAATACATTTAGTAGGCTGATAAAACCCACATCCCAATCCTGGTGTATCATTCTGGCCTCCTCAAATAGGACCAGATGTTCTTTCCTTTAAGAAACTGGAAATAGTACATACTTACACTTATAGAATGTGTTTTAGAAACCAATTATTTGATAGTGGTGGAGCCTTTGAACTATACAAGGGAATCATTCTGGGTTACTTTTAAAACTTACTCCTCTCTGCCCCCCAAATATCCCAAATAGCCTTATTTCCAGGAATTGTCAAGCCAACCTAATTGTCCCCAAGCTCATGTCCAGCTGGGGAGGATTGGGTTATGCTTATAACTAATGCTTATGCTTATAAGTAGGTTATTTGAGACCCAAAGTACATGTATTCAGCACTTCTACTCAGGACTTTCCTTCCCCATCTAGAGGTTTATTTGTTAGCTTTTTTTCTTAGCCTGTTATCCCTAGGAGACCTGGTTTATGGTAAGCGAGTGCACTGAGAAGTGACTGCTGCAGCAAAGGTCACCTAGAGCTTTAGACAGATACCTTGTCTAAACCAATGAATATGTGTTGCTACCCTAGCCTGAACAGTCCATTGTTATCAATTTTACATGAATAAATGGTATGCTGTTATTTCTGTTTGGTTGTTTTTCAGTTGTTTTCTTGGCAAGGATACTGGACCAGTTTGCCATTCCTTCTCCAGCTCATTTTCCAGAAGAGGAAACTGAGGCAAACAGGGTTAAGTGACTTGCCCAGAATCACATAGCTATTGAGTGTCTGAGGTAGGATTTCGATAATGAAGATGGGTCTTCCTGATTTTAGTACTCTATCCATTGTGCCACCTAGATGCTTGAAGGGAGAGGAGCAGTGGGATGTTTGAGGAATAGGTGGTAGAAGCTGAGGAATGATAGGCCAGAAGACAAGGGGACTTTGAAGGTTGAGGTAGAGGTCAGGAACAAGGTAGTGGTTCTGTCCAACCTACACTAACCAAGGAGCAGCTTTACAACCAATTGGATGTGTATATGTTGAAAACAAAGGGACATCTGGGGGCAGCTAGGTGGCGCAGTGGATAGAGCACTGGCCCTGGATTCAGGAGGACCTGAGTTCAAATTTGACCTCAGACACTTAACACTTACTAGCTGTGTGACCCTAGGCAAGTCACTTAACCCCCATTGCCCAGCAAAACAAACAAACAAAACCCACCCAAACCCCAAAAGGACACCTGGATAACGAATTTGAGATGTATACCTGGCTCAGAGAGACCCTAAGACCAATGACTGAGACTATCCTTCCCGTTAGAGACAATTCTTCAAGTTCATAACACCTGTACAGATACCCCTGCACTAACAAATGAGAAGACCTGACAGATGCTGGAAGGATCTATCATAATATTCTGTGAACTTTATTCAACCACCAGTTCAGACTTTTTGTGTGTTCCTCTACTTTTTGATAATGTGTTGGAGGAAATATTTGTGGTTTTTAAAATATGAGTTTCATATTATGTATTATATATTATGTTATGCATGCTTGCCTCAGATGAGAACTATCCGTTCTGTCTCTATCCTTTGTAAGAAAAAGGTTACTTTAGGTCAGAGAATGCAAAATAACCCAGGAATGATTTCCTTTTCTATTTTAACTTTCTACCTAAAAAAGAAAAGAAAAAAAACAAGATGACAGCATCAAATGTTTCTAGTCTGTCACTATTCCCCTTGTAAAATGTGGAGGTGGATCATCCATGGGGAAGATGTCGAAAACTTTTGCTTGTTTCATAAATAGACCAATTATTTTTTTAATTTTTAAATTTTTAGTGAGGCAATTGGGGTTAAGTGACTTGCCCAGGGTCACACAGCTAGTAAGTGTCAAGTGTCTGAGGCTGGATTTGAACTCAGGTACTCCTGAATCCAGGGCCGGTGCTTTATCCACTGTGCAGTCTAGCTGGTCCCTGCCTATTGGATTCTAAGGAGAGTTGGGGTAGATGAGATCATATTACCAGCAGCACAAGGTTTTTCTATTTAATTAATTTACTCTGAGGTGGCAAGCAATCAGATATAGGTTACAGATGTGCACTTATGTAAACCATTACCACATCAATAGTTTTGTATAAGAAAACTTGAATAGAAAAAAATGAAAGAATGTAAAAAATAGCATGCTTCAGTCTGTGTTCAATCAATATCAGTTCTTTCTCTGGAGGTAGATAGTACACTTCATCATTAGTCCTTTGGGATTGTCTTGGATCATTGTATTGCTGAGAGTAGTTATGTTTTTCACAATTGCTCATAGAAGAATAATGCTGTCACTGTGCACAATGTTCTCCTGGTTCTGCTCACTTCACTATACATCAGTTCATATAAGTCTTTCTAGGCCTTTCTGAAATTGTCCTGTTTGTCATTTCTTATACCACAATAATATTCTATCACAATCATATACTACAGTTTATTTAGCCATTCCCCAATGGATGGGCATTCCTTTGATTTCTAGTTCTTAGCCACCACAAAAAGAACTGCTATAAATATTTTTGTACAAATACATCTTTTTTCTCTTTATTGGGATATCTTTGGGATGTAAACCTAGTAGTTGTGTTTCTGGATCAAAGGGTATACATGGTTCTATAGTTCTTTTTTTTTTTTTTTTTTGGTGAGGCAATTGGGGTTAAGTGACTTGCCCAGGGTCACACAGCTGGTAAGTGTCAAGTGTCTGAAGCCGGATTTGAACTCAAGTCTTCCTGAATCTAGGGCCAGTGCTCTATCCACTGAGCCACCTAGCTGCCCTGGTTCTATAGTTCTTAATAAATGTTTATTGATTGATTGATATTAGGGAAATAGAGAACAAGAAGATGGATGTTTGTCTCAACTCTTTCCCCTTCTCCCAAGAATGTGTACCAGGTGTTTGCCTGATTACGGTACCATAGATAGGCTTGGATGCTCAGTCCCAAAGGAGGTATAAGAGAAAGGGAACCTAGCCAGTACCAGTTCAATTCCGCTTAGGTCAACATTTATTAAGTACCTATTATGTCTGAGTCAGTGAGATGGGTATGTAAGACATAGTTCATGCCCTTGAGGACCTACAAGCTAGTGCTTGTGTAAACAGCTCTAATTCAAAATTGAATATGACAAGCAGTAAGAGAAGTGCGGATAAAATACTTTGAGAGATCTGCAGAGAAATTATTTCTGGCAGGGAAAGCAGGGTTGGCCCAGTGAGTGCTTCATGGATGAGGTGACATATCTGAGTGGGGCCTCCAAGGAGAGGTGGGGGTAAAGACCGAGTTGGGAAAATAGAGGAGAGTCATCCTTGGAATAACAGATGAAGAAATGCACAGAGATAAGTCTGACACTCCTATTCACCTCTTATTTTAGGGAGCACTGTAGGGCTTGTTACACTCTGTCATGATTAATTGGCTGACTTGTAGCTCCTGTAACCCTACTTATTATTTGCCTAAGGTTTTGCTTTTTAGAATTTTTAGCTGCAAGTGCCATTTTTCCTCATTCTGAGGAATGTAAATAATCAACATTTCTTGTGTATGCACAGTTATGTATGTAGCTAGGTTGGTTAATAAGGAAAGCCTTTACTGTTGGGATTTTTGTTATTTACAAGTGTATTCCCTCTCCCTTGGGGGCAATCTGATGGCATTTCACATGTAGAATCCCAATGGAAAAAAAAATCTCCAATATCTAGTAGGGCTTTTGATCTCTCACTTGGAAGAATAAACCAAGTCTATGCCAAAACTATCTGGTGTTTACCAGATAATTTAAGGGACAGGACTCCGGGGCAAGAATTTATGCCCATATTTCTTGGTGTCTTTCCCGTATTTGTTAAGTGTCCATGCTATTTTGTTCTTACCCCTGAAACCAGCATCTGGGCTCAGATAGCCCTATAGCACCTAGTATCCCAAGACCCTTCACAGGGAACATTTCATTTTCATACTTTTATCCCCCTCAGCCAATTAATATGCTCCAAGATCCCCAAGGCAGATCTTTGTAGATCTCGATGGCAGAAGTAGCAGATAACACCTGGACTCCACCAGTCATCACCATGAAGAGTATCTCATACATGTCAGAGATAGGACCTTTTCTATACCCTCCCCCCTCCCCCCCCCAACACAAAAGAAGTAAAATTTGGAGGGGCAGTTATACCAATGCCTAAATCCAATTGTAGATTTTCCTAAGTATAGCAGCAGCAGCAATCTGGCTCCAGTCTTCATCCGTTTATTGAGCTCTTGGTTGGTTATATAGAATAAACTTTTACAGCCTCTGGGGCTGGGTGTAAGCACCCAGAACACCCAACTTCTCTCTCTTCTATCACTTTGAGCTGTTTTCCCCCCCCTCCAATCTGTACCTATGTCAAGAAGGTTTTCCTCAACAGGGTGGCAATGAAGCTACAACTCAGACTTAGAGTTGTAGGTTTGGAGAAGTTGTCCATCTACTCACAACTGTAGATCCTAAGTCCTTATCAGTATGCTTCCCTCGAACAAATCAGTGAATATGATACTATTCACTCTTTTTTTTTTAGTGAGGCAATTAGGGTTAAGTGACTTGCCCAGGGTCACACAGCTAGTAAGTGTTAAGTGTCTGAGGCTGGATTTGAACTCAGGTACTCCTGACTCCAGGGCTGGTGCTCTATCCACTGTGCCACCTAGCTGCCTCTATTCACACTTAATCACAAAATATTTACTAAATGGAATGCAAAGCAAAAATAATCATGATATAACAGGCACCCATAAACTTAGGCCATACTTTCCCACCAATATACATAGTGTCTGTGGAGAAAGGATAGATACAAATATAGAAACCTTGAGGGAGGCATGTGAGTAAGGAAACCCACATGCATGATATAATTCAAAGCTCTGGACTTGATATACTTATGAAAAATCTGTACCAAAGACTACTTGAGTCTGGCCTTTTTTTTCAAACTGCTCTTTGACAGGGCTCTAAGGCAGTGATATTCTCTTTTAGCAAAAATGATCCCCCCAAGCATGGGATCAATAGAGCTATTCAGGCCATCTCTCTTGGCTCTGAGGGGTTTCTTTGTCTCAAGCTTTAGAAGGCAGTGAAGGTAAGGAAAAGCACGTCTCCTCAATCAGCTTTGTTAAGCAGCAGATTCTTCTTCCTCAAATAAATAACCAACAGCCAAGCTTCTCCAGTCAACTCAGCTCCCAGCAGCAGATACAAAGCCTGTCTTCCTCTAGTCAGTCTTCTCAGCAGAGAGGCAATGAAGGTTAGATTCTAGAATGCCTTTTCAGCTATCAGTTTGCTTTTCTGTAAGCCATCTGCTTAGTTGGACAAAGCTGGACTTAACTCCTTTCAAGTAATAGGCAGCAGTATCATTGTTTTTCCTCCTTAATTTTTTCTGTCTTCTCCACTTCTACTCTCACTCTTCTTCGTTGGTCTCTGACTTGAATCCTGCCTCAAAGCAAGATCTTTTTGTGTGAAGTGACTCACCTCTATTTTTGGGTGAGAAACCAAAATTCACATTTCTGTCAGACATGCCACAAATTAGCAACATGCAATAGTCTCATAGTCACCCCAAAGTTCTAATTATCAGGATTTCCTAGCTATCAACCCCAAGGTCCTCAAAATAGGAACATGTAAATTAGTTGTAGGGAAATAACAATGGCTGTATTTGCTTTCATTAAGTATTTTTTTCTCTGAGGGTTGCTTTTTCTTAGGTTTTCTCAGTACCTCCTCTGTTTCTTCCCAAGTACTTTTCTAATTTGAAAGGGACTATGCCTTACTCTTTGATAAATCTTTTACTGGACACAGGCCTTTTTCCTTTCCCCCTGGAACAGACACTGAGTAGCCATATAATCACTCATTTGGAAGGGCTTTTGCTGACACACGTAAGAACTTATGCAGAAAGTCCTCAATTGAAGTGAGAGCTCTCTAATTTAGACAGGTCAGACAAAAGGGAGATATTTTAAGAGTGAGCAGGCAGTAAGTAAGTAGAGAGATAGTGTAGATTGATCTTTGTAGAATAATAATAGTAGCAGGCATTTATATAGACTTGCAAGACACATCCTCACAACAACCCTGGTAGGTAGATGCTATTATTATTCTTATTTTACAGATGAGGAAACTGAGGCAAATGGTATGACTTGTCCAAGGTCACATAGCTAATACATGTCTGAGGGGATTTAAACTCAGGTCTTCCTGACCCTAGGTCCAGTGTTCTATCCACTGTGCCACCTAGATGCCTAAAATTTGGTTGGGGAAGAAGAATGCTATGATATAACCACCACCATAACAAGAAGCATTTCTATAATGCTTTAAGATTTGCTAAGTGTTTTACATTGTTGATTCATTTTATCCTCATAACAGTCTTGGGAGAAAACTGAGGCAAGCAGAGCTTAACCTAAGGTTACAATAGTTAGTAAGTGTCTGAGGCTGGATTTAAATGCAGGTATTCCTGACCATAGGTCCAGCACAAACAAACCACAGTGCCAGGGGAAGTTTAGGATAGGATAGGGAAGAACCAACTCCTTTTTAGGAGACATAGGGAAAGTAGTTATGGAAGAGGAAGGGATTAAGGATGGAGAAGGAAAGGATGATTGGCATGTCTCATGACACTTTTTTCCATAGTTCATTTCTTAACTCTATTTAATTATCTCTTACAAAAAAAAATAATAAAAGGGGAAGTTCTGCCTCATTTACGGGATAGTCATCAAACCAAACTTTTACATTTTCAGAGTCTTTGCCATTTCTGATGAGGGAATAATCAAGAACGTCCAGACTCCACACCTTTATTGTGGGACGGGAGAAGAAGAAATCAGACATGCATCCATTATATTATTTTTCTTGTCATTTTAAATTACTAGGTGGCAGTTTTGAAATACTGTACATGACTGAATATGGCCTGAAGTAAATACCGTGTCTGATGCTGGCAGACAATAGATTTCCACAAGCCCGAAGCATGCAATTTTTGAAACTCTCTTTTCTTCCTCCCCCTTTACTTGTAGCTGAGGTTCATTTTTATAAATATAAATAAGAAAATATAACCTTAAAAATTAAAATGAACTTTAAAATGTGTCTATTTACATGTCATCTTTTTCTCTTTTGGGGGAGAATTTCCTTTTTGATTCTCAGTCTTTTCCTTAGCTGCATCCCTTTCCCCTCTGTCTTGCCACCCCTCCATGCCACAACCCATGGCTATAGGCCTTCCTTTGTGCTTTTTCCCTCTTTTCAGTTTTCCCATTTTTTCTTTATCCTTGAAAAACCATATAGTACATTCTGCTGCAGCATTTGTGTTGTCTTTCTCCCAACACAGGGCTTTCTTCTGAAGGTGAAGCCAGGATAAAAGGGGGGGGGATGCTAGTATGGCAATCCCCCCTTTAGCTCTCTTTTTCAGACCTTTGGGTTAATTTCCATTTCTTTTTCTCCTTCAACCACAGGTGGCCTCTCTCTTTTACAGTGCCTTCTATCCTTGAGATTTGGATATCTAAAATTGAACTTGCCATTTTCACCCCTGAGTAAGATATTCTTCCTGATGTCTCTATTCCTGTTAAGAAAAGGGAACACAAAACAGATGGATACATAGTCATGTTTTATTCTTCTCTTTTCCTCACCCACCACATGTAACCTGTATCCAAGTTTTGTCAGTTGTTCAGTCATAATCTCTTTCCCTGACTGTTTTCACTGGTATCACACTGCAACAGAACTAGAAACAGGGAAATAGGGTGCTAATCCTGGCCCTGCCAGTTTATTAATCATGTAACTGTTTCAAGAGAGCTGATTGTTAAATTTTCAGGATTGCATTTGGAAATCTGCATATGCTACAAAATTGGGGCTAGGTTGACCATTTTGTCAATTTGTCTAGACTTAAGAAAGTGATGGAGAAAATGTAGATTAAAAATGTAGATTATGGGCAGCTAGGTGGCACAGTGGATAGAGCACTGGCCCTGGAGTCAGGAGGACCTGAGTTCAAATCCGGCCTCAGACACTTAACACTTACTAGCTGTGTGACCTTGGGCAAATCACTTAACCCCAATTGCCTCACCAAAAAAACCCAAAAAACCCCCAAACCCAAAAAACTCCCAAACAAACAAACAAAATATAGATTAAATTTAAAAGTGGATTATGCTTTTCCCCCCCTGGAAAGCCAGTTGTTAAAACATTTTCCAGAATTCCACTAGGTATAGTAGATACAAGTGCTGGAATTAGAAGAAGATCTGGGGTCAGATCCTAACTCATACACATAATGGCCAGCATTCAGAGCCTCATCTGTAAAATATAAATTGGACTTGATATCCTTTTAGGTCCTTTCCAGCTCTAAATCTGTAATCCTATAGGTGTTGATATAACTCTCTGAACCTTAGCTTGATCATCTGTAAAAGGGATAATAATACATCACAGTATTGTTGTAAAGATCAAATAAATTAGTGTATCTGAAAGCGCTTTATTTTTATTTAAAAATTTTTTTTTTATTTTTAGTGAGGCAATTGGGGTTAAGTGACTTGCCCAGGGTCACACAGCTAGTAAGGGTTAAGTGAAAGTGCTTTATAAACTATAAAATATATATGTAATGAAAGTTGATTAGGAGAGCCCTTATTGGTTTGATGAGCCCCACGATCACCTTGATGAGATAGATTACAGGGTGGTGGATCTTTGATGGAAGGGAAACACGTCATGGATGGAGACACAGATCCTATGATTGATCACTGTAATTGATCTTGAATTCTCTCCAGGATGATTGAAGAGTGAGATTCAGGTGAACAGATTGGTTCAAAGGAGCTTGTTCCCTCTGTAGTCTATAAACATCAGCTGTGAAGTGGTCTACTCTTTATTTTACCTTGTTTTTTCTCCTTTGGCTTTTAGAGTGCAACAAAGGAGGGATATGGAAGGAGAACAAGAAGGGGATTTGACCCTACCTTCAATTGTTGGCTTCTAGGAGAAACACACAGGTGGCCTATGGCCTGGTAAGCCTGAGAGGGAGATTAAAGGGCTTTGAGTCCCTGGATATTGTCTTCTGCCATTCAGTTATCTTTTCTGAGCATAGTTCAGAGACTAGAAATCCTGAGAATGGGCATTTGCAATTGTAGAGGTTTTAACAGGGTCAACTGCTGTTGCGGATGTTTCTTATAATGTCTCGTCTTTGTAAGTTTTTATGACTCCTTTCTTATGTGTATAAGGATGGGCAACTAGGTGGCAAAAAGGGTTAAGTGACTTGCCCAGGGTTGAATAGCTAGTAAGTGTCTGATGCCAGATTTGAAAGCACAAAGAAGTTTTCCTGACTTCAGGCCCAGCACTCTGTCCACTATCTATCTCTACAACTGCCTTGTAGCTAAGGTACCAAAGCCACATCAACTGATCAGGGCATTGTTAATTCTATTGATATTGCTGTGAACTACTGGGGACCAAGGTGAATGAGAAGTATTTGTTTAGTAGTCCCAGAAAGGGTTTTACCTTTTGTGGGAATCTGAGTGTGATGGGTTGAATGTCTTTGTATTGTCCTTTGCATCCCATGAACTTTATCTTGTAGATCAAATAAAAAGGTTATCCTATATCTGATGCTTCTAATATACTTGAGTTCTATCTGGGAATACTTTGGAAAACCTAACTAGGAGTGATACCTAAACTTTATTTTATGGATTTTCAGGAGAAATTCAGGTTAGGGGCACAACTAGCCAAAGAGAAAATGACCCCTTTAAGATTAGATCTCCCTGATGAAACCAAGTCCATATGTACCCAGGGTCCTTGGAAGATGGTACAGAAGGAGGGATCCTGGGTCATATGTAAATATATGATGTTATTAGATAAAGTCCTTATCTCATATATGAACCATTGCAGTAGTTTTCTAATGCATTTATCTGCTTTCATTTACTTCTTAGTTTAATCTAGGGGTTGACTCTTGAGCTAAGAATGTTTTTTACATTAAGAAAAAGTTTTTTATTTGCATTTAAAAATGTAAAAACCCAAAAAATATGTAAAAACCTTTCTTAGTTCCCAGGCTGCACAAAAACAGGTGGCAGGAGTATTTTGCCTGCAGTTTGCTGAAACCTGCCTAATTTGTGCTACCCAGTGTTGTTGGGTTTTTATATTTATTATGTTTATGTAATATTTTTAAAAATAAATTTTTGTGGATAACTTTTTGTCTTAAATAAGCTACATTTTCCAATATATTTTTGCCTCTTTCCTAACAGGGAACCTTCCCTTATAACAAAGAATAAAAAAGGGGGGGGGGAAGTTCAATAACATGAATATATATATACATATAATATATATGTGTATACACACATATATGTACATATACATATACACAAACACATATGCATATATGCAGAGAGAGAGTAAGAGAGAGAGGGTGGGGCTTAGATTATGTATGTTGCGTTTGTAGGTTTGTTCCATATCTCTTTAGAGGGAGGGATAGAAAGCCAATACATAATTCCAGGGTTACTCAGAGACCCCAGTGGTAGCCCTATAGGAAAGGAAGAATCAGGGCTATAAGAGTGACCATCACTGGTAATTCCAGCTCAGAAGGGTGTGACTCCTCACTGAACTCAGAACTTGTCAGTCCTGACCAAGAAGAAATTCCTTAATGCATAGGAGTTGGCTCCTTACAAGAAAAACCCAGCTCTAATTTGCAAGCGCGTTCTAATTTCTTGCCTATGAGCCAAGAGAATTCTTCCTCAGAGAGAGTCCAACAAGGGAGCAGGGGCTTTCAAACCAGAAGAGAAGGCTAATTTGCTGATGTTCCTTAGAGAGAATTGCAATTAGGGGGACAGATATGCCAGAGGACACAGAGGACAAAACTGTATCCTGGAGAGCTGGACAGAGCCATGTCTGAAGGGATTTCATATGATGAGGTCCCTGGGGCCCCACAAAGACATTGAATAAATATCTGTTGGATGAATGAATGAACATTTTTACAGTTTTAAACATAATCTGTTTCTCAATTCCCTCTTTTTCAAAACAAAAAACATTTCACTTTGGACTCCCTAGACTTTTCTGTCAGGCTTTTCTATCACTTCTTTATCCTTTGGCTATGATCGAGGAATGGGGGCTTGGACTTTGCTTTTCTTCCCCCTTTTTTTCTTCCCTTTTTCAGCCAGCTGCTCCTTGAGCCCCAGGGATTTTTTGCAGCATAGGTGGGGAGCAGTGCAGAGAGGGGAGGGGAGATTCAAAGCTTCCTCAGAATAACCTCAATTCGTAGCCACGCTTGTGACTCAGTGTTGTGATCCCTGTCTGAAACTCTTTCTTACAATTAGCCTTAAAAAAAAATTAAAATCACCCATGTAAAGCACTTGCAAATTGGAGCTGGATGTTTCTTGCAAAGAGCCAGCTCCTTCGATTGGTTAATGAGTTTTCTCTTGGTCAGCTTGGACCATCATGCTGAGACCTCACAGAAGCTGATAACACCTCTACCTGACACAGCTGGCTGCTCATTACATTCCCAGGATTTTGAAATGGGGGGATTTATTTCCCCTTCTAAATAGGCTACGTTTCTGTTCACTCCCTGAATCACTGAGGGCGCATAGCAACATAAAGGCCAAGGTTTGCTCCTGAGAAGGGCAGAGGAAGCAGAGAAACACCAAAGAGAAAAGAGACCCATCCATACATGACAGGAAAAGCAAAAGAAATCGGGAGCATCTCACACAATGGGCCACAAGGCCTTTGTTTCACTCCTGGCTGACTCCTTTTGAATTAGGGGACGTGCCAAGCTATGTGGTAACTCACAGTCCCTTGCCAGGCTCTGGGCATTTCTGGCCTCTTAGCATCTATCCTGTTTACTCCTCACAATGAATGCAAGGGGATTTCTTCCTGAACTAATCACAGGGCCTCACAGGATGGCAGACATCATTTCTACACCTCTTGTTTCATGTGAAGCCGAGGGATGGGCTTCCAGTGAGACCCCTCTTGTTCATTCTAATGAAGGCTTTCTACTCCCTATCGCCCTCCTGCAGATCTATTTGAAATACTGAATCTCTGATGGAGCCACAAAGAGTGGCTTACCTTCCAATGCTTTTTGGCTCAATGGCTTTTTCTTTCCTTTAGAAACATTTTGTATGTGATTTAGAAACATTTTTGGAGTGTTGAATGCCTGTGTGAGTCAGCATTCATAATGTAAATAATTTAAAATTAGAGCAAAATAATGTTGAGTTTATTTGAAAATATATAAATCTACAGTAAGTCTAAAATTAGGAAAATACCATGATCCATTGTGGACAAACTCACCTCCTTCACTTTTGGGGGGATTGTAAGGCTCTAATGAGACAGTAAGCATAAAATGCTTTCAAAACTTCAATTTACTATATAAAGACTATTATTTCGTCATTTCTTATTCCTTCTCTTTAAAATATTTTATTCATTTAAAATGATACCACTTTCATTTCTAATTAACTCCTCCCAGTAGAACCCTGTGTTATAAAAATCAGAATAGTTACACACACACACATATATACATTGTCCATGTCTAAAACATAGACCTAATTCTTTGCTTCTAGTCTACCACTTGTCTGCCAAAAGATAGGAAGCATGTTTTGGGTCAGCTAGGTAGATCCCTGGCTCTGAAGTTGGGATACTCAGGTCCTCAGTTCAAATCTCACTACAGACACTTACTAGCTGTGTGACCCTGGGCAAGTCACTTAACCCTAATTGCCTTAAACATCTGCGGCCATCTCCAGTATCTTGCCACTGGACCCAGATGGCTCTGGAGGAGGAAGTGAGGTTGGTGACTTTGCACAACCCTCGATTTCTTAAATCCAATTCAGTGCAAGTCATGACATCACCTGATGTTATGGTCCTCTTCAGGAATGAAGGACAAACAACAGGAAACATGTTTCACTGTCAGAGTTCTGAAGTCATGACTATGCACTGCGTTGATCGAAGTTCACTCAGCCTCAGTTCATAAACATCTCTCCAGTTCTTTGCAGCTAAAATAAATATATGAGATTTCTTTCTCCACCATCTCTCAGTAGCTTCTCTTCTTTTGAAAAATGAAATTCACTTATGTTCTCTCTCCTAATCTTGGTCACTGTCATTTACCAACCTCCCTCCTATTCTCTTCCATGATTTGAGGCCCTGGACCACCTTGTTTCCTGCCATCAACCTTTATAACTTCATCATACACAGGGATAAACCTTTTGACTTCACACAGTTCCTTGCACTTCTCAATTCCAATAATAACTGCCTTATGAATGTCAACCTGCCACAAGCATCATCACTCAGGATCGTTCTACTTCCAGAATTTTGATTTCTTCTTTCTCACAACCTCCTTCACCTACAATTCTCCCAAACTCTCTCTCTCTCTCTCTCTCTCTGAACTTATTTTTTTGCCCTTTTTTGGATCTTCCCTCCACTAATTAATATTTATTCTTCTAATTTATCAGACTGCTCCTAGCTTCACTTACTTCCTTACCTACTCTAGGTTCCATGATCACTCATGTCAGAGATCTTTTCACTTATATCTTAAATCTGATCAATTGTGTCCTTTTTGCATATTATCCTTACCCATGTAATGTCTTGGTAAATCTGTCTGCTCTTGTTATTCTTGTGGGAAGAGGTGAAATCGATCTAGCCAGCTGGTTCTACTACAAGCTCATTCAATCTAACCTCAATACTGCTCTTGCAATCCTTTTGATTATGTCTCATTGATTCCTTATCACATTCCCCATAGCAGCTGTTCTATACTTTTACTACTCTTCTCAAGTTCCTGACCCACATCCTTTCAGTTTTGGGGTAAATGATCTTGCTTATCCACTTTACTGACATGTGAATTTCCTCAACTTTTCTCTTTTTTACCTCAAAGTTTCTCTTCTTTATATCCATCTTAATAATAAAAATAACAAATAAATAATAAATAAAAGTCCCTTCTTTTCAGGGCTAATTCATTCATGTGTTCTCAATTTCATTCCTCCTGCTTCCTTTGGTATCTTACACCACCGATTTTTCCCCTTCTCTCTTGTATCTTCGATCTTTCTTCTGTCCATTGGCTCTTTTTTCTTATACCTGCTTCTATTTTCAGGTTTCATTTCACCTAAAAAAACTTTCTCGAGACACTGCTACCCCCAGGATTTATTGTCATTTCTCCTCTTCATCATGGGACATCTCAAAAGGGTACTCTATACTTCCCCCTTTCACTTCCTTGTTGTCTCTTGACTCAATTATTGTAGTTCACTTTATTTGTTTTTACCTAACTGGTCTGCTGAAAATATGCTGTGGAAGAGGTCACCGATAACATCATTCCTTAATACAATGGTTTTCCTCATCCCCCTTTTTATACCTCTCTCCTGCATGTTACTTTTGACTACCTACTCCTTAAAATTCTCTCCACTTGTGAATACCCTTCCCTTTTATATGTGATTGCCAATATGTAGCTTAGATGGGGGGCTTATTACCCCTTGTCCTGACAGGGCATCTTTTTCTTTTTAGACTGAGTCTCCCTCTCTCAACCCAGACTGTAAGTATAGGTGTTACCCATGGGTCTGATTCCACTCTAACTAGCACAAGATCCTTGATCATCTCTGTTTCTGACACAGGCAGGTTTGTTCTTCCTTGGGAAACCTGGTGTTCCCCTCCCCACTCCCAGGGGCTCACCAAATTAATGTTAAACTTATTTAAGATGCCTGATTGACTTAGGATGGCATCTTTTAACTTAGACTTTCCCTAGGCAATTTTATTGTTAGAAGGTAGAATCTATAATAATTTAATTGAGGTCCATTTGTCAGGGATAGCTTAGGTCAGTTTGTAATTCATTCCTTAGTCTTAGAAAAATCAGAACCTGTGTTGAACCAAAGCAGATATGTCTGTGGACTCAGGATCCAGACAAATACTATAATAATAAGAATAAGAATAAGAATAAGAATAAGAATATCTCCTAGTTAGAGCATTTAAGGTTTACAAAGCCCTTTCCTCACAATGATTTTTTGAAGGAGTGAAAGTATCATTACTCCCACTTGATAGATTAGTTAAATGACTAGTTCATAGTAACGTAGCTAATAACAACCATCATAGGTGACATTTATATTACACTTAGAGATTTTCAAAATGTTTCATGCATATTATCTCATTTGATTTTCACACAAACCCTATGAAGGAGGTAGTATAGGTATTATTCTCATGATACAGATGAAGAAACTGAGGTTAAGTCCATGGTTATACTCCCAATAAGTATTAGAAGTAGGATTCAGATGCTAAACTTGTTCAAGTAACTTACCTCAAATAGCTGAAATCTCAGGGTTAATTAGGATAGAAATATTCAGTAGCTTTTTTTTCCCCTGCTGCCCGCCACCCCCAATTACATGTTTTCTGAAAGACCTTATAGATGAATTGCTCAACTGCTGTGGGAAGTCTCTAAGGAATGTGGGAGAATGGGAGCAGAAAGGTCAATTCATCAAAGTATAGATTCCTGAACTTGATATTTATTCCTAATAAATTTCTAAAAGCGATGACTAAACTGATGGTTTGTGGGCCTTTAGAAAGAGAAATGATTACCACTAGGGGCCAGCATGGACTCATTCTAGTTCTCATAGGAGCTAGAGAAGTCATGCAAGACCAACCTCATTCCCTTCTTGATGGGGTTACTAGAATGGTAGATGAGAAGAATGATGGAGATGTACTGTATCTGGATTTCAGTAAGACATTTAACAAAATCTCTCACAATATCATAGTGGACAAGCTGGAGAGATTTGAGCTCATTGATTTTAGCACAGTTAGGTTGATTTATAACAGATAGAACAATAAGATTCAAAGAGCAACGATTAAGTGAGATCTCTAGTGACATTCTGTAAAGTTCTGTATGTTGTCCTTTTGTTGTCAACATTTTTATCACTGACTTGGAGAAAGATAAAAATGGCACGCTTATTAATTTGTAGATGACATTATGCTAATACCTTGCAGTATAAAATCAGAATCCAAATAGATATTGAGAACCCAGAAGGGTAGGTGAAATCTAACAAGATGAAATTTAATAGGAATAAATGTGGTCTTATACTTGAGTTCAAAAGATCAACCACACACGCATAAGATAGGAAAGATATGTTTGAACACAGTATGTGTGAAAAAGATTTAGTCTTTAACTTTAGATTTTTTTTTTTAGTGAGGCAATTGGGGTTAAGTGACTTGCCCAGGGTCACACAGCTAGTGAGTGTTAAGTGTCTGAGGCCGGATTTGAACTCAGGTACTCCTGACTCCAGGGCCGGTGCTCTATCCACTGTGCCATCTAGCTGCCCCTAACTTTAGATTTAATACATGTCAACAAGAATTTATAAAGCACTTTTATTACATGTCCTATGCTAGGTACCAGGGATATAAAGACAAAAAAAATAATCACTGCTCTCAAAGAACTTATATTTTATTGGGAGCACTGTACACATATAAATATGTATAAACCATGCAAAGTACATTAATTGCCCCTATTGCAGTTTTGGGAGAATGAGGCAGAGAAGTTAAGGGATGAGGACACACCTCCCATTGGAGTGAGCTCTGAAAGGAATCTAGGCATTTTAAGAGGCAAAGTTGAGGAGCAAGTGAATTCAAAGCGTGGAATATAGCCTGTGCAAAGGCATATAAACTAGAAATGGCCTGTTAATGAAGGGGAGCAACAAATAGGCCAGTTTATCTGGCATGTTGAATATGTGAAGAGAAGTAATATGTTATAATCCTGCAAACATAGGCTAGAGTCAGAATGTGTGAAGGACTTTCAATGCCAACCAATAAGTTTGTATCCTAGAAGTCATAGGACCACAGGTTTGATACGGTCTGACCTGTACTTTAGGATTATCACTTTGGTAGCTGTGTGGAACATGAATTGGAGAAGGGAGAGAATTGTGGTAGGGAGTCCAGCTAGGAGGTACTGCAGTAGTCCAGGTGGGAGGTAATAAAGACATATAATAGGAAGATGTATGTGGAGGAAAAAGAGATGAGTATAAGAAATGAAGAGGTAGTAGAAGTGATAAGATATGGCCACTGATAGGCTATCATGGTGAAGGAAAGGGAAGAGTCAGGAATGACTCTGAAGTCACAAACCTGGCTGACTGGAATCAAAGAATGAACAATGCAATGTGGCTTTGGGAAAAAAACAGGAAATATAAATTTAAATTTCACTAAAAGGAGTATAGTGTACAGAATGAGGGAGATGATCCTCTAAATGTATATTGCCTTGGTCAGACCAGATCTGGAGCATTGTGGTCAGCTCTAGGTACCATATTAACGCAAACAAGGCATGATCAAGCATTGACAAACTAGGCTGTGTACAAAGTAAGGCAATTAGAATGGTAAAGAAACCTGAAACCTTGTTATTTGAGAACCTATAGATATATAACATGGATATGAGAATGGTGAGATACTTCAATCTAGATCCTAGTGACTGTTATATATTGAGCTTCAGGGCACCATCCTTCCTTCTTCAATGAGTTTAATGCCAGGATCAGTCTTTCTATTTCAATTCCTGACCTTTAACCAGGGACTTTTTTGTGGGGGAATGAGGGTTAAGTGACTTCCCCAGGGTCACACAGCTAGTGTCAAGTGTCTGAGGCTGGATTTGAACTCAGGTCCTCCTGAATCCAGGGCCAGTGCTTTATCCACTGTACCACATAGCTGCCTCTTTACCAGGGACTTTAACAGCCATATTGATGTTTTCTCAAATACACTAATTTCCCAGGTCATCAGTCTCTTGAGTTCCCATGACCAACTCATAAATTACTCAGCTACACATAGTCATCATACCCTTAGTCTTGTCATTACCCACAATTGTTCCATTTCCATGTTTGTGAACTATGAAATTCCTTTATCTCATCATATTCTTTTAATGATTTTCATCTTATGACTCAACCCTGTTCTTTTTCCTCACCCTTCTCATCACCTCTTAGTTTATTCCCAAGCCATCACCTCTATACTGATTTTACTCTCCATCCTTCCCAATCTCTACATTTTGGTGAAACAGTTAAACTCTGCACTATCTTCTACTCTCAAATACCTTGCCCCCTTGTATTATTGCTGATCCTGCCTTGATAAACCATCTACCTCCTTTGGTCTTATTCATGTGATCCGTATAGTTGGAGAAAATTTTGAAAACATACTGATTTGGCCCATACAAACTCAATATCTAGTCTCATTAGGGTCCTTACTGAAATAAGGCAATTAATTTATTTTTCCATAATCAACTTGCCATCCCACTCTTCCCTACTGTTTGAAATCTTCTGGTCTCTGCTTAGTCTTCTCACTATATGCCTACCCTCTTTCTGCTGAGGCCCAACTATGTCTCATACTTTTGCCCCAGAGCTCCCTCTTCATCCAGCTTCCTCAGTTCACATGTCTTCCTTCACTCCTATCTTAGAAGAGGACTTTGCCAAGGGAACCCATATACACATACTCTTGATCATATCTTCTTCTCAAGGAGATTACCATAGTTATCTCCACTATCTCTCTAATTTTCCACCTCTCCCTGTTTAGTGGCTCTTTCCCTCATGCCTAAAAACATGTCCATATCTTTCCCATCCTTGAAAATACCTTCAGTTAATTAAAATATTCTTGTTAATTCGCACAACATATCTTTCCTGCCCTTTTTGACTAACTACCTTGAGAAAGCTGTCTATACTAGCTGTTTTGGGAAGTATTGAATTTCTGTTAGTTGCATGTTCAAGATGAGGCTGGATGGCATTGGGATTTATAGAGAGAGTTCATTAGTGCAGCATGGGTAGGAATAAATGAATTCTAAGTTCTTTTCCAACCCTGCTATTTTTGGATTCTATGGTTGGAAATATTATATAATATCAAGACAGATTGGTGCTAGTTTGACACACTTTTTGGTCATTAAACCATAAAGGACCAGCTCTTGACAAAATTATAAGATATGCATTATTTGTCTTTATTGTGTTCCAAGCTCCCCTTTGACTTTCAATCTTCCTTGTATGTGACTGCCCTCTCTCTACACCTCTTATCCTATGTTGTCATTCCACAGAGTCTTTTTTTTGGGGGGGCAATAGGGGTTAAGTGACTTGCCCAGGGTCACACAGTTAGTGTGTCAAATATCTGAGGCCAGATTTGAACTCAGGTACTCCTGAATCCAGGGCTGGTGCTTTATCCACTGTGCCACCTAGCTGCCCCCCCATTCCATAGAGTCTTGATTTTAGCTGGTTGTTAATTTATCCTGATAATAAGGGATTAGTTGACACTCTGCATAAGGATTATTTGGAGGTGACAGGATTCCTGATTTGGTTTGGAGTTCCACTAGATGACCTTTGTGTTCCTTCTAACTCTATGATTCCAGGATTTTAAGGTATAAGCTAATAATTGATTGAGGTTTTAGTCTTCACAGGAGAATTTGCCTTCTAATAGTGGCCTTTTGAAGACAAATTAACTTTCAAGACTCAAAGGCATGTTAAGCACTACAATGGTTGGTCAGGGAGATATTTTTGGCTGGGGAAGAGATATTTGGCAGTTCTCAAATAACATCATGTAGGCAGTTGCCTACTTCGGCTTTTAGTGAGACCAACCCTACTAGTTATCTCTGAAGCCAAAGAGGTCCCTCTCCTTTTTTTCCCCTTAAAACCCATGTCCATACAAAATGTGGCTATGTTTTTAGATGAATTTTCTGTGGAGACAATAATGAAAGGTGACTCTATGGGAGGGGTCTAGGTTGTGAATCAGTGTGCTAATGACAAAGTGAATTCATGCAAGTGATTATTGGAGTGTGACTGAAAATTCATAGAGATAAATTTGAGTATCTGAAACTATGAAAGATCACGGAAGTGTATGAGATAGCTTATTAGGGTGAGATCAGTGTTGCATAGTACTCATAGCTAATATTTTAAGGCCAGAGGAAATTTCCATGAATCTTAAAAAGTTTAAAAATTATTTTTTCAAGTTAATAAAAGTTCATGGCCTTTTGGCAGGAGTCATGGAATAGAAGAGGGATTCTTCACTTTTTTTTGGTGTTATAGACCTTTTTTTCAGTCTGAGGAATCCTATGTATCCCTTCCTAGAACAATATTTTTTAAGTGTATAAAATACATGGGCTTACAAAGGAAACCAAAGGTTAAATGAAAATAGAGATGGAATTTCCCCCCCCCATCTAACTTCACTGACCCCCGCTGAAATCTATCTATGAATGCCTTGGGGTAGGGGTACTATGGATGACAGGTTAAGAACTCCTAAAATAGAGAAACACCCTAAATGTCAGTGGGCCACTGGGAAGTTCCTTCTAGCTTCTTGATTTATTTATGATATCATATTTGGGTAAAGGGTCATGCTTCGCTATTTTTGGTCTTGCTCAAGCTGACCCAATTCATCTTTGTGTTTTATAGAGGTAAGTGATTTCTCCAAGTCATCCAGTTATCGAATGATAAAACCAATTGACATGATCTACTCATTTCTCCTGACTTCTCATTGCATTCGTTTTGCTTGGTCTATACTCTCTCCTGTAATTTCTTTTTTTCTTTCTTTCTTTTTTTTTTTTTTGGTGAGGCAATTGGGGTTAAGTGAGTTGCCCAGGGTCACACAGTTAGTAAATATTAATAGTCTGAGGTCAGATTTGAACTCAGGTATTTCTAACTTCAGGGCCAGTGCTCTATCCACTGCACCACCTAGCTGCCCCTCTGTAATTTTTTTATTTTATTTTTTACTTTTAAATATTTTTTCCAATTACATGTAAAAATATTAACATTTGTTTTGTTAAAAATTTTGAGCTCCAAATTCTCTCTCTCCCCCATGAGCAATTTCATATAGGTTATACACATGCAGTAATGCAAATCATATTTCCATATTAGTCATGTTGTGAAAGAAAACAGACCAAAAAAACCCAACAAGAAAAATAAAGAAAGTTTTAAAAGTATGCTTTGATCTGCATTTTGACTCTATTACTCTTTCTTTGGAGATAGCATTTTTCATCATGAGTTTTTTGGAATTGTGTTGCTGAGAATAGTTGTCATTTACAGTTGATCCTCATATAATATTGCTGTTGCTATGTACAATGTTCTCTTGGTTGTGCTCACTTCATTTTGAATCAGTTCATGTAAGTCTTTCCAGGTTTTTCTGACAGCATCCTGATAGTCATTTCTTGCAGCGCAGTAGTATTCCATCAGAATCATATATTACAACTTGATTAGTCATCCCCTCATTTTGAATTCTTTTCCATCCCAAAAAGAGCTGCTATAAATATTTTTATATACACAGAGAGCTGAGAGTTCTGGAATCTGCTTCAACCACCCCTGATTCAGTTGCCCCAAAGACCTGCTGTTGGCTTACCAGGCACTGTGCTCCACTCTTACATCAGTGAGACAGACCTATCTTTTCTACCAACCTTCTAAGTTGTCTTGGGCTGGAAAATTGTTTAGCCCTATCCTTTTGTTGGTACTGCTGCTCCAGAATGCATTTTTTCTTTCTTTTTCTTTCTTTTTTTTGTGGGTCAATGAGGGTTAAGTGACTTGCCCAGGGTCACACAGTAAATGTCAAGTGTCTGAGGCTGAATTTGAACTCAGTTCCTTCTAAATTCAGGGCTGGTGCTTTATCTACTGCACCACCTAGCTGCCCCCCAGAATTTATTTAAAAAAAAATATTTAATTCCCATTTATTTAGAGTTCCATCAATCTGTGTACACTATTTATATTAAAAACAAAGGAAGGTGAGGCTCCTAGCAGAATTCATTTCCTAAAGGATAAGGCCCTGCCCTCTAGCAGTTTAAACTCTAAGGGGAGATAATAATAATTAATAATAATAAAATAATGATGAGGACAAGGATAATAATAATAATAATAATGGCTAGAGTTTATATCGCATTTTAATGTTTGTAAAGTCCTTTTTTTCATTAGAAAACCCCTTTATATACATTTCATGCTGTTTTGAAATCATAGAAATTAGGTGAGGGGGGAAAAAGCCCCAAGGTGATAAATACAGCTGAAGAGCACAGTGTCTCCCAAAAGTTTTCAGCTTTCACAGGAATCTGGGGACAGGAGGGGAACAAGACCTATATATCATCTACTGTGTAACTTAGTGAAGGGGCTCAAACCCAGGGCCAGGCAGAGACTGGGACCTCAGCTCTCCTTATCAAGTGACTCTGCGTCCATTGGAACCTATTCTCTTTCCTGCCGGTTGTTCCCTGGCCTATCCAGTTCTAGTTCCTCTTGAATATTGTGTAAAGCACTTTTACAAATAATATTATCTCATTTCATTAGATAGGAAAAAAACAAATGAGTATAAACAAGAACAAAAATCAGTAGCAAAGAGTCTTAACCAGTTACAGCTATATAAAATTAAATGCATAGGGGCAGCTAGGTGGCACAGTGGATAGAGCACCGGCCCTGGAGTCAGGAGGACCTGAGTTCAAATCCGGCCTCAGACACTTAACACTTACTAGCTGTGTGACCCTGGGAAAGTCACTTAACCCCAATTACCTCACTAAAAGAAAAAAAAAATTAAATGCATAGTGCGTGCGTACACACACACACACACACACACACACACACACACACACATACAGCAAGGAGACCTGGTAATTTGAGCCCAAAAACGTTAGTCAGAGAAGCTGGCTGCAAGTATGGTCTTAATCAGTGTATTTTGGGGAAAAGGAGGGACCTGCCATTGTATAGCAAAGTAAAATTGATAAGGACCTAGCCAGGCGAAAGTTTCCTGTTGTTAATGCCTCTTTCTTCTAAGTGTGTACAACCTGCCTCTCTATTCTGATTCAGAGTTTTCCTGGGCAAATAAGTAATTTAAAACCCAAAGCTCAGCAATTAGAGCCCGTGACTCCCCTTTGTTAAGTTCCTTGAGTCTAAAAACAAGCAGCAGTGTGTTGGCTTTGTTTATTTCTTGGTATTCTCTTTTCATTTAAGTGCATTTGGCAAAATGCAGGTTATACCTGGGATCAATTTTGTTCAATCTCCCCTGCCTCATTTACTGAAAAATAGTCATTATACCTTTAAAACATGTGTTCCCCTCTTCTCTTTTTGGAGATTTGCATCTAAATAACCACTGCTCTTGGCTGGTCCAAGTCTGTGGAGTCAAATAAGCAGTCCCTGGTGCCAACCTTCCAAAGCTATTAATGGAGATTTTATGGGTGGGGAGGGTTAGTAATGGGGCTGACTTTAGACCTTAAAAGAAATGAATGCATTGGAATAGAATTGGGGGTGGGAGTGGGGAAAGAAAGAATGGAAAAAATGATGCAAACTACTTTGTTAGCAACATGTACCCTAAATTGGTATAATTTATGCTTAACAAAGTCAAGTTTTCCTTCTTGTTGAATAGCCCAGCTGATTTACATATGGACCAAGGGACCTACAGAGATGTGTGTTCATAGTAGCATAGTTTTCAAGCTAGAGGGGACCTCAGAGACTTTCTACTCCAATGTCCTTATTTTACAAATAAAGAAGTTGAGGCCCAAGGTGGCTAAGGTACATGGATAGATTTAGATAGATTAAGAGTTGGAAGGCCACTGAATCCAATACCCCTCATTTTTTGGATGAAACTTAGGCACAGAAAGGTTGTTGTTTATCGAGGATCATATCACTAGTCAATTTCAGAGGCAGGATTTGTACTCAGGTCTTCCTGACTCTAAGTCCAGTAACCTCTTCACCATGGCAGGCTACCTTTCAGAAGGAGGACTTGAATTGAGACACTCTACATCCAGGGTCAATTTTCTTTCCATTGTACCTACCATATATCTCCCAAGAATCAGAATACACTATAGTCAGATCAGGGATATGACTTGCATCCTTTTGAGACCTTGGGTTTATTACACATGATGTGGGTGGAAAAATGGCTAGTTTTAGACTGGGAATCAGGAAGACCTGAGTTTGAATCTTGCCTCAAATCATTACTAGCTGTGTAATAACATTCGAAAAGTACTTAGCACAGTGCCTGGCACAGAGTAGGTGCATAATAAATGCTTGCTTCTATTCTGGAAAGTCATTAAACCTTGATTCAGCCTCAGTTTTCTCGCCTGTAAAATAGGATTAGTAATAGGTTCAAATAAAATAACATGTTTAAGTTAAACCTTAAATAGCCCTAGATAAGCATTAGCTTTATTATTAGCATTATTTAAAATGTATAGCATGGCAGAATTAGAAAAGGGCTGTAGGAGTACAAGTTAGTTTTTCAGTGTACAGCTTTTCCTAAAAGTGGATGTTTTGGGAGGGAGATTTAGTAGGCTGAAAGCTTAAGAGCAAGGATTGTTTCAATGATTATCTAAAATAAATATATATCTAAACACCTACTATGTGACAGTCTGGGGATATATCCCCAGACTGTCACATAGTTGGTGTTTAATTAATTTTTTTGATTGATTGAAAATAGATCGTCCTCTTCCCTTTCTCCCAGTCAGAAACTAATGATGGAAATGAAGATTAAATTATTCTGCCCTAGAAGTTGAGCCAATGTAAGAGCAGCCATTTGCAGATGTGCTTAAAATAGGCCACTCCCTGGGGGACAGCCTGAGGGGAGCTGGCTAGCCCCTCGGAATTCCTGGGAAACAGGAGGGCTGCCTCACAAGGGAGCTGGCTTTCATTCCAGCAGATAGCTGGGACACAAAGGCCTATGTAAAGCTTTTGTTCTCCAGTTGGGCGGAGCTACCCAGACTTGGCTGGCCCAGGCATTGGCTCTTTGTCCCCTCTCCTCTTAGGGGTCATGAGGCTGCTGGACCATATCCCTTTGGCCCTGATAGTCCCACTTCTCTCCTTGGGCTTAACCTGAATGCTTCTTTTGCCAAGGCAGATGGCTCGGGAAGCTCAGCAGAGTTGCATAGACTTTTGTGTTTCATAGCTTAGGAAGGCAAAAGTAAATAAATAGCCCCCGTTTTCCCTCCAAAATCCAATTGTACTTTCAAAGGAATATTTCTGTTTCCTTTTCTTGGTGATTTCTACCCAACAGGGGACGTTAGATTGTGTGTGTGTGTATGTTGGCCTGGGGAGGGAGGAGGGTTGGCTATGGAGGAAGAGGAAGAAGAAATAGTCAGGCATTTCTATTTTCAGCCTGCCTCTTCTGAAACGCCTGGCGTCCAGCTAACCTCTTTAATAGATGAGTTAAGCTTTGCTTTGAGACAACTTCCCAAGGAGACCTAGTGTAGAGACCTGGCTGGCTTCATTTCAGAGATTTGCAGTAGGTGGCACTCGATTCCTTTAGACTTGCCTCAGCTGCTACCACTAAGCAAGCTGACAGAGAGCTTTTTTTTTTCTTTCTCCTTTCTCCCCATTGCCTGAGCAGGCTGGCTACCTATGTTACTGCTCAGGGAGAATGTAAATATGAAACAAAACATTTTATGCATTTTGAAAGAGCAGGGCTTTCTTACTGAGACTCAGTCTTGATACTCCAGAGACTCCTTTGGAAACTCCCTCTTCTACTGAACTTGTCATTGCAACCTTTCATTCACTCAGAAAAAGCTACTACAAAAATCTCAGCTCATTTACCTTTGTCTCCTCTGACTCCTAATACCCATTGGATGATTGCCTGAAAAACAAAGATACCGCAGCTTCCTCCCCTCCCCTCAAGCTCCTCCTCTCCCTAGCCTCCCTAGTGACTTCTTTGCCCATTATTTACTGTATCAAATAGAGCATTGATTTAATTGTACCTATAATATTTTATTTTTTTCTTTCAATAGCTGCTCCTGTGGGGCAAAAGATGGTTCTCTGAAGGCAATTTTTCTCTAGTCATGCACACAGCATAAGGTCACATATCATTTCAGAGACCAAACACTTGGAAAAACTAGCATAGTGAATTTATATTTGGGAGGGATGTATTTATGCATATACGTATAAACACACGTATATATTTCTATAGATGTATATGTATAATATATTTAAGGTATGAATACTGGCTCTGGAATCAGAAAACTTGAGTTTATATTTTGCCACTGATGTTTACTATCTATGCCACCTTGAGCAAGTGATTTAGCTTCCCTGGGTCTCATCTAAAAAATGAGGAGCTTATAATAGATTATTTCTGTGGGCCCTTCCAGGTTTTAATCTGTGATCCTATTATATTTATTTATTTAATTAATTTTAAAATTTTTTGTGGGGCAATGAGGATTAAGTGACTTGCCCAGGGTCACACAGTTAGTAAGTGTCAAGTGTCTGAGGCTGGATTTGAACTCAGGTCCTTCTGAATCCAGGGCAGGTGCTTTATCCACTATGCCACCTAGCTGCCCTCTGTGATCCTATTATCTATCTCTGTCCATCCATCCATCCATCCATCTATCTATCTATCTATCTATCTATCTATCTATCTATCTATCTATCTATCTATCTGTTTGTCTGCCTCTCTACCTCTCTATCTCTTCATCTCTCCATCTATCTATCTATCCATTTATCCATCTATTAGACTATTTATACATCAATATTATAAATTATCTATCTATCCATATTATCTACCTTACTATTAATCCATCTAACTCTCATCTATCTGTCTGTCTCTCTTCACAAGAAATTGTGTATAGGCAGAGCCCTCTGCCAAGGCTTCCTTAACTCTTTTGCAATAATATTATTAAAATATTACATACTACTATGTTATAATATAGATTATATTTTATATAAATTTATATTATTAATATATAATCAAACTTTACCATAAAGTTCCCCAGACCTCATTGTAACATCATTTGGGCAGTTGCCCACTTGTAACATTGTTCTCAGGAACTATAGTGGTATATGGATTACTTGGGATGAAGTAAAATAATTATATTTATTGATGTACAACAAATCTTCCAACTCTTTGCATCTTTATAAAACTGTTTATATATAATATGCCTTTCTTTTACTTTAGTCACTTATTTTAAACAATTAGACATTGAGGTCACAAGATTTTGACACATTCTTTAAGCTTCCATCAGGAAACCATACCACATTGGATATTAAAGATACCTTTGACCAGAGTCTGGTTTTTCCTGATTTAGTCTTGGCTAACTTATAGACTATAGGTTCTCAATGAATTTTAAATGAGGCAAGTTTCTGGACTATTGAAGCATGTTCAACTTAGATAAATTTTTTAACCTTTCATGATATGTGGCATGTTGAAAGACCATGTTGCCATATTTCATCTCTATCTCTTGGGAATTTCTGTAATTCTGGGACAGTCATGATTCTCAGGATATCTACATAGCTATCAGAGGCCATTATTCCCTCAATTGGGATGGACTGGAAGTAAAAAAAAATCCCCCAAACATTTTTGGGTGGCTGTTTTATAGTCTAAGGAAGATGCCTAGAACTTAACAGGCTTACTTGGATTTCTTCTGACGACAGTTTTGGTATAACTTTGAAGGAAAAAGTGAATTTTATCAGCAGAAATTAACTTTCTCCAATTTTTAGTCCTCCTATTTTTACATTGTCTTGCTTATGAAAAGCATTTTTTTCTTCATAGCAATGATTAATAGCTGCTTTAAAAAACTGATTTATGTAATGTTCTTTTAATTTTAAGAAGCCTATGCTATACTGTGGAGGAATCAGTAATAATCCTCTGAGATGAAGGTCCCTTAAAGAATAAGGCCCCTCTGAATATATTTGAATTTTTTCTGAGAATGAATTAGGCTACTTTTAAATTATTGTTTGCCAATTCATCATATTTTTCATTGTTTTTGTTTGCACTTTAGTATGTTTGATCTTGTTTCATTTTGTGTTTGAATGACCTTTGAAATGCTTGGCTTTCCAACATCAACAGATCCTACAATAGCTCTAATGGTCATTGAATTGTGCTCTTTAAGAGTTAAACAAAAAAAAAAAGCAAAAAAACAAAAAAAAGAGTTATAGCATTTGTGCATTTTCTTTGAGTAATATCTGCATGTGGGAATGTTGTGCTCAAGGGTATGTCTAATACATAGGAATGATTACCCAGGGAAGAGAGTTTTGATCTGGGGAGCCATAGGTAGTGTGAGTGGACAATGGTTGAAGGTGTTGGGTTACAATAAAGGTTGGTTTTCTGGGGGATATTTCTATTCCCCATCCTCTTGCCCGTTGCTGGCAGTTGGTTGCTTGGCACTTAGTATTGTTGTTGGTGGTGATAATGGACTCCTTTCCATGTAGCTCTTAGGTGAAAGGTCTTGGGTTGTCTCTACTGTCATAGGACCTGGGGATTGAGGTGTTGATCATGGACTGACCTGTCTCACACATACTCCTGTTACCCTCAGGGTTCCTTGATGCTTTGGCTAGGTTGGCTTGTCTGACTCATCAAGGTTGTTGATTGACCATTGGTGGTGGTAGTGGTGGTAACAGGAATGGCAGGATCCTTCTCTATAGGAGATGATCGTTTAGATGGTGGCTGGTAGCTTTGGGCATGCTGCTATTCATAGCAGTCTTGAGTTTGCTCATTGATAACAGTTGATAAAAATATTTTTTCTGGAAGACAGATTTGTAAACTGTAATACCCTTTACCTTCTGTTTGGCTATCTTACTGTTGTATGCTTGCTTCTCATTAATACTCAGTTTATTCCACATTTCATCTTTTTTATTGTTGTTACATATCCAATCTCAGGGCAAAATTCCGACCAGAACAGGAACACGCCATTGAGGGTTGTTTGAGATCGTTAGGATTCCTCCCTTCCCCCATAATTCTTTTTTTTCTCTGTCATGCTTTACCTTATCAGTCCTTTCTATTTCATCAAACTTGGAATTCTCTGTTCCTGCCCAATCCCCTGAACACTTCATTGAAAATTTTGTAAAGTTGATAGGAACTTCAGGAATGTTTCCCTTTATGTTTTTCTTTAGAGCATGTTTGCACAAAAAAGACATACATAGACTTTTTTTTTTTTTTTGCGGGGCAATGAGGGTTAAGTGACTTGCCCAGGGTCACACAGATAGTATCAAGTGTCTGAGACCAGATTTGAACTCAGGTCCTACTGAATTCAGGACTGATGCTTTATCCACTGCGCCACCTAGCTGCCCCCCATACATAGACATTTTGCCTTTTTTTTAAGAGTCACTTTTAACCACCCGAGCCTGTGTTGTTCTTTATTATTACTAGCCATTCAAGAGGCAGACCAACAGCTATCCTCATCCCCTAGGGGATGGGTAGTGTGAATGAAACACAATGAATGAAAAAGCATCTTTTAAGCATCTCCCAAGTTCTGTACCAGGTGCTAGGTATACAAATTCAAAAGTGGAACCATAGAGAATTCAATTGTTATACTCTTTCCAGGAGAAGTAGTAGTATCAATATGATTAATGTTTCCAGAACTAGAGGTAGAGGCGGGCAGGAGAGGGAGAGAGTTTGCATATGCAACAGGGAAGAAGGCAAAATGTCAGGGATGGATGGGATTTAAAGCATGACCTGGTGCCGGCCAGGATTAATGGACCTAGAGATTTTTTGTTTTGTTGGTTTTTTTTGTTTTGTTTTGTTTTGTTTTGTTTTGTTTTGTGGGGCAATGGGGGTTAAGTGACTTGCCCAGGGTCACACAGCTAGTAAGTGTCAAGAGTCTGAGGCCAGATTTGAACTCAGGTACTCCAGACTCCAGGGCTGGTGCTTTATCCACTGCGTCACCTATCTGCCCCCTAGTATATATATTCTTCTTCTTTTTTTTTTTTTAGTGAGGCAATTGGGGTTAAGTGACTTGCCCAGGGTCACACAGCTAGTAAGTGTCAAGAGTCTGAGGCTGGATTTGAACTCAGGTCCTCCTGAATCCAGGGCCGGTGCTTTATCCACTGCACCACCTAGCTGCCCCCCCCCCTAGAGATTTTACAACCCATTCATTCCTCTAGTTGGAGTACATAGATCCAGAGCAGAATTCCAAAGCTGAGTGAATTGACTCTTCCAGTTGTTGGAGGTGTGGTTAGGAGAGTGCATTAGACAAAGAAGCAAGAGATCTGGGTTCTCGTTTTATGTCTATTAACTGGCTTTATGGTCTTAATCAAATCGCCCTGCCTTTCTGTGCCTTAATTTCCACCTTGGAAAAATGAAGGGATGAAAATGGGGGTAAGGAAGTTGGAGTGGATGACCTCCGAAGTTCCCTCTAGCTCTAATATTCTATTACAACATTCTATAACTGATTTCTTTTATGGTGGGAAAGCGGAGTTTAGAAAATCAGAAACAGCATTAAAATTCACAATGAAATAACAACTTCTGAGTTATAGGTTCTGGCTAGTCTCTTGTCCTTCCTATTATCTGTTGATTTTAAAAAATAGAATATTCACTAGATTTTGGATGGAAGGGGGGGGGAATCTTCTGCTGAGAAACAAATCTTGTGTCTGTGTGTGTGGTTTGGCTATTAAACATCTTTCCAGAGGTCTTGGTCTGTTGCAATAGCTTCGCCAATCCCTCAATTACTGTTTTTCTTTCATGAGGAATTGTTGCTAGAATGCACTCACCCTTTTAGGGAGCTGTGAATGTGGTTATAATTGCTTGTTTCTAAGAGAATTGGCTAGACTACACAGTCCTGGTAAAGTTGCTCAAACAAATGGAATGTAGAGGAGATCCTGAGTTTCATTCAGGTTTAATCTTGGCTGTGGGGCCTTGTTGACCACTGAGTGACAGTGTCCCTGATGAATCACAGTGTGATTATAAGCCATATGAACCCAGCAGAAAAGTTTTACAAATCAGGCTGCCTCAGAATTCATTTGTTAAGTGAGGTTTGACATTTCCGTGCTCTGCACATGTGTGTTTCTTTTTTTCAATGGCTAGTAAAATCACTATATTTCTTTTAATAGGTGCTTATAGAGAGGTAACCAAGTGCTATCTTTTCCAATTGAGTTCATTTCTTTTTCTTGTTGTTTCCATGGGAGGTTCTGAGGATAATTGGATATATATGATCTTTAACCTTACACAATACCCTTCAGGAGCATAGAATGACAAGGCAGATAGGAAGGGGAGAAGGGTAGTTTGATTGTAGGCATCAGATCAATGTAGAATTCATCAAACATCCATATTATTAACTCTAACAATAGCCTTTGATACTACTGATCATGCAGTTGTACCAGTTCAATTACAATGATTAAAGTATTTGGATCTGGAAGAGGGCTCGGGGATCATCTAGTCTAAACCTGAAATTTTACAGATCAATCAATCAACAAGTATTTTTAATCACTTGTTATGTGCCAGGTACTATGCTAAGAGCTAGGGATACAAGTATAAGGAATGATCTGATTCCCTCCTTTCAATTAGCTTATATTCTTTTGTTTTTAATTTTTGCAGGGCAATGGGGGTTAAGTGACTTGCCCAGGGTCACACAGCTAGTTAAGTGTCAAGTGTCTGAGGCCGGATTTGAACTCAGGTACTCCTGAATCCAAGGCCAGTGCTTTATCCACTGCGCCACCTAGCTGCCCCCAATTAGCTTATATTCTAATGGGGGAGGTAATAAGTATGTAGAAAAACACACACAGCACAAATACACACACAAAGTAGTTAAATATAAGCTACTATGGGAGGGAGAACACTAACAGTTGGGGTTCGGAAAAAGTTTTATGAAGAAAATGGTGTCTTAGTTGTATCTCCCCCCCCCCCCCCCGAGCAATGAGGGTTAAGTGACTTGCCCAGGGTCACACAGCTAGTAAGTGTCAAGTGTATGAGGTCGGATTTGATCTCAGGTCCTCCTGAATCCTGGGCCAGTGCTTTATCCACTGCACCATCTAGATGCCCATCTAGTTGGATCTTAAAGGAAGAAAGGGACTCATAGTATGATCAATGAAGTACATTCTAGACATGAGGGACAATAAATACAAAGACACAAGATGGAAAGTCGTAAATGAGGAATTGAGAGAATGCCCATTTGACTAGATTGAAGAGTGTGAAAAGGGGAGTAATATATGATGAGGCTGGGAAGCTGAAAAAGTCAAAGAACTGGCTATTGACTTACACAAGATCTCATAGTAACTAGCAAATCTGGAATTTGAATCTAGTTTCTCTAACTTCAAATCCAGTGCTCTTATCACTAGAAAACACTGAAAACAAACTGATATGAAGTGGCTAGGTTCTTAGCTCTTGAACCCATCAAGAATGAGCTCCATGGGGGCAGCTAAGTGGCACAGTGGATAGAGCACCAGTCATGGGTTCAGGAGGACCTGAGTTCAAATCCAGCTTCAGACACTTGACACTTACTAGCTGTGTGACCCTGAGCAAGTCACTTAACCCCAATTGTCTCATCAAAAAAAAAAAAAAAAAGGGAATGAGCTCCATGGAGAAACCTTGACATCACCTAATTCCATAATCCTTTTCATGTGCCAATGTGTCCTAAAGGATCTCTGGGCTTTGCCATGTACTTTGCTGATAGAACTTAAGAACCTCTAGACCTTTCCATGTGCTTCTATGTGCAGTCTCTCTCAATTAAAATATGAGCTCTTGGAGAGTAGAAATTGGCTCACTTTAACAATATTTGGCATTGCCCATGCTTAATGAATTTGTTCATTCATTTGTTGAGAAGAATCCAGAGGCTGTCACATTCACTTATGACTCAGGCTACTAAGGTTATAAGCATTGTTAGAGCTTTTCTAAATTCAATGTTTTTAATGGAAGGAGGGAAAGAGAGAGGAGAAAGGAGAAGGAAAGTAAAGGAAAGAGAGAGAGAGAAACATATATCAGTTTCTGCTATAGCAATATTGTTTAAGTGGGGCTTAGCTGCTGAAGCAATCTGTCCCTTCCAAAGGTACTAACTTACAATTAGGAAGTTACTTTGGCTTGCAAGGATAATGGAGTCCAATATTATAACTTGGAAGAACCCAACCAAGATTACCCCTGTTTTAAAAGCAGGTTGACCAGTCCATTAAATAATATGTGGTAAGGAATAATCACATACTGCGAGGAGCACCAATTCAACCAATCAAAAAAAAATCAATAGTTTTCCATTTATATTTCAGGATCATTTTTCCCCTGATAAATAAATCTTGCATATGACCCTTCCTCTCTTCTATCACTGAAACCACTTATTCATGTTCTCATCATTTCTCTCCTGGACTATTATAATAGCTTCCTGTTATAGAGGTGTATGAAGCACATTTTAAAAGGATGTGTACTCAGAATATTTTATTTTTTAAAGGTGAATGGTAATGGAATACTTAATTTCAAACGATATTATTTTTAGTCACAAATAACATGAAAAAAAAACCCAAAACTTAAGTAAGCTTTATTTAAAATTAATAGCTAGCTTTTTGTGGTGACTAAGAATTGGAAATCAAAGCCCATCAATTGGGGAATGGCTAAACAAGCTGCAGTATTTGATAGTGATGGAATATTATTGTACTATAAGAAATGACAAGCAGGATGATTTCAGAAAGGCCTGGAAAGACTTTTATGACCTGATATATGGTGAAATGAGTAGAACCAGGAGAATATTATACACAGAGACAGCAGTATTGTTTGATGAAGAACTGTGAGTGACTTGACTATTCTCAACAATACAATGATCCAAGACAATCCCAAAGGACTATCCACTTCCAAAGAAAGAATTGATATTGATGGACCAGACTGAAGCATGCTATTTTTCACTTTCTTTCATTTTTTTCTTTTAATCAAGTTTTCTTGTACAAAATGACAAATATGGTAATATTTTACATAATCATACATGTATAACCAATATTTGATTGTTTGCCACCTCAGGGAAGAGGGAGAAGAGGGAGGGAAAGGCAGATAAAAATTGGAACCCAAAATTATAAATAAAAATGTTTATTACAAAAAAATAAAATTAACAGCTACGTTTTACTTAAAAAATACAAACTTTACGAAGTTTTCCTTTTAATCAAACTGTCCTTCCCCTTTTCCTAAAATACAAAATAACTTTTTTCCTCTGTGATATGGGGGTCTTGCACATGTGCAGATTCATCATGATAAGGAGCTGCTTCTGGGAGAACAGTGATAGATTTGAATAGGCATGGGCATTTCATAATTGGTTCAAATCAGCTGACTACATGTTAAAGTCGAAGCATTTTGATTGGCCTCAGAGATATTCTGAAAAGCTTGCAAACTTGTACTGTGGTCTCTTTGACTCATTTACTTCAGTGAAATCTTGGTGCCTCATTTACTTGTCCCCTGATGGAACAGGAGTTTTGAAAAGTGGTGGGGAAGAGAAAGCCACAGGAAGCCATGAGTTGGAGCCCAGGTTTCTTATCTGGTATAGTACTGATGCCCCGAGGATCATGGAGAGATCTTCAGGAACAACCTTTGAAATTCCAGCCCAGCAGGAGGACTTGAGACTACAGCCAATGCTAACACTCATGCTGCATCTGAGCATGGGACCAAAGCTATGTAGGAAATGAGCTAAATTTTGTATTTCCCTACTTCCATTGAATTTGACTTGGAGGGGTTAGAGGTGGGGGGGTGGGACTTATTCCCCCAAGATACTGAAAAAAATGTTCTTTTGTTTTTGTTCTATCTTTGAAGTACAAATTACTTTGCAAAAACTTATCTCATATCAAGTGGTTAAATGGAGTCAGGATTCTAGTTTCTGACCCCTCCCTGCCAAATGGAGAAAACATAGCCAGTGAGTACTTGAACCAGTAGAAAAAAGGGACTCTCAATACCTCAAGGTGCTCTAGAACCCTGAGGGGAAAGATGTAATAGGCCTAGCTCTGAGAGAGTGGGGCTAGAGTCACTGACCTTACCTTGCTTTTTTTTCTTGACTTGCACCACCACCACCATCACCACACCACTACCTCTTTTTGACTGAACCCTTCCTCTTAGTCATGCATATTGTCATGAAAGGCCTATAATGGAGTTTAAAGACTGGTGACCACAGGGACATCTTTTAAAATTTAGAGGGTTTTTTTTTTTTTGGCCTTTCTTGCCCATCCAAAGCATAATACCAGGAAGTTTAACTGTGAAAAACAAAGTGGCCAGAGGAGTTAAAGTGGAAAAAATGTCTAGGATTTTTTCCTTGACTTTTCTACCATCCCTGCTGTTATCAGGGTTGTTGGTTGGGGTCCTCCTGGGAGAAGGAAGGAGAAGGATGACCCTGCTTGATCGGTAAGTGAGCTGGACTCCAGTAAGCAGAAGCGGAACATGTGATTCATCAGGGAAGAAGGAGTATGAATGAAGGTCAGAAAAGGGCCCTGGGTTGTGGGTGGTGGGAAGGCAAGGACCAAGTCATCACGAATTCCTTCTTTTGTTTTTGGAAAAATCCTCTGCTTAGAAGTATATTGTGATTTGAATACTAAACAAATTGTTTGTTGAGTAGAAATTAACATTTGCCTCAATAACACCTCAAGAATAACAAAGAATTTAAATCTGGTTCTCCAAGAAATGCTTTTTTCCCCCCCTAATCCCTGGTAATTGGATGACCTGCTTTCACTTGTCTTTGTAATTATGACAGCTACTGAAGCAGGGGTCAGAAAAGAAAGGGTTAAGCCACCAAGGCATCCATAAAAGTCTGAAAACTTGTAATCCCCATGATCAAAGTCAGCTTCCACTTTGGCCCTCTGTCACTGCTCATGAAGTTGTTTCCTCGTTGATGGGAAGACGGTGAGTTTTGTTTCACTACTGGGAAAAACCTCCAGTTGCCTGGGGTTGGAAAAACATTAGTTAGAGAGAAACAATCTTTATTTGGACTCTCTCAGTAGTCATGGGCCTTGCTTTCTGAGAGCTGAATCTTTCCCCAAGTTGCCAAAAGTCTTGGAAATGTAATGAAAAACCCTTTGGCTTGAGTATAGAAGTGACCTTCCAATAAGTTCTGATATGGAGAAAGCAAACCTCTTTGTGAGCCTTGAGGACTAACTATCCATCAGACGATAGACCCACTGATGATGCCACCATGGGATTTCATTTCAGTTGCCAGTGTGACTCTGGTGTTCAGTATGGGCCACCTCTTCTCTAAAGTCTGATACCAAACCAAATTTCTAACAGTCTCTGTGTGTGTGTGTGTGTGTGTGTGTGTGTGTGTGTGAAGTTGGGTATTCAGGTTGGAAAGGTTGTTTTTTTTTCTCCTAGATACAGCTAGATGGTACATTGGTTAGAGTGCTGCACTTGGAAGACCTAAGTTCAAATCTTGCCTCATTTACTTACCAGCTGCAGGACTGTGGGCAAATCACCTGACCTCTCTGGAACTTAATTTCCTCATCTATCAAATGAGGGAGTGGGACTTGATAACCTTAGGGGTGCCTTCTAGCTCTAAATCTCCTATGCTATTATGACCCTCTCCCTTAATTCATAAGCACTGAGGTTCTCCCTCAGAAGGCAGACCAGTGGCTAAGCAGTGTAAATGCACATTTGGTGTACATTAGTTTTTCTTTCTTTTTTCCCTATTCAAGATAGAGCTGGGCACCCATTAACTATCCCTGTGTGAAACTGTGGTTGTCAGCAGAAACTGGCCATGGAAGAGTAGGCTTTCAGTGACCCTTCCGCATAAAAGTTCTTGATAGCCCATAGAAGCTTTGTTGTTGTTGGTTGTTTTTTGTTTGTTTGGGTTTTTTTGGGCAGGGCAATGAGAGTTAAGTGACTTTCTCAGGGTCACACAGCTAGTAAGTGTCAAGTGTCTGAGACTGGATTTGAACTCAAGTCCTCCTAAATCCACCTAGCTGCCCCCGCCCATAGTAGTTTTGCAGCAAACTCTAGTCAAAATCAAACATCAAGAACTTGGAAAAACCCCTTAGACTTAAAACTGATGCTCAGTATTTCCCAGTATACCAACAGAATTTATTTCTCTTCTTGGACATTGTGAAGTAGGTTGACTATTCTTTGAGTTAGGAATAAGACCAGACGGATCAAGGAATAAGAGAAGAGGATAGAAGAAAACACTTTTGTACAAAGTCTGCATCTTCTTATCCTCAATTAATCAGCCACTAAGTTTTCCCTTTGTGTTGTTCTTGTTTGTCTTTTGTTCTGGAAGAAGACACTGACATCAGGAAGGTAATGCCATGACTTACAAGTGAATTGGATTTAAGTGAGGGAGGGCTATGTAGGGTCACCAGCCTCATTTTCTCCTCCAGAGTCATCTGAATTCAGTGGCAAGATATATTATCAGGATGACTGGAGATGGCCCTGGATGAAGTGGGTGATCTTGGCCTTTTTAAGCTAAGGTCTTTCCCAGGCTTCAGTTTGTCTGAGGTAACATACAGGCATCAAGGCTAGGTAAGAAACAAGGCAAAGAATGGCCTCTTTTACCTGGCCAAAAAAAAAAAAAGTCAGTCTGGAAGGAGAAGACCCTCAGAGTTTCTGGCCAAAACAGAAACAATTTCTATTTACACTCACTCCAAACCATCAGAGCCCAAACAGTGACCCAATGAGGCTTGGGCTGGGACCTATTGTTGGCCAATCAATGAGAGCTGGAGTGATCTGGGTTTAAGGCAAAGAAAAAAGAAATGACATTGATATGACATCAGGAAGGTGATAGATATTATGACTTGCAAATGAATAGGATTTAAGTGAGGCAGGGGTGCGCAAAGTCACCAGCCTCACTCTGTCCTCCAGAGTCATCTAAGTCCATAAGGAACAACTGTGGGAATATTAGTGGGATAATGTTGTTGTTATTATTTCAATGAATCTGCCATGACATTACAGGGTATCACATGAACAAATTACAAAGTAATCTGAGAATTGACTAGGTGGGAGCCAACCCCTCTTTAAGTGTTTATACTATTTTCAAATCCACACCTAAAGAGAGACTTTGAGAATGTGAAGAGGAAAACTGTGATTCAGGGATTAGATCGCTGGATCACACAAAGAAAAGCAAAGGATAAAAGATGGTTTTCAAGTATGTGGGCTAGCTCATTTTCTCCACTGAGAGGAACACACACACACACACACACACCCCTGAGTCTTTTTTTTTTTTTTTGTGGGGCAATGGGGGTTAAGTGACTTGCCCAGGGTCACACAGCTAGTAAGTGTCAAGTGTCTGAGGCCGGATTTGAACTTAGGTACTCCTGAATCCAGGGCTGGTGCTTTATCCACTGTGCCACCTAGCCTCCCCCAACCCTGAGTCTTAAGCATTATAGAATTAAATTAGACATTTCTTGAAATGGTTGTTGAAAAAGGCTGCGGGAGGTGATTTTCTCAAAGTCTTTAGAAAAAAGATTTGTCTTGTTTTCTTACTCAAACCGTTCTCAGACTTGAACCAAACATGACACTACAAAGGGATTCCCTTTCATATAATATGGCTTTCAGGTTATTACAGTCATGTTCTTCCATATCTGATTCCAGACCCTAGTTGTGAACTTCCAAGTTCTCTGTTGGGCTACACCATCCTTTACTCTCTTCATTTTGAACTTTAGTTTCTCATATGTGTATAACTCCAGTAAAAGGAACCAAATCTGGAAGGATCCAATAAGGTCTTTAGATCTCACCATACCAACGTAATCCCTCACCAGTATCATATTAATATATTATGTACAGGATTTTGTTGCTATCTATCAATTATTTTTTTTTCTTTAAAAAAAATTTTTTTTTTTAGTGAGGCAATTGGGGTTAAGTGACTTGCCCAGGGTCACACAGCTAGTAAGTGTTAAATGTCTGAGGCCGGATTTGAACTCAGGTACTCCTGACTCCAGGGCTGGTGCTCTATCCACTGCGCCACCTAGCTGCCCCCTATCTATCAATTATTACTGGAGTTAAATGTTGGTTTTATTTGAGCTGCAACTATCTTAGGATCATAGATTCAGAGCTGAAAATCACCTTGGAGGCCATCCAATCACTCCCCTCCTCTCCATTTTAAAGGTGAGGAAATGCAGGTACTAGAGAAAAGTCACAGAGGGTCATAGAGCTAGTGTCTTGAGTCAGAATTTGAACCCAAGTCTTCCTGACTTCAAATCTATTGCTCTATTCACTACACTGTACCAAGAAGCCCTGAAGATCAAAGTGTGCATCTTTTTTATATTCTATATGATGAACATATAGATGAACATCAATGTTCTGGACAGATTAATTGAATTGCTTCTGTTGTTGGAATTGCGGTGGAGATTGGGATGGAGATCTGGGTGAATGGTTTCCTATGAGCATTTGGTTAGGTTTATCAAAATCCTGAAAATTACTCTGGAGAGTTCCCAGTGTCAGTAAGCAGATACCACTTTGTTCATTCTGATCAAGGATCCGGGATGCAGAAGGATCTATCAATGAGCATCCAAATCTAAAGTTAACTTCTTTTATCTAAATCCCAAGATTCTTAGTACATGCTTATTGAATTGAATTGCAGTATATCTCTTTTTTCCCCAGTTGTACATGGGTAGCTGCTGTGGTCTTGTGTTAAAAGATGATACATGGAGCTGGAAAAGAAATCAAGCTTTTATTTGAATTATATCAAAGAATATATATTTTGTTCTAGGAATATTAGACAATAATCCTTCCCAACCATAAGTAATCTCAACAAGTAAAGTTTTCATACGGATGAAATTAGCAAAATATCCAAACAATTCATATCAAGTATTTGTACAAGTTACATTATTTACAACTGTGCCAAGAGTCAGATTGGTTTTTTCCTGAATCTTAAACGTGATTTCTTAAGGACAGTCCAGACTCTTCCAGAAATGATTCCGCCTGAGTAGATTGCTTTCTAACATTTTAATACTTCCCCTGATTATTGCTTTGGTGCAGTTATCTTAAACAAGACTTGCGAATAAAATCCAAAAAGGATTAGATCCAGCATATTCTATTTAGCCTGCAGAAGTTCCAGTGACCCCTTCTCCATATCACTGGAAGAAGAGACAAGAGTATATTTAAAGAAAATACTCCAAGTTCCTGAATAGATATAGATTCTTCTTTAAAAAAACAATAACAGAGGAAATTAAAGTAACAAGTAAGGTTGGTATTGTTACTATTGTGAACATTTTTTTTTTCATCAGGCCTGTTTGATTTTCATTAGGTTTTCAGTGATGGACATAAGAATCAGTGTTTATTTTCATGGTGATCATTAATCATTTGTATATTTTCTGATAGGAAAGTCATGGTGTTTACCAATGCTATCTAGTGAATAATACCCTGATGTCTAAATGCTTAAATGTGTTTGCCATCCCTTTAGGACTATAAGAGGGGTAGTAGTGCTATTTTTATAGGGCCTTTTTGATTAGGGAGATCCCAGGGACTCCTGAGTTTCTGCTTGGATGTAGGAGAGGGAGTATCTCTTTGTAGTTAGAGAATCCTACTAACAATCTCTTTTTGATCCCTTTCCTTTTCAATAATTCAGACACTGGGCTATGTATCTTAAATCACTTTACCCCTCTAGGCCTCAATTTTCTTATCTGCAAAAAGAAGAGATTCTTAGGTAGCATTTTAGAGTTAGAAGTGATCTCAGAGATAATTTGATTCAGGAGTTCCTAACCAGTTCATTAACTTTTGTTGTTGTTGTTGTTGTTGTTGTTTTTTGTGAGGCAGTTGGGGTTAAGTGACTTTCCCAGGGTCAAACAGCTAGTAAGTGTCAAGTGTCTGAGGCCAAGTTTGAACTCAGGTCCTCCTGACTTCAGGGCCGGTGCTCTATCCACTGCGCCACCTAGCTGCCCCTAGTCCATTAACTTTTGTTTCTCTGTCTATCTATATCTATCTATCTATCTATCTATATCTGTATCTCAATTTCTAGCTATATCTCTATATCCCCATATAGAGATATAGCTAGAAACCAATAGAGGTATGAGTGTGTGTGTATCTATCTATCTATCTATCTCTACATCTTGTGTATATGTTCTATGTATATATGTATCTTGATATAGAGATAGATCTATAGATAGAGCTATATAGCTATAGATATATCTATGTATATATGTATACACACATACACACACACACACACACACATATATAAAGAGAGAGAGAGAGAGAGATATTTATCCAGACAGATATTAAGGGGTGTGGGGGTAACTGTATTTCTCTCTAGCTGTATATCTCTATCTCTCCATATAGATATGCCTACATCTAAATAAATAGATACAAAGTTATATATATATATATATTTATATGCAGAGATATATACATAGACAGATATATCTATAACTATATAACTTTATCTATATTGAGGTAAATTTATCTATAGATATAGATAACTGGATTGCAATACAATTGATTGCCTTTGTAACCCTAGGTATTTTATTTTATGCATTTAAATGCATTATACTAAGGAGTCCATAGTGTTCACTAGACTTCCAAAATGTAACACAAGGTTGAGAACCCCAGACTCTAATTCAATTCCCTCACTTTACAAATGGAGACTGAGTTTCAGAGAAGTGACTTGACCAAGGTCATGTCGTGTTGTAAGAAAATTGCAGAGCTCTGACTTGAACCTGACTCCTTAGCCTTGGCCTAGTGATTCTCCACAGCTGATTTTCCCTTACCACTGCCATTGGACTAAATGAATTCTATGGTTCTTTTCAACTCTCTTATAAATGCTTGTTGATGATTTTGAGTTTTCAGTGTATAATTATTTGAGTGGCAGTAAAGCAGGGCATCTAGGTGATATAGTGGTTAGAGTGCTGGACCTGAAGTCAGGAACACAGCTCTTCCTGAGTTCAAATCTGGCCTCTGACACTACTTTTGTGACCCTCGGAAAGTCACTTAACCCTGTTTGCCTCAGTTTCCTCATCTGTAAAATAATCTGGAGAAGGAAATGGCAAACCCCTTCCATATATTGCCAAGAAAACTCCAAATGGGGTCACAGAAAGTCCTACACTACTGAAAGGACTGAATGACAATAACAACAACTTATCACAGGGCCTTCCTTGTATGCATCAGATATAGTGTTTGGGGTTTTTTAATTATTTTTTTTTTGTGGGGCAATGAGGGTTAAGTGACTTGCCCAGGGTTACACAGCTAGTAAGTGTCAAGTGTCTGAGGTCATATTTGAACTCAGGTCCTCCTGAATCCAGGGCCGGTGCTTTATTCACTGTACCACTGAGCTGCCCCCTTTTAATTAATTTTTCATTGTTTTTTTTTTCTTTTTTTGTGAGGCAATGGGGGTTAAGTGACTTGCCCAGGGTCACACAGCTAGTAAGTGTTAAGTGTCTGAGGCTGGATTTGAACTCAGGTACTCCTGACTCCAGGGCCAGTGCTCTATTTAATTAATTTTTAAATGTAAGAAAGAAAAGCCAAAATAGAAGACAATGGTTGAAGAGTATTTAAGAAATCCAAATTATTTTTTAATCAGCAGGACCTGATGATACACATCACAGGGAACTAATTGTAGCACCATGAGCCCACATTTCTGAGAATTTGTGAATCTATTTTATAAATTTTCTTATAAAGTAAAATTCTTTATGAATTTTGGACAACATAATTGTCCATAATTGCTTTTCATTATTGTTCTTTACTCACTCAGACACAACAATATTCTAGAGTTACTGTTAAAAATGGGATCTGATAGTGCATTCAATCCAATTCTCAGTTTTGAGAAAATGCTTCTAACTGCATCTGTTTCTATGAATGTACTCCCTCTCCCTCTCCCTCTCCCATAGTATGTGTTAAAACCAAGAGGTTTCATTTCTAGTTCTGCCAGGGAGTTCACTGAGTTTTGTTCTTGAATTCAAACAGCAGATGTTTGGGCTAAAGAGAATATTTTGGAAATGAAGTGGGTCTAAGTATGTTGGTCTTGCCATGGGTGTGCCCTAATTAATAGCCAAAAAAGGCCCATATGTGAAACTTTTTATGGGCCTGAGACTTCTTTGTGGCCTAAATGCATTAACATCAGAGGGCTTTACCACAGAAATTCATTCGCCTTTACCTCGACGTATTTCATCACTTCTATGTTTCTCTGGCTAATTACCAAAGGCACTTGTACCACTCCCTTCTAACAGCCTTGTCATCTTTTTCTCCTTGATCCAGCAGTAAAGTTGAAATGCCGAATTTATGACATTGCAATCATTTTCATGGCAACAGACTGTGGCATCATAAAAACACGATTATGATGACTTCACTGCAGGATCAAGCAGAAGGAGAAGCTGGGTTCTGTGTGGGGAAAGCTCTTTTTCAGACACAAATAGCTTGGATAACAGCAGGAGAAAACATAGAAAATTACTGCCAATGTAAAATAACTTGTCATATAAATGCTCCTGTCAACTGTGCCCATGTTGTAAGGGCCCCTGAAAGATTTGTGTCAGGTCTTGGATGTGTCTGATCATGATGTTGGAAGCACTGCAAGACTGGTTTCCATGTAAGACTTTCCATTACTTCCTGGCTTGACCAATATTTGGAAAAGTGAGCAAAAAGCATTTTATCATATTTCTGAAATCTGGAAATTATACTACATTTGAAAGTTGGAATGGTAATAATGTTTATTGACTTCTTTTGTATGGCTTAGAAAGTTTTATGCTTGTTTCAAGTTGGAGAAAAGCTTGGAACTAAATTTTACATACACAGCATTTTATTATTTGCAAAAATCTTTGAGGATGTTATCTCATGGGGACAGCTAGGTGGCTCAGTGGATAAAGCACTGGCCCTGGATTCAGGAGGACCTGAGTTCAAATCCAGCCTCAAACACTTGACATTTACTAGCTGTGTGACCCTGGGCAAGTCACTTAACCCTCATTGCCCCGCAAAAAAAAAAAAAAAAAAAAGCAGTCTTCCAAGGAGAGTAAGTACCCAACCCATACTCCACCCCCAACCTTCTTCAACTGTATACAAACAGGATGTTATCTCATTTGATCCTTACAGCCACCCAATGAAGCAGGTCCTATTATTCCCATTTTACAGATGAGGAAACTGTGGTTGTGAAAAGTTAAGTGACTTAACTAGTAAATGTCTGAGGCTAGATTTCAACTTGGGTCTTTCTGATTCTAAATCCAGTACTATGACACTTAACTTACTGTTAACACCTCATTGTTCCATAGTTCTATTTGGAATCAAATCATTTGTTCACAGAAATACAGAGTACATGTCTTCCAGTGTCACCTATTAAGATTCTAAGATAGGTATTCTTCTTTTTTTTTTTTTAGTGAGGCAATTGGGGTTAAGTGACTTGCCCAGGGTCACACAGCTAGTAAGTATTAAGTGTCTGAGGCTGGATTTGAACTCAGGTCCTCCTGAATCCAGGGCCAGTGCTCTATCCACTGCACCACCTAGCTGCCCACGTAGGTATTATTCTTCTATGAGTTCTAGAAAAGATGGTAACTAGCCTTAGTAGTGGCAATTTCCTTCCCTGTGAGTTTCCTAAACCAGTGAAGTCACAAGCCTAGTACCATTACCTATTTTATTTGAAATGGTCCAAATCAATTAAATACAATGAAGGTTTGTCGAGCCTTTGTGTGTATGTGCGTGCCTGCGTGTGTGTGTGTGTGTGTGTGTGTGTGTGTTGCTTGGCAGACCTATGTTCTAGTTACATTGGTATTATTCAGCAGAAAGAGAAATGGATTTGGAATCAAAATACCTAGGTTCAAAGCCTGGCTATATTACTTGTTAGCTGTGTGATCCTGGGCAAATCACTTACCCTCCCTAAGACTCAATTTCTTCATCTACAAAATGAGGGGGTTGGACAGAATAAAAGCCATAAGTCTCTTTCTGGTTTGCAATCTAGATTTCTTTGATCTTGATTTGGTTTATGAACCATCAAATCATGAGAAAGCATTGATGGATGGGTAAATGGAGAACCAGCAGAAATCTATGTCATGAAAGCCAAGGGGTCAGAGAGAATTCAGGAGAAGGTGGCAGTTAATAGTGTCAAATAGTAGAGAAAGATTAGAGAGGATGATGAATAAGAAATGGTCGTTGGATTTGGCAGTAAAGAAGTGATGCTTGACCTTGTGTAAGAAATTGCAGTAGAGTTTTGGGACCAGTACAAAGACTCCAAGAGGATAAGGAGTGAGGAAATGAGTAGTTCAGAAGTGGAAAATTCATAGAACAGTTTTTTCAGCAGTTTTCTCATGAAGGTAAAGAGAAATAGAGAATGTTAGCATGAGGGGATGGTAGGGTCAAGGAAAGGTTTTTTCCCCCTTTTCTTTTTGCAGAGAGGTAAGAACGGTTGAATCCACTAGAAAGACATATAGCACTATAGTAATCAGGTGAATCAGTGGAATAGTTTAGGCACACAAAACACAGCAATAAATGAATATAGCAAGCTCCTGTTTGATAAACCCAAAGACTCTAGCCTCTGGGATAAGAACTCATTATTTGCCAAAAACTGCTGGGAAAACTGGAAAATAGTATGGCAGAAAGTAGGTATAGAACAGCATCTTACACTGTACACTAAAGTAAAGTCAAAATGGGTACATAATCTATAGGCAAATTAGAAAAGGAAGGAATAGTTTATTTGTCAGATCTATGGAGAGGGGAAGAATTTATTACCAAAGGTGAGATAGAGAATATTATGAAATGCAAAATTGATCATTTTGATTACATTAAATTAAAAAGAGTCTGCACAAAGAAAACCTATGCAACCAAGATTAGAAGGAAAGCAGAAAGCTGGGAAACAATTTTTACAGCCAGTGTTTCCAATAAAGGCCTCATTTCTTAAATACATAGAGAACTGAATCAAAATTTTAAGAATAAAAGTCATTCTCCAATTGAGAAATGGTCAAAGGTAGTTTTCAGATGAAGAAATTAAAGCCATCTATGCCTATATGAAAAAATGTTCTCAATCACTACAAAACACAAATTTCAACTACTCTGAGGTACCACTTCACATCTTGGCTAATATGACAAAAAAGGAAAATGATAAATGTTGGAGAAGATGTAGGAAAATTGGAACACTAATGCACTGTTGGTAGAGTTGTGAACTGATCCAACCAATTTTGGAGAGCAATTCGGAGCAATGCCTAAGAGGTTCTAAAACTGTGTATACCCTTTGACTCAGCAATACCACTACTAGGTCTCTATCCCAAATTGATCATAGAAAAGGGAAAAGGACCCGCATATACAAAAATATTTGTAGCTGCTCTTTTTATAGTGGCAAAGAATTGGAAATTGAAGGAATGCCTATCAAATGGCTAAAGAGGTTGTAGAATATGAATGTAATGGAATATTATTGTGCTGCAAGAAATGATAAGCAGATGAATTTCAGAAAAACCTGGAAAGACTTGGAGGAGCTGATGCTGAGTGAAATGAATAGAACCAAGAGAACATTGTACACAGTATCAACAGCCTTATGTGCAGATCAAATGTGATAGACTTGATTCTTGTCTTTTCATGTAATTGGAAAATAAAATAAAATAAAGTACTATTTAAAATAGCACTATAAATAGCTTCAGTCTTCTTGGTAAAGTAGGAGGTGAAATCATCTCAGAAACATAGAATTACAGACTCTCAGAGTTGGAAAGGACCTCATAGTCCACCAAATCTTATTTATAACTGATCAAATATCTATTCCACAACATTCCCAGCAAGCTATCACCTGAACTTTTCTTGAATCCCTCCCCTCCCATATATATATGTTTGTGTATATATGTGTATATATGTATGTGTATATATATATATATATATGTGTGTGTGTGTGTGTGTGTGTGTGTGTGTGTGTGTGTGTGTATATTCATTCATTCATTTATTCCCAGGGAAGGGGCCCCCACTACTTCCCAAGGAAGCCCATTCCATTTTTGTTGGAAAGTTTTCCCCTTACATTTATCCTAAAGTAGGCTTTTTGACACCTTCACCTATTGCCTTTAGTATTGTACTTCAGGCAAAAACCCGAGTCTAATCATTATTCCAAATGACAACCTGCAGATATTTTCTGATAGTCATTTTGTCCTCTGTTAATCTTCCTTCTTTCCAGAGTTAATATCTTTAGTTCTTTTAACTGTTTCTGTGAAGCATAGTCTCAAGCCCCTTCACTATCCTGATTGTCCCTCAGGGGATACTCCCATCACTGTTCTTTGTCAAATGCAGTGCCCCAAACTAAAAACAGTACTCCAGGGGCAGCTAGGTGGCTCAGTGGATAGAGCACTGGCCCTGGATTCAGGAGGTCCTGAGTTCAAATCCAGCCTCAGACACTTGACATGTACTAGTTGTGTGACCCTGGGCAAGTCATTTAACCCCAATTGCCCCATGAACCCCCCACAAAAAACCCCAAAAAAACAAAAAACAAAAAATAGTACTCCAAAGGCAATCTCTGACCAGGACTAGTCATAAAGGAAGAAGGCCGGAAGTCAATATTATGAGTCATATCCCCTTAGTGTATAGTAGATATGGAAAATTTCCTTATTCCCTTCCTCTGTTTCTTCTTCCCTCTCCCTCACCAATGTGACTTCAGGTCCTCCCTGTCCTCATCTCTTCTTCTCTCTGCATCTCTCTCTTCTCCTCTCTTCTCTCTTCCCTTCTTCCATTTCCCCCTCCTATTTCCCCTTTCTTCCTTTCTTAGTTTCTCACTTTTCCTTGTTCTTTATTCCTCTCTGTCTTTACTCTTCTCTCCCCTTTTCTCTGATTCTCCCCTCTCCTTCTCTGTATATATTTGGTATGTATAGCTAGAAACCAATCGGTTTCCCATATGTACAAAAATATTTATAGTAGCTCTTTTTATAGGAAGGAACTGGAAACAAGGTAGTGCTCCTCATTTGAGGAGTGGCTAAAAATTATGGTATATGAATGTCATGGAATATTATTGTGCTATAAGAAAAGACAAAATGGACTTTAAAAGAGAGAGAGAGAGAGAGAGAGAGAGAGAGAGAGAGAGAGAGAGAGAGAGTGAGAGAGAGAGAAACCTAGAAAGATTTATGTGGACTGATGTATAGTGAAGTAAGCAGAACCACAAGAACAATCTATCCGATAACAACCAAATTATAAAGAAAAACATTATAACAACCAGAAGCCAGGAAAACAATTTATACAATTTATAAAATAGAAACATTACAAAGAAAAACATTAGAAGATTTGAAAACTCAGATGAATAGAAAGACCAATCATAATTCCAAAGGACTGATGATGAAGAATGCTACTCTGACAGAAGAATGTTCCTACTGATGTAAAGATGATGAATCCTTGTTATAGACAATGATGTACATTTTCAGATATAGCTGATGGAGAATTAGTTTTGCTTCACTATGCATATTTGTTGCAAAGGCTTTGTTTTTTTTTAAATTTTCCTCCTTTTTTTTCAATTAGGGATAAAGTGAGATGGAGAGGAAGGATAGGAATCAGGTAGCAAAAAAAAAAGAGGAAGAAAAAAGAAAAGGAAAAGGAAAAGAAAGAAGAGGGTCATAAAAGCTTCTTAAAAACAATTAGAGAAAGGACTGAAATAATCATTGGAAAGTAGGATAGCTTTGACAGTTACATGTTAAATTTATTATGTATTTAAAAAAAATAAACTACATAGCAGAGATGTAGTTTCATATACAACTGCATTCTTCAGTTATTCTATGTATAAGAGAATACCCATTTTATTTGATGGTTGCTAAATTCATAATAAAAAAACCTAAAAGATCTCACAATTTGGATAGAAAAAAAGGGCCTATATTCTGTGTAGGCCCCCAGGATGATATAGGACATTCTGTAGAGTTAAGAAAAAAACCCCAAAACACCTTTGACTATTAGTCTACTAGTTATATACTTGCTGTCTAAATGCCAACTAACTGATGCAATTTCTAAGACATTGGTTGCACTGAGGTATGGCATGACATGATGTAGAGAGGACTTCTAAATGTCTATTGTTGGTCCTGTTGACACATAGACCATAGAACACGGCTACAACTTGGTGCTTTAATGTTCCTCTCTTGCTTTTGTCTTGCAGGTTGTTTTTCAAGAATAGGAAACTTGTATATTAAAGCTTAGAATGAGCCAAGGCTGAAGATGAATGCTAAGGACAAAAAAAAAGAACTTTTTGAGCTGTGTTCTGAGCAAAAGATAGATCACAGCAATCGTAGGGCCATTGTATGGGTGGATGAAAGAATGATAAGACAACGGGGAGAAAGAGATCTTATGAGCTCAATTGTACCTTTCTTACACCATTACCCTACTCTATAGTTCCCCTGTACCCACTTTGGTATCAATCCTCATTGTCCCCTTTCCCTCCATCCCCTCTTCCAGACTTTTCCCCCTTACAAACGGATTATATCATTGCTATGCTTAAAAGCCTTCAATAGTTCACTTTTTTCGCACTGAGTAAAGTTCAAAATCGTTTTCATGACATTCAAGGCCCTAGTGCCAGAAGAGTTTCCATCCTTATATCACATAATTCCAAGCATACATTCTATGTTGCAGTCAAAGTGGACTATGTTCTGTCTCTTTCTTACATCCTATAACTTCTGACTTGAGCACCTTTTTTCATGCTGTTTCTTTTCTCTGAAGTAGCCATATTTCTCTTTTTGATTGTTTACAATCCAATTCAAATTCCATCTCTTCTGTGAAGCCTTCTTTGACATCCCTTGTGAATTACAACCAGATCCTATATAATGATTTATTTTCACATTTTCTTGATGCAGTTATTCTATATTTTGCATTATAGTAACCTGTGATTGTTTTTTTTTTTTTCCATCCAGACTGTAGGCTTTATGAGGGCAGGGATGATGTCTTACCTGTGCATAGATTAAGCATTTAATAGATGTTTGTCAAACTTAATTTAATTGATAGTCATATTGTATTTTGCACTGGTCATATTCCCTCTCCTCCATCTGGAAGACTATGTTTAATTTGAACATTACATTTAATAAGTGATATCAACAAAATGGAATTCATTCAGAGGAAGACAAACAATATGGTAATAGTGCTTGAAACTGCGTCATATGAGAATCATTTGAAGGAATTGGGAATGTTTAATTAATAGAAGGGTAGACATAGATTGGGGCCTAGTGTGTGTGTTTTCAAATTTTTGAATAACAGTCATTTGAGAGAGATTTTAGACAGTTCTAAAGTTGAGGACTAGGACCAATGGATGGCAGTTACAGGAAGGCTCAATAAAAGGAAAAATTCTTCATCTTTCAACACATCTTCTCTCTCTCCAAGTCAAATTGATTCTACCACCAAAATATGTCTCCCTTGCTTTCTATTCTCAAGATATTCCTCTACACTTGCTCTATATTCAAGCCAAACTAATTGACTTTTGTCCATCATAGCCATGCTTTTTTTTCCATGCCATTTTGTATGCTTGAAATGTCTTTTCTATTTCTACTTCTTGAAATTCTTGATCCCAAACTGCTGCCTGGTACCAAAACTCTCCATTTTTTTAACACCAATGTTCTCCTGGTGATGCTGTTTGTTTGTAAATACTGGAATACTACAATTTTGCAAGAATCAAAGTGGCAGGTGGTCTAAAAAGCCCTGGAAAAATAAATAGTGGCTGAAAGTAGGCTGTAGCATATTTTTCATGATGCAAGAAGTGGCAAACCATTTATTATCCAGGAAATGTATGACTAGAAAGGGAGGTGAGTTGGTTACATACAGTGAGAGTGACAGGTAAGAAATGGATGGTCCAATGCACTGGTGCCCATAAAATAGAAAAAGACCTAGAGGAATGTTTCTATTATATTGGGTAGAGGTTTAGTAGGGAATCTACAGAAGAACTGGACAAGGATTACACAGAATGAAAAGATGCAATTGAGTTGTGATCTGTACCAAAGGAGAGAATATCTACCTTGATAAGATAATAGAATCAATGGGGTATAAAAGTATAAATTTTTAGTTAAACTAATTAGTACCTTCTTTCTACCGTGGCAACAATTTTATTGGATAAATATATTCCACGTAATTTTTACTAATTTGTTTCCACAAAACATGTTCTTAGACAAAACAGTATTTAGGATGGAGTTTGTTCAATAGCTAGGTCCTCAGATAGGTGTCTCTAGAGTTTAATCAAATAGTGTTACAACAAGGTAATTTGATGGTAAAATTTGATGGCAATACATTAATTTTGTGACTTCAAAACAATGTTTGGGGCATTGTTATGAGCAGCATTCCTATATGAACATGAATCAGACTGACCTCTGGACCACAGATTCTTTATTCCTATTATATGACCAATAATAGCTCTAATGAACATTCAGAATTTCTTTTAAAATGTCCTCTAAAGCATTTAAAATATCTTTCTTTTTTTCTTTCAGGGCAATGAGGGTTAAGTGACTCACTCAGGGTCACACAGCAAGTACACATCAAGTGTCTGAGGCTGGATTTGTACTCAGGTCCTCTTGAATCCAGGGCTGGTGCTTTATTCACTGCACCACCTAGCTGCTCCTATAATATCTTTCTTTAATTTGAAGTCCTTAAGAAGACAGCTTTTGAAAAGCAATCTTAGTTTCTCAAACATCCTTAATTATATTTGGAGTCAGTAAAAAAATATTTCCTAAAGGATTAGAACCACTGGTACATATCATAGTATAGTAAGAAAAAATGCTAGATTTGGAGTTGAGGGTAACATGGGTTCAAATTCTGCCTTTCACACTCCTTGCCTGTGTGGCCATAGCAAATTGACTTTATAAGCCTCAGTTTCCTTATCTATAAAATGGGGATAATAACAACTTCACAGAATTGTCGGGATAAACTGTTGTTTTTTTTTCCTAGAAGTAGGAAATTTTTTATTCAGTGCTTCTGACCTTGTTGGACATAGACCTAAATAAATATAATAATTATTATTGTTAGTATAAAGATATAAACTGAATCTGTTATTTCACTGGTATAGGGAACTTCCTGGTGAGGACAGTCCCTCTACCATTGCAGGTTGGCACCCTCTCTGGAACTGATAGTCTTAGAGACTTCTCAAGAACAAGGTCAGGCAAACTGTGATAGTAACCTTCACTATATTTCTTCTCACTCTCTTCTTAACTCTACAATCTAGCTCCTGATCCCATCTTTCAACTTCTCTATCCAAAGTTACCAATGATGTCTTAATTATCAAATCCAGTGACCTTTTCTTAATCGTCATTTTTCTTAACCTCTCTGTAGCCTTTGAAACTGTCAATCACCCTTTTCTCTTCAATAATCTTTTCTCTCTACATTTTCAGGGTGCTACTCTCTTCTGGTTCTCTTCCTATCTATGACCACTTCTTGGTCTTTGCTGAATCTTCATCCAGGTCAGGCCTAATAGCCATGGGGTTCCCACAGAGCTCTGTCCTGGGATCACTTCTCTTCTTCCTCTATATTTTATTATTTATATTATTTTACTTCATGACCTCATTAACCCCAATGGATTTAATTATCATCTTTATACTGATGATTCTCAAAGATACTTATCTAGCCCATACCTGTCCACTAACTTCCAGTCTCACATCTGCAACTTGCTATCAGACATCTCAAACTGAATATCCTGTAGACATCTTAAGCAAATCCCCAACTGGATTCATTATTATACCCCCTCTCCTCCTTTCCCAAATCTTCTCCTGTTTCAAACTTCCCTATGACTGTCAGGGGTGGGGTGGCATCACCAGTCATCCTGACCTTTGTCTTGCCACTGGACTCCAATGACTCTTTTTTTTTTTTTTTAGTGAGGCAATTGGGGTTAAGTGACTTGCCCAGGGTCACACAGCTAGTAAGTGTTAAGTGTCTGAGGCCGGATTTGAACTCAGGTACTCCTGACTTCAGGGCCGGTGCTCTATCCACTGCGCCACCTAGCTGCCCCATCCAATGACTCTTGAGGAGAGTGAGACCGATGATTTTGTTCACCTCTGCCTCACTTAAATCCAATTCACTTGCAAGTCAAGACATCACCCTCCTGATGTCATTGGTTCTCTTCAAGATGAAGGACAAACAACAGTTACTGTCACGGGTACCACCATCTCCCAGGCTCACAACTTTCTTATTTCCTCATTATCTCTCATATCCAATCTCTTGCTAAGGCTTGTTGATTTCACTTTTGTATCATTTCTCAAATATTCCCCCTTCTCTTTTCTGATACTGTCACCATACTGTTTTAAGATGTCATCTCCTCATGCCTGGTAATACACTGCTTGGTGGGTCTGCCAACCAGCCTCTACCTCCCAGAATAGTCATGAGGATAAAATGAGATATTTGTAAAGTGTTTGGCAAAATGTAGAATGCTATGTAAATGTTAGCTATTATTATTATTCAGCAACACTAATTATTACCATCACTCACATTTCTAAAGGGTTTAAAGGGTTAAATGCTTTAAAAGGTTGTGAAGACCTCTTTAGAGAGGAGAATTGTTAAGTGAGTTTTCTAGGGCACATTTTGTTTATAGGTAGATCTGGAACAAATCTTAGTTATTATTAGTTTAACTACTTCATCTAACAGATGGAATCCGAGGTCCAAGAGAACCCAAATAATTAGTTAGAGGCAGATCTGAGACTCAAAACCAGGTCTTCTCACTGCAAGTTTGTGGTCTGTAATGTGTATAAGCAACTGGAAGAAGAACTTGCTTCATGTAATGTTGAAAAATATCATAGACTTTGTACAGCTCTTAGGGACCCTTATCGTAAACTGTAGGAAAAAGAAAGAAAGAAAACATGAGACCCCAGACTAATTAGTGAAAGATGTAACTGGGAAGTCAATGTGATTGTGACCAGTATACTTAGATTCCAAATAGGAAAGGGATTAATCTTTCAAAAATTAGAGACTAAAGCAGTGAATTGAGTCAGGACTGGTGGGTGATAGTAAAGTGGATAAGTCAGAAGAACTCATCCATGAAATGAGGGGGTTGTACAGTCCCTGAAAGCTCTGATTCCTATGATCCTATCAACTCTAACCTCTAAGATTAGGATATAGAGGAGGAAATTTGAGACTAGATGGGAGTAAAGACAGAGTTCCTGTAAATGATGGTTCAGTCCTTTAACCTGGATAAAGCTGACCGAATAATATGAAACTGTGCTTTTGAAAAAACTCAACCAAATATAGTTTTTATCCTGAAATTCCTTTATACTTTAGCAAAGTTTAATTATGTTTGAAGCAACTATTCAGAGAAAAAAAGGTAACACTGAAGAAGAGATAGTGGGAAGAGATTGGGGTCGAGGGTCAAAGTCTTTTACAGAGAAATTTTACCTTCTTTTTACTTGGAGGATGGTGCCCATTAGAGTGAATCTAAAGTCTGCTGAGTAGATGGTATGGGGTGTTATGACCCATTTTGTCACACTTGTGGACTCATGTTAAGTTAATAAAGATAACTCTGAGGACGTGTGGTCATTCATAAAGCTTCTTTGTCCCACAAAGACCATTGCAGAGGGAACCTAAAAGAGTGTAATTTGTGCAATATGAGGACATATAGGAATAGAGCGCTATAATGTGCCTACCTTGATGTGATATCTCCAAAAGCCACAAATGAAGAAAAATTATTCTAATATGGAGAGAGGTTGATTTCTTTTGGCAGCCCTGTTATTAAGCAGTCATGGATATAACACGACCCCAAATTGTGTGTAAGAGATAATATCTCGGCTTTGAGTCTATGGACTAAATAGTCTGCTTCTGACAGGTTTGCCGCAAATCCACCGGGGGCTCAGCTGCCACTCCATCGGGTCACAGAGTGCAAATTAGCTATTCAGGCTCTATTGGCAAACAGAGAAAGCCATGTGCAATCTGTTATTCGGGCTAAATATCTGTGGCATAAACAGCCACTTTAAAATGATTATAGTTATTTGATCCTGCAATTTAATTGTGTGATAAAACTGTATGTATTTATGATCTATCGGCCTGACTTAGGAAAGGAAATACCACAAAAGACCTTGGCATGGTAGAAACTGCTGTATTTGTCAGTCACTCATAGGACACGCCCACCAAATAGAGAGTTTTGAAAGAGGTTAAAAAAAAAAAAGCCAAAACACACAACAACCACAACAACAACAGAAAAGAAAAGTGTGCTTTGTTCTGTTTAGGCTAATGATACAAAGTGACCAGGAAAGATAAATATATTTTGGAGGGGGGCACACACACACACACACACACACACACACACACACACACACACACACACACACACACAATCTCTCTCTCTCTCTCCTCTCTCTCTCTCTCTCTCTCTCTCTCTCTCTCTCTCTCTCTCTCTCTTTCTCTCAAATGAAGAATTCCTTCACCTGTACTAAGGGCGGCACAGTCTAAAAGACAGACACAAAGAAAGGGAGGTAAGTACATCATAATCTAATGGAGCTGGGGAAACCACTAGGCTGTCAATTCACTGAGCTGGAGATGTAGAAGCAGAATGGAGCCTTTCAATTCTGCTGCCTTCTCCCTGGGGTTAGAGACCGGTTGCCATGGATATTCCGGATTCCTGCAGCTAATGGGCGGGAGCTCTGTAGCTGTGGTATCCTGGGGACTGGCTAGGGTGAAACATGAAATGGAGGCCTGTGGGTGTAGTGGTGGAGGACTGGGAAACAGGAGGTCAGAGGGTCAGTTTCCAGCAGTGTTAAAGCTGAATTTTATTTCAAGTCACATTCATTTGGCAATCTGTATTTTCCTGAAAATCAGACCTTTTTGTCCTTCCCCTACTGTGCAAGAGAATCATCATCTCTTTAAAAATGGTTACTATCACAGCACTAAATAGCATACACTATAATTAGATGTGCACCAATGGTTTGGATATCAATTTTTTTTAACATAACTTTTTTTGGGGCAGCATAATTCTAGCCTGGTTCAGAGTTTAAACTGTTTTTGATTCTCAAATATAGTGCACCAAAAAGAAAGGTGGAGAATGATTTGTTCTTGCTTTAAAAAAAAATGTTTTAAGATAGATGGTACCTACCATTCTGCCAATAGACTACTACAGCCTTGGCCCTCTTTCCCTTACTTCTCTCCTCCTCAGTTTTTAACCAGGTCAAAGAAAGGGGAAAAAAAAATATTCCATCTGTGTGATCATTTGGTTTGGAAGATTTTCCCTCTGTAGCTAGATAATCAATCCTGATAAAGGTACATTCTCAGACAGCAGCTAAAAATGCTGATATGCTCAAGATGTGACCATAGCCTCTGACCTTCCAAATTCTATTTCTCCACAGGATCCACTGAAACCATCACATATAACTTGTTAGATGATCCCTTGGATTAAATTTTAAGCAGGAAATGTTGATTTTGCAATTAATTAACTCTAAATTCCCACCAAACACCACGAAAGGACTTGCTCAAATGCAGAATAAATAAACCTTTTTCAATGAATCTATCTCACTAAAAGAGAAGTATGTTAGTGGTGGCAGGAGCAGAGGGATATATTTTGAAGCCTGTAGGGTATTGTAGCACAAATTCACTTTTGAATTTCACTTGGTGTTTTCTACCTTTCATCTACAAGTGTGCTTGAAAGCCTGCCTTCCTCTTGTGTATGATACTAAGACCCAACACAGTTCAATAGAAGAGCAGTATTGCTGTTGCTCTGCAACTGTGATTTGTCTTTAAAATGACTTGTATTCTTTTTTTTAAATGGAGTGTGGGTATGGGTGGTACCCATCCTGTAGCAGAGAGGAAGGAGCAACGAAGGAAATTTTGGCAAATTATGAAATTTGCAGTAGAGTGCCTTCATGGAATATGGAACACTGAAAATATTTTCAGATTAGTCAATTGCCTGCTGACTATATCCTGTATGTTAAACATGGAATTTATTATCCTCTCCCCCAAACCTATTTATCATCTAAACTTCCCTACTTGTGTTGAGGGTGTCGTAATCCTCTATCACCCAGATGTGGAACCTCAGAGTCATCCTTAACTTAGTTGCTTATTTATTCACAGTCGTTAGTTCCCTTCCCTTCCCTTCCATGAGTTGGGGGGGGGGCAGCTAGGTGGCACAGTGGATAGAGCACCAGTTCTGGAGTCAGGAGGACCTGAGTTGAAATCTGGCCTCAGACAGTTGACACTTACTAGCTGTGTGACCCTGGGCAAATCACTTAACCCTAACTGTCTTACCAAAAAAAAATTTTTTTCCAAAAAAAAGTGTTAGATATTTTTACTGTTTATTACCATATTATACCATTGACTCATATGGAACTTACAAACAGTTAATAAATAAGCATTTATGAAACATCTATTATGTGCTTGTGATACAAAACCCAAAATGAAACAGTATTTACTTTAATGGAGCTTAGATGCTGAAGGGGCTTCCTATTATTTTCACATGAACTATATCTAGCCACATCGTCTTTCTCTAGCCTATTCTTCTAGACGGAATTTTTTTTTTTTTGTGAGGCAATTGGGGTTAAGTGACTTGCCCAGAGTCACACAGCTAGTAAGTGTTAAGTGTCTGAGGCCAGATTTGAACTCAGTTCCTCCTGAATCCAGGGCCGGTGCTCTACCCACTATGCCACCTAGCTACCCCCTAGACTGAATTTTAAAAACCCAAATTAAATATTTTATATTTATCCCCACTACATTTCATATTAGGACATTCATTCTTGCTTCATGCCTTGCTTAATATTAATGCTTATTGTTAAATAAAATTAACTCCAAACTTTACTCCAAAGTTATATCCAAACTATTTCCATCATTACATCTGTCATAGAATTTTGTCTTATTTTAACATGTACCTAGGAAATAAATACCTTATTAGAAGGCATCCTTTATGATTGAATTCTATTCTATCATGGCACATGCGTTTTTTGAATTTCTTTTTGGGGGGGGTGGGGCAATGAGGGTTAAGTGACTTGTCCAAGGTGACACAGCTAGTACGTGTCAAATGTCTGAGTCTGGATTTGAACTCAGGTCCTCCTGAATCCAGGGCTGGTGCTTTATCCACTGTACCACCTAGCTGCCGCATGGTACATGCTTTTTAAAAAAATCAACAAACAATAGAGACAGCAGTAGATTTTGTTCTCTGCACCTCTCAGTTACTGGTGTGACCACAAAGAAATTTTCTGCTGCACAAAATTGTCCACAAATTTGTCTCATCCGTTCCTTTCCTGGGTTTTATAGATGATAATCTCAATGAATTTATAAACTACTCTTATATTTTATGTCAATGAGAAAACAAGCTTGTAAGAGTTTAGTTCCTAATGACTTCTCTGTTACCTATTTGGATTAAATGTGCCCACTGATAGAGACAGAATAATGTATTAGAAAGCCCCCAGGTTTGAAGTTTAAGGTCCTAGTTTGAATCCTAGTTCTGCCATTTAATAACTCTGAAAACACCAGTTACTCTTTCGAGGACTCTGTATCTTCATCGATAAAATGAGGAGATTGAATAGGGATCACTCTTGTGTAACATTGTAAAATCTGATAGAATCAGCTTTCTCTACCCATAATCATTTTCTAATGTCAAAGCTATTTAAGAAGCCCAACCTGGGAAAAATGGCATTTGTGTCACACTTAGGCAAAAGTATTTAGTCTTTCCACCTCAGTTTTCTTTTTTGGTAAATGTAGTTCCTGATGATTATCTGATATCTAAGATTCATTTTAGCTCCAAAATTCAACAATTTTAGTAAATAGTGGAATGAAATGTGCTTTTCTAGCTCTCACTTCTAAATCAGCAGGCAACCATGTATATATAGATTGGTGACAGTATTGGCAGATTCATTAGCAGGTCGTTAGCAAGGATATTAATAAAGATGGTATATTTTTCAGTTTAGAATGACAGTATTCAATACACAGGCATGTCTGCTGTTTTTTCAGCATGATCAAAGACATGCCTAAGAATCTGTGAGAAAATGACTATCTGTAGTAATCTATATGTTAAGTATAGAAAAATATGTTCTACACAGTTACAGATGTTTTCAGATGAAATATTTCCAGGAAAAATTGCATGTGATGCTCAGTTAAAAATATGAAAGAATAGTTCATCATATTTAATTTAGGTTAAAAAGACTTCATATGACTTCATATGTAAATTTATTTATATTTCATATATTTAAATAAATTCATATTTATTTAGGTTAAAAAGAAATTTCAGAGAGTTGCCTTAGTCAGGCAGA